>NC_073698.1:112240585-112865585 GCF_023634085.1 Falco cherrug | reverse complement strand
AGAAAATGCTAGAGATTATGGGGGAACTAGTTTTCAAAACCAGTTGGACAAATAAAATATTTATATTGAATAGATTTTACATCGCAGAGCCTGAAATTTGGCAACAGACATTACAAATCATGAGCAATATAGAGGATACAGAATTTAATTAACAAAGCTAAAGATGGAAAAGAAAACACACTGATATATGTAATATGGCTCTCAGCTTCAATATTCAGCAATAAAATAACAAGCCAGTGCTTCTAAACCAATCTAAAATGAGTAAAAAACAGAAGCAACATAGTTGGAAGGTTATATTTCAAAATGTAATTAGTGTCAGAATATTTCAGAACCACTGAAAGCAAATAAGTCACCAAGTTCAATACAAAGGGAAGCACACATGACAAAGAAGTAATTTAGAGAAGGAAACATACCTAATTATTTTTATTATTTAAATCTAATCATCATCAGATTAATTTAGGGGAAATGAAATGAAGGTAAAACACTACATCTTCATATTGCCAAATAATTGGTGTCAAAAAAAATTTAATTTACTGGAAACAATCCCTTCTGTGCAATTAAAGAGAAAAAAAACCACCCTATTCTCTATGTTAAATAGCAGCTTTCACTGTAAAATATAGCTCTCCAAAGATTAGCCACGGTTTAAATGAATGGTCACAGAACAGCATTTCCTATGTTCTATCTTCATGAAATTAAAGGCGACATAAAAAAGGCCTATTTGAGTATATTCAATAAGAATAGTGGACTTTAATTTATTTATTACTGTATGTTAAGATATCTTTTGGACAACGCTAGTATTTTGTTGTGTAAAATACTGAGATGCGCTTTCAAAAAACAGATGTTCCAGCACAACTGCCAGGTGGATGCTTACTTTAAATCAGAATCCAGATATTTCCAAAATGTTCCCACAAAGCCACAACTCTGAACATAGCCAAGATGCCATTTACATGACTGAGCAAGAAGTACCCGCCTCCCTTTGGCTGTGACATACAAAGCCGCCACACCACCGAGCTTACGCAGACATCTGAGCATGATGAGAAAACACTGGCAATAGCCCACGTGGCAATTTTCAGTGCTCCCAGACCAACCTCCTCTACAGAAACTTCACAGACACTTCAAAAAACCTTTCAGGGATAGTGATGTTACTGGCAGTTTTCTCTTAACTGCTACAGGTTGAATACTCTGAAATAGAGATGGGCAAACATTCGGATACGTGGCTAGAAATCTGTCTGATGGTAGAAAGAGAGACCGAGTGACCTCTGTTATTTCCAGTTAGCCAGGAAATGTGCCATCCTTGCACTGCCTTTCAGCTACTTTGCTACAACCAATAACTGCAGACAGATGTTAATGCGTAGGAGTGAAAATAATAATATAAGCTTTGTGTTGTTTAGCCCCTACCAAATTTAGGCTCAGTATGAGGTCTGTGCACAGTCAGACCAGTTGTTATTTTATCCAAACTAGCTCATCCATCCCTCATCAAGATGCTAGCAACCAGCTGTGTTGATCCTCTTGTATTCAGCGCACAGCCTTTCTGTGCTCCACAGAAAAAAAGATCTCACTTTAGACTATGCTCAGTCAAGAGTGTTTTCCCATCAGGAATCCACAGGTGCAAGCTCTCTGGCTTTGGCTTTGCTCCGCATGAAAGCTAATTGCATACTCCTTGGATGACCATTTAGACCTGTGCTTCTTAACCTCTGCACTGCTGAGAATAAGCACCATGTTCAGCACTACGGCACAGAAATGGAGCAAGCTCACCTAATTACCCTGCCACAAGTCCTCCTATAATGACATCTTCCCATGCACTGCTCCCTCCTTGGGGCTCCACCTGTGGTCTTCCTACATCCCCAGGGTATAGGAGGTACCTTTTGCCAGTCCAAAGGAGTCATTGCACACTCCTCTCTTCAGCCCTCTCTCTTTCTAAACCCTTGGGTGGCTTTTTTGGCACAATAGAGTACTTGTTCCTGTGCCAAGGCTTCAGTCAAGTTATCTAAAGGAAAGGCATTAGCAGCTGGGAAGAAGAGGAAGATACAACACCAGTAAGACTACACAGCCAGCGATGTGATTGTGTGAAGGGGTTCAGCCAAATGGGGCTTGGAACCTAGAGCAGAAACATGGAGTGTGGCAGGGCTGGGTGACAGCTACGCACCACGGCATGTGCCATGGTCCTGGTGATCTGTCATGCAGATGAAGACCTGAGCAGAGCACAGTGTGCCAACTGCTTGGTCCAGATAGGGTATTTCTCTATTGTAAACCAGGATTCAAGAGCTCAATGCACACAGACCCACAACGATGAAAAAACCCTCCCCTTCAGCCTTGATTTAGGCTTAGCTGAGGAGCCTGGCTTTAGTGGGCTACCTGGTTACACCTAGCAGTAGAAGTCCATCATAGATTCCTGGTCCCTTGGGTGGAGATATCAGGTCTTACTTTGTTGTTGCATGCAGGGAGTCCTCTACAGAAAAGGAAAATACATAGACTTTACATTGGAAGAGGCTGCCCAGGGAGGTGGTAGAATCACCATCCCTGGAAGCGTTGAAAAAAACTCATGAATGTGATGCTTAGGGACATGGTTTGGTGGTGGGCTTGGCAAGGCTGGGTTAACAGTTGTACTTGATCTTAAAGGGCTTTTCCAACCTAAATAAATCTATGATTCTATGATTAAACTACCACTAACAGGACTCTTCTCTGGTTCGTGTCAGCAGGTCTGACAGTGTAAAATGTACTGTGCCCTCGTCATCCTTTCAATTACAAAAACAGAGGAAAAGCTTCACTACCAGGCCTTTGCAGGGAGCCATGACACAAAAATTAAAATTTCTGCTTTGTATACTTACACTGTTGTTAAATTCACTAAAATAAGTGTACTCTTTCTTAGCACCTATTAAGAAAATTTGACTGACTGACAAGATGGTAACCCACAAGACGGAAATGAGGGAGCTGGCTCTGAGCATACGTATGACAAACATCTATAATACCGGCAAGATTGCCAAACAACAGTGGACTCAGTTCATCACAGTCTCCTTTTTGGGGTTTTGTTAGCTTGTTTTAATATTAAAAGCCAGCACAGATAGCCTTGCACAGGGGATTCACTGATGAAAGGGCTTCTCACAAATGTCACAGCGTGGTGGGCTCTTTATGAAACCCTTTGATAGCCCCAGCAAAAGGATGTATTGTATTAGTACAGTGAGGGTGGAGAGAATGGAAAACCAGGCAACCACAAAGCTGTCTCAGGGCTACAGACCCTAGAAAAGCAAAAGGCTCTTGTGTGGTTTGGTTTTGTTTGTTGGTTTTGGGTTTTTTTCCTGCAGCAGAGCGTGGAGTGGCCCTACATTTGTGTTTAATTTACCTGAGTTTCATTTAGATGTCACAAGCATCCACTGCCCTTGAAAAAGGGCCACGTCACACGCAGAACTGACAGCTTCCATGGGGGTGTCTGAAGCGTATCTTGGAGCTTGGGCTCCTCCAGCAATTACACTGTGATAAGAACTCATATCTTGTAAACTTCAGCCCCGAGTAGCTGAGCATAGTCCATTTGTGACAGTGTTTGTTTTCCCCACTGTGATCTTTTAGACAGTGTCATACTCTATTTACTCACATTCTGTAGCTGCTGGAAGACTTAATTTTAATTGATATTTTACTGTTCTAAGGTAATTCTACACCATTATTCAAATAATATACACGCACGTGGTTTTCTTGTAAATATATAATCAGATACATCTGTTATGTTATTGACTCCTCTGAAATTAAGTTTTAGGTATTTTTAACGGTAAGAATACCACTGATGTATTAATGGACAGAAAGGCATAGTACAGCCTCCATCCATCTGAAATAAACCATTATTTATTCCTTAAAACCATTATTCCCCCAAACTGCTGTTTAATTAATCACTCGGTGCCTGTGCTCTGGGGATACTTTTATTTCCTTTATTTTATTGACTAAGCTCTGATCTCTCAGTCAGTTTAGTGTAATACCAGTAGGTGGAGTAATGGTAAAGCAAATATCTGCTTCAGGTATTTATATTTATAACCAGCCATTTTTAATAGGTTTTGCCGAGATTTGAATAAACCAGTTGGACATATGTCAGAAATGTGTATACATATAAATATATATTACTTACATGTACACACTTAAAAACATACAGATTAAAAGGACATACTTAATACTTCAGTGATGAAGCACTTTCTCTTAAATCTGACATTCTATGCAGTTTCCTTCAATTTCTCTATATTGGGTAAAACATATTTTGCAAATTGTGCTTGAAGCCTGAAACCCTACGTCCCCATCTACTTCAAAAGGACTGATCAGCACTTGACGGGAGTAAGGACTTGCTGCAAGTTCCAGTTTGGTATTGAGGTCAGTTGAGATTTGAGAGACAGCTCTGGTTAATAGTGTCGTGCCCTTGCCAACCTGCAGTTGTGTAGCGTGCCCAAAGCCCTCAGTACGCTGGATAGGAGCAGCATTAGCAAGACCTTTGTCCTGTGTCAGGGTGGAGGATGGTTGTCGTGGATGAATGCACTCACATAAAGAAAAAGTTTCTACGAATGCAGCTGCTGTTCTTCCTCCTCTCCCTTGCACAAAATCCTCCTAGCTACTCACGTGGACTTCAGATAAACACTAGCAACTTCCGAGTGTTCAGGTAGGCAACAAAGCGGAGCCTTTACACATGAGTAAGAGCCCAACGCCACTGCAGCAGCTTAGTCTCCTAAAGCAGCAATTTTAAGCTCAAATTTAAGTCGCTCCCATATGTGCTAACAAAATATAGAAACTTTAGAAAATGAAACAGATACGCACTGAAAGGAATCTCATTTGGACTGCAGCCGCTAGTCTTTGTTCAGGCAGTATTCCTACCAAAGTCAGCTGCAGGTTATTTTTCTCTTTCTGATAAAACAAGAAGCACAAGCTCCTCGGTCACTGTAAGGAGAAAAAACCATCAGTTAGTATTAATGTATTTATTGTGTCACTGCATTCAGGTAAGAAGCACAACACACTTCCGTACAGTTATCTCAGACTGATATCTGAACCATGACAAAGACAATGCATTCCTTAATATTAGTGTTAATTTTATAAGATGGCTGAAACTGAGCTCTGATTGAGTGCAAAAATTAAAAACTTGGTCAGGTTATCACCATCATTCTTCAGCTATGAGATCTGCAGGAAAAAGCGTATGTGCAGCAGCTTCGGTTTGCTCCTGGTTTTTAAAAATATTAAATTGCAAATACCAACACAAAAGGAGAAAAAAAGAGGACGAGATTTCCTCTGTAAAATTAATATAGGTCTAAAGAACTGTAAATATCAGTCTCATTATATGTACTACCGAGTATAGGTAAGGTTATTTCCCCTATCACCGTTTGTTCTATGCAGCTATGTGGAGATTATTAATATTAAAGAAACTCATTCTTCCCACCAAATCCACAAGTTCAAGAAAATATTTTAAAATACTGAATCTGCCTGCACTACCTTCTTTAGGATTGTTCAAGCTCGTAATAATTTTACTATGATTTTGTTTGTAAATTACTTCTGATTCATTTGGGATTTTTTTATTCTTTTTGTATGCAGTATTCAGTAAACCAAAAATATCTGTACTCTTTCCCCTGCCAATACAAGCATTGCAGTGCGATCATCTTCTTCTACCTCCCTATTTTCCTCCAGAAGAAAGGGGGGGATGCACAGAATAACAGATATTTCAAACTAACCACCTATTTTCTGTCAGACAAAATATAGTCATATCCCTGAAAACAAACATAACCTCAACTTCTACCAGAGAAAGCAAGCAAGCAAAAGATGAAGATAAAATATAACACAATCATTCAATAAAAAGAGCTGTAAGATTAAGGGAGTCGTGAATTAGCGTGATCTCAAGAGATCGCGCTCATGGTAACTGACATGTTTTGACACGTATGGAAAGGGTAAATGAGTTTTAAAGCTGAGGAAGAAAGGAACGTTTTACAGAGCTGTTGCCTAATTAGCGCTATGTTCTTGGAGCTGCTGTGCACCGCCGGCAGCCCCCCCAGCCTCGCTGGCAAGGGGAGCCGCAGCTGGGGTGGACCAAGCAGCCTCCAGCACCAGCCCTGACTGGCAACTGGGGGAGCAGAAGATGAGGGCGCCAACAAAATCCGAGGCAGCACAAGCAGGTGCGAGGCTGCGAGCTGGGGCCACAGCAGAGGTGGACGTGTCGCGCGTAGTCACCGAGCCCTTTTCTCCAAAGGTAACCCCTGTTCACCCCCTGCACTCCTCACTGCTAGGATGTCACTGGTTCATTTCTTCTTGCTTTGATGAAGTAAAAAGTATGGCTGTCTGGGGAAAAAAAAAAAAAATAACCATGCACCTTTTTTAGCAGCAGAGTGCATGAAATTCAGTTCACATCCAAGCCTCTGGAAAAAGGGCGTGTGTGTGGGAGCAAGCTCGTATCTCACACACTGGCACTCGTTCTTCTGCCGCCTCGCATCTCATACATCTGGCAGAGGGGGACCCGCTACCTGAATTTCAGACTTGTCTTTTCCAAAGGAGACAAAAATGGCTTTCTTCTTCTTTAGTCCTTGTTTCTACCTTAATTGAGATGAAAATTGTTTTCTGCAGGGGCTTTTATTCCCATCTCAGGAGGATTTAGACTGAATAGGAATTCCCCCAATTTTCAAAATGATTTCTTACTGTTACTCAAATGTCATGGGTCAAAAGCCCGAGAAACAGAGATAATATTTTGGCTAAATCAGATCCTCTGGCCTGATTTTCTAATTAGTCAACATACTAATGTACTTGTCCCTTTTAATATGCTTTTCTTCCCCCCCCCCCCCCCCCCCCTTTTTAAATTAGCACAGTTTAGATTTTTGCAGATTGTTTGGGGGAAGGGCGTTGACCCTTTACTGCAGTTTTCTTTCTGCTCACAAAGAAGCTTGCCCAAGGGAAAAAAAAAAAAAAATAATCCTGTAACATTTATGACAAGGGCCTCTCCACTGATGACAAAAAAGATGAACCAGGTCAGTTTTGCACTCATCCTTAATCTGACTACACAGTTTTCAGATTAGGTGCTAGCTTGTCATTCACAGTTATCCACAGTATAAGGTTGGGAAGTCTGACATGAGGGGTTAGGGGATGATTTAGTGTATGAATTTGCCCTTTTGATATGTTTCTTGACGTTTCTGAGTCTAGAGAGCCCCTTTGCATAAATCTTAGCTGATGCTGCCTCAAAAAGTAAGTTTACAATATAGTGCTTTCTGCTGGTGTTATTTTGTAAAACTGCATCCCATTTCAGTGACTGCTAGGTGCTGTGTCTCTGGGTTATGGTTTGCAGCATTTTATACATTATTCTCTGGGCTCGGAGCCACCGAGAAGACAGACTTGGGAAAGCAAAAGCAGAACGGGAAGTGGGTCTTAGTCAGATTCGCTGTGAGGCAGAAATCAAGGGCAAGTCTGGAAGCTCTTGACAGAAAATGAGACAAGAGAAATAAAGTGGTGGCAGAGGGGCATGAATAAAAAGCAGACCACTTCTGAGATCTTGAATATACTGCAGGTGAAATCCAATATTTAGCTGAAATGTTTTGCTTCCTTAAAAGAACTGTAAAAAAAACTACCACAGAGATCTGCATGCAAATCTTAGACTTATAGATTAATTCAGGTTGGAAGTGACCTTGGGAGGTCATCTACTCCAACCTTCTGCTCAAAGCACGATCAGAGCAGAATCCGTTCCAACTATGCATTTGTGAACAGGCATGTAATGAATACTATATCCTCAACCAAGTGTCCAGGACTAAGAAAAAAAAAATAATAAATTGGGTATCACCTCCTAAAATAGCTTGACATTTGAAAGGTAAAGAACGTATCCAGCAGTAACTAACATAGGTATCCATTACACTAGCACTTCAAAGCACAGCTTTCACATGTTAGCAGCAGCCTTATTACAGCTTTACCTTATCTGCATTAGCACTAAATCTCAAGTAACATGCAGAAAAATGAACTACGGTAACGCTTCAGTGGTAGAAGGATCAGAGGAAACCTAAAGAAAGATGCGAGTAAAACGTCTTTAGAGTCTCCCTAAATTTTCTATATAGAACTGCAAAACACACTATAGCAAGAAATAAGATCCCCACAGAGTTCATGTAAATGAGGTACTAGAGGATTTGTTCATTATTAAACTTGTATTGTGTTTACCTGTGTAGTGCAAGATTGAGGAAGACTTAATTGCATACTATGTCCTTGCCCTCTGACCTTCCTGTTAATTACATTTTGCCACAGTAAGATTTAGATGCACCATTTTCTCTTATTTCCCTAGGACTGAGACAGTTATTAATTCCTAATAAGCTTGCTTTTTCCATCTGCAGAAGGCTATATTTTCTTTTCGTTGCATGCACAGTACTCCCAGAAGCTTTTAATTTGCATATATTGAAGATCACTTCACACATTTAACACTTCCAAAGTAAACTTGCTTAGAGCCACCATGTGGCTGTGCTCTGAGGTTTAATCTCCTCCTGATCTGTAATCATAACACCCACAGAAATTAGCAAATTGAGGAGGAGAGGTGTATATATACACACATATATATGTATATATCTCCTCACACATACATTGTGTGAGTGTGCACGGGGAGCATGGCTGCCTGGTAGCTTTGCTGAGGTTCATTTTTTGAAGTGTTAAATGTAAAGACTGAACTTCAACATACCACCTACTCTCTTTTCTATGGAGCTGTTATTGCCATGTCATATGGCTTAGTTTCCAACAAAGACGACGTTCTTTTCTGAATCAATGAAGATTTTTTTTTTTAATCTTTGAGAATGTTCTTTTTATTTCAGATGGGATATTAATTGAAATTATATTCTACTCCCATCCTCACCTACTAGCTTAATAGTCATCACATTGCACAAATTATTTTTAATACCTTGAAAAATTCATTAAGTGAACAAAAGATCCTGACACAAGTCATAAGATTTTTTTTTCCTCAAATGTGAAGTTAATAAAAAAGGACTCTAGGATATTAAGGTCTACTTTTTAGGCCACCTGTCTTCCCATTCTAAAGAAGCGCTTTTCTGCTTATTTTCAGCAAATTTAGACACTAAGCTCTGACCAAAGATAATCATTAAACCAGGGGATTTTTACATGCATGAACCTTCCAGCAAAAAAGGAGATTTTCACAATGAGACTTGTTTTCTTTCTTAAGAGACTGTGCACAGAAGGCAGCAGTTAAGCCTCTTCTCAGATTTCAAGCAGGGTAAAAACTGCCATTTATAAGAGGACTTGTGTCCACCGAAAAGTCTCTGCCACACAGGCAAATAAGGCTGGATGGAGAGGAAAAAGGAAGTATAGTCTACGTGGTGCCAGTGAAAGCATCGTGCCCTGTCGGAGCATGTAGAAGTGCTGGAAAGGCTAGAAATAAGTTGATGTCACAAGTGCAGCTCAATTTCTCTAGACTGTCAAGCATGAAGAAAGTATCTTGTCATCCTCAAAGTTCATGGCAGTTCTCCAGTCCTGGGGTATTCAGGTGGGGTTTTGTCCATATGAGCACCATCTCCTCACCCCAATGAACTGGAATTACAATCAGGCTCCCCTGTTGATGAGAAAAAACTTGCTGACTTTATTTTCAACTTCTGTCACTGTCCAACTCCAATGAGATTTGAAATGTGAAGGGATCAGTCCAGTGAAAGCCTGCAATAACGTGGATCTGGGGGGAGGGACAATTTTTATTTTGTGGTTATTGGGAACAAAGCAACAGAGTAATGGACAGATCCATTTATTCTCCCACAAACACATTTTGTCGAAGTCTTTCCCAACACGGAAAGCCATTTTAACATAGTTTTCCACTTCCTGGTCAGTGGCACTTCTCACACTGAAGAGGGTTTGGACTCAGAGGTGGACCGTCACACTGTGCAGGTTCACACAGCCAGCAGGAGGTCATCTGCTACCCGGGATTATTTTGTCCTACAGGAAACAGCTGGAGCGATCCGCCTGTGCTCTGACACAGCGTAACCATGCAGCCTTGGAGAAGCCTTTGTAAAAAAATAGCTAAGCCAAGAGAAAGACAGGATAAGCCTCCCCTGGGTCCTCCATGCACATGATGCCCCTTGGCTCTGGGGCTGCATTTTCACTTGGCTCCAGTACCCCACTGAAGGATCACCATCTCCCTGGCCAGACACCAGCACCTGGGGGTGACCTGGCTGCAACGGACTCTGTCACCATCCCCTGCCCAGCACAGTTTGCCTTGCTGAGGACCACGGGACAGGACTGAGGGAGGGAGGCCACTACCCCACCCCACCCCACCCCTCAGGCACCCTCAGCAGTGCGTCCAGCACCGTCACAGCTCTGTGCACTACTCAAACCCACCTTAGCTCAAAGCCATTTGTGAAGTTACCGACATCGGAAATTTAGTCCAGGTCAATATTTGACAGACTCGCAACAGCAAAAGAAAAAAATTACCTCTTATGCAAAAAACCTGTTTCCCTTTACAGTTACATCTGGTTTTGCCACAGTGTAAATACCTAAACCTGCATATACCTATTTACAAGCATACTTAGCTGAAATTTTCAAAGACTATTACATCGATCAGAAATCAACAGCAATCTCCACAGATAGACATAAATAAGTTATTATGTCATTATTCTTCTAATTACTTTTCATGCTAATTTTCTCAAGTTGTTTTAGATTCATCCAGTCTACTTGACTGGTATGTAAAATTATCCTTTCGACAAAGTCATGGGCAACTGCAATAGAAACTGCTCATCCTTCCCCCAAAAAAATGCTCTCAGTACATGCTTGACTTGAAGTCTAGAAGGATTGAACATATGTTTAAGTGCTGTTTTATGTGAACTGGCACCCTTGGTAGCTCTCAAAGTTTCACAGGCGTGCACTTGTCTGGCTGTGTAGAGCAGAAGCAGTGGGAAGGCTAAATAAACCAAGAACGTCTGAAACTTCTTTTCCTTTTTGTTGCATTTAACAACGACAAGAAAAAACTTCACTTATATGTAACCAAGCCTTTCATAAACAATCACTAGCTGGCTGATCCTTACACTGCCATGAAAATCCTTTTACAGATCATTTTATTGAAGGACCATCTGTATTCAAGGTCTTTGTCCAACTTTGCTAAACACCTTGTCTTGCCATAAATGATTGATTAACCAAAACTGTTAGTAGCACAGTAACATCCCAGACATGCACTAGAGTTAAGGCAACAAATAATGCATTGCTAGACCCCGTAGAAGAGTTAACAGCTGTTTCCAAGAGGCAGCAAAATAGGAAGTGTTGGCAGTGAAAACTTTTTAGATGTATAGGAAGAAGTGATGTAAAATATAGTGACTTCCCCAGGGATTCTACAGAGCTTACTGAGTAAAGTAATGTACTCCAATAAAGAATGATGCTTTTCTTCATTGACAACTGTCTTCCAGAAGTTTTCAAAGCATGTGTAGCTTTCCATTTAAATTTATGGTTCGACAATAAATTAAAAAAATAAATAAATCATTCTGCAAGGCTTTTTAAAACATATGATGAATGAACAGGGATTTTAAGCCCTACTTGACTGTTATATGTATATTTCACATTATAGAGGAGCATCTAGCAACCTCATGTGATAAGATCTTGAAAAAATAATTAAATTCCTGGCCTTTCTACTATTACTTCCAATTACTGTCTAATGTAGTAATGTAATTCTGATATGTGAATAAGGAATTCACTGTTGTTTTCCACTAAAACAAATTTCTGCATAGTTTTTCAAACCAGATATGCACAAAGTAGTTTGTCTCATTTAGCCTGCAGTCCATGATAACCTCTGAAAGTTTAGACTGAATAAATTTTCAATAATCTGAGACATTTCATCATGGAAAATCAAGCTGAAGCTTCCAGTTCAAATAGGCAAGTGAATACCACAAAGTTTGGTATTTGGTACAGCAGCATACCCATTAATGAACATATGAACACACCACAACCATTATCATCTAAGCCCTCCAGGTTTTGTGGTTTGCTTTGGGATGGTTCTTTTGTTGGTTTTTTTTTTTTTTGTTTGTTTGTGTTTTTAAATTCTTTCATGGGTGGCATCATAAACTTTGCAGCTGGAGGCCTCAGCACTAGGTTAATAATTGCATAATGTAACCAAAATTGTTACTAGCTTTGGCATTTACTGCACACATTCTTAAATCCAAATAGGGTTGTTAAAGATTAAAAGCAAAACAAATGGTCTTTTAAAGCCAGATAAGCTAAATTATTACAAATTATACATGTCTCAGTTCAAAATCATTAATGGCTCTCAGAGTAAGAGATTAAAAGACAAAAATAACCTAATTAGAAAGGATTTACAGTGGGGAGTTAAATTATTTGTGCTCAGAGCAGGGCAGGATTGGATCTGAAGCATTAGACACAATGCATTGGCAGGGATGATGATGATCAGGAATGTTAACTAGTACAGCTCTGCCATAAACCAGACACACCTGTGCAAAGAATTGTTGCAGACAACTTGGATAAAATATCTGAAGACTTAGCCCACTTTGCATTCCCTAAACAAAAGGAATGGTTAATTATGAGCTTTCAGATATTGCTTTCACTATACCTGTAGTATGTTAAGCAGTGAATTTCAATAGCAATTTTAAAATAAAGCATGTAAATTTATAAGCAACCCTTACGTTACATTTGTCAAGGGAATACTGAATGAAAGGTAGATACGCTACTGGGTTTGGATGATTTCTTAGCCATCAGCAGGGAAGCTGCAAAATAATTTTAACTGAACTGAGCACTCAAGGGTAAATTCGGCTTTCAGTTACCCATGTGTAATGCCAGTGATTTGCATTCGAGAAACTGTAGGTAGAATTTGGCCTCAAGGAAGTAGCTTGTGTTAGTGCCATAACCTTTGTTTTACAGGGAGTACAACATCTGGCCCAGAGGACAAATATACCTCTTGTAAACCAGGTAAGCAAATGGGCACAAACCTGCTCAAGACATCACTAGCATAAATCAGAAATAATTTCGCTTCCACTTAAAAGGAAACTAACACTGTAGGAAACAGAAATCCGCACATTTGTTCTGATTCTGGTCTTACAGAGGGTCTTTGGATTGCACTTCTTGGATGGGTGACCCAGGTCTGTCTTCTTCATTTAAATTAATTTGTAATTTACCTATTAGATGCTGATGGTTGGAATCTAAATAAATTATTGCTAGATTTCTTTACAGATTAAATTCTCCAGTAACCTGCTTCACCTACACATAACAACAGCAATACTGCTCCATGCTAATAATCATCAATAACTCTGCCTTGGTTAGAAATCTGAGCGGTGCCAGAACCTGTTGCCTTCCTGATCTTTTTCAGCTCTCTTGACGAAGGACAAAAAATTGTATGTATTTCCAGCATGGTGTACCTGCATACTTGTTTGGAAAGTGTACCTTCTGAGCGGAGGACTTTGGTCCTAGTAGAGCTTACACCGCAGTATGGTACCTTGTGCTCCCATTAGCACCAGCATTCTTCATGCTTCCTCCACCTTCATTTCAGCAAAAGGGAAAACATTTTATATGCACCAGGGCTATGCACAGGGTACTGTATAACATTCAGCTGTGGATTTCAATTAAGTTTCATATTTAAAAAGAACTTGTCTTGCACACTAGACTGCTATAGTCAACCACAAAACAAACTTGTGCTTGATTAGGATAGGATTTCCATATGACTATCATCAGTCAGTAATGTCCTTGCCTAAACATTATTTAAACGTGACACTGTCAAATAGAAAAATCTTGGGGAGTAGGTAATCATATCCTTAAGAATAACATAGTAAATTAAGAATGCCAAAAATGCGTTTACAAATACATTTCAAAATTCTATTTTAGTGCAAGATTGCTTACATTTCTGGTAACGTCTATACTTTCACCCTTATTATTCTGTTCTTCATTTTCATAGGTTCCGTGGGTCACTTGCAGCCCATCTTATGGCCACCCCATAACACTGGTAAAAAAAGACTTAAGAGTAAGGCTGAAGAAGCTCAGTGTACTCTTTGCCCCTGCCTATAGCCAACTGGCAGAATAACTTGCTGGTCAGAGGACAGCCAAGCCGCATTAAATCTATTGTGTATTTTTATTGCTAGTTCTAGCCAGAAGGCACTGTATGAAGATGACAACCGTTGCCTTATCTAAGTGAAGCTCCATTAGGAATGAATAACAGAAATATTCCTGGGGGCACACTTTCCCTTGCTTAGCTTGCTGCCCAAAATTCCAACTCAAAATTTAGCTGATATCACTGTGTTTATGACTGTTAGCTACACGTGAAACGCTTATCTAATTATGTTAGCACTTCCTCCTTATTTCCTCCGGTTAAATCACCTGAAAAAGTTTTTTAAAAAAAAAAAAAAATCACTTGCTAATGATTCTCTAGTTTTTCTCTAACACTGTCAATCTGTGCAAGCATATGATTCAACTGTCACAGGATTTTATGTAACCTTAAATGCCGCTGTGCATATTTGTCTTCTTTCCCAACTCCTACCTGATTTACAGGTAAGGCTTTAGGTACTAACACAAGGAATGAGTTCGTTACCCATTGTAAATACAGGCAGAAGTGTAAATGTTCTAAAGAGGTGTTAATGTGCAGACAAGTTTGAAAACAGTGAAAATAGATCTACAGATATTACCTTTTTTGTTTTAGAAAATCTTTGGGCAACAAAATATGAACATTCTATTTAAACAGAGCTGAGCAGCCATAATATAGAAAAAAAAAAAATAATCAGAAACTTTGATCTTATTAGCATCTCTGGACTCCCTACTGCATTACAAAAAAATAACAATATTTCTGTCCTTCTACTGCCGTGCTGGAAAAATAACAACCGGGTATTTTCAGGTTACTCTAAAAAAGACCCCAAACAGACTCTATCACAATACCTTTAATACTTGCATCAATATGTTCATGAATGACTGAACTTAGGGTAAACAGAAATGAAGTCTGCATTTCAAATTCAAAAGCAAAACTCACAAAACAAATATTTTCAGAAAGTTTCAGCCTTAGAGGCTAAGTGGATGCATATTCTCCTGCGAAGTTTCATTCCCAAGCCAAGGGCATATCTTGCTTTCAAACTTAAAGTACAAACAAAATGTGTTTTAATGAATTCAAATCATAACCATCCAGTCCCTGAGAACTGAGGAAGCATCAGTTTGTCTTGTTTAGTCAATTCCAAAGCCATAATATTCCCATTTGAAGGAGTTGCATCATCTGCAAAGAGACCATCTAGTCCCCATCTAGTTCATCATTCAACAACATCAACATCTTTCTGTTTTCACTAAGTTGCACGTTTCCTCACATATGCCATGTAATACACTTCTGTGAAAGAAAAACCTACCATCAAGAATCCTGTCCTACTGAAATGGTCATCTGCCTGCCTTCCACTAACAAATTATCTTTGTACTTACAGAGAAATACAATTTAGTAGGTTTTCCTCATTTGTAACTAATGCAATCCCACATTCTTCACCACCAAGACTGTGGAAAACACGGTTTCAGCTGGCAAGGGAGCTCCAGCTTGTCAGCTGGCTGGTTCGGTCAGCACACAGCACTGATCCCTGGGCAGTCAAGAAGTGTAAATTTGGCTAAAAAAGTTTCTTCACGTATGAGGCAGCAAAAGCATGGAGCCACCTTTGCAAAGTACGGTGAGCTAATCACGTACTGCTCAGCTCCTGCCTTGAAAGTCCAGCCTGGAGGGCATCGCTGCTGGGGGGCAGCCTGGGCACCTGCTGTCTATAGTGACATGAGGGGACACACTTCACCTCAGAAGCTTCAGAAGGCACGTTGGCTCAGACTGAGCTCTGGAAGGCTGTAGGTATTGGGGATGGCTAACTTACAGCTAGTGGGGGCACCTTTGCCTTGCAGCCCACACACATGGTGCCTGCAGAGCAGAAGTTCTCTGAAGATGACTGTGTTTTTCAGGATGGCTGTTATTTTTCCATTCTGGTCATTGATACTTAAATGATAATTAAGCATGAGACAAGTCACTTCAAGACCAAAAAAGAAAGCTGTATATCACTTTTATCCAATACAATAAATACAATTAAAAGGAACTATTGCTGTCTCTCTTAGTTTTCCCTCATATATATCAGCTGTCATTCCTTGAGCTTTAAAGTGCTTGAATAATAAACCTGCACAGAATTGAATTACTTCAGTAGCGAGTTGATTAGTTCCCACATCCAATAAAATGTCTGTGGTATCTCATATATTTGGCATTTAATGTTGTAATTAATAAGTCTTGATCATGTGCCTCTTACAGCCACAGGTCAGTGACAACAGTGACATTCCCTTTCTCAGCAGGAAATTGAGCCTCCAAGACATTTTCCTAAGACACTTTCAATTATGATAAATTGTCAGATTTGCTTCAGTCATTTTGAAAACTACTTCAAGTATATCTTCCCAGGTAAAAGCAGTACAAAGATATAAAGCAGATTATTATTTTTTTTTCCTTTGTGCAAATCACATTTTGGGGAGTATTTCAGATTTTTTAGGGTCATTATAGATTCCCAAGTGAAAGGCGTGCTTTGAAATGAACTGATCTCAAGTACATATCTTTCCAACTTAATCTAGCATTTCCAATAGAGGGCCAGATACCAAATTGCTTTAAATCTGCATAGCTCCATTGATTTCAATGGGTACATGTTCAATTTATTCCACATAGGGATTTGTCCCTTTAATTTAAACTGCTTAAGAAGCAATGTTGCAAAGGAATTTGTACTCCTTTTCTTTTTAATGATGTATGCAGGAGATTATTCCTTTTTTTAACCTTAGTTTATTACATATCATGATTCTTTTAGCTCCGGTTTTTCATAGTCACATTGATAGTATGCAGGGCTGAGGATGAAAACACTGGTGGACATAAAAGTGTGGCACAGATAGAGGCATTTTTATGAGTTTATCACCTAAAACATAAGATCTAGTCTAGACAAAAGGTTGGGGAAAAACAGGAAAGCAAAATGTAGCAATGGCATGAAACCAACATTACTATAGCTACACCTTTGGCACCCGCAGTAAAGGTACACTGATTTTTCTTATTTGTGAGGTTACAAAGATCACCTTGTTTACTTAAATGTAATTTTAAAATAATCATCTTGCATATCAAAAATTCTAAATAGTGAAGGTAAACTAAGGCTATTAATTTCTAATTCTGGTAAGAGTGACAGGTTGCAATAAAAATGGGGAGAAAACTTTGCACCTAACTCCTCTGATGCAAGGTGCCAAGGGGAGAAGCAGAGGGAGAGGTGGAAATAGAGCATCCTTAATGTTTGCTTCCCTTGCCTGGAATTTTGTTCAGTTACACTCTCTGATCAACAAATGTTTCCTCTGAATTGAAGACAACTGGTTGATGACTCCCTAACTATCAACCTGTCTGCACATGCTCAACATTTACAGTCCTACCTTGCTGTTCATGTATGTAATCTGCCAGACTTGGCACTCACACACCATGGCTTAGGCTGTAAGATATTATTCATTTTAAGTAGCAGCATAGTTTGGGTCCTTTTTATTTCTGTCCTAATTTTTCTTTTAGTCTTCAAGAGTGACTTTATCAAGGTTTCCTTTCTTTACAACCACAAGAGCTAGAAACTTATTTCAGATAAAGCTGAAATTTTTATACAGTCATGTGCCTGCAAGAGCTGGGATGTTAAGAGAAAAATGAACATGAAATATCATGACACTTGCCATTACTGCAATAAAATCATAGAGTCATTTTGGTTGGAAAAGACCTTTGAGATTATCAAGTCCAACCGTTAACCCAGCACTGCCAAGTCCATTGCTAAACCATGTCCCTAAGCACCACATCCAAGTGTTTTTTTAAACACCTCCAGGGATGGCGACTTCACCACCTTCCTGGATAGCCTGTCTCAATAATTGAGCACCCTTTTCCATGAAGAAATCTTTCCTAATAGCCAATCTAAAACTACCCTGCTGCAACCTGAGGCTGTTTCCTCTTGTTCTGTTGCTTGTTACCTGGGAGAAGAGACCTACCTACCCCTGTCCACAGTAAGAACTTAATAAGACAGTATGAATAAGATACTCTTATTTTCCCCAAAAGTAAGAATCCCCCAAGATTCAGGAAACAGGTTATTGGTCTTCTAAGTTTTACAGGCTAAAACCTTATGATAGAGAGCTTAGTGCTTTGCCCAAAACCATAGAGTCAATTAAAAAAAAAATAAAATACTCGAAACTAAAAGTCTTCAGGTTTATCACCTGCTGACTGGGAGTGAAAAAGCTGTCTCTAGCTCTAAGCGTCTTGCTTTAGACATGGAGTTGATAACCCCCAACGAAATAATATGTTACTTGGTTTAGCAGGCAAGAGTAGGCGCTGAAGATACCAAGCATTGAGAAATGGCAAGTGAGGAAATCCAAGACTTTGTAGCAGAGACTACTCTGCAATCCTGCACAGTTTTGAGGCACCTTCACTCACCTCTTCTTTCTTGTGTCAACATCACGCAGCAGGCTGCGGTGTGAAGACCTTTCAGTTAGCACCTGCTGATGCCAGTAGTCCTACATGGCACAAGCCAAGGCTGGGCGTACCAGTTCTGCTGCAACTGATTATTGTGCCTCAGGCACTGTGCCTAAGTGAAAAAAAACATTCTGCTCCTGGACACTAGATGGGAGAGACAGTACCCACCTCTTCTGACCTGGGAGTTAGCTTGTGCAGAGCCACTTCTGACAGTACAGTATGTCCTTGGTCTCGTATCTCAGAGGACACTAACATTTAACACACAAGCATGTGTACTGCAGCCAGGGTTCGTGGATTTCTGAGCAGAAAGTAAAAACCTATTTTAGGCCGAAGAGCATCACCACAGTTTCCTTATGTACTTAGTACGTACAAAACAGACACAAGTTCTTGTATATTTTGCTGGTCTCAGAACCTTCTCTACATTTTAAAATACTACACAGTGAAGTTTGTTTTGACATTGGTCTCTAGTGAAAAAATTTACTGGTTATGAGTGTCTAAGACCTCTCACCTCCTCCAGATTCTGCAGTATATTTACCATTGCTCCAGAGAGGTAGTGATCGCACTTTATAAATGTGAATCATAATTCATTTAGCAAATTTTAAATAAATAAATAAACCACTGAAACACTTTAAAAAGAATGATATTTGTATTACATATTACTAAGAAATATTCATAAAACTTGTAGGGGACCAAAACAAACATCTCCTTGGAAACAACCACTGAAAAACACAGACACCAACATTAAACAGTTCCAAAGACATTAAAACAACAAGAATATTTAGAAGGACAATTGCTCAAATGATTAAAAAGGAAATGAGATAAATATCATAGAGTGGATATAGACAGAGCATAAGGAGATGAAAAGCAAGTAAGGGAATGAAAACAATAGCACAGAAATAATTCACTGTAATAGCAGAAAAACACGAAGAAGCAGCAGCAGTGAAATCTCCTTTTCCACCCTGATTCTTGTACGTAAACCACCTGACTGTAATGCTAAGATCCCACAATTCAGATCAGGAATTAAAGAAATTCCTATCCTTTGACCTTCTAATTTATATGATTCTTATTAAATTCATATGGTAATCGGAGTTGTTTAATATCTCATTTCTAATACACAGAACCTGGTAAATAATTTTTAATGTAGCTAATTTGGTTTTTAAAAGAAAAAACAAACAAACAAACAACCCACCCACAAATTAAATGGTTTCTTGAAAATGAGGAAAGCAGAGACCATATACAGGCTTCTCCTCTACCTAAACCAGAGATCTGGCTGTTGCATCCAGACAAGATCCTTAACTTAGAACTCATCGGATTTAAAAGAAATGTGGAAAGGAGCTACTTAAAAATGTGAGCAATAATAATCCTCACTAGCTGTGTGCAAGGACTGTCCTTTTTTATCTAAAAAGCCATTCCTAGTGTCAGTCAGACACATTGACTTCTCACAACAAACTTTGCCTTCACAAAGTCATTTCGCACCCGTTTCACCCACACCAGAGATACCTTCATCACATCAATCTTCACTCACTGCTTTGTCATAAAACCCCTGACTCACCCCTATTCATCTCACTTGTCTGACTCACTGACTAGCAGGGACTGGGAATCTTACTGTGACAAGCATATTTGATGGAAATCAAAGTGCCTTGCCTAACCCAGATGCTTTATACAGGAAAATCTCTATTATGCCAATGTTTTATGTTTTCTTTTTCAGGATGGAAGGAAGGAAGATTTACTTCGGAGACCACCTGATCTGAAACAGAACAGTGCCGTCTTTTTAAACCAATCTGTGCCTCTTCATTTTGGGCTGGATCTACCACTACTGTTTTCCAGAGCTGCTACAGAAGCAATAGTTTGCTCCTTCCAGAGCTCACCTTTTCCCTGTGGACACCTTTGTCAAACCACAGCTACGTTTACACACCACAGCATCCCCTCCATTTAAGCAGATAAACACACCATCTGAGTCACAAGACCACAGTGCCTGCTGGAGGATATATTTTGAGCCCAAATTTGAGACAAAGGAGACAAAGAGCTGTATTTCAGTTTTCATAAGGTGCTAGTCTCACTCAGGTGGACACAGTGTAACACCCAGCCTAACAAGTTCTGGAAGTTCAAGGTTTTTAGAATTTTCCATTCTAAGAAATATTTTATTTTCCTCCCAATCCAGGGAAAAATTAAATGTTGAAATTGCAGATTTTCAAGCTGTTTCACACCACTTCAAGTTGCCATCCAGCTTTCATGCTCCTACTGCCATTCACAATGTTCCTTAGCACACCCACCCATTTCTGTCCCTTCTGCCCCCTCCCCCAAATCCATCCATTCACTTCCCCCACCCACCTTCTCTCTCTTGCCAGCCAGGCTTCGTGGGGGCCGGAGCCACCACGGTCAGCAACTGCGGCTGCCCCTGAGCCTGAGTTAGGGCTCCGAGTCAAAATCAGAGTTAGAAATCTTGGTCCCAGCCTGCTGGGAACGAAGGGAAAGCTGTTCCCCCCCCCAGATGTGGGAAGACAACTAGAACAAAGAAGCCGGAGCACGAGGCAACCTATTAGAGGTACCGGCGCCACAGGGAAGCAGATGTCCTATGGGCCGAACCTCAGCTGGTTGTAGCACGAAGAGAAACCAGCACAAAGAAGAGGCAGGAAGGATGAAGTAATTGCTGATCTTTACAAGCCCTATGTAAAATACCATTCATAATGGTGATGACAGTCACTTTCTGCACACAGGCACAAAGGGCTTTTTCTTCCATGGCACTCTGACAGTTTAGGCAGGAAGAGAGGGGTGGCTAGTGGAAGTAAATTGTCAGCGATCTGTCACCGAAGAGCAGATTGCTTTTCCCCTCCTGAATTTTCCCTCCTGAGTTAAGATTAGTCTCTATTGAAACCTGGGGTTCTGTTCATCACCAGCCAGCACCCACAGAGATGAAATTTCTTTATCACATCTCTCTAAATAACTAGTTGAAGCTCAAATCATTCTGACCTTAGGAAGAGGAGGAACGGTTCTTGCCAAATAATAAAGAACAAAGCATGCTGTAAAATAAAGTTCCATAACGAAAAATCATTAAACCTATTTTTCTACATGCAGGCTGCTGTAGTACAAATTAAACCCAATGCAATCACAAGAGAATTAAGGCCAATAAAATTATCGTAAATAAATTACTAGTCTTAAAACTACTTCGATTAGTCTATATTTAGCCATGTGTACAATAACAAAAATTAATCTGAGAAGAAAAGATTCAGTTACACATGAAACACTGGAGAGTATCAGGAGTTTCTGAAAGCAAAGGAAAGTCTCCTTTGTTTTATTTGACTTTGTTTTGATAATCACTTTGCTGTTTACCCAGGTATAATGTCATCTTCTTTCCAGAATACTAAGATCCATGCGGAAAACAGAAATGTCTGCTAATTATTTCCTTCTAAGAGCAAACAAGAGGATGAAATATCTTGTATAATTGAATTTGAAAAATGCCGAGAAAGTTTGTTCTCTTTACAGCCAAAGTTAAAGCAAATTATTTAGGTGAGGGCTGAAAGAGGGAGCGGGGGGAGAGGAACCCAAGTTTCCAGTTAATTTCCAGGTGCACACACATTTTGTCTTTAGTTGTCAAAAGGCAGCCTTTCCACAACAGGCTACAAGAAATAGATGAAAAAAAGCAAAGCCTCTGTCACAGGGGCTCTGCCTTTGTTCTGTATTTGTGCAATGCCCAGAACACTGAAGCTCTGGCTTCTAAGTCAGATATAAATAAACATGGAAGGAAGTAAAAGAATAACGTGGAAAAATCAAATAGGTGGGTAACTTGAAAGATGAAATAAAACTATTTATGCTGTTTAACCCTTACTTGTCTAGCTCTTTATGCTGCCTTAGAAAAAAGCCATTTTATTACAAGTCAGCAATATTTGCAATAGCCTTCTTTACAGCACTTCAAAGATAACACCAATGGAACATTAAACACATATGTATTTCTATAGCAATCACACTCCATAACGTAATAGCTCAGTTTTTTCCCCATGGAGCATGGCCCACTTTCACACAGCGGAACCCATGAGAGCCCCAAGTTATATAGGTCAGTGTATTGAACTGCGGTAAGTATTGACAAGCAATCTTGTCGTTTGTTCTCGCTGGGTAGCGCGTAGAAGTCTTTGATAACAATTTATAGCCTCCAGAAACTCCACGTCTACTTGATCTCTAGGACAAGAATGAAAGCAGGGTGCCAGCCCACCCGGAGGAGAGGTCTGTGCTGGTCACTGACCAGATGCTGCTCCCCAGCTCATTGACCTCTACAAATACCCTGCCTGACTGGCTGGACTCTGCAGAGGTGAATCAGGCCCTTTTACGCGGCACAACTGGGATACACTTTTCCTCCAAAAGTTGCTGTTCTTATCCATTTCAATACAGCAACAACCACCAAAAGAATGTTGGCAATTTTCCTGAATTGGAAGACACCGATGTCTACAATAGCATTCTCTTGAAAATGATCCACCATCCATGGAAACAAGAGTTAACGAGTTTGCCTAGCTGGCTTCTTTGCAGAGGTATTTGCATGATACATAACAACATGTGTTAATTAGGTACCACGCTTAGGTATGGATCTGTGCAACCAACCAACCACAATGTATTGTAACAAAGGAGGGAAAAAGATGTTACAAATAAACTAACTAAATTTACATTCACCAGGGCATATTATGAGCTAATACATAAGAGAACAGAGAAGCAAATACTGTCCATCCACAGCAGAGTTTGTCCGACATAGTATGATCAAGGGATAGACATAAAATATATTGTATTTTTTGGATTAGCACTTTTCAATATGAGATAGTAGAAAGAATTAATGGGATAGCCATGGTCATCTGAATGTTTTGCATCACAATATCTTAAGCAAAAGTTTCAGATTTTGCTGTGCTTTAGCTGCTCTGCAAAAAAAAAAGTTAACATGAAAAAATAGACAAGAGAATGAAAGGTGGCTGCATTCAGAGAGGTGTAGAGATGTTTTTGTGAAAGTATGACAGGAAAACTTCACCAAGTAATTGTACCAGTATTGCTAAGACAGGACAGAGCTACGGGGTACAAACATTGATATAGTGGTTTTACAATATGATGTCCCCTGACTGAGAAATGCATTCATGACAACATGCAGGAAAGGTGGAACGAAGAGACAGTAATATCCCTGATTTCGCCAGATAACAGGAAATCTACAGAAAGGAAAGGTTAAAATGTCACAATGGCATTTTTTTCTGCAGAGGAACCTGGCAGAGGAACTTTTGCTGTTGGTGCAACTGCTGATGTGATCTGGAAAAACTGACATGAGGTTCCAATGGAGTTATTCCCAAATCATCCATGTGCAAAGAAAGCATCTGTGTTCTGTTTTCACCAGACCAGAGTGCTAGTAAGCTAGGCGCCAAAGAAAGGAAAAGCTGTAGCATCATCATGTTGCACTGAAGACAACAAGGCTATTTCAGAAGACAGCAAGCCTGATATTAGTTCATATTATAATCAAAACAAATCAAGCATGGACAATTTGGATCACCTAACCAGGCTTTATACACGCAAGAGGAAAATTTGGTGGTAGCCAGTGGTAATATGATTCTGATGTGCTGTGCTGAATGGCTACATTTGTCATTTAGTATTCAGAGTTCCCAGGCTCAAATTCTGCAATGTCCTGTGATTGCTGATTGTTTCTGTAGAAGTAGTCAACAACTTAGCTAAATAAAAAGATGATAATCCAGGAGCTTTTCAAGCTGCAGCTTGTATTCGATTTCAAGCATTTGGGATGGAAATACCAACCTGCTTGCAGCTGTTGCACTTGTTGAACAACAGAGATGAACGAAGAATTAACACTGTCACTTGTAACTGCACAGCAACAGCAGAAAAGTGAAGATGTCACAGTTCAGCATGCACAGTTACATAAATACAGCCACAAAATCTATTATATATATGCATATATAAAAAGACAGATACAAAATGTAGGTGTCTGCACTGATCCCAGATTAAAGCAAAGAGAATAAGACAATTATTTTGGCCCTATGGCTAAAGGGGAGCATAACAAATGACAATAAAATAATCTATACCAGAAAAAGAAATAGAACTAAGGAAAGAAATGAAGGTAGACACATTAGAGATGAGAGAAGGTGATTAAATCAAAAACCTACACACATATTTTAGCTTAGCAAATTCAATGAATGTCTTTGGGTTTTCTGTATTTACCAAGGCAACGCTGCTGAACATCTGAGATGAAAACACTTCTAATTTGAGCATGGGAAGTACATTACAGGACTAAACAGTCTGACGGAAACAACAGAGGAAGCCAACAAAAATTCACCAAAATGCACACGGAGTCCTGGTAGGAGCTGCTAAATGGAGCTGGAAGCTTGATCTGATGGCTGCTGCACAAAGGCCTTAATCCACATTTATTGATGCAAGTCTTAAATTCTGAGTGGTGGAGGCTCAGATCATTTGTCTGGCTCTTTTGAAATTCACAGTGCCAGACTGTGGGCCTCTAATCAGTCAGGGAATGGCACTTTTCCCACTGAATCACTAAGCCAACAACCCGTCATGGTGTTGGGGACAGGGAGGGGCCGGTGCTGATGGAAGGCTTGTATGTTTGGATTAAGAAGCCCAGCAATTTCCCCTTAAAATAGATGCATTGGCCCAAATGCTCTGGCTAAGTGCAAGTACCATTGCATTCTGCCTACCTCGATTTTCCCCATGGTCTTAATTGAAAGCTATATCGCTTACTGCCCGTCCTAAAATTTTGACTAATTCTGCCCTGCCTTGCCGGACAGCTGCTGTGTTATGGCCCAGAGGTAAGTGATGAAGTGATCCCTCTGTACCCCACAGTAGCTCTTTCACTGGGGTACAGAATGTCTTACTTAATGCTTGTAAAGCACTTGGAGATCCTTAAATGAAAGGCATAACAGCACAAAATGCCATTATCATTAGCTATAAGGGCCACTGCAGAGCAATGGAAAATATTCCTTTTCCCTGCCCATCTGGGGTTTTGCACACTGCCTAAGCAGTGCTCCCATCCCCTGCCAGCTCAGAGAGCAAGAGATCAAATCTGTGCCTCTGGCATAATAGTGCAGAGTGCTAATTACAGAACTACCATAAAACATCTGCTGTAATGCATAACTATAATTCCTTGGCATGCACAAATACAGCACCTAGATGCTCAGAGCATAGTACTGTAAGCAAATCCTAGGAACCAGAGTGTAAGCAGCCCTCAGGTGGATCTCATCCCAATGAAAGGAGGCAGAAGAGCATGGAAAGGCACCAGCCCCTTGTGTGCTCCCTTCCTGCAAAGGAATTGCAGCTACAGGCTCTGCGCTCAGAGAAATGCAGGAGCAAAGCCATCAAAGCTGCCATCTATCTGCTCCCAGGGCAAGGTCGACCACCGAAACAGGAAGAATGGCTGTAAGCAACAGCATACAGGTAGGCACCTTCCTTTCACAGGCCAGGGTGGCCCAGAAATAATTGTTCACCAGATGCTGTGAAGCCTCGCCCCACCATGGGAGGCTTCAGAGAGGTTATGTCTGAGAATTAGTCATCCCCATGACACCTCTCCAAGGCTTCCCATGGCCAGGCACAGCTTTCTGGTACTTCCTCGCTGTCACTGCAGAGTCGTGTATAAATTGGATGTCTTTGCCCGAAGAAAATGCTGGCATACACAAACAGGACATTAATAATTTAAATAAAGCTTCTTTTCACAGTCATTTGGAAAGTGCTACTTCTCATTTATGCTTTGAGTCAGCAGCTACTGACTGCAGGAACCAAGAGTACTCATACACCAAATATTATGCTTTACTGTTCTTAGGACTGGAGGAATCGTAGACACTGTCCTTCCAACATGGTGCTCTGTCTTAAAGGGCTTGGGGCAGCCTCTCTAAAAACTCATTCAATATATCAGGCTTATAAACTGGATGATAAACACCATCAGGATGGAGTTTCAAGGAAAGTCATCAAATGTTCCCTCATTCCTAGCTGATGTGCATGGACATCACGGCTAGTGACACGGAAGGTGCCTGCACTCTGCACCAGGGTCACAGGGAGAAATTATCTGCTGGAAACCTTTTGTTAGTGTGAAGGTTCTTTATGCCATAGCCCTGATGTGTCAGAAAAGATGTGCTTCAGTGCCTGCAGGTAATACATATCCTAGCCTATTACATCTCTCATTTCATCAAAGAGGAAACACTTGTAGTAATCTTGGTATAATTTTAAAATATTACCACATTTTCAGCATTAAAGTAAAACTATAATAGGTACCACACCCAGACCTTGCTTTGCAAGAAAGTAAGGGACAAATGAAGCCATTAACTCCACAATAACAATTTATGTGCTAATGTAACTAGCCCTGAAGACAATCAGGCCAACATGTAAAACCAGAAAAGCACCACAGAATGGCTTTGCAGCAGTTCTGTGAGCAAGTCCTATGGAAATGCAAAAGTGCATTGAGCTGTTCTGCTAATATCTTTACAGTAAAACTGGAAATGTAGACATTTCATTTATTCATGCACAATGGTACTAGAGGAAACGTCTAAGAAAGACTTTTCAGCCTGAAATGGATAAATGGAGATGAAACACTGCTTTTGATGCAAGGCTAATCAGAGAAACCAGAGGCTTTTGTGCTGAGTTGCTTGGATTTGTTTTGTCTGCATAGAAGCACCTTTAGAAATGTCAATATAAAAATAAGAAGCTTTCACTATGCCAAAATTCTATATCAAACAAGACTGGCACATATTATTCTAATCTCTGTGCTGGCTGTATCGTATTCATCTGAAAACTCTAACTACAGAAATTCTACCTAAAAAATGTGAGGAGCATACTAGACATGTGAACAGACCCTTACCTGCATTACACCATCAGTGTGTCTAGAGGGGAGACACTGTGGGGAAGACAGGAAAACTTCAGTAATAAGTTGAAACTATATTTATAACTCAATGAATAAACTAAAAATGAGCTTTCTGTTGTTGCTACAGTATTTATTATTTTCATTCATGTCCCTGATAGCATTTATTAAGTGAAAATAAATTTATGTTCCCTTTCTTTTTGTATGCTGCAAAATAATATTCTTAAATAGGAGACATTCATCAAAAAAGAAATAAATGTGGTTCTTCAACACATTTCTACTGTCCAAATCAGAAGTGTCTAGGAGAAATTAGGAACTATCTTGGTAACACAAGAAAGCTGTAACAGTAATGAAGGGAAGTCAGGAGCAAGCACAGAGAGAAAATAGTAAAATATAAATGCATTTTTCTGCTTTCCTGAGAGAGAATTACTGGTGCTTCCTGAACACTTCTCAGTTTGTTCTGTTGACACAAAGGTCCTTCCCTTTCATCTTTTAATATTAGATTTTGGGAGATTCAATTGACCACAGTGCTCCATTGCCTAGATCAGTCAGCAACCTAGAATGAAAGAAGTCAAGAGAAAAAAATATTTTAAAAGCTGTTGCTTCCATAAAAGACAGAGATAAAGAGATTTATTGCTTCTGTCCTCACCACTGACTCGATTCTATCGAAGACTGGATATGACGGTACATGTGTATACATGAGAAAAGCAAGCAAGAAAAAAGATCTTATCTTAGATAAGCATACGTAGAAAATGTATTTGGAAATTGTCAGTTGGGACTGTATAGATTCACAGGTATCACTGTATATCTTATTATTTTTTAAATTAATCAGTGAAATCCAGTAAGTTTTTCCAAATGAAAGAATATACAGAAAAGAAATAAGCACAGCATGTAAGATGGCTGCGTTAGAATGCAAAAAAAAAAAAAAAAAAAAGGAAATCATTATTTAAATCATCTCGTAGGATCTCTGCTTGGTAATGTGATGTCAAACCGTTAAGGCCACGGACCATGCTTTGCTTGAGGTCTTTGGTATTCTTCCAGACACAAGGTATTTATCAAAGCCTGCAGAAACTGCATATGCGGCTTGACACTGAACCCTGTGAGCTGCTGAGTATTAAGGGAGATCAGTACATTTCTTAAAGTTACTTTTGTGAATTTTTTATTTTCTTTACAGAATACAGAGAAAACAACTAAAATAGCATGTGTTCTAAATACAACTTTATCCGGCAAGGGAAAATGGGCAAATGGAGAGTAATTTAGGACAGGAAAAAATGGCAGGATTAACTCTTCTTAGAAAAGGAAGGATTGAGAAGAATAAAATAAAAATAGTGAATCTCATGAATGAAGCTAATGTATTCAGAGAACTGGTAGACCATAGCTTTGTAGGGAAGAGATAAGCCTAAAGATTCTGGGGAGCTAAAAATTCCTTAAATTATAACAAGGGGGCAACAGCAACCTAACCCAGTGTAAAGGAGGGACAGAAAATTTAATTAGACCCCTGTTGGAAAAATCACAAGTCAGTTGACATTGCCTTCATTTTAGAGGAAGCCACACAAGATTACTAAGGATGGGAATAAAGAGTAGCACCAGTACGCAGGGGCAATATGAAACATAGTTTACTGGTGAAGAATATAAAAAATAACAAATCACCCTAGAAGTACACAAACATGAGGCCAAAAATTAAATAAAAAGTTGACCTCCTCTTCAGAGAGAGAGGATACCCACAAAGTTGAAGTACTGCATGCCACCTTTGTTGTCAGTCTTCACGAGAAAAATGATGCACAACTGATGTCAGCAGCAAAAGGCTAGGGCAAGGAATAAACGACTCAGAGACTTACAATTTGTTTTTTAGACTCCATGAGCCTGATAAATTCTCCAAAATGAAGTTTTAAACATCTGAAAGTTCTTTCACACTGATGGCTGGTTGTGAGAACCTCTGGGACATGGGTAAAACTCCAGAAAATGGGAAGAGATCAAATATAGCATGTATTTCTGACACAGAAAAGAGTTGTAGAAATTATACATCAGTCGCCTTGACCTAGTACCTAAAAAGCTATCAGCACAATCAAATAACGTTTAAGAACTAGCAAGGAAACAAGGACATCATTAATTGTGAAAAGTTTTATCAAATCTATCGAGTGTCTATTTATGGTGGGATAATGGATCTTCTGACCTTAACCCTTGAGTGATAGGGAGACCAGCAAACATCATGCACTGACTCTGCTGCTTATGAGGAAGTCATGGGCGGCAATGCAGGGAACTGAAGTCTCGAATAATACCACATATAACTTTTCCTGGGCTGTCTTCTGAGTACCTATTAGGTGTTCACTCTCAAAAATCCAAACATGCATCAGGTTTAGTCCAATGGGTACCATTTTAATTTAATACTTCCATTAGTGGTTTGGGTGATGGAACAGAACTGATCTATTTGTTAAATACAAAGGTGACACCAGCATGTGAGAGGCAGCAAGCACAATACAAGAGACTGTGAGGTAAAATCACCTTAAAATTGTCTTGCATAGTGGAGGACCTCTTTTTTTTTTTTTTTTTAAATGGCATTCCACATAGCCAGCTAGTTAGGAAAAATAAAAAAAATATGGTTGCACAAATATAGACTGAAAAGCAAGCTGGTAAAACCAGACAAATACATGGTATTACAGTGGATCACAGAAAGAACGTCAATCAACAGTGTAATTCTCTGGCAAAAAAAAAAAAGGTGGACATTGAGGCAGGATTATAGACAACAGCACAAACTGTACTGCTTCTGTGTTTTTCAGCTTTCGTCCATTTTTTTGTAGTAATGGGTTCAGCTTTGGGTATTGCCCACAAAAAACATGTGCATTGCTTGCAAAGATTCCGGAAGATCTGAGATCTAAGATACACACCCTACAAGAAAAGGCTGAACAAATTGGGGTTGCTAACTTAAACAGTCTTCAAGTACATTAAAGGCTTTTGCAGAGACAGAGAAAGACTAATTTATCCTCCATGTCCACAAAGGAAAGAACAAGAAATAACGGGCTGAAACTGCAGCCAGGGAAATCCACTTTCCATCACCAGAATTTTTTAAGAACAGGCAAGATGAGCATTTTTCTGGAAATACAGACAAAGTTTGTCTCATCATTTTCTGCAGTGTCTTCCCTCAGGGCATCCTGAAATCCCTTTAAACCCTATAATCTATGATTTGAAGTCAGTTCCCTGCCCATTCAAAATATTTACTAAGCCACTATATTTCCTTTTGCTACCCTGAAAAAATGTGGTGGAAATATTTTTGAGAAGGTTATACTTTTTTATAACTAATCAGTATGATTGCCAGATATGAATAAGACACTAATTGCTACAAGCATGACTTAGGTCTATGGTCTGTTCATGATGAAGCTTTCTATTTCTACTGTGACTTTTTCCATCTGACAAAAAAACCACCCCAAACTTCAAAAAAAAAAAAGGAAAGAAAAGAAAAGGAATAAAAAAACCCCAAATAAGCAGTATTTTTCAAACATTGACCTTATTGGTGTCTGAACATTTTTTTTGCTCTTTACAAAGGTGAAAATATTGGGCCTTTCAACCTTTTGTAATCAAATATCTATTCTCTGTTGCAGAAAATGGTTTATAATCAACAGAATTTATACTTTTTTCTTATTATTTAACTAAATCCTCCTGTGTTCCATCCTGTTGTAGTCACCCCACAGTCCTGAGTATTTCATGTGGTCACAGAAGCATTGTCCAAACGGAAGCATATTTTTTTCCTATCATTTAGGTTGAAGCAATAGCTAACTGTTCACTTTTATTTGTTTATTTATTTTTAGGTTTCTGCATATCAATAACTTAAGACCAGTCCACCCTGAGCACACCACTAGTAGCTATCTAGAGATCTGGTAAACAAAACAAAATCAAATTTACAAGGAATGGAGAAAAAAGCCACACGCCATGCCAAATAGTTCGCTATATCACTTGCCACATGTCCTTGTTGGAAATTTTGCATTCATGGCTTCTAAATATTAATACTGTTTTTTATTACTAGCATACTGGTCTGTACCATTTTGTTCCCTTTCCCCTGGAGGTTGTCTCAATACACATTGGTAACATCTAAATGGGGTTTTATCCAAAATATTTCTCATAGAAAGAAGAAAAACTAAGGAGTTCTAAGAAGAACAGAGTTAGCTCTATGTTCAAGAGTGAGTGTCTTTCATACAAGAACAGATACTGTATACACATGCTTTAAATAATTATTGGATTGAAATGTTCTGGACAAACTTCTCACATGCAATTCTTTCTCAGAAGGTGAAGAGAATATATATAATCAGTCATATCAGCACAAAACTTCATCCAATTCCCTTCTGCCCTAAAATGTTCTGTTATAACAAGATGACCTCTTTACCACAGTTCACCTATGAGTACACACCATTCTTAAAAACATATCATATTTATGTACGTGCAAAACTTTATATAGTTCTGAAAATCTCCAAAACCACTTGAACAGCAAAAAGTTCTGTTTAATTGTAACAAAATATTTTGCTCAACCCAAAAGAAATGTACTATGATGGAACTGTCAGTTATTAAAAAGCTTTGGTTTAAAGCTGGAGCACGTGCTAAAGTACTGAAAGGAAAACTAAATGCACTCTTCAGATTCACAGCTACAAATGTAGTAGATGGCAGATTCGGCAAACCTACCGGTGTCAAGCAGCTCTCAGGCAAGTGTAACAGCTGCCTTGAGCTACATAAGATGACTCCGGGATGGTGCTCATTTGCAAAACTTCTTACCCTGCCCATCACTGAGATACAGGTACTTGGGGAAGAGGTCCTGAAAATGGTGCACTTCCACACTAAGAAGGGTTTCCACTCCTAGTCCTTAGCTGAGCAGCTCTTCAGCTTGCCATTCCAGCCAAGGCTAAAGAACCATCAGGATTCGGAGGTTGCACCTCCTGCCTATCAACTCCCGCAGTGGTACTGCACTGAGGATGTCTCCATGAGAAAGTCAGCTTGGCTTTTTTGATGTTACCGAGCCTCATTGCACCTCGTGGCACATGAATGTTGCTGGAATGCAAAGACATGACAAAATCAGCAGGACAGCAAAGATGCTGACAACTGGACTGGGATGAGATAATGTGAAAATTTGTGAAACCAAGTGAGTGAGATGTGGTGGAACAACACTGGCAAATGCTGACAGAAGAATATATTTGCTGAAAGGATATGCTTACTGAAACCGTGAGTGACAGGATTGCCAAGGAGAATGAGATAGCTGGGTCACTGACCAAACAACAGGAAAGTTTCATGGATATAAGATTATGCATGACTAATGCTGAGACGGGAATGGAATTTGCTCGAGAGGAACAGCGTTAAACTAACAGGAAATTAGGGAAGACAGCAATGGCACACACCTGTTCCAGTTGCAGGCTCAGTAAAATATAAACCAGCAATTTATTACTTGTTTATATAAAAGATGAAGCCAAATAATAACCCAGAGGTACTCAGATTAAAATCAATTTGCAATGAGTTCCTAGTCTCAAGAAGCTGCAGACAAGAAGAAAGAGATGAAGATTAATCTGTCTGCTTTAAGAACGTAAAAGTATTAAACAGAAAAGGGAGATCAAGAAATATCAGACTGCAACTGAAATAGCCTACATCCATCTTTAGTATAAATGACTATTAGCTCCGACAGTGTCAGCATACACTGGCTATGGTGCGCCACCGAGTCTCACTGCCCTGTAAAGAGTCCATCAGTTGGGCTCTTCTGTTGGAGGCTTGATGTGAGGAAGAAGCAGAACTTCTGGTTTAGCTGCAAAAATTAGGCATATAGATATATATAGAACAAGATATAGAGACAGCAAGTATGTAAAGAACCTATACTTGCTTTGAGACAGAGAAAACATATGAAATGCTTTGAGCCGGGGACCTAGAGGTGGTTTGCTTCATTAACCCTTCAATGACGGAAATGGTGGGTGATAGGAGGAAAAACGTAAGTTAAAACAGCTCAAGGAAAGATGACGAGAAATCAGAATGAAGATGAAATATGACGGAAGGTTTTAGAGGAAGGAAAAATCTTGGGAAGGAGAAGATGCAAATAGGAACTGACAGTGAGGAACTGCTTGGGATCGTAAATGAGCTCAGTGGAAAGCAGTGTGGCACTCGCTGGGCTGGAACCACTGAATTAAGGCATTACGCCCCCAGAACTCAGCATCGCAGCATCCTCCCCCAGCTCTAGATTTATTATATTGTACAGCTCCCTGCCTTTCTTAGCCTGTCCTTGTAAAAGGATTGAAGTCGATGCTGAATGGAAAATTAACCAACCCCTCTCTCGTTGTCTTTTTGTTTCTCATTAAATTAGCGAGAAAATGTAAATGTTATTTTCTCCTTCTCCGCCTCTCTCTTCACCAATTGTTGACATGTCAGGAGCTAACAGAGAGAAGATTTAATTCAGAGCTTTGTGCTCTTTCTTCAGAAGCCAGCAGCCTTCACAGGTGCTGGTGGGAACTATTCAAACGGCATCACTTTTACTTTCCACTAGTGTTGTGATCCACATCCAAAAACCACAAAGGATTTAAAATGAAAGGCAATGGGGTGCTTATGAAAGCATTTCTTTCCAGGGTTTAGTAGTATTCTATGCTAAGTTCATACAAGGGCAAACCTTTCCTAGGATAATTTTGTAAAACTCCAACATGGAATCTCTGGAAACACACAGAAAATTCACAAGGCTACAGATGGAGTTTTTTCCACATTATTGAAGAAAAACCTTGGTGAGCCCGTCTGTTTTTTCAAGGTAGTGGGAAGAAGGCAGGGAGTTTGGCTTACTCAGCCTTCAGTAGGTTTCTTTGTTTCAGATTTTTGTTACTGAGTGTTATTCTAAAAATACTGAGACTGCTCAAATACAGAAAGCAGTAGGATTTTAGTTCCAGATATTGAACAGAAAAGATGCAAGGGCAATGAATTTTGTGGAAGACAAAGACTGTGCTCAGCTTTCCTTCATCTTGTTTCTTTCTGCATTTTATCAGGTCTTTTCTCACAGAAATAAAACGTATGGACTCCACCCGTATGGCTCCTCTGTTTTAGTATATTATTGGGCCAGGAAAAAAATAAATGGCGTGAGACAGGACATTTCATTCAGCTGGCTACCTCCATTTTCACCGAGGTAAGATCATACATTTAGGCATATAATTTCAGAGCATTCTTACATCCATTTATTGTTTTAAGGAATCTAGGATTTATTCCAAGTCATTACACTCAGCCTCAGGACTGAGGTTTGTATGATTCCCTGACTCTTCCTTCTCCTTCCCCCAAAGGATCACACGCTACAAGATGTTTTAAAACAGAGGTAAAAACCTCATCTTGTCCAAAGCAAAATTCAACTCTTACAAAAAAAAAATGCCAGATTTGATTTATTAGTGTGCAGTCTGAGACAACCACAGGGCACAGATTTCTACAGCAGCCTGGCTTTTAGCAGATAGGGAACTTGGCTCTGCTGTTGTCTCTTTTTTGCTGTGCAGAGTGCTTGAAGTAGTGCCGTACAGGCTATGGCAAATTACGCTTTTTGTTTCACGGCTTTTCAGAATTCAGCAGGAGCTTTGGTTCCCACCAATGCCTGCAAACACAGCAGATCCAGAGCCACTGCGCCCCTGCAGTGGTCCCAGCCCCACCAGGGCAAAGCATGCTGCCTTGTGATGAAGCTCATGGTCCCAAGGGAGATGCCTGACACACTGCCTTTGTGTCCCAACTCATCACTGACTGCAAAACACTTTCCTTGGCAAGACACTACCAAGAAAACCCTGTTTTTTGTTAAAACTCTGAATGTGCATTATCTGGCATAGGGATGTGGTTCTTTGCTCTGTAAGGGTGCTGAAAAATACCACCTGGAAGAGGCTAAATCCTCCTGATCCAGCTCTCCAGCAGGGAGTTTCCCAAGGAAAGGGAGCTGGGAACATCTAGGTGCTGCTCTGGTCTTGGCACCCTCCATAGGTATGGTTCCTATCCTTGCCTAGAAACCATGTGGTCTATTCCTCTCTTCTATATTTTCCTTAAATTTATAAAATTCCCTCTAGTTCATCCCCAGAGCTCTGGAAGTTCTGCTCCTCTGATGAACCACAGATTGACATTCTGGTACCATGAAAGTCAACAGCAAGACTCTTTGGTGGCTAATTAGAATCAGCATTTAACTTTAACATTCAGTAGAGAGCAACTCTGATTTTCAGGGGTGAGGACAGCAGGGCACACAAAATCCCATGCTACAGATACTTAACATTATCTACTTATTGTACAGTTTGGCAACAAGGAAAACCTAACTCCCAGTTCCTTCTGTTTGCATTCCCTTCAGGTTTATTTAATATTTTGGTGTTTTGGGGGTTTGTGAGGGGTTTTTTTGTTTGTTTGTTTATTTCCAGACTGCAACACTTTTTAAGCAATCCTAAGAGCTCTTGAAGAGTGATGCTCTTTATCTTTCCACAGAATTAGTATAGCACAGGTTGCCTTCCTGTGCAGCTGGAGGCAGCCACTTACAAGTGAAAGAGTGGCTCATTCTCCTCAGCCAGTCAGTTCTCAGCCAAGAATCTAACAAAGGCAAATAATTCTTGTATTTATTTGAAATGTTATTGCTCACATTACATCACATATTCACATCGCTGTATAGGACCAATTGAAGACAAACCCTACCCTAGGGAAGTTAAAAATGACGCTTTCACAGTTCTCCTCCTCCCCCCCCAAGAACTGCACACTAGTTATTACAGAAAAATACATTAAGAGCTAAATATTACAAGTGGGAGTCAGGTTGGGGAGCAATGCTCTTTCCTCTGCCCACACGTGCTTTTTCCACTTCAGGGCCCAGAACACTTACTGTCGCAATCCGAATCTCTGACCCTGTGTCTTGAAACGGATTGCATTAGGTTTCATGATTCCCCGTGGACAAATAAAGGTGAAGTCTACACCAAGCGACAGATAAATCCAATTAAACTTTTATTGACTACCCAAAAGGAATGACTAAGTGCAATCTTAACTATTTTGTAGCATGAAGCTATACTACACAAGCAAAGTGGAAGTTTCTATGCCATATATTATCAGCGAGTTAGAGCAGGTTAAAGAGAAAAGGAAAAAAAAGAAAGGAAGAGAAGCAGAAATGACAGGAAAAAGAGATAACACTACCCTTGGATTCTGTGGTGGGTGGGTCAGTCCTCTGGTGATGGGTGCACACTTGGCTCCTTGGAGTGGCACCTTTTGTAATCTAGTCCCTGCCTCCTGATTGCACCAGCTACATCCCTCAGGGGACACTTATGCTTATATATTTTTATATATATATATATATATATATACACACACACATACTTATGTAACTCCTGATGTTCTGTGCAGGCACCATTGTGGGGGGTGGCTGCAAAGGGTCTTTTGGGGTCTTTGTGAGCCCCTTCCTCAAATAAACTCTGTGTGGTCACTGGCCATATAGGTGTGTTGTCATGCCGGACCCGTCAGAGCACAGAACTGCGCACACGCCGGCACGCCCTCCACATCCCATGTTAACCAACTTCTTGTCATTGCTCCTTGCAACAATCTTTGGGACATCAATGCATGTTATTTCTTTCAGCCCCTTACACCATCTTCTGCCACTTCCCAGTTCTGCAGGTTTGCAAAAAGTTTAAGGCATACCTCATATGTCACATACTGTGTCCATGACACTTACTCCTATCTTGGGCTGGCCGTGAAGAGAAAAAAAGGGATATAGGAGGGAAACAGTGCTCGCGGGATGGACTGAGCCACTCTCGCTTCCCACCTAAGCTACCGAAGGGATGCTATGCTCAAGAGTTGGGAGGGAGGTGCAGAGAGAGCCCTTTGCCAGCAAGTGTCTGGTCCCTCTCTGCTCCCCCTCTCCCTCCACCTCTGAGTACACATACACTCATCACAGGAGCTGGTGCCTGCAGACACCCACATTACCTCATCATTTAGTGGGAACAGGGGTAGGAAATCTGCAAGGAGCAAAAGGGAAATTCTAAGAAAAAGAAAAGGTGAAGAAGAAATTGAGGGCAGGGGAAGGACAGTAAGTGGAAAGAGCATCAAGACTTTCAAGATAAACCCAGCAGGATGGAGTGTAAGAATAAGGCTCTTTAAGACAAAGGGTGAGATTTGGAAGAAGAAAATGAGACAAGGCGTACCAACAGATCATAAAAATGTTTCAGAGAGTTGAAGGCCTTTCCTCACTCTGCCTTCCGTCCTCTCCCCCCCTCACCCTTTCTTTTTTTGTTGTTTTTGTTTAAGAAGTTATTACAGGAGGAAAGAGACAACATTTGGGAGACTGAGTAGGAACAAACTAAAGTCCATCACATAAAAAAAGGAAAATAACTAGGAAGGGCCAAAACATGTCTTTCTTAAAGATGGTAGTGAAAAATAAACTTGTGGACTGCACCAGTGGTCCAAGGCTCTTTTTACCTACTGACTGTGTATAACACATCCTACTTACTATTTAAAAGCATTCCAGCCAAAATCACTCCACTGATGCAAAGTGGTTTATGTGATAGTAGATGTTATCTGCACTAAGGTCCAACAACACTTTAACAGTAGCTAGCCAGCTGCAGTGATGCAATGGATAGGAATTTACGTGGTTGAAGCAGTGACTTGAAAATGTTGGAAGTACTATGATGGCCATCTTTATGCTTCTTTTCCTACAGGCTAAGCAGTTGCATATAGTTGCAGAAGGGGATTTTCTCTCTAATGGGGGCTGGGGGTGAAGAAAAGAAAGCAATGAACATAAAATCAGTAAGAAAAAAATAATCTGCTCTGCATTTTCAGCTCTTCTTGGGTTTGGATAAAGAGATAATAAAGTACAGTAAATAATTTCTGTATTTAAGAACATCTTTTAGTCAGATTCAGTTCTGTCTCAGGTCGTACAGTTACATAAGGGAAATCATCCTCGAGCTACCTGGCTTATCAGCATTTTTAAGAAGAGAAAAGGCTAGCTGCTGACTGTCCCCTTTGCTTTCCCCCTCCAACTCACTGATGGAAGCAGCTGAGCAAAGAAGAGTTGGAAAGAACTTTGCAATGTACTACAACAGGTTAGCAGGAAATTCTTGTCCCCTCCAAATAAGAAGGATGCGCAGTGATTCAGAGAACTGTCTAGATCACAGTGATTCCTGGACCTTCTTAGTCATACAGTGTTTGGGGTTACACCTAAAATGTAACCCTTGTTTGCTGAACATTTAGATCAATCCCATTGATACTTTCTTGAACCGAGATAGGTAGATATGCTCTTTGAGTTCTTGCATCAGGCTACTATATATAAAGAAACCCTATATATCTCAACAGGCAATGAATTTGAGATCCTTATTGAGATGCTAGAAGCAACTGTAGAGATTATTAGGTGGGCATGTACCTTTGCCTTATGTTGAAAATTTTAAGCAATTTTTTATGCTCATTTGCACAATAAGTGAAAACAAATATGAAATGCGGTAATGAGTCTCGTCTCTCTGCTAAAAGACATATTCACCCTCTTTTCCTTATTTATTCAATTTGTGATTAAGAATTCCGTCTCACATTTGTTTGTTTGTTTGTTGGTTTGTTTTTTTTTTTCCCCCTGGATGAAATTTACTACCAGTTGTATTAACAGAACATTCAGTCTTACCCGTTACCTGGTGGTATTAGGTTTTAAAAATATAATTATGGAGCTTTGGAGAGTAAACTGAGAAATTTCCTTTTAAAAACAAAAAGAAAAGAAAAATCCTGCAAATCAACAATCTACTGCAATTAGAAGTTTTAACTAGAACCAAGGTAATGAGTCTTCACAACTAGTTTGATGACTTTTTCACAATATTTTTAATATGCAGTGCAATAGCTTGCTAACACTGCATGATACTTTTAATATGAAAATGTATATTGAGATGACAGATAAAAGTGTTACATGACGTTTGCCCTTGGATTAAAGGTTCCTTATTTGTTTGCAATGACATGAGAAATGATAATGGCTACTGAAAAACTGATATTGTTTGTCATGTCACAGGTCCATTGAGATTTTCCTCTTTTCTGTGACTTCTAATACAAAGGAGACATAAAATTGCATTAAATCAAACCTTAGAGGCTTAAAATCAAATAGTTGACATAATTCTTGATAAGTCTTTAGGTGTGGGCAGAGCAAAGCATAACAAGCAACAGTTTGGATCTTGTATTCAGCTTACAAACAACTTCAAGGTACAGTCCCACATAGAGTATATTAACATTTAACCTTTAAGTAATAAAGGCTTGAAGGCTTATTATTCAAAATCAGCTTGGAGAGCAAACACGGCAGTTGTCATCTTGCAAGGCAAAACTGGAAAAATTGGTACACTTAGGATTCAGGATCTCCCATTCTTAACCAGTAAAAATATATGCTTAAATTTCCATTCACCTTTCCACGCTGGGAGAGAGCACTCCAACCACATTAATGCTGACAGGAAAGATGAAAGGCTCGTAGTGTCTCACCTGGAAGACATATACACTGCAAAAGTACTGGAGTCTGGTGTTTTCTTTTGGGTAGGAATATGACAATTCAAAAGGAAACATTAGACCACTGAATATGAAGCCAAAAGGACTGAATTCATCTAAACAAAAGGGTTTATTGATGTACCTGGAAGACCCTGTGAACATCGTATCCAGTAACGCAGAGAAATGTGAGACCAGAAGTTCTTAACCCAAATTTGGAACATTGCAAACACCGCCTTAATGGCAAGTCATTCTGACTTTCTGTCTTTTTCACTTCTTGTTGCTCACTCTTTCCTTTTCTAAACATCCATGAGACACAGGGCAGACACACAGACATGAAGGTCAGTGTGCTTTTTCTCAGTTCAGGAATTGTCTCCCCTGGTTGCAAGCTTCAGGAGCTGCCCAAAGTGCTACCACGGTCCACACAGACTAACATTTTCCTAATTAATAATCCCAGACCCTCATTTAGACATTGTTTGCTTCATTATACTAGTTTAACTAAGACAACAATTTGCATGCTTTCATTTCATGCCTGCTCCTGAATGCTCCTACAGTGTAGACAGTTAGCAAGAAAGATGTATTCTGCTGTAACACCTTGAGAGAGGATTTTGGGAGAGAGCGAAGAGTGAACCTTGCTCACAGCTGCTTTTGTGGTGTCCCAGGAAGATAAGAATACAAAGTATGAAGAGCTACCAGAAGAACATTCTTCTAACTCATCTGTTGCAAGATGTGTACTAACAGTTACATGCACTCAGTGGAAGAAAAAAACAAAACCAAAAAACTCACCTACAAGGTAGCCACAAATCTAAAGGAATTAGGAATTAGCTTTGCAGTTATGGAACAAAACTAAAATGTTTTGCTAACAGAACATTCATTCTCTACCAGATCTTTCCATGCATTTACAGGGGCTGGAAAATTAAAATAATTCACAAGATCCAGTCTTTGTCCAGGCAAAACCTTCTTGGTGATATTCTACAGACACACACACACAAAAAAAAGGAAGTATGACAGTGGACAACAGTTTGTCATCTTATTAGCATTGAGGCCTGGACCTCATAACATTTTTTTAAAATCTATTGGTGTGCAGCACTCTGTGAGGAAAGACACCATTTCCCTATTGCCATTCCATGCTCAGAATAACAAGCAAAATCTAACCATACAGCCAAGGTAATGATAGCAAGGAGTTGCCCATCAACCTCTAGGAACAGATGTTAGGGTAAAAGCAGAAAATCATTTTTGTTTTTTGCACAGCCATGGCATATAATCTTTAAAAAGAATCTATATGTCACAGTTGGATGGAGTTGGCATGAGACCCCCATCACCAGCATTTTGCTTGAAATCAGTAACACAATGCCCATGCCGAAAGACCAACCAAGACCAACCAAGTTTCTACTAGCGATTTATAAGGAAAAAAAAAAAAAAAAACAACAAACCACCAAAAAACCCCAACACACACACAAAAACCCCAACACACACACAAAGAAAGAAAGAAAGATAAACTGACTATAACGAAAAAAGGAAACATCAAAATAAAATTATTTGGCTTTTAACACTGTAAAGATCAATAATCAGACTATCATCGCTGAAGTAGGAAAAAAACCCCAAACAAACCCTAACCAAAACAAACAAAAAACCCCACCAAACAAAAATCCAGGGGAAAGCATGTAACAGCACCTAACAGGGTTATTTGTATTGTTTCCTGCAAATCTTGTAATGCGGTCAGGCACAGAACTCCACAAGCAAAATCCCATATATTTTAGACATACTGGAGATGGTCTGAATTTTGTGTAACACGAGCATACACACAGTAATCTGAAAAGACTCTACACAACTAGAAAAATCGTTAAGTAAAAGCCAATCTGGAAATCAATTATAGCTAAAACAATATGTACTGCAGGAAAAACAGCAACATTGTACCTGGTAACATGGTAACAATTGTACCTGGATGAAAACCCTAGGAACAGGATTTCCTTAACCCATAATTCCACAATAATAAACTTGTCAAAATATGTTTTTCCATATTCTATGTTGTATTATACACTATAACGAAAAACCCCAAACACAACTCCAAATATCCAAGACAAGGTGGAAGAAGTCCTCTGTTATTTCAAATTCATTCTTAATTAAACAGACATTTTGGAGGTTCACTGTTTTTGTAATTACAATTGAGGTGGGTACTCCCAGCTTGTGTAAAAACATCTGTGCAATTACGTGTGTTCTTAGTATTCCCAAAGTTACATTCTTGGGGTTTAAAAGGTATGAAATTAAAGTCATACAGCCTGGAAAGATGAAAAAAGCCACAAAACCCCCAAACAAATACAACACAGACACACCACACACACACCCCAAATGCTTCATTTTGTTATTGCCTAAGTTGCGTGGGAATTATAGCACAGTTATATTCATTTGCATCTCTTAAAAATAACATTGCACGAGTTACCTCTGATTTCTTAAACAGAATGAAGAAATAAGGGGGAAAATGCCGACAAGAGGATTATGAGCATCTATTTATCAGCCTGACCTGAGATAATATCACTTTCATTTGCTCTCCTTGTTGAGAGTTGTTGGGAAGAGCCCTAGTTTGTGCCCAAGTGTCAATGACCCCTAACAGCTGTTTCAGTAACTGAGAACAGCAAGAGCACATTAACAAAGCAACCCAGTCATCTTCCCTACTGGGGATACTGATGAATGCTGATACAAAACTACTTTAGTCCCACTTCACCTGAGCAGCACAGAACAACAATACTCTACGGACTGATCTCACTCTTCTATTTCCTGAGCTCCTAATATCATTGCTATATTTTTCTGTGTTTTCCAAAAAGCAGGGATCTAACACCAGCTAAAAAAAAAAAAAAAGGGGGGGGGGGGGGGGGGGGAGAAGGGTGCATCAGTAACAGTGGGGAAAGAAAATTAAAGTATTACTCATCCAGACTCATGAAGGTCAGGAGGACACTTGAGGAGAAAAATCTTACTGATTGCTTGCTTGCTGTGGGGGTTTAAGTTGTGTATGTTTCATACAAGGCACAAAAATTTCCCTGCCTAATCAATAAAGCAGACACAAGTAATGGAACAGAATTCCTTTGCTCAAATATTGCCAATCTTTGTCAGAAAGGATCTCGATAGGCTCGCTTTCAGGTTCAGTTTGCTAGGACCCTTCTGCCACCCCCAGCTATTTGCTGACTTCTTGACAATATTGGGGCTGTTGCACCGACTGCTCCACTGCACCCAAGGGCTGGCTCGGCTGCTGGTATTTGGCCTTCTGTGACAGCAGGATCCTCTTTGAAGGGTGAAGAGCTGCTGGGGACTGGCAGGATACCCCTGCCAAAGTGGGGCAGGCACACCCTGGATGATTGGGAAATCCTGACGGGGTCCAGAGGTGAAAGCATGCAGGGGGAAAGTGGCAGCAGGGAGAGGCTATGAAAGAGAGATCACTCATGTGCAAGGTTGGATTCAGGATGGACAAAGCTTGGCTGGAGCTGAAACAGCTGAGAGTTGAGCAGGGCAACAAAGAGGGAGACTACAGGTACCTTGGTAGCAAAATCGAGATGTAGGAAAATAGGAGCTTGCTGCTGAATGGGGAGTTGGCCTATATAAGAAAAAAATGGAAGAGGGCAGGGCACTTAATGCCTTCTTTGCATCAGTCTTTATTGAGGAGGTCTGCTGTGAGTCTGTGTCAGCAGGGGTAAAGAGGAACTACCAGACAGAGGAGAATCAAATCATGGGATGCTTGAGTAAACCAAGCGCATACCCATCCACAGAATAGGATAAAGCATACCAAAGCATGCTGGCATGATCACCATGAGGCCACTCTCCACCATCTTCAAAAGGCTGTACTGACTTGCATGGTCCCAAATGACTAGAAGGTGGCAAATGTTACCGCTATCTTAAAAAAACAAACAAACAAACAAAAAAAAAACCTAAAAAAAAAAATCAGAACAGCAGGACTAGGATCCAGGGAACTATGAGCTACAAATGTACCCTTAAGTCAGTGGGAAATTTTTTTATTTGGCAAGTCCTTATGAAAGACACTTCTACGCATGTGAAGGACAGGAAGGTGATTGGGAACAGTCAGCACAGATTTACAAAATTGCACTTGAGCAGCATGATTACCTACTAGGATGAAACAACTGGCTCTGTGAACCATGAGACAGCAGAGAATGACATTTCAGTTTCTAAAGACTGTGTCACCTGACAGCTAAGTTACAATGACTGGGACTGAAGGGGTCGTCTACGAGGTGGCTAGACTGGCTGGATTTTTAGGGTCAACAGTTTGAAGCCAGTCATAACTTTTGGGGTTTTTTAATATCTTAGGGTCTGATAGTGGAGCTGATAGTGTTAAATATCATCACCCGTGAGCTGGATGGCGGGGGCTCACCCCTCAAGGCAGTTTGTGGATGGCACCAGGTAACAGCAAAGGGCTGCCACCCTGACACAGCAGATAAAGGACCAGCAGGAAAACTCAGGAGGTTCAAGGAGGACAAAAGGAAACTTCCGCACCTGAGACAAGATAACCCCAAGCAACAGTACAGGCTGGGGACCGATAGGCTAGAAAGTGGCTTTGCAGTGGAGGCGACTTACATCATTTACAGCACAGCAAGTGCCTCTTCCATCTACTATCAATAAAGCAGGCCTACTTCATACACCAGCTTCAACTTTTCATTCAATTTCCCAGCCTAAAAATAAGTTGCAGTAATCTGATAAAGTGTCAGAAGGAAAATGAATATCAGAAAGCAAATCTGTCATAATACAGAATAGAAGCAACTAGAGAAATATATTTCCTAGGTTTTCTTCCTCTCAAATTCTGAAGCTGATCATCTGAACCAGTCAGAATGGGGGACAAACACCCACCCACCCCCACCCCCCCCGCCCAATACCAAACACGCACAACCCAAAAAACAACAATAAAAAAAAAAAAATCTGATGACCCATGGCAACCACAGAGCTAGTGAACAAGAGGTGAACGAAAAATGTTTCAGGTTCGAAATGGTAGACATGCCAGATACTTATTTGAAAATAGGATTTTATCCTACTTTGTTCTGTTGACATCATCACTTTTATAACATCATTTCTCTTAGACAGTATATATCTGTCTTTTAGCTTTCACCTGAGAATGTTTAATCAACTTTAATATTTAAAGAAAAGAGACTGGGCTGACCAGTTTACAGTTCATAAGCTCTACTAGATTTCAGTAGACATTTTATACCCATATTGCACTGAATTTTGCATGCCAGACAGATTGAGTTCATGTTTTGTAAGTTTTCCAAAAAGCAGAACTAGCAACAAAGTGCCCAGCTTCCTGTTCAGTACATTTTTAGTAGATTTGAATTTTCAAATACAGTACATAAACAAAGGTAAAAAACCACAGATGTATTCAGCCAGAATTATTTTCACAAAACAGCAATTTATACATAGTTTCCACTGGAGGGAGGAGGGTGGGCACAGAATAAGAGAAAAGAATTACAGTCTTTCCTTATTTTGGAAAAGAGTACAGTATAAGACTTCTTAGAATTCAGCTCTACAAGATTTGAGGATATCTATGCTTGTCTTCTTGAAATGCATCTTAACAGGAAGAGAGAACAGATAAAGAGACTTGACTTGGAAGTGCTGGGAAACCACGAACAAAACAAGTGGACAAAATGCAAATCATAGGTTCTCTATTCCTGCAATTAAAAATATTAAGTGTTCCCTACAGCAAGTACCTGTGCTTTTCAATTGTTTACAAGCTAGTGATTTGAATCTTGGACACTATCTATGTTTGAATGAGTTTGTCTGCCCAGATGAAGCAGCAGAGCTCCAATAGAGCAAGAGCCAAATGAGTTTAGCACCACCAGGGACTTTGTCTCATGGTTTGACAATCAGGAAAAGATGGGGTTTCTCCTAGTTATCTTTGGAGGCTTGACCGTGCCATCCTTACAAGTACTTTTTCAGACTTGTTTGGTAACGTCACTTGCTCAAGTAGAAGCCACACAGTACAGAAGCCCACTGACATCCGTGGCCATGCACCTTGGGCATCACAGGTGCCAGCAGGGATCTCTTCTGCCTCCCTGACAATGGCCAGCAGGCCAGGGAGCCAGGTTTGCCCATGGGCTTTGCAGGTGCCAGCAGAGGAGAGTGCAGAGGCAAGGGCTGCCAGCTTCCGTCAGGCGTGACTGACCAGCCATCCCCTTCCCTGCCTCCCCACTCTGTGGGCAGTGGCCATGTGGCATTTCACGCCCCATGGGGCATGGCAGAGGCACACTGTGGCACAGTGGTGCAGCTACAAGAGGAAGAGGTGGGAGAAGAGGGGAAGAGTAAGTTGCTTTTGCCCAGGACAGCCTCTCTACTCACCTGAGCCTGAAGCAATCCCCTGAGAACCTGGCATTCCCATTCCCAGCTCTCCTCTCATGCATGGAGACTGCTCGCTTCCTGCCAGCACCTGGGGACCACCTGGGGACATGCCAGGGTGTTCTGCTTTGAGTCCTGAGTCTCCGCACGCCAACTGCCCGGCCCAGCACAGCAAGGGCAGCCATCCCCCAGGAGCATCAGCCCAGGCGCTGCCTGCTGCAGCTTCAGCTGCTGGGGTTCGAGAGGCAGCCATCTGGCCGCAGGCTGATCTTTACTGGAGCATCAGCTGTGGGATTTGGATATTTCCCCTGGGTAAATCCAGCAGGTTTCTTCCCCTTATCATAGGGGGCCTGTAGCTTCTCAGTCAGGTGCTCATATTTAACTTACCAGAGGAAAATTCTGTGGTTTTCCTTTTAGGAACAACTTATATCAAGCTGAAACTTTTAAATGCCACTCCCCACACACATTAGTCATTCTAAAGCAGGCACAGGTCTTAGAAACTTTCAGTATGACTCCTAAAGTCAGAAGTTATATGCAGGTGAAGGCAGGCTTTTCTAGCACAAAGCCATCCATCCAGTTGATGGGCAGCACTACTCTCCTCAGAAGTCCCATTCCTTTCAGTCTACTTATATTTCATTTCATATGTATTGGGCCAAGTCACATTATTTTAAGCTTCAATTACTCATGTCAATTCTTATTCACGTAGTCAAACAATCCTTTTAACAAAAGGAAGGCTTACAGCCCAGGACACACACTGAATATTTAATAATCAGGATCAACCCAAGCAAAAGCATGAAAACAGTTAAGGAAGCACTGCAGTCTCCTCACTATGCGTTCAGAACAGGAGTTAATAGAAAAGCAGCTAGAAATGCTCCCTGAGCACTGCAGTTATGAGCAAGCGCATAAGGCAGCAGAATGCCAATGCCATCAGGCAGCTGCTGCTGCAGAAGCTCCACCTGTGAAACACACCGCTCCGATCACAGGAGGTCAAGCTTTCACTAGGCGGCCGTGTCTTTGGTCAGTGTATCTCCTAGTCCTCTGAGACTCAACTGCCGAGACCCAGGTCTACACTGCCCAGGTCATGTTTACGGTATGGTACGGCATCTTGGCCACTCTTGCCTCAGGCATGTTTAGCTCCGTTTCCTTTCTTGTCTAAGGAATCAGACCGAATGCTCTCTCAGTAATAGGACTTTTGAGAGCTTGGTTTCAAACAACTAATAAAATTCAACACAAGTCTTCCAGATTTGTTTCTTTGGTACAGTATTCCCACTTCAACTCCTGCCAAAGCTTCCCTTCCCAAGGCATGCAAAAGTTTCTTCCAAACTATCTTCCTCCCGTATATTAATACAGCATCACTCCCAGGTCTGTATTTGCAGCAGGCTTTTTTTCCCACTGACCACAAGGTAATTGTATACAGATTTCCAGCCAAGCACTGTTACTAACTTAATTTTTGTTTTCTCCACTTGGGGAGTTCAGATTCACAGAGGTTATGCCGTGCCTACCACATTATAATACACGCAGTACACTACAATTATTCTGCTAAAAACTAAGCAATATTAGCATATATAATCAGCAAACCCTCACATTACCATGCAGTAGAATAAGTAAACTGTGTAATCTGAGAATTATTTTTTTTGGTCTGGTTCTTTTACCCCCTAGGTGTTACAATTAATTACACCACTTTTTTTTTTTTTGTTTGTTTTGCAAATACTATTATAGTTAATGATGATTAGTGTAGATAATTTTGTTAGGTTCCCATTTTCTAGCTTAGGGGTATCACTTTCATTCTAAACCGTTGATTGTTTCTTATCTAACTTTGAAAATGAGATTAGATACATTTAAAATTATGTTTCTTATATTGTCTAACTATGTAGATTTATATGGTAATTTAAAATCTGATAAGCCATGAGTGGCATAAGACTGTAATAAAGCAATCACAGCAGTTGACACTTTGGAGAGAATTGAATTGAGTCTTGCTTCAAAAGAGTGTGACAAAAAATATGTACCACTACATGCTGGGGACCAAAGTGCTGGGGGAAACATTTAGGGCCAGAGAATCATTACTTAACTTACATGCAGTGCCCTCATTTTCTCTGCATGACTGGACAGGTGCATCTATTATGTGTTATTTCAGGAGGAAGAATAAAGGAAATTAATGGTCAAATACCAGAAGCTGCCTAGAATAAGATTGACTCGCTTAGGATTTCTGTGATGGGACTTGGATTACAGGCTTCTCCTAATGCAGTTCTCTTTATGTGCTTTTGCACGGGCATGGATGGGAGAATAATAAGGTAGGAGTGAACCCAATCCAGTGGATGCAGTTTCTTCTAGAAGAAATTCAAATTCTCCTCACAGGTGGGGCAAAGTAAAAGAAACACTTTTGCCTTCAGATTTTAAGGCAGCTTCTAAACCAAAATTGGAAATTTAATTACACATAAGAACTCTGCACAGAAATGCCCTTTTCAGCATATACAAAAGGGAACCAAGAAGTGAAATGGGTGTTTTTAGGGAAGGGTGATGCCCCTGTTAGGTGGCACGTGATTTTACAGGATGGGAAGCTGTACGCTAATTTTCTTCTTAAAAGAAGTCACCTTAGTATATGTTCTTAGATGTTAACTCAGGGCTGTCATGCTGCAGCAGAAAGGTGGTAGGACAGAGGGGGCTAAAAGTAGTGGCCTGAGGAGAAAAGTCCATTTGAACTATAGCTCTTGCACAATGGAAGCACAATCTTGAAGCCTCCAAAGACTATAGCGGGGGCTGCTTTAAATACACCTGGGCAGTCCGATGATGCCAGGCCATCACCACCCCCAGATACGCCACTCAGACACCTTCATCTCCCAGTGAAGGGCACAGAACCCTCTCCAGTCTGAGGGCTTCAGAGAAAGCTAGCTCTGATTACAAGCCCTCTTCATGAATTAGCCTATGGCACAGCCAAAGCACATCATTAGGAGGGCAGACTGGTGACTGGAGAAGACGACTGCAGTCACAATGTACAGCCTTCCTGGAATACATATTAGGGGGACTTCGAAAATCTGCATTATGATAGCAGAGGGAAAGAAGGGCTGTGCCTTACATAAATTATTCAGGTTTTAGCAAGACAAAAAAGAAACACAGATACATGTCAAGCCAATGCACATTTAAGAGCAGCTGAGTCTCCATCTGAAAAACAGAGCTGTGATCTACTTGTTTTAGTTATGCAATCCATATTTTATGACCGAATTGTGATCAAACACTGTTACAACCATTGTTCTTGCAGATTTTATATCTGAATGGTAGACACTGCTGTATCATCAGACAGCTGAGTCGCAACACAAGACACATCCCTTTCCTAGCTGCGCAGCGTAATTAGCTCTTTGAAATAAAGAGGATACATGCCCTGTGTGAAAGGTGGGGGAGATCTTTTGCTCTAGAACAGGATCATCCTGAGTCAGCAAGTAGAGCTCCCACTGGAACCAAGAATAAGATTTGACTTCTGTTTTAGAAGATAATTTTATGGCATTTCCCACTCTCCTTTCCTCTCCTAAAGTCCCATGTACAAATGGAATAATTTGGAACAGGGCCTGGAAAGTGTTGCTGAACTATGGAGTTCACGTGTTCTCCATTTGCTTTAACAGAAACAAAAATTAATCAAGCATCAAGGGATAAATTAAAAAAATATTTAAAAAAAGATCAACAAAAAGAACTGTCTTTTCTATGTCTAAAAGCATTTAAATGCTTCTGTGCTGCTACCATTAGTTAACTAGAGTTCTGAGGTCTTAATGCCTCTTCTCAAAAGCAAGCACTAACACAATATTTTATCAGAGCAAACACTAACTCTTAACAGCTCAGATCTGCCAGTGAGACTGGTTGGCAAATCATCTTATTCTTGAATTCTCCTGAACACTGTGTCCTCTTAGGCTGGGCTGTTAGCACAACTGTGCTTCTGCTCCCCTAAGCAACCTCCTTGCCTTATTCTGCTTTCTTCCTTTGGCCACCTCTTGCTCTGCCTCCTACATGATCCGTCTCTCTCCAGGCAGCCCTGCTGCTCATTGGGGTGAAACTGCCTCACGCCCTCCCTCCAGAAACCATCCTGGTGACACAAAGCACTGCAGCCAGCCAAGAGCTAGCACCAGGCACACGCCTTCCACCCTAACTTCTTCCCCAAATACAAAGTAAAGAGCAAGCAAGTAAAAACAATATCCTCCCTCATAGTCTCAAATCGGTTGTGAGCAAACAAAAGATAAAAGACTTCTAGCAGAAAACCCAGAATTAAGAAGTAAATGTTACCCAGAAAGGGATAAGCCTCAACTCTTAAATCACTTAATGCCTTCCCTGAAGTCACAGATCTACTGTGGACCAGAGAAGTCAAATCTAGTCTGCTCCGAGGGATGAAGGCAAGGAGGGGCACTACAGGCAGGACTCAACTACCTATCGTGCCCTTTCATCTTTAGCAATCCTTGTTTCTCATCTGTCACATCTCTGCTATGGACTGCAGTGCCTTTAATACCAGAGATTCATGCAGGATATTTTGGTGTCAAACCCACAGTGATGAAGAGCTCTAACCATTTGTGGGAAATCTTTTCCTATCCCCCCCTCCCCGCCATCAAACTCTTAGCAGTATCAGTTAAACAAAGCTGCATAAATCCAACATAAATCAGCTAGTTTGCTGTAATTCAGGCTTGGAACTCTTTAACTTTATTGTGCTTTCATACTGCCCTTAGCCAAGCAGCAAGTAGTATCTGCTAATAAAATGGCTTTTTTTGTGAGGTGCTTGTAGAATATCTCTGCATAACCAAGAGCAAAAACAGTTGCATCCCTTCTTTTGGCAAACAATCAGCTAGGCAAGATACTTAGACTAACCAAGCAACGTATACTAATACCACATGCTCAAGAGTATTCATAATCATGCAAATATCTTTGGCCCATTGACTGAGTTTCCGCAAGTGAACAATTAGTTTCTCCTCTATAAATTTTAATAAGCATAGGGCAAACCATCTATGCTGTAGCTGTTAGCTTTCTCCTCATCTCATTATTACAGAAAAATCCATTTGGCATTTGTCAGCTTTCTCTGTGTATCTTCAGAAGAAAATTGTTCTCAGTATTCAGCAGCTTCCTTTTTTAATACATTGTCATAAACAAAAGCATGTATTCATTGCTCCTCAGATTTCTCCGTAGGACTTGAGAAGAGAAAGTTTTGCTTGGCAGTTGTCATACTTCAGGATATTTTTCATAAGCAAATCACTCACCATTCATCAGCTTTATGTGGATCTCCTAAAAAAAGGAAGTGTTTGCTCCACTTTTCATCGACACACAGATGCAAGCTCATTATAGGTCTAAGGATGAGCAACTCTAGATGCATGAACTCATAACCAATTAGCTTTACAGGGAGATCTTCTTACTTTGAAAAAAAACGATTTGTGTGAGTAGCTGGGGAAAACTTCGCTGTGGTTATTAGTTAGAGTGGGTAATTAAGACTATTAATCTTACCAACTTTTTTCTGCTAATTCACAGCAATTTACTTGGGAATAAATAACTATGATCTTTTGGACAATTCTTCCAGCCTTGAACAAGTTCATTTTCAGAAGAACAGTTAAGCATGGAAAGTACATTCTTTATAGCCAGTACAAACCACAAGTAGCAGAGGGAAACAAGCACCTCAACAGAAGTCAACTGAAGTAATTTAAACTGCACCTGCAGCAGGTCAGAAGGAACTTCTTCAGTGCCCTCACCTGCACACTTGTCCACTCATCTGATCCTAGGACAGACAAAAATAATGGGTAAAGAGGCAGAAAGAGGAATTCCCAAACTTTGTTGGGGTGGGAAGGAATCTGATGCATAAATGCACTATACTACACCTTTAGGTCTGCAACTACTGCACTGGTATGAGGTTCCTGGTTACATGACACTGCCTGCCACAGAGCCCTGCTGTCAGTTTTTACAAGAGGCCCACCACTGATTTGCTGTATACATCCAAAGGACTATTGCAACACCAAAAGCAAAATTATTTTTGCTATCCGCATTTAACCAAAACTGTGCATCTGATTTTTGATGTTTTTCATAGAAGCCTTGTACCTCCTTAATGCTTAGCACCTTTCAGAGGCACACAAAGCACTATCTGTCACAGACAGCTGTTTCCTTCATACACCTTCCCAAGGGAGCCCTGAATGGGGATTTTATTAGCTACTCAAAAGGCAATAGGCCAGGTGTGGAAAGAATAAGACAGCAGACACTCACTAATTTAGAGAAACAAACAAACAAAAATTTCTGTGATAATGCAGACCTCTGAATAGAAGTTTATTGCTTCTACTGTACAAGCAGGGGGGGTGGCACAGAGAGACATGTAGCTATGGCTCTGTCATTCACTAAAAAAGGACCAGGAAATGAGTTTAGGCACTGGACCCTGACCACCCAGACTGGCTGTTTCCTGGCTGTTTTGACTCTTTCAACTATACCTTTCCATCACAGTACCCAAGTCCATCTAGAGATACAGCTCACTACAGAGGTGGTATAGTTGAGACTTCACAGGATCTGGATCCTTTTCTCTACACAGTTATTTATTTCTAACCCGAAAGGTTCCTGACAAAGGAAATCCACTCTTCTAGGCTGCTGCTAAATCTTTGATGCGATATGAGATGTTTCAAACTGAGAAAACCGCACAATCTATTTAATAATAAAGCAGTCTTGGGGACCCAGAGGAATCCCGGGTTCAAGGACCACATGAGTACAGAGTTGGTTAATCTGCTCATGCAGTCTGGACATGAACTGGTGGATGTCATACAGCCTTGGGGTGAGGGACTAGTTCCTCTTATTCAGAGCTGTAGATGTGGCATGTATGCTCATATGCCATCAGGGTGTATGGTGATTACTCACCTGTAGATACGCTCAGTGCTTTACGGACACATATTAAGCCTGAACTCCATTTCTAAGGGTTTACACTTTGAAAAGCATTTGAAGTTTGGAAATAGAATCCAAACAGCCCTGAGGCTATTTAATTTTCCTTCCAAGGTGCTGTGAATTTATACTTAGACCCCTTCTTAAAAGACCATTTTTGACCCAATGGCCCATGATGGCTTCTTCAAAGCAAGCTACAGTCTATCAGTCAACTTCTGTTCAGTTCACAGATCATTGATACAATGGAATTTAACAGCTGCTCTGGAGCTATTATAGTCTTTCATGTCAATCTGGTTGTCAAGGGTGTACAACAAATGTCAAAAATCTTCAAGAATAATTTTAATTGATATTTACTGACCATACACAAGAAGTAAGCCTTTATGCCCTAGCTTTTTCTCCAAAGGGTAAAGCCAAAATACCTTACAACCTGGGAATTAGAGCTGCCAGAACAAATTGGTCAACACAGTAAACATCAGATATATTCTTAAGCTGTAGGAGCTTAACAGCACATTTACTCAATAAATCCCTGCTCTTCATTTCACTCCTATAAAATGAAACTAGCTAAACTTCAAGAAGAAGTTAAAAAGGGAATACTTTTTATTAAGACTTCATGTCTGTTTTACTATAGGTCTGTTTTTTGCAGTCAGAACCTAAAACACTATCCTCAAAATGTCATGGATGTATGAAGACTCAAAAACTAAAAAATGTTGGGTTATGTAGAGGAACAATCTTTATAGGCAGAAAAAAATAGTTTCTGAGATCAGATATATCTGTCATTCAAAGCATGAAATATAAATACCTCTCCCAGTAACTACTTTATGGGTGTAAAACCCTTACGAGGCAAATGAAAATAAAGAAGTTGTGCTTGAAGATCTCAAATTGCAGACCTGAAATTCAGCCCTCAAATCACCTAAACTTGCAAACCCCTATATTGCATCAAAATCATACTTTTTAAACTGCCCAAACTATAATTTTGCACATGAATTAAAATATGGACAAAGCAACAACTCCTTTGGAGAATGCCCCTTGCCAAGCAGCTGAGCAAGCTCCTCAGCTCCAAAGTAAGCAGCCACAGTTCCATACATCCTGACTGCCTCTGCAGACAGAAAACTGTCTCTCCATTCTCTTCCATGGTTTTGCAGGTCCACCTTGCCACTACCCGGGGCAAAGGCAGATCACCCAGGATTCACCTGCTACTGGTGCAGAGAAAACCAAGCACTGCAGGTGCTGGGCAGACTGGAGTGAGGGTGTTTCTGAAAAAGCTGAGGGAGTGATGTAGTCCCAAGAAAGTGTCCAAACTAACAACTGAACATCAGCCTGAAGACACTTCACACAAAGACACATATAAAGAGAGGAAAAATAAAGTCTGCAAACTCCTGCTCAACATCAAGAGGTCAGTGGTGGTTAAGGAGCAGAGAAGGGCTGGAACATGAAAACATGAGACAACAGGCATCTTCCTCTTTTGGAATGGACCATACTCAGTTTTCTCCATGTTGGTAAGAAGCATTAAGGGGAAAAAGCCCAACAAGTAATCTCCATTTTCTCTACTAAAGCAAAAAAAAAAAAAAAAAAAAAAAAAAGGAGGGGGTGGCAGGAGAGGAGGAAGAGGGAGAGATGCATTAGACTAGCCACTAAAACATTCACAAAATAAATGCTTCTGCACCTTCCTTTCAAAAAACAAAACCAAAAAAAATCCTGCTGCTTCCCTAAAAAGTGTCCAAATCACTAGGCTTTTGGCCAGGAGTTTGCTGAATCTGCAATACCTGTTGGCAAATACTGTGAGGCAAGGGGCAAAAACCACAACTAAATAGTACTCTGGCCGGTAATGCTCTTAAGGGATGAGTTTACATGCATGTGCATGCATGGGTAAGCCCATTTGTACTCTGTATTGGAGGGAGAGGAAGACAGTGGGTAATCTGTGTGTTTCAATATTTTCTCAAAAGTTCAATATGTTATATAATACATATTAAATAGCAAACAGCTTCTGACCAGGAACCTAGGTCTTTCTACTTCCAGGAAGCACTCTCCCATAGAATGACAGGGCTTTTTGATCCTGTTCCAATGGATTTTGGAGATCTGTGGGAAGGAATTCAAAAGGAAGAGTTGCTACTAAAGCAGCACTCAGGTAAAGGGTAGGCATCCATTTTTATTTCCTCAGACAGAGAATGACAATACATACTAAGTTACTAGATAGTAGGGAGTGATATCATCCACCTCCTCCCCACCTCTTCCAGTTAATGCCTGTTAAAAGTGAGAGCGGTCTCAGTCAAGAGCTGTAAACTCAACACTTTAGGAAGTGGGACTTGGTGGTTTCCATACAAATCATTACACCTGCTCCCTCAGGGGTGTATGTGGCACAGAAGGGCTGGGAGATAAGGGCTGGTCACATCTTCCAAGGTTTTTATTTGCTAGTAAAAGGCAGCCCCATGTCCAGCATGCCAATTTTAAGTGGCTTTAAGATGCATAGCTGGCTCTGGGCACGCTACTTGGAAGAAGGCAATCTTGCCCATTCACCTGTCTGGGCACCCACCGCAGGGCTCTACACTATAAATTCAGAGCTGAAGAGAGCAAATTACACTTAATTTTCAGGTATATCAGTTATGTCTTCGATTTAGCCTTCAGTGTGGCAGGTTGACCCTGGCTGGACACCAGGTGCCCATCGAAGCCACTTTATCGCTCCCCCTCCGCAGCTGGGCAGGGGAGAGGGAAAATAGCCAAAGGCTGATGGGTGAAGATAAGGCCAGGGAGAGCGCTCGGCAGTTACCATCGCGGGCAGCACAGACCCGACTGGGGTAAAGTTACTTTATTAAGCCAGGATAGGGTAATGAGACAAAAAAGACCAAATCTTAAAACCACCCTTCCTTCTTCCTGGGCTTAATTTAATTCCCGATTCCTCTTCCTCCTCCTCCCCTGGAACGGCGCAGGGGCTGGGGTCAGTCCCTCACAGCTGTCCCTGCCGCCCCTGCCCCCCATGGGGAGGCTCCTCGCCCCCTGCCCCTGCCCCAGCCCGGGGCCCTGCCAGGGCGCAGCCCCCCAGGCCCAGCCGGCCCCAGGGGGGTCCCCGCGGGGTCCCCAGCCCGGGCTCCTCTCCCCGCGGGGCCACGGGCCCTGCCAGGAGCTGCCCCAGCGCCGCTGCCCGCGGGTCACAGCCCCCTGCGGGCACCCCCTGCCCCGGGGGGGTCCTGCCCGGGCTGCGGGGGGGAGCTGCTCCCCCGGGGGCTCCATGGGCTGGGGGCACGGCCCGCCTGGCCGGGGCCTTCTCCAGGGGCTGCCGGGGGGTCTCTGCTGCGGCGCCTGGAGCCCCCCGGCCTCCTCCTGCCCCGGCCTGGGGGGCTGCGGGGCTGGGGCTCTCGCACGCTCTCAGGCCTCCCTGGCTGCTCTCGCTCTGGGTTTTGGGGTCCCCCCCCTTAAACCCCCCCCGAGGCGCTGCCCCCGCGGCTGCCGGGCTCGGCCTCGGCCAGCGGCGGGTCCGTCTGAGAGCCCATGGGCACCATCGGACATGGGGGCAGCTGCTGGTGTCTTCTCACAGAAGCCATCCCTGTAGCCTCCTGCTACCAAAACCTTGCCATGCAAATCCAACACATTCAGTTTCTTCATGAAGAAAACAGAAGTATTGGAAATCCAAGTAATTGCTAAGAGAAAGTACCCCTTGCAGGGAAAATTAAGATTAATTAGGTAGCTAGGCCAATTTATTAGGAGGAAACTGCAAGCTCTGTCAGCATTGCCAAGAGGAGAACTTCGTCTCAGAACAATGAGATGAATTTGAAGGAAAAGAAGAGAAAGGGAAACGTTTTCAGATTAGAAAGACCATATCCAGGAAGTCATTATGTACTCTTGACACAAAAAGAGTAACTGATAAATCAGATCTAAAATAAATTCTTAAAGCCAATGTTTTTGTAGTTCCAAGTTCTGAGTGAACTATCACTCACATTCAGGGAAAACCTGAGACAAAGTATCTAAACAGCTGTTTAGTACTAAGAAAGGATGTCAACCCACTTCAAAGTTACTTCAAATAAAATATGAGCTATTAAAAAATTAATTATGTAGGTTTCTATAAAAAGTTTCCAAAGTGTTTGTTCAAGTAGTTAGATTGCTATAGATTATTATAAGATGTTGATTAATGCTCTCCTTCCTAAGGTCAGAAGAATGGGAAGTTCTACACAAACTTTTTTTCTTTGCTATGCTGTTACATCTCTCTATCTAGGAGGCAAGAGAACACGTGTGCTTAAAAGCTTTTGACTGTTCTTCAAGCTTGTTCCTGCATAGAGAAGTTTCACCCATACCTAAACTATCTAGGCTCAAAAATAGAGATTCTTCTGAAACATAGAAATGAATGGAAGTTGACTGATCTTTTCAGTAGCAAACCACAATAAGGAACAACAGCTGAAAACCGAGTTAAAACTGTATTCACATGGAAGTGCACAGGTGGATTGAAGCACTGACTATCACCTAACTATCGGAGTAATCAGTAAGACATGTTAACAGAAATCACTCTAAGCAAGCTACAAAACATCCATTGCTTTCAATTCTATGAAATGTGGGTCTTCTAAAGAAGCCGGGCTCCCACTTTTTGGCGATAAACACTTGTCTCACTGAAAAATTAACCGGATGCTCTTGTCACATGTTTGCATCCCATTTTCCCTTAAAGGGGCGACCAGCTGGGAGGAATCCAGGGCTTGAGTGCCAGCCCTTTGTTCCACATTAGCCACTACACTCGGCAGGCAGGAAACAGCCCGGATTAAGTTATTTGTATTCCTTAGAGGTTTGCTACTGCCTGGGCTCACTCTGCAGTCCTCTAACCCCAATCAGGAACAGCTGAACAACTGAAAATAGTTCTGGCTGTTGTATGCCATTAAGATATAATGATTGCCTTATAAGCACAGAACAGCAGCACACATTTAACTTGAGCAGAAAAGCTTTGGCCTCACTTTTCATTACAGCAGTCTACCTGAAAAAGCCAGGTGGGTTTAGAGAGAGCGAGCTCTGTTGCACAGACAGAAATCCTCAATAGGACACCAAATCCTAAACTCTCATAGTTTCACGTGTCTCTGTTGCTCCTTTTTAACTCGCTCTTTACTTTCAGAGATGACAGAAAACATTTCATTAGGGTTTCATAGCACGAATCAATGCCCAAATGTATAAAACCTGGGCTGAGGGAGGCAAGGCAGCAGCAAGAATAAGTTTCTTCCTGAACAAACAGGAGAGGTCTAGGCATCACGTACTACAAAAATACAGTGAGGCAGGGTCCATGCAGCCACCTAGGACTGACTGCAGCTTGTAAAGCTGCCTTCCCAGAACCTCACCCTTCTCTTATAAGGATTCCCTGTCCAATTTAACCAGGTTGGAAATATTTCTAGCTCACTTCTGATACTTCTGTTTTCTTTATCCTTGTGGGTAACACAGCTGAGGATCATTGTAAACACAAGTAAGTGCAACGGAGGAAGAGACTTTTAAAGTAAAGAATCAAGGGAACTGCTCAGTGCTCTAATATAAGAATGTAATAAAAATATAGTTTTCTCTCTATCTTGTTATTGAATTTACAAGCCCACCCTAAGAGAATGGAAGTTTAATAAGTAAAACAAGTAAATATGGTAATTCAATGAAGTGGATGAGTAAGAATGTGCCACTTTTATGCAGTCCTGTGTTTAACTATTTTGAAAACACAGATCTAAAATTATTTCCAGAATTCATCTACTTTTTCTTTTATTCCTTTCCTCTTTAAACAGAGAAAATATTGAACAAATATTATTTAAACTCCAAATACATTCAGGGCAATAGCTAATTCTGTAACCAATTAAAGGAAACTCTGGGGCAGAGTAGGTTTTAGAAACCACTAACCATGAGAAATACCTTGTTAGGTTTCCCTGCAACACTTTTCAAAAGAATTTTCACGTATGTCATTAGGCTCATTATTTCTTAAACACTGCAGATATTAGCATCAGTATAATACCACTGCTCATGCATCTTCCTTTTTTCTGTCTATTCCTTCTCTAAACTTGCTATACTCTTCAAAGCAAAGTTCTCATACTTAAAAAAATCCTTCTCTCTTGTCAGCAAAGCACTCTCGTTCTCTTCCTTCAAATGCCTCCATATAACCTACATTTCACCAAGATTGACAGTAGTGCTCTAAATACTGTCAGTATCACACCTTATCTTACAATTTTACTCTTATCGTGTGTATCATATTCCTCCAAAATCAGATTCTAAATTGCTTGGAGCTTAAAGTTGCGCCTCTACTTTTCCTTATCTTGAATCATTCAAAGGACCAAGCACTTCCCACCTCAACTAGTTAATTTGTAGGAGCTATGGGACCACTTTAGGGCAGCTAGCAGAACAGCTGAGGTTACTCTACCCATGAACTAAGAGTCAGCTGAGCACATAATAATCCAGCTCCATGTTTTCCACTCCAATGGGCTACATCACTGGCATAGGACTGGTTACATGGTATTTGGAAAGTAGATCAGGGGTCAGCTTGTTTGTTTTCAGAAAGCTATCTTGTGAATCTGCTTTAATTTACTGCTGTTTTTGTAAGATAACTTTAAAAAAATCCAGTGACTTTTAATTATGAATCTTACATATACGATAATGTCCTTCAAATTATACAATAAACTGAAAAGTAAAAATGATAATTGTAAAGCCCCAACAGCAAAGGATCTAAGCATGGCAAGTGAACTGAGGCTGTGGAAAGCGAGATGCTCTGTGATAAATGGGGGGGGGGGGGGGTACATATTAACTTTATAACAGCAGAGTATGGCAAAAACTACACATTCAATGCTAAATATAAAATGGATGTGTTCAGATAAAAAAAGACAAAATTCAATCTTGATGATTAATGCAATAAAAATGTTAAGCTTTTTAATAAATAAATACCTTTCTTTGGTGCTAATTAAATGAAGTTAATGGAATGTCTCCCTGCCAAAATATGAAACCCAGCTCACCCCAGGAGTCCTGACTATCTTGAAACATACATCTTTCTCTACTGCTTTTGAAGTATCAGTATATACCAGTAAGCTTTCTAATTGACAATTATTTTAAATATAGAAAGTCTTCATAAACATAAAATGAGCCAATTTAAAACCTTGATGGTCTTTGTACTGAAGCGTTGAATGAGATAAAAAGGGTATCTGAAATACGGAAAGCATAGGCTTTTAGAGGAGATACCTCTAAGAAACTATTCAAAACATTTTTCCATAGTTATTTTCTATTTCAGGGACAGAAAAGCCATTTTACACTGGCTTATTGTTTCCACAAGCCAGGGTACCCCAAGGACCTTGGTCTGCTTTTGTAGCAAAATACCCACATTCAGCTGAGGCACAGTAGCACACAAAAGCAGCTTTTAAACACACTGCAGTGCTCTCGCCATTACAACATGGAGACACTCAGGGTTGTTGTAAGTGGCAACAGCCACATGGCTCCAAATATATCCTGGTGGAAGAACCACAAAGCTCTGTGGTGCATGAGTGAAGCTCCTTTTCCTTTGCCCTGCTCTTAACTAGGTGCCTCCCACCTTGGGGATTTGCAGGGAAGGGGGACTGGAGCCCTCACATCAGTGCTGCTGAGAGCTGGTGCCTCCCCCCGGGAGGACCCCAGGCCAGAGAGCTATGAGCATTGCACGACACTGAGGTCGCGTAGGTAAAATGGGACGCATGATCTGGCTTATACTTCTCATAACTTGGAAATCAGAAGAAAGAATTCATTGTTTGGCATCAAAGGAAAAATACACACTGAAGTACAAATGAAAAACTAAAAGGTCATAATTTCTTTCACTTAAAAGACACAACAGAGGCAATTAAAAAATAGAGACATATAATTGGGGCATGCTGTTGGAGAGTAGCTGGAATGCTATGCACAGCAGCAAGGAGTGCTGCCTCAAAGCAACTGGGCAGCACAAAGCACCAGCAGCTCATTGCCAGACAAGCAGAACATACACCCCCCAATTTCCAGCTCTGTGTTCAGCTCATACCCTGCTCACAGGGGAAGAGATTTAAAGCCTCAGCCCTCGAGAGCTGCAAGCTCTGAATCCCAAATCTACCCACAGCCACATTCTAACAAAGATTATCTGCCCTGTTGTGGCTAAGCATGCACCAGTATACCTTGAGTGCAAAAATACTGCGATATCTTGGAAGCTGGCTCAAAAATACAAGCTTGTTATCATTTTCCTACAGAACCCAACAGCTGTAAAGGATGCTTTAAGTAGTGTCTAAAACATGGATCGATATTTGAAGCTCGGTATGCCCTTGGGATTAGCTTGCTTTCCTGCACTCATCTGCCCTTTTTAATTATGTACTCCAAGCAAAGCTTCATTTCTACAACATGGAGGGTTCAGCTCCTTGCTGTATTGGGGAGTTATGAATCTGCAAAGCAATTTTAATAGAAATACTGTAGCATAGCATTGAGGTAAGAAAAAAGCTAATCAAACACTATATCTGAGATTAAAAGTTACTGATCCTAAAAGAGAAAGCGAGTCAAGAAAGTTACAGTTAACATTCTCTTTGATCTGTGTATGACTTCACCATTTAATTTGCTTAAGTTGAAAAAGGTGGACAAGGAAGAGAAGGTTTTATGAGGAATGGTTTCACAGCAATCCAACTTCGTTTGAGACTTCTGATAAAGCATTAACTTATACTATAAATCTGTCTCTTTCAGATACTTCCCTCCTTCCCCCCCCCCCCCGAGTTTAACACAAAGTGAAAAAAGATATTTTATATTCATATAGCCCTTGAAGTGCCTAGATCATCATGTTGTACAGGAGATGAGTCTCACTAGAAGTGAGAACCTTTTAAATAAGATTACTAATTAAAACCTTACAACCGCAAAATTTACATTTAAAATTAGCTCTGTATTTATGACTTTTGAAACAAACAGCTAATGAATGCGAGATGAACTGATACGGAACAACAGTAACATGGACTCGACAAGACATACTGCAAACATTGTGTAATGGATCTGCATAGTACATAATGCTGTCCAGAGGATTTTCAATGACGTACCAAGGAAAAGAACAGACAGTAGCTTCACAGATAGCCTACACGTCAGAAAGATGTGGATATCTGTCTATGAAGGCACTGGGGTGACCCCATTTTATTGCTTGCACCCAAGCCTGTGCCACATAGCTTCAGGACTGGTAGAGGGATTAGAGAATGAGACCAAGGTCCTTCCAGCTTCTCCAGCACAGCACTCCTACCCACAGACCCTGGCAACAATTACCTGTCTCACTGCTTTGCCGCTCGCCCTGAGCACACAATGAGGTTGTTTTTCTGCCCTAGAGACTGAAAAGTCACCACGGGCAGAGTGCTTGTGCTTTCTTCCGAGCAGTTTCCTTCAATGTGTCTGACTTGTTCCTCAAGGCGGGTGGGATAGATGAGGTGTCATACAGGACCTGGCCACCACGCAGCTGTGGGGCAGTCCACTGACACTGTCCCAGCACCACGTACTAACCACCCCCAGTAGATTGCAGAAGCAATAACTAACTCTGCAGCTGGGGTGCTTTGCTCTGCTTTACCATACATCCTTACAGAGGAAATCACTAACCCGATCTCAACTGTTTCTTCGAATATCATTTCTACAGCCTAATGCCAGCACAAATGTTACTATGAACATTAGGGAGGTATAATTTGATTCCCAAAGCTCCTTGATCCATTTTCCTCCTTCAGCCTTCCAGATAAAGAGTGCATCATGAGGTGTATTGTATGCAGTTTTTTCACAGGAGCCAGTAAAAGCTGATCCCATGGTCACATTAAAGGTCCCAGGGTACCTCTTGTTAGAGGAGAATAAGGGGGGGGTTTTGTGCTTTCTTCAACCAAGCACTCTCCTCCCAGGGCAATGTACTAAGTACCTGCCTGCTGTCTTCCATCTAGCAGAGGGAGCGGAATGCTTTTTTGTAATGAAGGCCACTACATACATCTAAGCTATTAATTCAAAGACAAACAGGCAGTTCTTTGATGGAAAGATGTGAGTCTGTAAGGTAGAAATGGGTTAATAAATGTGAAAATGAATCTTCTAAGGATAATGTGCCAGTGTCAAGTAGCAAAACAGCTGAAGCACAGTTCTGACATCTCCTCAGGACACACAATATTCTCATAAAATCTGGGCAGGGGAGAGACATTTGATGTCTGGCCCTACCATTTATATTTTTAGAAGGCTACACAACAATACTCTGACACCCCCTGAGGTATCTAATGGTTCAACAGTCCTGTACAGCTAGGTTCTGCCTTCTTTCTAAGGCACACAAATCCATAAACCTTCACTGACCTGTAGTGTCGGTATGTTCCTGCCTGCAGCCCTTTTTTTTCCGCTGTGTTAGAAAGTCTGATGAGGCCGCTTATTGAATTTCTTCCTTTCAACATCAAAGATACTAGCCATGCTTTCCAATTATTTAATAGATTCTGCTACAGTGGAGATCACCGATTCATTTTCACTAGAGATATCCAGTCATTGTAAAGAGCAATTATATATAATAACAGCCTAGCAGTTCTCAAACGTTCTTTTATCAAACACACAGTCCAGTGGTTACAGAGATGGGCAATGATCTGATATTGATAATAAAACTTAATGTCTTTGGTGTTAGTTTTACCAAAATATCAGTGGCTTTGCTCTGCAGACCCCGGCACTCAAAATGCAGCGGAACCATGCGAACTGCCTTTTGCTTTAACTGTTATATTTATTTCACAGTCATTCTTTTTAGGCCTCACAGAAAGGTGCCTCTGATTCGGGGTTTTTTTGCTGCTTGGCAGTGCTGTCTGGAGGAATGACACAGGAGACGGGAGATGCTGACTTCTGAAGCCAGTTCTGTCACCGGGCAGCCACAAGCAAGAGGTTTTGTCTCAGTCTTCCCATCTGTAAAACTTTCCCACTTAACTGAGCACAGGGGCTGAAGATCAATTTGTTAATGGCTGTGCATTAGCGCTGCGCACAGCCCTTTGAACATATAATATGTCCTAAAAATACTAACCCTTTTTGCCCTTATTCACAGATTACTTTCCAGATCTGCAGATTAAAGTATTCTTTTTTCTAAAACTTTGCCTGAAATAAAACCTCAGCGACAGCTACTTACTTTGAGCCCTGTTTCTCAATGGCTCTGAGGTGGCAAGTCCTCTACGTCAGGTAAAAACTTTTCCTAACCCTTCCTTTTACAGCTGTGATAAAACTGGAAGCAAAATTAGAATGGCAAGGTTCACAGGGCTTGCTTGACCTTGAAGTGCAAGTTGTGAAGAGTGAAATGAGAGCACTCACCTTCTCCAGACTGGTTTTGAATCCAACCAGCTGCAGCGATGAAGATAATCAGTCTTGAGCAGGTTTTATATCCCCATCGATAGAAGGCAGCGGTATGTGTGTACACGTTTCCTGCTCTAGAAAGCTATTATGTCCCACAGGTAGTTTTCATGCATTTCAAATAATCCTTATTTTAGTTAGACAACACGGCCCTCTATCTTTTATACCCTGTCCTTTCTCATCAGTGTGGTGGCACTAGATACGTTTCCCTTGGCATATTCTCTTTTTCAGCCTTAAAAATCAGATCCAGGCAGACTACAGCCATTTGTCTGCTGCGCAGGAGAAGAGCATGGTTTTGGCCGAAAAGAAATTGCGACCATCGCAGATCCTGCCCACCACACGCACATAGGCGAATCCTAGAGGCCACACACCACAAGGATGGTGCTTGTGCATGAAAAGTTTACATAGGGCATGTCAGCTGCCTAAAGCGTGTACCGTTCATTCCCTGAATCTGGGAACTGCTGGACATGTCTCCAGGATTTCCCAGACAGAAGCTTTAAGGAGACAAGCCAAATGGAAGGTGCCAAGTACACATTGCCAGGGAATGAAGAGCAAGAGCTCTCCTGGGAAGAATGGGTGGGTGCATTTATTGTGCCACATTAGTTTAGATCTTGCACTTAGACCAGAACCCCACTCAGCCTGTGTGCCAATTAATCTGGCTTTAGCCTGAAGCAGGATGTAGTGGGTTTACACAACAAAGTTTTAGTAGCAGGGGGACTACAGGGGCAGCTTCTGTGAGAAGATCCCAGCAGCTGCCCCCATGTCTGATGGAGCCAGTGCCAGCTGGATCCAAAACAGACCCACCGCTGGGCAAGGCCAAGCCCTTCAGCAACGGTGATAGCACCTCTGGGATAGCATATTAAGGGGTGTGTGTGTGTGGGTGGGTGTGTGTGTGTGGGTGGGTGGGTGTGGGTGGGTGTGTAACATGCACCATCAGAAGAGAGGTGTGAGACTATGTGAGCACCCCAGCCCCGCAGCCCCCCAGGCCGGGGCAGGAGGAGGCCGGGGGGCTCCAGGCGCCGCAGCAGAGACCCCCCGGCAGCCCCTGGAGAAGCCCCCGGCCAGGCGGGCCGTGCCCCCAGCCCATGGAGCCCCCGGGGGAGCAGCTCCCCCCCGCAGCCCGGGCAGGACCCCCCCGGGGCAGGGGGTGCCCGCAGGGGGCTGTGACCCGCGGGCAGCGGCGCTGGGGCAGCTCCTGGCAGGGCCCGTGGCCCCGCGGGGAGAGGAGCCCGGGCTGGGGACCCCGCGGGGACCCCCCTGGGGCCGGCTGGGCCTGGGGGGCTGCGCCCTGGCAGGGCCCCGGGCTGGGGCAGGGGCAGGGGGTGAGGAGCCTCCCCATGGGGGGGCAGGGGCGGCAGGGACAGCTGTGAGGGACTGACCCCAGCCCCTGTGCCGTTCCAGGGGAGGAGGAAGAGGAATCAGGAATTAAATTAAGCCCAGGAAGAAGGAAGGGTGGTTTTAAGATTTGGTCTTTTTTGTCTCATTACCCTATCCTGGCTTAATAAATTAACTTTACCCCAGTCGGGTCTGTGCTGCCCGCGATGGTAACTGCCGAGCGCTCTCCCTGGCCTTATCTTCACCCATCAGCCTCTGGCTATTTTCCCTCCCCCCTGCCCAGCTGCGGAGGGCAGTGACAGAACATCTTTGGTGGGCACCTGGTGTCCAGCCAGGGTCAGCCCACCACACAGGTCCAATCTTTCACGAAGCCAGGTAACCTGGGCACAGTGCAGGGCCTGACTCGCACCATTCTACCTCTAATGTTGGCAAGGCTATGAAGGGGATTCAAGAACATGATATGACTCTACAAACTTTGTAGAAAATTCAGTCCCACAGACAAAAGAAACTATAGGTATGACCCCCAGACACAGGTCCCCATGAGGGGGCACTAAACCGGGCCATGGCCAGGAGTTCAGGGACTCTGCCCCACTTCCAGATGAAACACTCCTAGCTGCCATTTCAGCTCCATCACCCCTGGTTTCGGCAAAGTAACTGGCCTAGTTTACCTATTACTATTGACTGCTTCAGCTCTGCCTTTTAACTGGAATTCATATCCTGCAAAAGCCAGAGCCTGCAGCTAGCAGATACAGCAAGTTATTCAGTATTAACCAGCATAATCTGTGTTGGTTTTCATGGTGCCCGTTTCCCACTCCTCCCCAGTCATGCACAAGCTCTCTCTGTGGGCACGGTGGTGGGCACGTGGAGCAGCCACGGCAGCTGCGAAGGCAGCTGGGGCTGGGAAGGAATTTTGCTTGTCCACATGGTCTCTCTACTTCATATTCTAACTCCACAACCATTTATTTTTTTTCCCACGCCAGGCAGCTGTAAGGCTTTGTTAATACACCACCTGAAATCTATTTTCATCTAGCATTCAAAACATGACTGTAAATGGTTTACTGTTGTCATACTTTTAGATTACTTTAGAGGAGCACTGCCTTTCTCCTCTTCATTTTTCCTGGCAATACACACTGCTTCTCTTCCCTGTAAGGTGGAAGATGTATAGACTGCTAGTTGTCAGCGCTTGCAAGTAGCCATTTAAAAGCAGATATTTTTTGTCAGCATTTTTATTTGTGAAGCTTCTATGACAGATTTGGAAATTGAAGCCCTTGATTTATCTTCAGGCTGAAAACTAGACAGAAGCAAGGACACTGTGAGCCTTAGGAATGAAATTACAAACATGTCATTACCTCCTTTAATCTGCTCTTGTTTCTGTGAAATTGTTCCAGACAACCCCAAAAATCCATGCACTTTTACAACAAAAAGAATCCTCTTTTCAAGCTATTTTCTACCCATATTATTTGAGGCCACTCACTGTTCACTAATGTAAAAACAAAGTCTAGTAAATACACTACTAGATATATTTACTACTAGTATATACTAGTAGTATATTTACTACTAGTAAATATACTACTTTTTAACATGTGTAAAGAGCTAAGACAGCAGACCCAGCCAACATACAAAACAGTCATGCCTAAAATCTCCCCCACAGCCACTTTTTTTTTTTTTTTTGTTAAATCTTATTTAGCTCACAGGAGAAAACAGTTTGATAACAAGTCATGCTAGCACTCAGCTCAGGCCACATTTGGCATAACATAACATCACATCTGGCACAGTGAAACCATGACTGACAGACTCTGATCAAGATTCACGTGATGGGAGTAGCAGGGGTTATTGCAAAGCAGAAGTGAGAGGCATCAGAGGAGCTATCGTGAGAAAACAGCAAAAGCCCAACTCCCCTTCACCTGCTCAAGCATTGCTATTAGCTCTTATTTTTACACTGCATTATAATCCTACACAGATTTTAGAAGAATGACTACACGTATTAGTTTGTGTAGTTACCCATGTGACAACATCCATGGATGACTGAAAAGGATCTACTGTGACGACAAAGGCTTGAATGGGGGTGCAAATGGTTGTATAAAGTATAGCTTCTTTCTTGAACCAGTCCCTAAGTTGATGTTGGCACTAGTGGTAACTCCTAAGCAAGCTGTGCCAAGTGGAAAATTGCAGCTGCCTGAGCTGGACATATAAAACTCCCTTCTTGGCAGGCTGGTGTATTTCCCACGTGAGAAGCACCCTGGTCACCCTTAAGCTATTCACACCGGTCGACCAATGCCAAGAAAATGGATGGCCTTGTGCTTTGTACATTTTGCTGAGGTGGAGAACCACTAACAGATCTCATTTTGTCTCAAAAATCAGGCAGAAAACAGTACCAACAGTGCCTTCACACCTTACATCGGTCTAAGTGTGTAAAGAAGCCACATGCTTTGGAGATCTCATTTCACTTCAGAATTGAGGGAAGGTCAGTCCACTTGGGGTAATTCACGCTCACATCTTCCAGCACCTGTGCAGCTACCACACAGCTAAAACAAAAAGCAATGCTGGGGAGGAGGAGGAATGTGTTCTTCCCCTCCTTTGCCAGGTGATCTGACTTTGCAGAAGAATGGGTTAGGTCCCTAGCTGTTAACCTCATGAGTTATTCCCATCATCATTGACCCAGTAAAGTCATAATTTTACTCTTTCAGGAGTGGCCAGTGGTGACTAACAAACCCCGAAGCAAATGTGGGTGTCTCTGCAGCTATATCACTTTACAGAAGAGCACTCGTGCCAGAACTGAGAATGCTGACACTGGGGACCATACAACCCCATTACCCTTCCTGATAAATCTGCTGTTTGACCTGATTTCTGGAAGAGGTTCAGGTAAAAGGTTGCAGTACTGAGCCCAAATGAATAGCTGATTTATTACACTCTCAGCTAATCTGGCAAAGCTCCAGAGGAGGGTAGAAGTTCAGACACATCCCCCTTTTGTAAGCATCTCCTGCTGTCTAATACTCTGCATCAATTTTAAATGCATCTTTTCAGTGGGCTAAGGCTGAGGATCCACGTCCTAGGCCCCCAGATCCACCCACATAGATTTGATGCAGAGCTCTGGACTCTGTTCTAACAGGTAGACACCAGAGGTTAGATACCAAAACACATAACTTTCATCTTTAAACCCCTTTACCAGTTTACCTCTGTGTTCAGATTCCTCTCTGTGACATGAAACCACTACCCACCCTTTATCACAGGCCTCTTGTGAAAATAAAAGCAGTAATCGCCAAAAAAATATGGATGCTGTGCTGAATGCAGGTTTTATATACTCACTGCCATGCTGCTCAGCTGCCGTTGTCTGTCTTTAGATGTGCTATCACAGAGAGCTGGAAGTGGGGCAAAAGCCCATTAGTCAAGAAGGCAGAGAATAAAAAGAAACTGGGGGAAAAAAAAAAAAGGGGGGGGAAAAAAAAAAGAAGGAAAAAACCCACAAACCCAAACCCTAAAAATCCAGTAATGATGTAAAAGCAAAACAAAGAGGAGAGAGGTCAGGTTTTTCATGTAGAAAGCTGTAGCAAACGGCATTTGAGGAGGAGTGGGCTGCAGGCAGAGGTAAGAAATAAGCAACTGCTACTCCTCCCTTTTCCCTCCTCTCCCATACCTATGAAAGAGTCAGTGGAAAGGCCAACAGCTGAGGCCACTGATAGCCAGGTGCCAGGTAACACCATGGCAAAGGCTTTGCCTTTGCCTCCTGGTCACAGAAATCAATCAGCCAATTGAGCAAGAGATGGGCAAAGCCTGTGTGGAGGGGAGAGAGAACTGGATGCTGCCAGAGAAGAGAAATGGTGCCCAAGCTGTGAATTAACCCCCATTTAAAAATATCATTGTTATCAGTAGGTCAAGCTTCTTTTGGGAATTCAAATCTTTGATGGAATAATCAGAGAAAAAAAATCATTAATCATCAAAGACTAAGACAAGCCACATTGTCCTTAGCCAATGGGGCCTCTTAATGATGTTTTCTGTTACTAGATACTTGGGCTGCTTGTTGCCTTCCCATATAAGATCTGTCTTTACAATAAATGTATAAATTTCTTTCGTAACTTGACCATATGAATGCAGAATTCTGGTTATAAATTGCTGTTTTCATCTTTCACTTATGGCATAAATACTTTATGTTGCACAATATGCATAGTTTTGCATATTAACTATGCAGTGGCATTTTACATTGGGCACGTAATTTACCATATATATGGTATTTCATATTATTTGGGAAGAGGTAAATTTAAAACATGTTGCTACATTATCTCCATTTTGGAGGAGATCTTTTCAGAATAATACATCAGACTAATTTCAGCGCTTAGTGCTGAAATTAAATCTTTATCTGCTTTAGTGAGTGGGTTACGAGTGCAGCAGAAACATTCTCATGTCAGTGAGATGAGAATCAAGTCTGCAGTATGGAAAGATTACTTAATCTGAGATACTTTTTTTTTCCTAGAACTTGTGATTGACAGACTACCTTATTACTCTTCCTTTTTTTCTTAACTTTAAGAATATCTAATGAAATTAATCATAGCCTGGAGGAGACAGTTTGAAACCTGCTAAGAATTACATATGTCAGTGCAAGCTTTACAACTCACTTGGACTAATTTGCTACTGGCAAATATATCACTGTCATACATTTCTGTAAAGTTTGCATTTGCAATCTTTTGAACTAACCATACAAGCTGAAGCACTAATGTCTAAGAGTCTGGTAGAAGTGTTGATGCAAGGTTTCTAACTCAGTGGTAGCTCCAGTAAAATGTACTGTTATACTGCCACGTCTTCTAGTAATACTTATTGTTTAGTCCATATTAGAGACACAGACAAAGTAGGAAAACATAATCTGACTACTTCTAAATACAGCTAGGAAAAGCTAAAGTGAAAAAAATGAACTGGTCTGTACAGGAACTCATAACTGTGTGCAATCAGGTTGTACAGTAGTATCAGGCAATATCTTTATATCATTAATATTAATTAAGTCACACATTAACTTATCTTTCTTGGGTGGACAAAGAAGGTTGCGTTAGCCAGACTATCCAAACCTTTTATAAAAGCAGCAAAAGTTAGAGGAAAGTCTCCAGTAGCTTTTGCCACTTCAATACCTGTCACTACTGTCAGTTCCCTGTAAGTTACTGATTTCTATTTGAAACGGATACCAGGAACAATACCTTAGTCTCAAAACTCCTGCACGAAAGCAAAACCTTAATTACAACCTCCTGTTCTCAAGAGTCAACATATTGACACATCTGACTGTCGCACAGCCCATCTATTGACAAAGATGTTTTGCTTTACATTGCTGAAGACGGCAGTGGGCATTACAGCAGGAGACAAGCTGCCCTGTGGTGGGGACACTTCCAGTGTCAGGATTCAGAGGTACCTGCTTATTCCCAGACTAGGTACTGCAGTTCCCGCTCTGTCAGATATCTGAATTGGGATTATTAGCAAATTCAGTAGATCCTGCTGAATTCAGTTGCTTTCTACATCAGTGGTTGTCACAGACATTTGCTTCCTGATACGATCTAACGCGAGTGCAAATCTAATGGGATTTTTAATAGGTGTTAGGCCAACATATTAGTAAGAGGCAAAGGCTAATTTTTAATATGACAATCTTCAAAGTACTTTTAAAAAGTGCCTTAAGGATTACCTCCATTTCATAGGTGGAAAACATGTAATGGATACCAGACTTGCTCAAAACCCAACAAAACCTAGGTATCCTGACACTGATTTTGTTCCTGTCAGTTAAAGGGCTTTGGGGAAGAAAACACCTCCTAAAATAAGTCTTTCCCCCCACAACACATTGACAACAAAACGTATTTGCACACATAGGCAGAGAGTCAGAGACAAAAGGATTTTTCAGACGCCTAGGGTTTTGAATAAATATATTTAGAGATATCAGTATACATATCTCAAATACATTTTGAGATCAGATCAGATATAGATCTGCCATACTGCTATGGGATTTCTGGTTAACAAGAGGCACGGCACATTAGTAAATCAGGCAATCCTTGGCCTCATTCATCACAGCTCAAGTCCCATCCGAGATGCTGTTTTGCAATATGTGTTTTGCCTGTGCGAATACACTTTCTAATTCATTACAGTAGGAAGCGATAAGAAACCCAGGTACTTCCAGATTGTATTTGTGTTTTAAAAACAAACAAACAAACAAGCAAACAAAAAAAACCACAGCAAAACTTTGCATACCATTTAAACCCTTCTTTCTTACCAGTTTTCTTGGTTTTTTTGAATATCAGATCTTTCCTAAGGAATGTTACCTGGTAAAAGTAAATTTAGAAAAGAATAGGGAACATCAGAAAGCTAAGGGATGACGTCAAGACTTTTTTAATGCTTTTATTAGTATTTTTTACCAGTTCATGGGAAAGTGACAGACCCCTGGTGGGAGAAGATATGCAAAAGGGACCTTTCACACAGGAGTCTTGCAGAGGCACTTTCAGTTTGAAGCCCGGTTCTCCACTAGGGAAATGCTGCTGTGACCCTGTACCAGCCAGATGAAGCTGTTAGATTGGTCCCATCATACAAGATTTAGCTGGTTCTTGGTGCCAGCTCTGCACCAGCAAAAGAGGGAGTTTTTCACAGCAAACTGAGCTTTAGAGTGGCTGTTGGGCCAGCAAGGAGCAAAGGGATCTGTGTTAGTCACACTGTACTGGGCTCTGCGTTCTTTAGAAATCAGTCATTTGCATTTCTTGGAACTTAGCGTAGCTACTGAAAGCAGCTGTGCCCAGTGAATTTTACGAGGACATTTAATTCCCAGACCTTTCCCTGCAGGCCCACAATTCACTCACATAACAACTTCTTCTTAGTAATATCTGCTTACGGTTTTCCTCTGTCATATTTGCCAAATGTTCCTGTAGCCTATCACAAAAAAGCCCCTGCTTTCCCATGACTTCCAATAAATATATAGGCTTTCAGATAAAACAAACAAACAAATACGCAGCCCCTCTATTATTTTCAGGTTTGTTTGTTTTGTTTTTTTTTTCCTGGTCCAGCTGTAATTGTGTATTTTCTAACCTGAAACACAGACAATTCACTACCAGCACATGACTGTGCCAAACACGCACCCTTTCCAATATCCTCCCACTCCCAATTTCTATGCGTTAGCTTAGAAACAAGCTCTATAGCTGTCTCTGCTTCTTGGAAGAGGTCAGTGCATTAATATGCTACTGAGTTTTTCAAGGCTACACGAGGTGTGGGGCAGAGTGAGCAGGAGTGTAACACTTCATGCTTTCTTTTTTTTTTTTTTTTTTTTTTGACATCTCTGATGCTGCCTAATAAGAACTTTGACAAAAGAGGTCATTCACGGGGGGAAAAAAAGACAAGGAAAAAGAAAAAGAAAAACCTGAACTAAACCTTTCTTCATTCCTTGCCCCAGGATGACACTACATCCAGCCCTCTGCAAAAGCAATAATTGGGTTCTATGCTTACTTGCATCCAGATGAATCAGGAGTAATTTCACAAAGTCTAGAGAGTGAGGCTGATTTTAAACTGAGATAGCTTTGGTATAATTCAGTCTTATTTCTGTGGTTCTTTGGTTCAGCTTGTTTCATACATATGTGATGTCTGCAAAATCATTGCTGGTTATTAGAAAAAACTAAGTCAGACCATAAATTAGCTCAGTTAGGGCAGCAAGGGCTTTCCTTTATCCTCATATATAATGATCCCAGTTTCTGCAGAACACTTCATTTCCATTTGCAAGAGAACTTCATGATGTGCACAATGAACTCGGTGGCTCATGAAACTCTGACAATGGTCTTCACTCCTTTCTTTTGGTTAATTATAACAAATTTCATTGCCTTGTTATAAAGGGGATTATTTCTGGGAAGGAAATTCCTGCCTGAGGTATATAAGAAGGTGAGAGATTTCCAAGTTTTTTTCCCTTGAGCATATTAATAGTGCACCAAGGTTTAGCCTCTTTCAGTATGAATGTAACAGAGGGGGTTTAGAGTTCCTTTTAGCTATAAAGGAGTGAAAATGCCTCTGCCATTGTCAGAGAGTCACTGTTTGTCTTTCTTTTTGGCAAGCGCCCGAGTAAGTGGGTGGCAGCTGGGACAAAGGCTATGACTGCACTTGCCGTTTTTGTGTGATAGCTGAAGCAGAGCGTTGGCCTGAAGCAACTGCTGCTGAGTTCCTTATGTCTCCAGTATGGTTAGGAAGGGGAGTTATGCAGTTGTAAATATTTATATCAAATATGCTCATTCCAATTGAGGCTGGTAGCATACTTTTTACCCCAAAAGAATAAGGAATGCATTAGACAGTGTTATCATTTCCCATTAGTTATGGGGAGGGCCTCTCTTGTGGCTACAGGAACCTCAAGCAATTGCCTTCTGCTTTGTTGTCTGCTACATGTTTTATGCTGAAGGTGTTGCCTGTAGGCAACCTGCTTTCTCCTGGAACTCCTGAGTTCAGTGTGTGTTTTTAGCAGTACCCTTTGATCAGTTCGAAGGCCGCCTGTGAGTGACAGTGGAAGTCCTTTCTGTCGGGAACCTGATGTGATGCCGCCTCAGTCCCAGCTCTGGGGACTTTAAGGCATATCAGCAGCACTGAGTGATGCTGTCAGTCTGCCGTCATCTTCTTTCAGGGGCCTTTTACTGTCTCTGTCTTTGCTTTGAATTTTCTTTCATTCCCTCTGTGAGCCCTCAACAGTTTCTGTCTTCTTATCCAAATCTTTAGCTTTGTCCCACTTCTTTAATTGTGAAACTCACATTCAGATTTTAATTGTGAGACTCGTGGTGCGGGGCAAGGTATTGCAGCATTTCCTCCTGCCAACACTTTTCTTTTTCACTTTTATTGTTTTTCTTGTTCTCCACCCCAACCAGCTTATATAATTCTCTTCCCTCTATTCCCAGTTCCTTACAAGAGCAGTTGTTTGTTATCTTTGTGTATTAAAGGGAAATACCATATTGTCTGGTTTTGCCCTACAGCAAGGCAGGATGACCATGATTCGTTTCCTGAATGAAAACATAGATTCAAAGCCCCAGGGGCACTGAAACAAGCCATGCTATTTCCCTCCCACTCTGAAAGAAATAAAGAATGATGTTGGCGGAGAAAAGTATGTGATTTGGTGGTCAAATAATGCTCTGGAGCTCCTGCTGACATGCACACTTTGCCAAGCTGCAGCAGAGCCAAAAAGCAGTGACACAACAAACAGCTTCCTTCCCATCCTGGGTGCAGCGATCTGCAACTTCAGGGACTGACATTGAATCTTTCCTACTTTGGTGACTACAGCCTAATACTCAACCATGTACTGAGTACAGTGGGAAAATTCAAAATGTTTCCCCTACTCCTCTTTTTATATATTAGGACCTTCTTTAGAAAGCCTGAATATGCTTCCTGGTAAAAAAAAACTTTCAACCAAAGTTGCTGATCAATGAGTAAACCTAGAGCTAGTTTACCTGTTCCACACAGACCATCACTGACAGTTGTGCAGTTATAAAAAAAAACAACAACCAACCACATGAAAAAGAGAAAGCCGTGTCCTGAGAGGCTATGGTAGTTGTAAAATCATCAGCTTGGTGTAGCAGAGCAAGTAGAAGATATCTAGTGGGGTAAGAACGCATAGGAAAATACACAAAGTGTGCTTATGTGTGTGTATGTTTCTGTGCATTTGTGCCTGCGTGTTTATGAGTTCATACAACCTGAAAAAAAGAAAACCCTAAATTATAGCCCACCGCTATATTCATACAGAACCAGAAGACCCTGCATTCATGTTTCAGTATCCTGTGACATTAAATGTGAACAGACTTATTACAGTCCCTAAACCACCCATCAGAGGAGAAGCTTATGATGTGTAAATGAGACTCTCTGTAATGACCTAGTAACCATCTTCCCTTCTACTCTGTGAAAATATGTAGCTCTCAAAAAGGTTTTTGTGTGCTGCACAAGGGTTGCTATACAAGGGGAAGGTACTGAGTTCAGCTTTTCTGGCACGAGGCACCCAAGGAGTAGTTATGGGAAACCTTACCTCCATCTTTCAGCTATCCAGTCCCATGAGATTAATCCTCTCCTACCATCAGCTGCAGGTTCCCCATGCAGACAGGAGGCTGGCTGGTCAGGTGCTCTGCAGTCATCTGCTAACTGCATGAAGAGGGCACCACTATGAATTGCATCCAGCAAATAACGTTTAGGGGTCAGTTTGCCTCTGGGTGATGCCAAAAACAAGCTCCAAACTGACACAGCAGCACTGCTACCCTACCAGCAAGGGTACTGCTACCCTTCTCTACTGCAACAGCCATGGCCATTGGTTTTTACCACCTTTAGGCAATAAATGAATTTGAAGGTGGTGGCAACAATTTATTTATGTCACCTCCCAGGCGGGCTGTAGCCGTGCAATATAGCTGACTGTGAAGAACATCCTCACGCGCCCTCAAAGGCGTGCAAAACTTGGATGCATCTTCCTAGTAACAACCAAGCTCAGCCTGCTCTCTGCAGCCTACATTGGCTTCTTACAGTTTTTGGAATTTAGTCCAAGGTTTTGAACTTTATTTTAAAGGCCAGATTTGAGCATAGCTGAAAGGCTTCCTAGAGCTCATAAATGTGGACCATCATCAATAAGTTTATTCCCCCATCACACTGAAGTTTGTACAGGGAGAATTTTCTAAAACTGCAACGTTGAATTCCACAGGAAGAAGGGACCATCACAAACTGCATTCGTTTCTTCTCTGAGTAGAAAGTGCATTTTCAATCTAAACTTTTTACATAAACATAGGGGAAATAAGAAAATAGGTAAATAAATGACAACGCTTCATTGCAGACACACTCTTCCATGGGGAGTGGATGAGAAAATAAATATGGCAGCTCTTAGTCGTGTTGCTTACTGCTGTTACGGAAGGTGATCTCATACTGCATTAGTAAGTACAATATAATGATGTACATTTAACTGGATCTCATCATGGTATATGCACTTTTGTCTCTGAGGTTAGGATGTTAGGATTAGATGCTCCAGAAAGAATCAAAACGCACTTGGAAAACTTACAGAATTGTACAAAATATTTTCTTTGTCCTGAGACAGTGTTACAGATCTGCTAATAAGTTAGAATTAATTGACTTTATTTGATTTTATAAAATCATTTGGAATGAGAGATATATTTTAATGAAACTTGTAGTTGCACAGCAAAAGCTGCTATGAAATCCTTTGTACAGCTCTGTACCGAGGCCAGAAGAATGGGCTAGAATCATTGTTTAAAACTTAGGTAACAAATTTGGGATTTTACAGATTTCTTTGTATTTGACTAGTCTTCTGTATGTAGAAAGCGTATTGAAATGTCCGAATATAGAATTAATGGGAACTGGGGAGAGTCGACTGGAACAACTTGTAGTTACCTGCCAAGAAACCGTGAACTTTAGTAAAAGGTAATTCCGGCAGGGGGGAGATCGCGACCACTGACTCATATACCACCTACCCAAATCGTACCCCAGACCCATTTCTGAACCTATCTAACCTTTACTGCGCAGAACCGAATATGGGAGGAGAGTATGTTAATGAATTTCAGGAATTATTATGATTATGTGCAAATACTTAATGAATATGCATGGATAAGTTCTATATATGGTGTATGATTTTGAAACTTGGTGGGTGTTGATCGTGAGAGGACTCGCTCACGCACCCGGCCGTCAATAAAGAAGTGTCTGCTTATCTGCATCACATTGGTGTCGATAAGTTCTTCATTCCGAGATTTCGGTGACAACAGGGTTGGCTAATACTCTGATACCAGACTAAAAAAAGCCCTTGCAAAAGGTCTGTTTCCCATTTCAGTTACTTGACTTTCTATCTAATTTCATCTGTCAAAGTCCAAATTCTATTTTTTTTGCTTCTTCTTTTTACTTTCTTTGTATCTTATAAATTTCCAGCTCTCCAGAAGTTAAATAAACTCAAAGCCCTTAAAATGGAAAGCGCTGTCTGTTTGCCAGGTGTTGGCATCAGTGTTCTGGAGAACGTTTCTCGCTGTTCAGTAGCTCTGTGATTCTGCGGACTGGACCAGTTCCTTCTTTCACCCCTTTCAGGTGAAGCTCTAGAAGTGAATACAGACTGAGAAGAAGAGTAACAGGCTCCCTTTTGGTCCTACACCTACAGAAGGACAAACCTGCCTGCCATGCTTCTGGTATGCGCACAGCTTTGCCTCCTCTCTCCACTCCCTCCCCCTTCCATCCAGCCAGCTGGCATAACTCAGAGGATGTACTCCCCCACAATCCACCAAGCAGGGATGGTTACCATCCTTACCAGCTGACATTAGTGCTAATTTCCTGTAAGTTGCCACAGAATAAAGAAGAGGCCTCTTTCTAAAAAACCTTTCCGGCTTGCTTAAAAACACTCTCTGTCTTCTTTTCTTCCTGCATGCAGCTTGCAGAATCAATAAGGCCCTAGCCTCTCAGCCTTGAGCAGCAGAGAAGCTATTGCTACGAACTCAGCAGGAGCAAGAGCTACGGCAAGTAAGCAGCCCAGAGCTAATCAAAAGTGCCCTCCCATGGCTCAGTATGTTGCCAAGTGCTTGAAGCAGAACCAGAAGGCAATGTACTATGACTTTTCCGTCAAGCGAGGAGTCATCTTCATTATCCCCACTTGATTATCTCTGAATATCACTAATTGCACTTACCTTTACCTTACACTTACCAACGGAGCTTGGCCAAGTGTTGCTCTATAACAGTACTTTTGAAAAAGTGTGTGTATCTCCATATAGGTGCCTGATGGCTATTAAAAGGGGTAAGTAGACTCTCTTTCACATCAGTGTATAATGAGAGTCTGGTACAGTGACCATATTCAACAAAATTATTCTCAGTATTCAATGACATTTCAAGCAGCCTTTACGGTTTAAAAGAAGTCGTGTTTGTTTCCCCTTAGAGTATTCATATTGGGAAAAAGAAAACCAAACAGAAAAAAACAATCAAACCTAACCAAACCAAACCAATTCTATTTAAATACCCAGACAAAAAGGGACTTTTGTCTTTATTGCTACAGAGGGTGGGGAGAAGGGCAGGTATTTTGTTGGCTGTTGATGAAAGAGATCGCTTACTGGCATTTATAGATTTAGGACTCTTTTCTTTAAAAGGAATCATGTGAGGGACATACCAGGTTAGGGTGATCACTGTAAGAATCTACTATCGGCCATGGAAAGGCACAGAGCAAAGTGCGGTGATCTTTGGGGGAACTTTTGGCTGATGAAGGCAAACAGGACAGTACTCGAAGACTGATACAGCTTAAATGCAGAAAACTATAAATCCAATAGCGAATTGTATAATTTTCTGGACTGTGTTGTTTTTCTTGGGTACACTGTAGATTTCCAGCAGGCTTTGCCCGAAACCATGGGCATAGGACTTTTGAGGCTCACGTAGAAATCTGCATTGTTGCTGTATTTAAAATATATGTTACTGGACATTAAACGCTGCTTAAGGGGACATATTTTGGTTTAGTGAAAAGAAGTAAGATAAGAACAAATCTGCTGAATCTAACAGGGTTGTACATTCATCAAATGTATGCTCGGTTAAGACAATAGGAAAGCTCTGCCATCAGAGATGCGCAACTGCACTGGGATATCCTCTGCATGGAGGTACCAAACCCTATTTGTGTCTCTCTCTGTGATCGGGACTTGTTTCTTTTTCATAAACATGGACCCTTTAAGAATTTCCTCTTCCCTGTGACATTTGCCTCTCTCCCATTGAGACCAGTGGCCTTCTTGCCCTTTATAACATCAATTCAGGCATGGTAAGTGGTGCAGAAAACCTTGCATGAATTCTCTAGCTCCTTCAAGAGGGCTAAGCCACCATGTAAGTCCCAAAGGCTTAAATGCTTTCTCAGCACTCGACCTCTCCATAAGGATGAATTTCTCCTACAGTGAGGACAGCATCCAAAAGTTGTTACTTTGTCAGTCAGAAGAAAATATAAAGCAATACACAGTAAATGGTACATAAACATCAAATAAAATAAAATAATTTATAATTATCAGTAAAATACCAGTGTCTTACAGATTATTTTCTTGGATATCTGTTAAAAATCTCAGAATCAATATTTAGCGAAGTAAATGCTTATAACAATTCCACTAGAAACAGCAAAATCTGTTCAGTGAACAGTCTGTGTATACAGCCACTGGTCTAAATCAACTCCACTGCCAAGCGGGCAAGCACCAGGAAATATATTAAATGAATAGACAATTCAGAAATGTCCAACAGATAACTAAAATTGAAATTTTATTTTTTTCAATAATATTCATCAGACAATTTTCTGACAAGACTTCTCTGAAAGATGAAGTGCAAATGGGAACCCTGTAAGAATGTTTAAAGAATTGTACATGACATTTTTTAAGCGCCACTAAGTACACATTGAATACTTTGTAAGTATATAGGCATAGCAACATGCAAGTGTCATGTACCTAACATTACAATATGCATTTTGTCTGCTTAAAGTTATTAATGAGGAAATTAAATGAAGTAAATGTGTCTCATCTTCAGTGCAATATGTTTAATTCCCATGAATTTTGTTTACAGGTTAGTGGTTGTATTTCTGAACCATTCGCATATATCCTTCCCAAGGCCATAAAGTGCCAGTGTACAAGCAGAGTACACTGGAGCTCCTAGGAGAATACACTTACACTGACCATGAATAGATGAAGTTGTTATAGACCCTTCACTAATTACGCCTTATTACTTATTCTAGGAAACTTCCTGCTGAACTGAAGGTTTTTTGTAGTTATAAAATATCTAGGCTAAAAGTAAAGGATGCACAAGGATTGCTTTATAATTCTGTTGGAAAAGAGCTAAATAGCAACTCAAACATGTGCATTAAGGACTTGAGCCTTGTTCTTTTGAAATCAATAGGCGTATTGTACTCAACTTTTATGGAAGCAGGACATATATGAATCCAGTAATCTATGAGTTCACTCTCTTGGCTCACTGTTTAGGCAGAAGCAGATGATCGTAGGTCATATTTGCATATTTCTATGGAAGCTATATAGGGGTATAAGCAAATCTGCTTTCACTGAAAAAGGACATGTGCAACTGCATATTTACTAACATTAATCAATATGCATAGAACGGAGAGAAGGAGGAAGTGATAAAGAATTCAGTCCAGCAATTAAAGATTTTCCTCCTCTTCATAATCAACGTGAACAGTTGATGATCATCACTATTATTTTCTTTAGAAGTTATTACATTAAAACCCCTCCTTCTGAACCTATTATGAAAAACCCTTCAATGATTTCATTGTAGAATAAGACTAAGAAAATGAATATGTTTAGAAGAAAATAGCATCAGTGATTTTCAGCACTATGCATAAGGGCAGGGTAAGGCTGTCTGTAGTTTGTGCTGAAATGTGAGATCAGAGCTCACACAAGAAACACTGCTGGCATGTGCTAAAGTGCTAAAGTGCTGACCCCAACAGGCTTGGCTTTGCACCTGAAATCTTAAAAAAAAAAAAGGAAAAAAAAAAAAAAAAAAAAGAAATGAAAATCCTTGAACTTTTCTTTAACAGGAACACAGACTGCTCCTTTTAGAGGACTTTTTTTCTCCCCTACCTCCTTTCCAATTAAGATTGCTGCTTTAGCCCAGCAGAGAATAAATGACTTTAGACACAGAACATGGAGGGCAGATCTCTAGTAAACACAGAAGCCATGAAGAATATATATATATATAGGGGTTTTTTGCCATCTACTGAGAGGCTCTGGAAGCCCCTAGTACTGTAGAGTCATCATGTTGGCTCCACATCTTCCATCTGGTTCTGAGTACATTAAACGTTGCTGCAGAAAATTAACATGGCTTGCCAACAAGATGATTCCTAGATGCTGGAAGAATTCCCTTAAGGGCTGCTGGAAGCGCACAAAGCTTGGAGCATCCTGAGGATGTGGAGTGATGCAGAAGTGTGCTGTTAAACCATGTTTGTACCCTTATTTCCTCCTGAGTTAAAACAAGTGCGGAGTGCTGGGTTAGATTCATCGATAGCAAGCAGGAACTGCTAGCTTTTGTTAACTCCAAGTAGACAGCTCCCATTTGCTTTAGAGTTATGAAGTCCACTGTGAAAAACCATGTAGGAAGTCCTACTCTCGATTAAGAGTTTCTACTCTGCTGACATCAAAGGCTGCTCTATCCATTTAATATTCTTTTATTGTTTGCAGTAGTCTTTCCCTGTCCCACATGCATTGACTGTTTTTAATGTAAACATGCTCTGGCAATATTATGTTTAAATAAGTAAGAGACATCAGAATATCTCAACAGTATTGGTATTGCATATTTAATTCAAAAGCTTGCATGTGCTTATAAAAGTTTCTCTCCAAACCTGCATGTCTTACTGGAAAGGTTTGTGTTTCAGTTGGATAGCACATCATTATCTAGTGCTGACTAAATATTGATGTGTTATAGCAGTTTATTTTTAAGCCGTTTGGGATGAATCCCCAGCCAGTGTAAATTGGCCCACATTTAAGGCAATAGAGTGAAGCTGATTTATACCAGCTGAGGCTGTGTCCTTATGCCTTGTTAAAAGCTTAAACTATTCCTAAATTAGTAAAGAACAGGGCAAGAATTATGAACGCAGGCAATTTTTTTTTTCTATATTTAACAGAAAAAAACCCCAGTGACCTCAAGACTAGACCAAAGATTCAGTAATATTTAAAATGTATACAAACATCTCATAGCTAGTATTTAGACTAAGAGGTAGATGTCATATTCTAGGAACAGTACAGTGTGGAATGATGCTAATGGCAGTTGCTAAATACATCCTGTTACACAGGAACAAAGGAGGGTCATAGCAATGGCAACCACAAGAAGGTTTATGCTATTCTTTTCTTCTTTTGCTATTCTGTGTTATCTATCTTTTGGTGCATTCCTTCTGGAAGGGTGGGATGGAAAAGTGGCGAGAAGTAAAAAGATCAGTAATACAAAACTTCACGTTTACAAAATGTTAGCTTTATCATTAAAAGCATCCTTTGTACTTTGATGGAAGCATTTTGTACTTACAATTTAAGATTACCTGGCATTACTGAGCAAGTAGTGGAAATTCCAGGTGAGGTGATTCAGCAAAATAGGGGTCAGAAGAATGCAGCGCTCTCTCTCTCTCTCTCTTTCTCTGTTGTTCATGCTAAAAATACCGGGGCATATGGCAGCATATTTCAGCATCTTAACATACTAGGCTCCCTTGAGGACAGAAAAAAAGAGGAAACTTGTGCTGTTGAGCCAGAAATAGATTACAGAACAGTGTTGCCAGACATAAAGAGTGCTGGCAGCAAAGCCATTAGTGGAGTCAGTGTCTTACTTTGCCTAAAGGTGTTTCAGTGGTATGTAATGGGCCTCAAAGAAATGGAAAGCAAAGCTAGTGAGAATGAGGAGTGGTATAAGCGTTTTTATAAATTAGTTGTCACTGCAAGTAGAGGAATTACACATATTGCATTAGGATATCCACTGCTTGTATATGTACCTTCCAGCTTTTCCTTGTGACTGTTAGGGATCATCCCCCTGCTTGAAATAATCAAAATGCATATTATAATTACACGGTTTTCCAATATCCATACACAGCAAGTACAAGATACTTACATGTAAGTACACTGTATTTACCTATATTTTTGCATAGTTTTTAGTGTGTACTTTGTGCCACTTAATAAAAAGCATTACTCGTTATTTTTGTTGTTGTTTGTTTTTCTCTGTTAGACAGCTTATTCAATTGAAGTTGAAGTAGCTGGATTTTTGGTATGTTCATCACAGATTAACCAGTTCCTAGGAGTGTAGAGATTAGACACTTGGAGGAGTCTGGGTAAGCGGTGTGGGAAGCTGCAGTGTGAACATGAAGTTTTCAATCACCTCCTTAATTAAGAAATGCAATATTAGATTTACGGTGCTAATTTAATAAACTTACCTTTAATTTTAATGGAATTGTAAAGGTAAGAACTCCATTTTCCTTTTGGTAACACTTTACAATAAGTGGCACTAAATTACACTATAACTGCTATGTTACAGGGAATTACATGTAACTACACTGTAACTGTTGAAATAGCTACTGTACATGTGCGTACATGGTAACTTCAGTGCTGTTACAATCATGAATTACATAATTACAGATGATTCTGTCCTTTCTTTTCATTGAAATAGTTATATATATATTATACTGTAATGAAAATACACAAGATGTTAACTTTCATGTCTTTTTTAGAAAAGTTGGTTTTCTTCATGTACTCCTTTACAGAGGGAGTCTCAGTGCAAGACGAACCATCCTTAAATAATGTGGAAACTTTTTAGAGTGTTTTAGCTTAAGTTCTGAGCCTCAAGTTAAACATCAGGTTCCTTACACTGTTTCTTGGTTTGTCAGATGACACTAAAAGAGTGGGATGATGTACCCCTTGTCTTCTGATGCACCGCTTTCTTGTTCAAATCATGAGAATGTCCTTGAAGCATTAAAAAAAAACCCCAAAACCTACATCAGAAAGTTTAAAAATAATCAGCAATCGACACTGTAAACAGTACACTGGCAGAAACTAGCTACCTGGCCTTGAGAAAACTACTCTGCAAGTGCATGTGGGAGAGAATGTCACAGACATTTTAGTGAGGGCGGTTCCCATTCAGAGCCTCGATTTTACACACCTGCTGGATACCTCACACCATAATAAAAGCGGTATTTCAGAATGGGATCTTGGACAAAGAGAACGGAGGACTGGCTTTTAGCCTACTGAATGTCATTAGTGCTGAGCCATGGCTCTGCCTACAAAAAAAGAGGGATACCTTTTTACACCTAGTGTAGTAATTTAAACCCGTGAAGAGCAGACAGGCCTGCAAAGTGCTACCCAGGTAGAACGCTAGGTGTGGGGTTTTTCACACCTGCTTTGCACAGATGCAAGGGACATCACCAGGTGCAAGGTAACGGAAGATCAACTGCATTAAAAACAAGCACATGTGAGAAGTTTTAATTGAAAACCAATGAAATAACCTGTTTTAAGTGTACAAGTTGTATCTCTTGCAAAGTTTAAGTGCTGTTTCTACGCCACTGGAGAAAATGGTTTGAAATGGTTACCCCAAGGGCAATCCTGCTTTTGAAGGTCCTACCTGACCTTGGTTGGGTAATGGTTCAAGTAACAACCCTACAGTTCAAGCAAGCTGGAGTTCAGAAGAGTGAAAAAGGCATAAACACCCTGTTGGTGGAGAATTCCACTTGAGCAAGTAAGGCCCTCATCCAGGGAAGCACTTACTTTTAAGCATATGAATAGCGCCTTACAGTCCAATGGAAATCCTCTGAAGCCTGAAGCTGAGCATATGCTGAGTTGAACTGGGCCCCAGGTCTTGAAATAAAACCTTGTCATATGCCATACTCTACTGTAGCTAATGTAACTTGCTGTTGTGACAAGAACCCATATTTTTGGTATTAAACTGAATGACTTCCTTTGCCAGCCTTTTTTTACATGTGTATGTTTTGAAAGACATGAATATCTTGTAAACCTATACTAGTTTTCAATGTGTCTAGTAGCACCTACCTGGTTCTCTCAAACTACCATATTATATTAACATATTATTGCATTTTTCCACAGATGGGTATGGAGTGAACTGTAAAAACAAGCATGCAATCACATCAATGCAGACTTATTTCTTTAAAATGTCATACTGTATATGATTTATTATGTTAACACTCAACCACATCATATTATTTATGTCTGTATATTTTGAAAAAAAGTGCTGCTTTGATTGATGTCACCCTTTTTTCTTAGAAATTAACAAGATAAATGTCTCAAGAAAAACAATTAAAATACTCTAATATTGTCCTTAAAAGGATTATACTCTTCTGATAAATAATCTGACACAGCACCTTTATCTTCCATTTTACCATACTACATGATGTCATATTCCAAACTCTCCCTTCCCCACACAAAAATAAAATCCCAGGAGAAAGTCCTTTACAGCAGACCATCATGCTTTTAGGCTTCACAAGTACAGCAACCAGAGAGAAATACTCTTTTGCCAAAGGTGCAGAAGGTAGGAGCAAGAGAAGCTCCAACTAGACTAACTTGCATTCCCCATTGCAGAATTGTTTCCAAGAGCTGTTATGGCAACCTTTTTATTTCATTGGAAGAGGAAATAAGCCGAAGGGCTTACAGTGTTTTGTTGTCATATTTAAGAGCATGTGATTTTTCAGCTGTCAATTACACAAAAATTTTAGAAATAATCCAGAGACTTTCACTGTGGAGCTAAAAGCATGGCAGGAATTCTCTATCATTCACGGTGACATAAGTTTGTACCTCACAAAATGCATAGACAGGAATTTAATATAAAGAATTAGTCCATTTACTGTATACACAAAACATATATCTTTTGTTTTAACACTTCTATTTTTTTCTTTTTTTTTTTTCTTTTTTCTTTTTTTTGGCAAACCAACATAGAGAAGCAGCTCTGGAACTGCCAAATTAAAATTTGATAATTTTAGCAACTCAATAGTACTTTTTAAGGATAGTAATCAAATGTGGTTGTAATTTAAAACCTGAGGCTGTGCACTGGTTGTTAGCTTAAAACTACCTTTCCATATAACATTGTGCTTCCATTGTATAACAAAGAAAAAATTAACAAGAACTAGAAAAGTTTGCTGCTGAACAGTGCTAGGACATACAGACAAAAAATACTAATACATGTTATCTACTCAGAATACTGATTTGAGTCATATCTAAAGGGATATAATGGACATTAGAAAATGCTTACTTGTGACTGACTTAGCTACTGCCAAAAAAGTTAAATATGTATCAAATAATGTTTAATTGAATTTATTATATGCACTATATACAGATACTAAAATGCCTTGCAGTTGTGCCCCATGAACACTTCAAATTTGAGTAGGCAGGTGAGTTCATGTGAAGCAAATAAATTATAAAAACAGAAATTACTCAGAAAGTTCTCTAATCTTTGCGATCCCAAAAAGCAATAAAAGGGCAGGACAAATTTATTTCAAATGAAGCACTATTATCTAACTTTGCAGAATCTGTATAGCTATTCAGCATGTTTTTACCATTGAAACATGGCACTGTTGTCAAGGTACCATTTAAAACATAACAAATCAAAGCAAAACAAAACAAAAAATTCAGTGGACTGAATTCAGTTTTCTTCCACCGAATCCAAGCATACAGGAAACTCTACTAAAAAGGTTTCAAATTGTGTTTCCTAGGGCATATGTTTCAAAACCAAGTTACTTTTTGAATTATAGATAGACATGTATAAAACATTCTTTGTAAACCTCTAATCTTAGACAACATTTTATGTAAGTAAATTAGGTCCTTACCTAATAGTATTTGTTATGAATATTGTTCTATGACACACTAGAAGGGACATGATAAAATAAAACTGAAAAAGAAAGCTGCGTAACATTTAAAAATGTAGAAAACTTGGATTAAGATGATGATTAACATTGTTAAGGCTGTATATTCAAGCACTGTATGTTAAGAGAGCAGTGGATATGAATTTTAGGCAATAAGAAATGTCCTGCTTTAAGCATGATACTGTAATTATAGAATGATGATGTCAACAGCTGATTGTTGGCATAAACTGGCTACTTATAGCAGGTATGCAAGTTAATAAAGATAGCAGAAGATGGCAGAAATGAATTCTGAGAAATGATAGCCAGTTTTCTCCAGCAGTCAGCCTGATAAGTAAAACTCCAAGATTCTAGCTCTGCATCTAAATGAAATACTCTTTTTTCTCCTCTGCATTGACTTGGCTGCCTTCTGCATTGATAATGGCTGTGTCGGCATCAGGTGCATCTTCAGCTCCTTTTGCTTCATTTGTTAAATATGTTCCTATAGGAATCAGTACAACAGAAAAAAGAAAAAAAAAAAGGAAAGATTAGGGATTTTTAACTTTACAGTGCATTACAGGAAGTACATTTCTAACAATGCTCCAATTGCTTGCTGAATAGACAAATATTTTTACACAGTTTCAGTATATATCATAAAGGTATGCTCAACTTTCTAATTTGCCTAAAAAATATTTATAGTATTAATACTGATAATGCACATACACAAATTCAAGTATATCCACAATAAATTAAGGAAATCTTCTAATAAAAACCTGCTTTATCTAACTGTAGTAATATGCAATATATTTTGCAATTATAAAATAAGTGATAAAATCTTGGTTATTTCATGGAACAGCTACCCATGGAAAATAAACCAACTCTGAACACTTAGATATTCATAAACAGCTGGGTTTTTTTTAAATGGCCACTGATTATTTTGGTATTTCTATTTTTTCTTGATCATATCTATATTTTAATTTTACAGAACTGTATCATAGTCACTTCCAAGAATTAAAAAATTGAGATAGTTTTATTAACTGAACCCACTCACATGATACTATCACAGATATTTTTATGCTAAGGAGAGGAACAAAAAGAATTGTGTGCAACAGTCAATTTTCCCATTGGGAAAAGCATTATTTATGTTGCCAAAAGATGTCTAACTGTTCATTCAGGAAAGTAAAACAAAAAGGACATACTTTCACTGGCTCACAAAAAAAATAAAATTGTTTCCCCCCACACACAGTACAATCAAATAAAAAATATGTTTTTATCAGCTTATGTGTGCTAGCCATATGATTATTGTATCTAAAATGAGATTTAATGAGTTGATACCAACACTAACTTGCTCTTCAGGTTTTTCTGGTGTGTTGGTTTTTTTTGGTTTTTTTTAGCGGTTCAGGTAGGGAATCAATCAAGTTTTAACAATAGGTAGGTCTACAAGCCATTTGGAGGTCAAATCTCAATAAATTATTTTGGATTTAACTAGGTCAAAATAGGATCATAAAGAAGCTTAGTTAGAAGTCAGTGTCACTCCATCCCTGTTATCTCTAATGGCAGGGGGGACTGAAAATGGAGTAAATTCTTAAGGTGAAATCTCTGAATAAATTAAAGCTTGGCCTAGGAAAGAACCCCTTATTCCAGTGGAATCATTGGTAAAAGAGTCACTCATCTGAAAATTCACCACTGGCTTCTAATATCACCGCTTATATACATACTTAAAGCATCAGCACAATTTATTAAAATGAAAAATCTTGTTCACTTAATATAGATACATATGCTGGTGAATTGATATACTAGTTAAAACTATGAGATTATGTAATGAAGTGTCTACAGCTACGTGCCAAAACCAAGGGGCAATCTTACCTCTTAGTCTCTAAATCCCTGACTTTTGAGATGACCTTGGGCACGTGGCTAGACATCCTTTGCCTTAGCCAGTCCACTGGAAAAGTGGGTAAAATTCACAGGGACTTCACTTGCAACTAGACTGGGAACCCAGCTTTCTTGGCCAAACCATTTAGCAGGTGGGGGAAGGTGAAAGGGCACAGCACTCCCAGATGAAATTATGCCTCACTTCCAAAAGTTACTGAACTTCCACTTAATCTGTCCTACCTTTATGTCTTGCCAGGTATCGACCAAGGAGAATTATAGAACATAGTGTTACAAAGACAACTACAGCCACTATTCCTCCTATAAGAGCGTGGTCAGGTCCAGTCTGTCCAGCCAAAGCATTTGGATCTAGAGGGAGAAACAGAAAGCAAAAGTCGTCCTACACAGACAAAAATTGACAGGAAAACTCACAATACCAAGTTTTATACCAATCATCCTGAAAATAGGGCATTTCCCTCTTTAATATTCAGCATGGTTATTCCCACTTTTACTACCAGTATCTTATCAACAACATAGTGCTGCTTGTATTCCCAGATTGTTAAAGCCCTGAGGACATCAGGGTTATGAAAAATATTACCTTATTCTTCTTTGGCAGAGGTTATTAAATGGGAAAGGTTTCTGGTTTTGTCCTCATCATTTTACAATTGAAAACCTAGCCATAGCTATTTATAGAAAGAAAAACAAGGAACTGAGAATTGGGGATCAGATAGCATCAGCAGAATAGTGTCTGCATAATACATAATTTATAGAATTGATTCTCAGTGGGTAACCCTTATATATTCTCTTCCTCTCGTTCCTGTCCTATTGCACCAGAAATAAAAAGGCAGATAAAGTGCAGCCATGCCAAGTTCCTCTGCACACGGCTGAGTCTGCATGAATTTGGTCAGATAAAGGTATCAGGCAACCTGAAAGAACATCATTCAGTCTCAAGCATCAGTTTGTGAATTCACTATGAATACTCAATTAACACCCAACGTTAGCAGGCTGTAATAGACATAATAACGTATCAGCAGGTTCATTTTACTAACTGCAGAGCGCTAGGAATACTGCTGGATTTGAAGCTTTCTGTGCTGGTCATTTGCCTGTTCTGTTGCCTGGTACTTCACAAAAGTTGCAAAGAGGCAATCATGGGAAATGGCACTGCTTAGGGGTGAGTAATTCTTTGGAGCTTTTGAACAATGAACCAGCAACCTGTGACTGTTGACTCACCTAAAATATGCAAAAGAAGGTAAAAATTCAATCTAAGGATCATGGTAAGATTTCTATTTTAATGAAAAAGCCTCTGCTATGAAGTAATAGTAATTCTCTGAAGATGCTATTAGCATGTACTGTATGTTGCAGTCAGTCTACTCTCACTGCTTCAAGGGCATTTCCCTTGTAGGAGCTGTTTATATTCTACAAATAGTTTGCAAACAACTTCTTTGCTTTGCTAAAGGGAAAGGCAGGAAAAATATTTATACAGAAAAGAGGGCAAGTCTGTAAAGATGATAGAAGGACCTCTGATAATGCCAAGGAGGTGTGATTCCATGATACCATAATTACATTCTGCTGACCAGGATCATCATATAAGAGTAAGATGTATAGATATATCTACACATATACAAGTGTACAAAACTATAATGTTATATAGATGAAATAAAAGAATTGTGTTTTCCCCTCCTTTTGTAAACTGTCAGGCATACAGAAACTACACTTTTAGGTTTGTTGGAGCACAGAGTGGCACGACCACTGTTGCAGTTCTGCTCTTAACAGTCACTGAAGCCATCAGGCATGGCTTTGTCACTTATTGCTGGCTTTCTGAGCTCCCTGTCTTTTTATTCTGGCTGCTAAGAGGGAAGCTGGCCACAGCACTTCTGTGAACATGATGGCAAATACTAGGTATGGGCCTCAAAAAAGCTAGAAACACCTTATAAAGTGAGCTGTGCCTGACCCTCCTCCGTCTCCATGAACCTCCTGGCATGATGCTACTGCTGGTGGCACTACGTCGAGCACACAGAATCAGTCCAAGGGGACATTGTCTCTATTTTGGTGATTTGAAATGACCCCAAGGAGTTCTGTGCACCAGCAGCCTCACAGAGAAAAGCCAGATTGCTGAAGTCTTGCCTCCCCAAAAGCAAGAGCTTGGAGCATGCAGCCACCCCTTCCCACACTTGCAGAGGCTCCGTTTTCCAATGGGAGTAGGAAGGAGGTGACTGCTTGCTTGAGAAAATGTAAGGTGACAGCTTGCTGCAGGATTGTCAGCCTGCTTGAGCCATCTAGCAAATTCCTCCCTTTGTAGTGCCTGTAGCAATGTTGCTGTGAACCTCCTGCCTGCAGCAAAAGGCAGCACCCATCTGGGCACTAAGGAGCACCAATGTCCCCAGGAGCTGCATGTGACCTGCAGGAGATGCTCTTCCCCAACACCGGGCCAGGCGCAGCATGACCGTGTTTTCCCACTAAAAGCTAACTCCTCCTGCAGGTATTTTAAGGGATAATATACTTCCTGATGCAGAGTATAATCCAAAGAGGGGTTTGCACAGTGCTTTATTTAGAGGCATTTTTTGAAAAGCTGATTGCAGCGTACAGCCTCAACTCAATACCCAGATTTACAACGTATCTCCTCTATGAGCTTTAATAAACATCATAGATAAAAAGTCCTCATAATACACTGAGATGAGTATGCATCTGTGTTTTCATCCCTAGGTGATTTCCTCCATGTCTACTCACTCCCCCTCTGACATACCTGATGTGACTACATGAAGTGACCTAAAGCCAGCAGAAATAAAAGGTTCCCACCTATTAGTGTGGATTAATGAGATTCTACTGCTGCTATAGGTTGAAAACTTTTACTTTTAAAATTAATTTAGGTATTCATTGGAATGCAAAGGTAGTATTCCATTTCTGATGTAATCTCTTAACCTTGGTATCAAAACCAGATTATGTTCATTAGTATTGCTAGACCAGTTTGTCCAGGAAAAAAACTTGAGCGTGACCTATTACCATTATATTACCAGTGAAGAATTGATTAATTAAAAAGAAAAAAGGAAAGGAAGGAGAGGAAGGAAGAGATGGAAAAGAAGGGAGTAAAGAAAGATCCTCAAAAGTGGACAAACATTTTCTTGAGAAACAAGCATTCTTTCATCTCAGAATGAAAATCTGTACAACATAAACAATATTCTGAACAGGAAGTGCACCTCATAGAAATACTCTCCTCATATAAAAATAATGTTAGCATTAAATATAAATATGCTCTACATTATGCATACAGAGTAATGCACTATACTTTTGCCTTTCATGAAATGACCTAAGCCCCATGAGTGAATTATAGATCTGGGGCTATCTATCATCAAATAAATAATTACTATGTCAAAATGTGCCTGAACAGTATTTGAAAGATAGAAATACAGGGGTTTGGAATTTTGTATTTTAGCTATTTATACAGTGAACTTGTATAATTATCCAAGCGTTCTGGGCATTTGTATTAGAAACTCTCATTAAAGTACCTGAAAGTGCTAAGTGTGTATTTGGGCACTGACCACTCCACAGTTTGCTTTCCAAAAAACAGAACAGTATTCAGATTATTTGTTGAATCCTATTATAAGCTTCATGGGCTTTACCAGGTAAGAACTACCCTGTCACACACATAACTCCAGCAAATGAAATCTTAGGTATGCAACTGTGCAATAAATACTTATAATCCAGCTGTTTCCATTAAAAAAAAATATAGATTACTCTGTTCCTGTTTTAAATGTAGACTGTTTTTTTTACTGCATGAGCACAGCTACAGTAGTCATGGCCTGAAACAGTGAAATTAAATTTTTGTAATCAGACTAGAACTTCTTCAAAGATCAGGGGTTTTCTTCTCTTTATTTCATTCTTTGATGAGACTAAGGAAATCTTATAGCAAGATAATGACACAAAAGCTCATAATTCTCTTTTGTTTGTTTTTGTCCCCAATTTAGGAAGCCTCTTCGAAATACTGATTGCTGATGCCGTGAAGCTGCACCCATTTTGAACTTCTGGGTTTTGCCCATTACTGTTTGTTCAGAAACTTGCAGAATTAACACACTTAAAATGATAAGAAGAAAAAAATGTATCAAACATTAAGAAATGAAACACAGCAGATAAATCTTAGATGCGTTTAGTAAATAGGTATGTGGTTTTTATGACCTGCTGACAAAGTCTCAGCGTAGAATATTTTTATATGAATTCACCCGTTAGTTAAGCAGAGAAATTCTGGAACAGTTTTTCATGCTTTTGCATAAAGTATATGTTAATTATTAATCTAATTTCATTTTCTTGTGCATAAGTTTCCTCCTTATTTATGCATAGTTGACTTGACTGAGCAGGCTGCAGGAAAGGGTCAGATAACCCTTCCTTGAGCAAAGGGAACAAACACATTTCTGAATGCTGAAATGGCATATTTTTGGGAATATATGCTCAAGTAGCTCCCTCTGTTGCAGAACGTCGCTAACATGTATTTTTGGCTCAGATTATGAAGTTTTAAAAAAATCACTCTGAGCGTGAGAGGTACCCAGGTTTGAGGCATGCAAAATAACAATTTGTTTTGACCATTTCTGATAAAAGAAAAATAGGAAATAAAGTTCTTAATTTGTTGTAGAGCTTAAATAGCATTCACAAAATGAAGATGTATTATGCAGATGCATTATTCATAAAGTACTGTTCCTTAAGGCTGGGAAAAAAACAGGGATGTCCCACTTCTCAGAGAAGTGCACAAAACACCAGCCTACAGTCACTTTTACTGATTTAATGAATAATCAATCGCTGAGGCAAAGTAGAACCGCTCCAGTAAGGGAGCCTGGGGCATGGCTCCATGTTGTAATTTATGTGGAAGAAAAACCTCTTCCAGTGACTCATGCTTCTTTCCCCATATTCAGAGACCACAGGTGATAACTGTCCAACTTGCCAATACTTTGTAGATTTGCAAAAGCAATTGTTTGAAGGGCCTGGTTCAAAATCAGATTGGTAAAGCAATGAGCATTTCAGGGTGGGGAAACCCAAAAAGCACAAAAATTAAATAAATTGCTCTGCCATATTTGAAGGGTTGTTGAACTGTTGCAGATGAGGGCAGAGTGAAAATGTGTGGTGGGCTCCCACCCCACTCTCCCAGACAGAGTGAGTATCTCTGGAGAAAATCTAGCAAGGAACGAAAGGAACCACAAATCATGAGGCATCTAAACCTGTACGACTTTTCAGTGCCCCAGCCAGAGGAGACCAAACAACTATGGGAAGCAAGTAGTTCTGGATTTTGTTAAGTCCACCAGTGAATGTAAGTTAAATTAGAAATGTTACCCATTGAAATTTCTCAGCATTTCAAATTAATTTCCTAAGGAGGGATAGCTTGTGTGATCATGATTTCTCACTCTGTCCAAATTACTCACGGATTCATTACCACAAACTTCAAGAGACAGTATATACCTCAAGATTATTGTTTTCCTATAACTGGCCTGAGAGGACAAGTTGCTGCAAGAACTCAGACCTTATTAGATATCAGAAAACCTGTAGGAAGGATTCGTTTAGAAAAACCCTAGCAGAGACATGAGCTTCAGTCAAAATCTGTGCCCAAGAATCAAGTTTTCATTAGAGGTTTCTCGTCATTGCAAGTACTTTGCTGTCCAATATGGCACAGATCCTGCTGGAAGCTTTTCATGTGGTTAGGTGGCATTTATAACATCCGAGCCCTTCCAACCTCACCTTCTTCCCCTTTCCCCCATACTCACTCTTCCTGCTTCTCCTTGTCTCATAACGGGTCAGCGCACACTGCAGTATTTGCACAACTCCGTTAAAAAGGCAGTCAGCCATGAGGCACTATCTTATCGGAAATCAGAAAAGATTTCTCTCTACAGCTTATGGAACGAACTTGGTTTTAAAAATGTATTTAGGCTAATATAATTTGTCAGATTAATCATAGGGTCCATATCTTTTTTTTAACTGTTCCACAAATGTAACATTTGGAAAAAAATTAAAACCTAAAAAAAAATAATAAAAAAATACACCAACCAACCACCAAGCAAAAACCTCAATCATTTGTCTAGCAGCAGTAGGAAAAAAGAGTAAAATAAGAATTACTCACAATATGGATAGGAGGTAGGACTGAAGTGATAGCTGACAAGGTATTTGCTTTAGGAAAAGTGGCAGTAGTGCTGTCTGTGATAAATGCTGGGAAGTAGAATTTATCCATTTTAGCATCTTAATTTGGCCACCCCTGAGTTCAATTTCCCTTGCCTGGCCTGGAGTGCTGAAACAGGTACTTTTAATCTGCCTTTGTAATATACTGCTAACCACTAAAATACACGTATGTGAAACTTGTGAAAGTATTGTTAAGGGGGAAAAGAAAGTTTCTGCACCTTCATTTAAATTGCAAAGAGTAGCTGCCCAAAGGGGCTGGTTGTGACATTCATTGAAAATGTGTTTTATTATTAACCAATTCTGATCTTAAAATATGTGACAAGCTTCTTTTTCCTTCAGTGCCTGAAGCAAAGAAGAACAAAACAGTGTACTAATATACAGCATATATAAACTGCTATTTTAATAGTAGAACATCATCAACCATAGAGAAGACAGGCAGAAAGTTTACTTGTAAACCTTCAAAAGAATTGATAGCCTTTTCTTCCCGTGTTACTGCAGTAGCGCATTTGGCCCATTTTGCCTCTAAGTGTTTTTTTTTCACAGTGCTTACTGAATTATATATACATTCCCATTAAGAAGAGCTGACATCCCAGAAGGATAGAAGTCCCACACTAATGTTTCAGCAGCTGAACCTGCAGCTCCTTTTGAAGAGTTCATGTTGTTCTCGTGAATCTAAGACTTCTTTCAGTGGAGAGAAAAACCCAAATGTCTTTTGATGTGTATTTGTATGTAGGTGGCCCTTGTCAAAGGTAAATAAAAGCATTACCCATACTTATTTATTTTGTAAATGCATTTTTTGCAATGCTAATAAGAGAGCTGTATACCTACAATGTTAAGATGAATAGTATAACTATTTTTCAGGGCCCTTAGAGCCTTGTTCCAGATTTTGTGCCTTGTGTCACTGACACAGGTTTTTTTAATGGTGTTTTTTTTCTTTTCTTTCACCCTACCCCCACCTCCCCGTAATACTGCTTTAAAAGCTCCAGTTTCCTAAGGGAACAGTTCCTCTAATTAGAGCACATAAAAGACTTTCCTTATTGACAACATTATGTTTTTGTCTGTCAATAAAATCATTAATCGCTTCAGACTTTGTCTTAAGAAAAAAAGAACTAAAATCTGCTAATTTTTGGCTTCTTCCTGTTCCCTGTAGAGGATAATTTGTTCAGGGTTTGGAGAAATACTTGCAGCCTGTCCAGCTATAACTTCTGACTGCTGTAGGGATTGAGACAACCGGCACACATGACTGTAGAATTTCCCTTTAAGTTTCTCCCTGAATGAGTTGACCGTGGGCTGCAGCAACTGGCAGGTGATGCCTTCACTCTGATTCCAGCATTTTAGGGTTTGTCTTGTGAAGTTCCAGAATGCTCAGTGCTTTCATTGCAGAAAATAAAAGAAAGCAGATTGAAGTTTGGAAAGTTCAGCCTATTAGATACTCAAAATATTATTATTAATAATAATAAAAAACCAAACAACCCAACATCAAAAAACAAAAACCCATCCCTACCTAGGAAATCCAGAAATCAAGATGCATGACCTCCTACTTTGTGAGAAAAAACACATTTCCTATTTGTCATCTTTCTTCTGACGATTTTCCATCCATAAATATAAGAGGATCCCTGCTCCTCTTGGTTTTCTTCATCAAAAAAAGGACAGACCAGCTGGAGTAGGTGTGTGTGTGTGCACACAACTCCTTTTCCTGTCATCAGAAGTTAATTATCTATATAAATAATGAACCATTCTCTAATTAACACAGAGACTGGAGAAGCCAATGTACTCTTCTGCTCTCTTCCTTGTAGTACCTCATAGTTGTGGCTTTTGGTCACTTCCTACAGATTTTGGTTCGCTAGAGGGAATATGAACATGATGTGGAAGGGAGCAGCACGGGCTCAGCACTTTTCTGGGCACGGGCATCTATTGCTGCCTGCCACCACGGGGGCTGGGGCCAGGCACCCAGGTGGTCTCTGGCAGCCTTATCTGTCACATACCACAAGAAAGCAACACATCACCACAAGTACGTATCATGGACTATGGAGAGAGTGCTAGGAGAGTAATGGCTCAAAGCACATAAGAAAGTTATTCTGCTAACCTTAAGGAAGTCCCAATAGCTTAACTCTACTAGAAAGTAGTATAAATGATTCCACTGTGATTTTTTTGCCACTTTGTTTTTATGCTATCTATTACACAAACTCCCTCACAGATTGCTTCTCAGACCTGATCAGTACCACTGCAGAGCTCAAACAATAAATACTGCCTCAAGTGAGCAGTGCAAGAAAGACATGCCTTCAGCTGAGAAATGATACGAAACAAACAGAGGTTCAGTGAAATGGAGAAGAGAGAGCCAAAGCTGTTCCCAGTGGTGGAAGCTAAGGAGGAGAAGGCTTTCTCACCAGTAAAGCAGAGCCACAGACATAAAATGTCAGCTGAGAACATGAATGGTTGTATAAGGATCAGAGAGGCATGAACAGATTCACAGTCACACAAGATACAATGCACTGGGTATGTTCACGAGAGTTTTAAACCCAAGAAGGGCAGCTTTGATTTAATTGAAGAACAGCTCTAATTAAAACTTACTCTGTGATGGAAGAAAACATATTGTTCAAATGAATTCTTTACGCTTGTCATACTAATTTTTTCTTACCAAATCAGATTAGAATAATTGTAAGCCTATTATGACATCAAAACACCCCAGTAAACCAGCCACTTACAGCCAGAATCTGACACCTTATTCACGCTGAATTGCAATTTAATCTGTCGTGGGACTACTCAGTATGAGTAATTGTAACAGAATTTCCACTTTGGCAGTTAATAGCATATTTTATCTGTCAATATATCTCTAGAAGATTAGCCAGGCATACTTGCGGTTAGGGTAACTGATCCAAAAGAGGCTGTTGACTGACCCAGCTCATCTCAGAAACAAAGATGTGAGAGACATTAGCAGAGACAGTCTGTTGTAATGCACAGAGTAATAGAAAAGTAAATTATTAATAGGAAGTTGAGCACTCCTGTTAATATGTAAGGCATCTTTTATAGCTGTTTTAATTTGGGCGTAAAATCTTGTGCAAATTCTTTGGGACAATGGCATTATCCATCAGTGAAGTTTCTGTCCAAGCAATAAAACCCCTTCAATTTGTTTGAATTTTTGCCCATAGTGTAATTGAATGCTATCCATTCTTTTTGCCAACTCTGTACTAATGGAAACAACAATATTTTCCCCATTTAATAATGACATGCTTGATGGAATTCAATATCTTAACCAAATTCTCCTCTGGGAACATTAAGACTTTGTTGTTTTCAGATGCATTAAAGTTAAATACCATCCAGCTATTAGTAAGAGACTGTTTGCTTTTAATGCCATTGATTGGTAATGGATTTGCTAAGAATAAGGTTGGTCTTTGCTTTCCTAAAGGCTTTTTGTATTCACAAAAAAATAAAGCTACACAGGTTTTGGTTTATGGGCCTATTTTTTTTTATCTCAACAGCATGCATTTATTTCCAACAGGACTCATGAACTCTATTGTCAGCACCGCTAGCTGCAATATATCTGGATTCTACCAAGTGGGTCAACTCCGAACCAGTTTGCAACTGACAGATTAATTTCCTACCTTCTCTTGAGACAGCAATGAGAACTGAAAAAATCAGAGGTCCACTGTAATTACTATGTATATTTCAGATTAAATAAATGTGATAAAAGGTTCCATCTGGCTGTTGATCAAACGTGCAGTGGCAGGCTGATTTTCAGTGACATATTATAATATGTCTCTTGTAACAGTCCCTAATGCCATCCTGTAAATTACTTACATTTGGGATTACTTGACTACGGCAGACAGAAATATTACTCACTGTTTAAGTGCTGCCTACTGGGAGTATGGGAGATGTGGTCTAATCTTAAAGTTGTTAAGCAAGGCATTAAGAAATAATGGGGCCATGTTTATTTAACTAAATGCCAATTGTGCTCACGCTATTTGAAGATGGCAAACCCAATTTAATAGTAGTTTGAGCCTGTTTCTGATGCTGGAAAGCTGTAAGAAGTCTAATGTTGGGGAAACAAGTATAAGTAAGCCATATGCTGGCGCAGTTATTGAGAGGAACTTTAAAAATCAGAAAAGTCCTGCAAAATATGTCAATAGTTTGAAACTATACTCTAACTGCTGAAAAATGAAGGCCTCTCTTGGAACAGAAATTCAGAGATTCAGGACCTTTCATTTAAGAAAAATTTAAACAGCTACCCAAAAAAGAAACAATAGAAATTTCAAGGGAAAAATAGAAAATGATGCTGCCATTTCTCCGTTTACTTTACAGCTCCCCTTGCAGTGGTGGTTGTGACATGTGGAGAGTCAAAATCTGCTACATTACTGAAGGTCTTTTAAAAACTTATAGTAAGAAAGAAAGGCTGGGGAAAAACGTGCGGGATATGCACAGAGCAACTAATTGTGGTGAGAAGGGCTGTTCTTTCTTATGATTTATAGCTTTTTGATGTTTACAACTCACAGAGCAACAAAAAAATTAATTCAACATTGAAAATACTAGTGCTTATTTTTTTAAAAAAAACATACTGATCTCCTTCCCAAGCCAAACCATGGATATTTCTGGTTTACTGTGCCACATATGTACTTGCTGTCGAGCACTCATTTTGCCAGGACACTGTTTAAAACAAGGTGCTGCCCAGCAAGGAGAACCTTAGCCCTTTAATTATTGCTGTAAAGCTTAGCAGAAATCCCTTGTAGCAACAGGACTCTTCAGATTTTAATAGGACAGCATCTCTGTATCTCAGTGGTTAAAACTGGTTTCCTTCTAGTCATTGGTCTGGAAAAAGTTCTTGGAAGCATTCATGACCCTGGGAAACATCTCATGGCATTTTTTTTTCTGTACAGATCTTCTGCTCATCTCATAATTGATCACTCCAACAAGTAACTTTCCAATATTTTCCCTATTCAATTCTTATTCTGTTTTAACTGCATGAGCTTTTCCATATAATCCCTTCACCCTAAATTGTCTCATTAGCCTACATCACTTGGCATCCACTCCTACTTAACTGAAGTGGTTCATTAAATGACACTTCCTCCTAAAAGGCCTCTAAAAACTTACTCATCTCTTTAGGAAACACAAAACGTGAAAGTAAAAACAACATTCCAAACAAAGCTGGAATTAACACAACTCTTCCAAATGCCACTGCTGAGCAACCTTTCTTATCTTTCTTCCCTTCCTTTCTAATAAGTCTGTTCCCTTTACATTTTAGCCATCTAAGGGACATGATGCTTCTCTCTGAAGTATGTGTGCTTAAACTGATTAAAAATAAAGATGCACTCCAAAAATTCAGTTCTGATGATTATGACATTCCATTCAGTGCAGAGGCTTTTGTTGGTCAGCAAAATTTTGGTTATGACTAACTATGACTAACTCACTAACTGCTCTAATAGTATCATTCCCAAGATGAAGTTAGTGGACACTACATTCAGCTGAAAAGCAGAGATCATTTCTGAAAAGTTGAGCATATGAAGCCAAATGTGGATATTTCAAGCTTTCTGGTGTTAAAGCCCTTAATTCAGTAAAACAAGTAAGTACACAACAAATGGGAATTAAAACAAGACTAAGCGCTTTTGTTGAGTTCAAACTGGAGTGTTAGATCTCAGCTTTAGTTTAGAAGACACTGGCTACCAAAGGAGACAGAGATAAACTAAAGAAGAGGCTAGGATTCCTTTAGCTGTAAGAAGCAGTGTTCTTAGCCTTTCTTGCCCTCTGCAAATCTTTAGCAAGCTGCTCCTCCTCCTGCGGAGGTGAGATTCATGAATTCAGAGCCCACTGTGACAGTTTCTCTCTGACACCAGCATGTCTGGGTCTGGTGCCAGCAGCAGCGGTGAGCCTGCGGCGCTGGGCAGTGCATAATCAAAGAGTCCCCCTCGCTGGTAGCAGCCTCTCTTCAAAGCGCTGCTCTTGTCACTTGGACCAAGGAGGCAGCATGTGGCCTGTTCCTGCGAAATCTAGTTCAGTGCTTAAGGTGGAAGGGTTTTTTTTACACTTTGCAGTCCAACATTACCATAAAAACGTATGTTTGCTCTGCCTAGTGATGACTTAGTCTGCTCAATCAACACATAAGGCCTGGATTTGGTGAGGTGTCCCTCCAGAACACCATGCTAGTGAAACCCCTTGAGAGAAAGGTTAGTTTTTTCCAAGGATAATCATGGAAAATCAGGTTTAAATGCTTGCCATGCAACAAATACCTGGGGGTGTGCTTTGGCAAAGTGTTTTCTTTATCTGTGCCTCAGTTCCCCTATAATAAACTGAGGCCCACAAACAATGTATGATCTTGACTCATAGAATGACTTACAAAACAATGAATGACTTTGAGATACCGTGGTAGTAGGAGTAAGGCAGGTACTTTGCCTGTCCCCTTACAACGTTCTATATAACAGTATTGGAAAACGTTTTAAACGGACTCACAAAAGTGAGTTTAATTTTTATTCAGCTTTTGTTGGATATTTTTTTTGTTCTTTGAATAAAAGGAAACCAAACATATATTATTATGTGTTTGCATAATGAAGAAATTAATAGTTGGATACCTTTATTTCCAAGAGATGAGACTGAACAAGATAGCCTTACACAGCCACATTACTGAAAGCCGTTAACACCAGGTAATTGGTGAAAATAAGAATAACCAGAAATATGGGAATGAGCCAGAAATAGGATGAATCTACTTCGATGAATCTACTTCCAGATTATAGGAACAGAGAAGTATTAGGAATGTTGTTAAATGTTGAACATTGTTAAACAGGTCGACATCAACCCTTGGGTTCATAAAAACCCTTGAATTTAACAGGAAAAGTTGTTCCATTTTAATAATTTAATCATTGGAGATGTATGTCAGCTGACACAGGAAGGCAGCAGAGAATTTATGTTTAAAAAATGAACAGCTATAGTTTCCTGGCTTCAGTTTACTTTTTCATCCCAGTAACGTCTACTTTCTCACAAGTACTAATAATTTATGAATTACAATTAAACTTAGAAAATTACAGTTAGAACTTCTTCATATTTTGTTACACTAACTTCCTAAAATCTCAGGGGAGCATTTAAAGGTTAGTTCCTTTATGTGTATGTTAATCAAATGCAATAACACAGTTTTGAACTGTGAAATTACATGAAGCACACAAACGCGCATTTAGCTGTCAAGGTTTCGGTGAATAGTATTACAAGGTAATCTTACCATTTTTGTGACAACTGAGCAACAAAAGCAATCACAACAATCACAATAGACCCATAAAATGTTTCTGTTTTAATATAATATGTGTACAGGTACAGTGATTTCTCTTAATAACTTTAGTAACTGTTCAAGCACAAGAACATGTTAGATATTTCAAGGGCATTTGTGCTTTTCATTGCTGCCATAGGGTATAAGCAGTTAAATCTTCGTGGTGCTATAAACTAGTATTGTTCCAAAAGTTACCATGGCTTTGCAAATATAAGCCATAATATAATATATTTCACATGTTAAGCATGACGATCCTGGTGAATGATAGACAAAAATAAAATAAACCAGCAAATTCACAGCCTGCATACGTCAGCTAGTTAGTGGCTGCCTGCACTGATAAGACAGTAAGGGTCAACAAGGTGGTTGGGGGCTGGAGCTTATAATGTATGAGGAGATGCTGAGAGAATTACATTTTTTCAGTCTTAAGTAGAGAGAGCTAAGGGAGGAAACATTGCTATTTTCAGCTACTACATGGGAAGGAGAAGAGATGATTGAGCCAGGGTCTTATTAGAGGTGTGCAGAGATGACCGAAAATGGACAGAAGCTGGAAAATTGTAAATTCAGACTACATGTTAATAAATTCTTTTTCACCACAAGTATGGTCAAACACTGGAACAACCTATCCAGAGATACTGTGGGTTGTCCATCCTTGGACAAATGTAAAACTCACCTGAGTGAGGCCCTGAGCAACCTGATGTACAGTGACCCTGCCCTAAGCTGGCCTTGGACCAGATGATCTCCAGAGGTCCCTTACTGCTTATACTATTCTACAATTGTAGGAAATGGGTCACAAGCTGACAAAACAAAAAATGCATGGAAAAAAATAAAGAGGTTTTCCAGATTTCTGCACCTTAAAACGAACAGAATTAATAATTAATTGCAATCCAGTAGATGGATGCTAAGATTCTACAATTGCTTTAAGATGTACTGTTCTTTCTATGTTGTCTTATTGCTGCCATCACTATTATATATATATACTGTTAAAAATTCACCAGGCTCTTCAATTACTTTTCTCTACCTTCTAGTAATGGACACACTTGAATCAAGGAGCAGGAGTTCACATAAAGCCTTAGAAATTATACCACAGAAAGCAGCTGCACATTGGCAGAGGAAAACTCTGTGTGATAAAAAGGGCCTTGTCTCGCTCTAATAATTTATTTTTTCTTGAAATATTTTTTTTCTTTATCTCAAAAACAGGGTCACAGCAGCCATTCTGAAAAAATAATAATTTTGTACTAGATTATTTCAGATAATGTTTTACAAAGCATTATACATAACATGAATGTCAAAGGTCAGCAAATTGTTCCAATGGACTTTCCATCAAATTATGTTTACAATTACTGAGAGGTTAGATTTGCAAAGAAATGAGCTGACATTTCAGCATTCTGTGACAATTGCAGTATTTTCAGTCTGAGGATTTCAGTTTTATGGCCAGCTTGAGAAAACTAGTGTAATTCTGTTTTTCTCAGGTACAGCTAGGTTTATTTATAGCAAGGTCAACTCATTTGAAATCTCTTGTATCTCTTTACTCACTAGAGAAATTGTGCAAGTAAAAATCCGGCTGGTGGTGTTTCTCTGTAATAGCACCAAGTAAGAACCAGAAACCACAGAAATTGCTTCTCTGCCTGTCAGACTTGATATTCAATGCACAAAACATTCGTAGATAAAAATACACTGCAGCTTATCTCCATGTAATAACAGTGAGCACGCATCTTTCTAAGTACACTGTTGGCCCCAAACACGGTAGGGGCCCTGATGGGACTACCACACGGAAGCCCTCATCTAACAGTCTGACAACTAAATATATGGTCCAAATCTTCTCCACAAACCTGGGGAGATAAAATCCTGCTGCAAAAAGTCTGATCTGAAATTACCCTCTGCCCCCAAGTTCTGTGTGAAAACATTCTGGAGTGCCTCAGCCATCTCTCTTTTCCTCCTGCTGTCCCCAGTCCTTTCCTCTTTGGTAATTTGACTTCAAGGAGAGGAAAAATTCTCAGAAAACCTGCTAATGATATAGTAGCCCAACTATATTTAGGAGTGTGCTTCCACACAGTTTTCTGGGTCTCCTGCCTTCCACAGGTCTAGCACTATTCTTTGTTACTTTTTCATGAAAGATGCTCATACGGCTTCAGCAAAACAGTAATTTAAAATTACTTCCCCAGTGTCACAAACGTCTACACAAATATTGTTATTGCCTTGCTATTGTGTTGTTATTACTTCCTGCTATTGCTTTGGAAATTAAGAAGTTCTCCTTGTCCCAAAAGTAGGTTCCACAAGACCAAGACCTCTTGCATTTTCTTCTATTCAATGTTCCTGTGTACTCAGGATGACAACCAAATGCACATTATAATACATTTAATACATCTTAGGTCAGATTTGAGCAACAAAGTTGTGAAGTGTGTTTACAAAGGGTGGTTTGAGCCATTCAGCAGACAGGGAGACAAATGTGTCCCTGACAAATGCATCCTTGGATAACTAATATGCTGTACGGTGCATGCCTAGAGGCAGCATTGTTTTGGCTGAGTTGATCATCTGTGTGACCTCCTGCCCCATGAAGTTGTTTTAAATTCACAAAGTGGGTGTCTCTAGCCCCGAGTTGCCTGAGGGCCCAATTGCTTCGTTTTACCTCAGGAATGTTAAATACACACTTGAAAACACTGAATTAAATCCAAATTGCACTGGCCACAGACAATTTTATTCAAAATGCAACATGAAGAGGAGCAGAATCATTATGTTTCACTAGCCCTGTGGAAATTAACAGTGAATATTAGAATAAATACATTTCTGGCATGCATGAATGAGAATGAACCCCCCTGAAAATCGTAAGGTAATCACTACAACAAAACCACACGCCACAGCCATGATAAGCCCCTTTGCACGATGAGACAGAAACGAAGTCAAGCACCCAGAAGCCGATAGTCATGTTATCGGAGAGGTAAGGTTTTGTGACCTTAATTTAAGAAAACACCACTTTTGAATGGAACTGGATTGGAGTATAGGTAGAGTGAACACCTGAACTATTGTATCCAAAGAACTGCTTGAAATGCCTAAGCCTGCACGGACCTCCTCCCCTACCGATGCCTGCCTAACATCATGCACCGACTGTCAGACTGCCTCTTCTTTGGCCTGGTTCTCTGTTAACTAGGTGTCCCTAGAAAGGCAAATTCCTTCTGGGCAAATAACTCAGAAGATGGATGCAGTGACACATCTCTTGTCTCATCTCCCTTTCATGCACGAGCAAGTGTATGCTGACCAGCAACGGAACGGTTTGGCCTTGGGCGTGATCAAAAGGTTCCCAGCATTCCTAACAAGACATGAACTACCTTCAGCTGCACAGCTCCTCAACATCACCTATGGATGAACTGGAACACTGTCTTTGAATACAGCATATATGAAGGACATGGTGCCACTAACATGTTCTGTTACTTTCTGTAATGATCAGTTCGATTCCTGACTGTATGTTTAATCAGTTAAATTAATTTCTCTTTCTCTCTCCACCTTGCATCTCTTCAGAGGTGTGTACTGCTGACACAGCAGCTGTGATTTTAAAGCACGTTTACATTCAGTTGATAGGGTACATGACTCATTAATGTTCATGAATATTCACTTTAAACAATTCCATTTTAACATGGTATGACAGGAATTTTTAGTTCAGTCAATAATTTTCTAAACTGTTAATATTTTTATGGGACCATAGAAGAAAACAGTGTATGTGAAATCTTCTTGGAAAGTTTTCTTCCAAGCACTGCTTTTTTTTACAGAATTTATTTTCTAGTTATTAAAAGAAAATCTGTAGAGGTTAAGAAGCAGAGTTAAATGTATATTACATCGTCTAGCATTGCTTAAATGTGTTCTTTGAAACATCTGGGTTTCAAGCTTTATTTACCTGTCTGGTGATAAACAAATTACTGCAAGATTTTCCTTTCCAGAAGAGATGTTTGTCATTTCACAGAACAGATGCAGAGAAAAAAAGTTGACTCGCCTTTTCCTGAAATATGCTGGAAACAAAACTTGCCCAAACAAAACAAATGCTTTGGTTTTCCATTATGTCCATGGAGAACTACACCAGCCAACACTTTAAAAAAATACTATCTTGCTGAGCTCCCCACCAGAGGCTTAACCATGAACAGTTTAACATTGTATATGCTTCATGCTTGTTTTATTTCAGTATCTAAGGATGTAGCCTTTCTCCCATCTGACTCAATGCACATTTCAGCTTTAAAATATTTTTAACAACTTAAAAATACTACTAAGTGTGGTTGGCTGATGGAGATGTTTCTCAGCCAATAAAGACTACTACACTTATTTGTGTGTAGTATGGTCAAAGTTGTGTTTCTTCTTAATATCAAGAATACAAAAAACATTCTGAAAAACACTGTACAGGTATTTATCTCATGCATATACTCATGTTGTGGCCTGCAATGTATTAACACTCAGAATCACCAAGAAGACTTCTTGAACCAGATTTATAATCTTTAATGGAAGTGCCCCAGCTGGCAACTAAGTACCATGCAGCTGCTTGCATAGTCTCCCCTGTGCCCTCAGAGTGATGGGGAGGAGATACCGGAAAAAGATAAAATTTGAGGGTTGAGATGAGGACTATTTAATTGAAATAAAATTTTAAAAAATATTCATAACAACAAATGTAATGAAAAGGAGGAGAAAGGGAGCGGAATAAAATCCAAAGGGAAGGAGGGAGAAAAACCTAAGTGATGCACAATACAATTGCTCACCACCTGCTGACCAATGCCCAGCCAGTCCCTGAGCAGTGATTGGCATGCCCTGGCCATCTCCCCCCAGTTTATGTACTGAGCATGACGTCCCATGGTATGGAATATCCCTTTGTCCAGTTTGGGTCACCTGGCCTGGCTGTGTCCCCTCCCAGTTTCTTGTGCCCCTCCAGCCCTCTCCCTGGCAGGGCCTGAGAACCTGAGAAGTCCTTGACTTAGTATAAAGATTACCCAGCAACAACTAAAAATATCCGTATGTTATCAACATTATTCCCACACCAAATCCAAAACGTAGCACTGCATCAGCTACTAAGAAGAAAATTAACTGTATCCCAGTTGAAACCAGGACAAGCATTATCTCAGAGCAGAGATAAACTCAAGGAAGTATGCGCAGCCAAGTGGGAAAGAACAACCCTTGTGCAGGTACATTGTCAGCTGCCAAGCCCAAGCAGCAGAATTTCAGGAAGCATAATATATATAATTTCAAATTGTATATTTTAAAATAATGATAATAATAATAATAAAAAATCTTTTTTATGGAGTGGTGATTTTTTAGAGACCAGACAAGCTTTATAATCAGGTATTACAGAAATCCTTGTTTAAATTGCTGACATGTGAAGGAAAATATTTTAAAAAATAATAATTGTTTAGTCCAAAGACTCACGTAGAGAAACAAATACTGAGGGGAGCACTAGAGAAAGTCTCTCCTTTTAACTCTCAGTTCTCAGACTCTGACTTTAAATTATTCCACCTCTTCATATGCCAACAGCAATATGGATAGGATTATTTGAGGAGTAAAATACCACACAGTGTAAGAACTTCAGTGTATTGGCCTTTAAAGAAGCAACAATGTGTATGGGATCCATGACACATCGAAAGTACCAGTTGGTTAAAGAGAACAAAATGAGTTTTGTGAAACACTCCAATACAACACTTTGAAATGTCTCATATGTGCCTTTTGAGGAAACATAAAAAATGGTGGCTGTGATTGCTTTTCATAGCTGACAACAGCATTTTGATAACAGATCTTCCTTTTTGAGGTAGAACCTGTGTGAAACAAGCAGCTGTGCATCAAAACCAAAATATTCTTCCAAAGAGCTACAAGAAAGACCTAAGACATAAAAGGACCGGTAGTTATAGCAGAACAAACATAATGAGCTCTGAGTGTAATTGATGGTGAGTTGAACTGTTCTTTCAAATCAAAAAATCAAACTTCATTTTCAACATATTTAGGGAGAGTTATTCTAGTGCTAACATTTTAATAGTGGTTTTACACTTAAATCGTACAGGAACCTTTTATTCCCAGAACGCCCTGAAAACTAGATGACTCATTTCAATAGGTTACGCCTCGTGAAACAGTTTAAACAAACTTGAAAATCAATTACAACGAAAGAGATGTTGTGCTGGTTGTGGAAATTTTGGGAAAAGCAAAGCCATGCTCTTCTTTACAGCATTATATGCTTATTAACATCACTGATAGAAGAAATGCAATATTTTAAGAGATTTCAAATAAACAGGAGAGACTGGAGTGACAGGAAGGGAGAAAAGAATCTATCCTGTGAACACAAAGCTCTTTCCTTCTATTTTTCCCATTTCATTCACTTATGTTCATAAATAATGTTGAATCATAGAGATGCAGGCATGCTCTCTGATTTGTGGTACTTCCTACATGACAGAATGCTATGAAATTCAGCAGAAGGAGTTCTAAAACTGTGGATGAAACCAACTAGGACCAGGAAAAAATACTGGCTACATTTGTTCTCTCTGTGTGGTAGGGATGGGGAAAAGAATGGCATATTTGCAGAGGTTCCTTGAAAGAATAATGAATTAAAATGATCATGCCCTTCTTTTAGCTATTGCTGTTATTGCTAGTAGCAGGAGTATGAGTACTATTTTATTTACATATACAGTTCTCTCTATCATTCAGGGAAATTAGAATAATTGTTATAGACTGGTCTTCTGTTTGCCTCCTCCAAATGCTCTCTTGACACACCATTTTAAAGAAACTATGAGGCATTCTTTGAATAGTAAAAGGAATTAAGATACATCTTTCCCTGGATTGCACTATTGCCCATTTCTATTCTTACGGCATTGAAAAACAGAAGCATACCAACAGAGAAATGACATGCATGCTTGTATATCCCCGCTTATCTTTGATTTTCTACATGAACACCACCAAAGCAGAAACCGAGATTTAGGAAATGCTCCTGTTTCCTTGGTGTGCACGGGAGTGCTGGGTCCCTTCCCCAGGCTTTGAGAGCTGCTGCCTCCTAGCAGGGAACCAGCTCTGAACCTTGCCCCATTCATCAGTCACAACAGTTAAAACCTCAATGGCACAACTGAGCTCGTGGGTTCTGCTTCATGTTTTGCATGTGTTCCTAAGTATTTAATGCTATCAAAAAGGGGATGCAGAGACATGAAATTATATCCTCTTTGAGGAGAATAAGGATGGGAATGGCTACAGCAGTGAAACTCAGTCCCTATTCAGTCAGCAAGAAACACCAACTAGCAAAACCAGACTTCAAGCCAGAATACTAGCCAATGCTATTCACTGTTGTATGATTAGCAAAAACCAGATGGGCAAACAATAGACATTTTAGGATGTTTTTCCTTTTTTTCTATTTCTTTCCCAATTAGTTGGTTGCTTTGCTGTCACTAAATTCCTTTTGTTTTCAAAGAATCTCATTTTCTGTCCATTGAAGCAAAACTGAAGAAAAGAATTGAGAAAATGATGGGGCAACAATACAGGTAAAATCCTTGTAAATCCTACTCCAAACTACTTAATATTCTGAATCCCTTCTTCAGGGAGCTGAAAACCCTGTTGGCATAGTCTGAGTTGCCCTGATGTCTGAGCAGTAAGAGTTTACTGTAGATCTTGAAGCTTGACTTGTTAAAAAAAAGGAAAGAAAGCGAGAAATTAAGATTCCTCTGTTACACTGGGGTTTCCTACAACACAAGCCTCCCTGATAAACAAATATAAACAAACAGAAATTAGAAGCATTAGAAGTAGTCACAAACTGCTGAAGGTCTCCATTTAATTAGTATTCAAACTACTAGCAAACCATCTAGCTCATTTTGATTCATTATGAAACATTACTGGTGAAACAGAAAAATAACATAATTCCTAATGATTAAGACTGCCATTATGTATATTTGTATAGGCATCAGATTCTTTTCAAGTTGCTGGGACCAAGCCAGGATTCCAGTTTTTGCCTGAAGCAGGCAAGAGACTCTGCTGAAATGAAACTTCAACATTCATATTGCAAACAAAAGTATGCCTTGAGAGTGTATGCTCAGCTCAATTGCCTGAATATACTCACAGAAGCAGAGTCTTCCCTGCATCATCTAGAGGAATTGAAGTGCTGTTACATGTTTGCTATATATTCTTTAACATTCTTCAAGCATCGTACATATTACTCCAGTTATAGGACTGTAGTAAGCTGTGGTATTGCTTTTTTTGTTCTTTAGCAAAATATATAATTAGGACATACTTAATGGATTTGCCATGAGTCAACTCTATACCTTCTTCACCCACCTATCCTAACTCCCCCAAACAATCCAACCCTGAATATTTCCTCACGTATTCAATGTAACATGCACAATATCTCATACATGGAGTTACTAGGTTAGACTCACAGGGCTTGAGCGCTGTTATTCGACAGCCGTCACTGATGTGTAGTAGCAGGAAGCCTGCTCAGGGTATGTAAAACCAGATCATTTGGATGAAAATGTCTACACAGATCGTTAACTTCTACCTGTTGACACCTCTCTAGTTGTTTCCAGTTATTCTTCTCTCCCTCATAAATGGGTGAGTATTGCCAAAGGAGAGGAAAATCCAGATGCTTTAAAATTTTCAGAGCTAAAAGTCACTGTTTCTGATTTATAACTGGATGTGCATCAACCGTGCTTTCACCTGCCTATGTGTCAGAGGGAAGAGGATAGATTGACCAAGTTATGTATCCTCTTAGCAGCTAGAGTTTCACATCCAGCACTTCAGTAAAAGCAGAAATTGAAAAGGGCATGCTAGTTAAGTGGCAAGAACCGCAGCAGCTTCACTGCTGGTCTACAGCAGGGGCACAGCTTGAGACCTAGACAGCAGCATGCCTCTCCTCGCTGTCTGTGGAAAGAACCAGAACACAGCTTCAGTTGGGTGCCAATTTCCAGTGCTTACTCTTTCAAGACAATAAGCTGTAAGAGCTCTGTTGATGCATCTCAGGTGTGAACAGCATCACCTTTGCTGCATGATCTTCCTAGGAGTGCTCATGAACATGAAAACCAGCCTGAATTTTATGCATATCACCAGAAGAAAAAAGGCCAATGAAAAGTTTCTAATTACATAGCTCTTTTCTCAAAGGAAAAAAAAGCCAAAAAACCAAAACTAAACACAAAATCCCATCATATTCAATTATTTTCTTTAACCCACTGTATAAGATCCCTATTTTTATGGCTTCATTCATGGATTTCGTAACTTCTGAATATAGAGACGTGGGGATTTTTGGCGGAAAAGATAATGCATATGCATAAATTATTCACAATGTAATTCATGCTCATATAAATCTACCCTCATTGGTACTACACTGAAATTTAGATTTGTGTAATGGTCACCAACTTATTGAGATTTCATAAGAACTGTACCAAATGTTTTATCTATATTTGCTGTGGTAAATTAACTCTGATATGGATAGCAGCATATTTACATGGTTTGTACATCAGTAAGCTTTTAACAGGATATTATACTGCTAGAAGATTTAGTTTAACTACATTGGATTAAGGTAGAGGTTTATTGCAGTTGTGATTTAGCCATCTTGCAATTTTTGGTATTTTTATCTGTGGTTATTAAATTAACATACTCAAATTTACTTTTCTTACCATTGCAACACAAATAGCCTTGTAGTCTACAGTTATCTTAGCCAATAGTCTAACAGTTATAAAGACCCATTTTGATTTAATTCTATTATGTTTAATAATAATTAAAGCTATGACTTGAGGTTGGTGCAGTTTTATTCATTTAAATGATGAGCAGTATAAGATTTATAATTCTTTTCCTGTGAAAAAAAGATCTCGGAACATAGGAATGGCTGTACTAGATTGGAAAACACCACCATCTAGTCTTAAATTTGTTTACAACCATATGAAAAATGGAATACCTAAAGTTCCCCTTGTTCACTCCCCATTTTCTGACTCCAGAGTCTAGAAACTTTCTGCATCGGTGACTGTATTCACATAATTCACTTTTTTTTGGTGTAATTCCTAATTTAATTCAACTGCTACCACCTCTCTCTCCAGCTATCTCTTTACCAAGCTGGATAGTGCTAGTCTGTTCAATCTCTCTTAGCTCAGACACCATTTTCAAACACCAACCATCCTTCTCATATATTTTCCTCATTTCTATATCTTTTTGATTCCAGATAACCAGAAATTCATGCAGAATTTCCAATGCAGAGATGTAGTATTAAGCATGTAAGACATACCATAAGGTGCACTATTTAAGGTGCATAAACCATAGTTTTATGCAATGACACACAATTATTTCTGTTTGAGTTTCTACTCCTCTCCTGCTGGTGCTACCATTTTAGCTCCCTTTCTGTATCGTCACAGAATCCTGACTTGTTTTCAAAGAACTCGTTGCAATGATCTGGCATCGCTTCACGGAGTATTATCAGCAGCTCATGCAGACCTCACATTCGCTGTTCAGATGTGTACAGTTGAATCGGTTTTCTAGAACCAATGCATCACTTGCATTCATCACTTCTAATATTTTCATTAGATTGCTTCTGCAACTGTGCATTGTGGTTCCACAAACTGTCTCAGTTACATGTCACATGCCCATAATGGTCACGTCTTTTTGCTTAGCAGCCTTTCCCTGCTCAGAGCAATCCAGCTCTTCCTCCTCCTCTCTCTGCTTGGCAGTCACCCTTTCCCTCCCCAGCAAAAAGCAAGAGCGCTGTGGGGTCAAACGACTGTGTCAATGACACAGTAGGGCCCTATGACTTGTTTCATGATAGTGAAATAATTAATACCACTTCAGATAACAAATGAAAGACTTTTGTACTATTCACAGTCTTGAAATATCTCAAGTTATTTTACATGTGGCTTGTGAAAATAGCACTACTGGGCAGGAGGGGTAGGGTGGGATTATTCCCTTATTATGTGAAGGAAAAATATGCATAATCACTTGTAGACTACTATAAATACTCCGACACTGAAAAATATAAAACTCTCACAATTTTATCATAAAAGAGATTTCAAAGGGTTTGTGAATTGCAAAGTAATCATGTAGTTTTGCTAAATACTCTCACTATGTAAAAGGTCTGTGAAATGGGAATGGGGACTTTACAGCATATGAGTGTATAGTTTTAATTTATTTTAAATTTCTGTCATAAAAATATAGTTATACTATTGCTGTCTAGCAGCAGTAATATTTAGCATTATCTACTATGGTACTACAGATGTTCAGATATACATTTTGAAAAGAAGTAAAAATGTGAAGTCCTGTTACTTTTTCTTTCTTTGAAGCAGGTTCTGTGGACACTTCAGACAGAAATTGGGTCTTATCTTAATATTCACACCTTATCAAAGTTGTGAAGTGTTACACAAAATAAGCAAATAGAGTAAATGCTTGGTAAGTGCATAACAATATAAATGCTTTAACTTTATCATGAAAATTATTTATCTATAATAACAGACTGAGCAGCAAGAAAAAAGAACAAACCAAGAACTTCTTTTTGTTCTACTTGTCTCAGTATGCAATGAATAAGTGGAGAAAAAAAATCAAATTAATGGAATATTTGGGCATGATTATGTCACAGTGCCTGTTACACAACCTTCCACATAAATTTTCTTAAATAAAGCTCAAAGAATGGGGTTTGGGCCTAATGTTAAAAATGGTCCTAATCTCACAAAGACATGCATTTCACTTAAAAAAAAGATACAGCTTCCCTCTCCATCATTTATCAACAGCCCTGGCTAACTGGGGAGGTCCCAGCAGACCAGAGGTTAGCCAGTGTGACGCCCACCTACAAGAAGGGCAGGAAGGAGGAACTGGGGAACTACAGGCCTGTCAGCCTGACCTCGGTGCCAGGGAAGGTTATGGAGCAGATGATCCTGAGTGCCATCATGCAGCACATGCAGGACAACCAGGGGATCAGGCCCAGACAGCATGGGGTATGAAAGGCAGGTCCTGCTTGATGAACTTGATCTTCTTCTACAAGATGGTCCACCTAGTGGATAAGGGAAAGGCTGTGGATGTTGTCTACCTGGATCTTAGTAAAGCTTCTGACACTGTTGCTCACAGCATTCTCCTGGAGAACCTGGCTGCCCTTAGCTTGAACAGCTGTGCTCCACGCTGGGTTAAAAGCTGGCTGGGCAGCTGAGCCCAAAGAGTGGTGGAGAATGGAGTTACATCCAGCTGGCAGCCGGTCACAAGTGGTGTCCCCAGGGCTCAGCGCTGGGGCCAGTCAAATATCTTTATTGATGATCTGGACAAGGGGATGGAATGCACCCTCAGTGAGTTTGCAGACAACACCAAGTTTGGCAGTGGAGTGCTGATCTCCTTGATGGCAGGAGGCTCTGCAGAGGGATCTGGACAGGCTGGACCAATGGGCCAAGGCCAATTGGATGAGGTTGAACAAGGCTCAGTGCCGGGTCCCGCACTTGGGTCACAACCACCCCACCAGCGCTGCAGGCTGGGCAGAGCGGCTGGGAAGCTGCCTGGTGGGAAAGGGCCTGGGGGTGCTGGCTGGCGGCCGGCTGGGCAGGAGCCAGCATGTGCCCAGGTGGCCCAGGCGGCCGACAGCATCCTGGCTGGTATCAGAAACAGTGTGGCCAGCAGGACCAGGGCAGGGACCGTCCCCCTGTGCTGGGCACTGGTGAGGCCGCACCTGGGATCCTGTGTTCAGCTTTGGGCCCCTCACTGCAGGAGGCACGTTGAGGCGCTGGAGCGTGTCCAGAGACGGGCAACGGAGCTGGGGAGGGGTCTGGAGCACAAGGCTGATGAGGAGCGGCTGAGGGAGCTGGGGGTGCTCAGCCTGGAGAGGAGCAGGCTCAGGGGGGACCTTATCGCTCTCTGCAGCTGCCTGACAGGGGCTGTAGGCGGGGGGGGGTCGGTCTCTTCTCCCAGGTAACAAGGGACAGAACAAGAGGAAACAGCCTCAGGTTATGCCTGGGGAGTTCAGACTGGATATTGGGAAACATTCCTTCAGCGAAAGGGTGGTGAAGCACCGGAACAGCTGCCCAGGGAAGTGGTGGAATCACCATCCCTGGAGGTCTCTAAAAAACACGTAGATGCGGTGTTAGGGACATGTTTTAGCAGTTAACTTGGCAGTGCTGGGTTAGTGGTCAGACTTGATGATCTCAAATGTCTTTTCCAACCCAAATGATTCTGTGATACTATGGTTCTATGATTCCCTGATTCCCATTGGATTGCCCATAACACACAAAGTGTGCAGGTAAGCTTTTCCAGGATTGGGCTGGTATCTACGGCCTGATTAATGACATTTGATAAGATGTCAAGATGTCAAGAAGGTAAAAAAATCACAGATCATAGGAAAGCACTTTGATAAGTGCTGATGTTAACAACATACTGCGTGATTATGTAGTTGCAAACTAATTCAATTAACGTGTATGTTTAATGTTACATAAAACTGATGAAAAATTCTTAAGATTTCAGTCCAGGCCTTGACAAAAAGATGACATTATAAAGTTTAGACTGAGTAACACACTGCTAGATTGCAGGCCCCATTCTTTCTAATACTTTTGCCCTACTATGTATGTAAGTAGTGCTTCCAATGCAGCACAGCTCTGCTGCTGATACATCATTTTAGTTTTGATTGCTGAAAGAGTAGCACTGGGATGCAGTCAGAATTAGTTCACTTTCCTGCAACTGTTAGTGGTCATCATGTATTTTATGGCATTTATTGCCACAATGTTAAAAAAATATTTTTTTCAGTGCTGCATTTCTATGGTTTTATCTGTATTGTTATTTCACTAAGATACAGGCAATGCAAAGACAGTAATTAATGCTAATGAAATAGCAGAGGGTAAAACAGATTTTAAAATATAAGATGTTGATGGAAAGAATAAATTTACTGACAATGGTCAATTAATTAAAACTAAATAAAGAACAGGCTTTTTTGACAGAAAATTTGTCCACTTTCACGATAATCATGTCGAAAAATCCCAACAGACTTAGTGCATTCACTAAGAAATAAAACATCCACAGTTTTTTTTGACCAAGATCTGAAGTTAGAAGTTAGGTTTTAGTTGATGTTCATGACTAATAAAGCTGATTTTTGGAACTTTCAGCTGACTAAGACTAACTCTGAGGACATTTGACTGCCATTTTCATTCCTTCCCTTTCCAGAAGACTTCCTTGTAGCATACTGTTAATATTGCAGTATGGCTAAAATAGCTGTACTTTTCCCACATTAGTCTTTTGAACATAGTATAAATGATCATCTTCTAACCTTTACAAAGAGAATTAAAATAGCTCTTTGAAGCATTAAATAGCCATGTATTGAAGGAATCCAGCAACATATGGGGAAACCTACAATGGTAACACTTATAATGTTTGTTTGTCTTCTTTTTTAATTATATTACATTCTTAAATAGCTCAGATCCCTTGATTATAATTTATTGGAAGTAAAGATGACCTGAATTGTCATGTGTGATATTAAATGTAAAACTTAGATCTTTTCAGGAACCTATCTCAAGTAGAGGTTTGTGATTTCTAGTGCAACATCAGGTATCTGCTGTGACCACCATGATATAAATCTTAAGGATGAATAGAATAGAATAGAATAGAATAGAATAGAATAGAATAGAATAGAATAGAATAGAATAGGAGTAGAACAGACAGAACAGAACGTAATAGTCAAGGTGGAAGGGACCTACAAGGATCATCTAGTCCAACTGCCTGACTGCTTCAGGGCTGCCAAATAGTTAAAGCATTCTATTAAAAGCATTGTTCAAATCCTCTTAAACAGAGACAGAGATGGGCTATCAACCACCTCACTCTTCAGGAAGCTTGTTGCAGTGTTTGATCACCCTTTCAGCAAAGAAATGTTTTCTAACATTCAAAGCTGTTCTGGAGCACCTTTGAACCATTCCCATGAGTCCCATCACTGGATCCCAGGGAGGAGACGTCCCTACCTCCTTGTCCACTTCCCCTCCTCAGGAAGCTGTGTCAGGAAAGCAATTGCTTCAGGAAGCAAGGGGATCATCCTTCAGCCCCCCTTTCTCCAAACCAGACAAACACAGAGTCCTTAGCCACTGATGATGAATTAATTCCAAATCTAAGACACTGACTGAATAGAACTGTTTAAATATAGGCATATCCAAAATACTTCCTCAGGTAAGCTATTTCCTTTTAAAAATCAGGTAATCAATAATAAAAGGGATATAAATAAAAGGCATGTGATAATAACAAAAAGTGTGATAGAGAAATACAAGGCTGAAATGGACAATACAGAACTTGGAGAGGTTACTATGCACAGAAAATTTTAATGAATATGAAGCCACTCATTTTCTTTCATTTCTCCATCTCTGTTTCTCCTATCGCCTTTCTCAACCATTTGTTTGGCCAATGACAGACCCATTCAATTTTAGACACTTGTGATTTAAACATTCATTTAAATTTTACTCCAGGTTCTCCCCTGAAGTTTGTGAAACCATGGAGAATTAGCAGCAGCATTCTGTAGCCATCAAGTCAAGAGAGAGAACAGTTTGAGATATGTCCATTCCTACAAACCCCTAATCAGATGATCCCCAAGGGAATGAAGACAGTGTTGTATATGATCCCTGTTTAAAGCACATGCTAGCTGTTAAGCATGTTTAATTTTCATTTGCATTGAGATAAAAAAAAATTATTCAGGCTTGCATGTGAATACAGAACTAAGCTCAAATGCTGGCATGCATCCACCATAGATTCAGAGAATTCTTCACAAAATGTTTTAATACATTAAGATTTTTAAAGTTGTTCAGACTGACTAGAAACTGGGACAGTATGAACAGGGTTAGTAGACTGTAACGCAAGACATCTCAGATATATTTTCATCAGTAATAAGAATTAAAGAAAAACCAACATACTGAAATTATTTGAGCAGCATTAACATCCAAAGCCCTAGAATCTGATCATTGTGTTGTCTTCAGAACACAGCTTAACAGTTCATCACTTTTTTAATAAAAGACACACTAGAAAATGTATTTTAGACAGACCCATGTGTTGTTCTTATTATGATCATTATTTATTCAGTTATTATATACAAGTGCATGCAAGTATTGCCTATAAAAACAGAAGAAAAAGTTTCCTGCCTTTGAACTTTTCTGATGTTCTGAAATTCTCCATCACACCGCAAATATACCAAGAGCAAGATGTTTCGCACTGCATACAACCCATTTTCTTTATTATTGTGCTGAAGGCAACCACAGACTAATGTGAATTTCTCTCATGTGCGAATTAGTCCCCTGAATGTTTATTTGGTTGAGAAGAATTTAAAATTATGTAAAATTCCTACAGTTCACTCGTATTTTATAATAAATATAGAGAAGCAAATTCTGTACGGGAAATAGAAACCAAAATCTTTGAATGTCATAGTAGGAATTTGCAGTAACTTCTCCCACAAAAATGATTTGGTAAGAATTAGTGGATACTACTCAAAAGCACCATGAAATAAAAAAGTGGACATTTCAATCACAGAAAAACAATTAGCACACTCCCCAACGGTCATGCTACAATACAGGGACTTATGATAATAATAACAACAAAAAAGTCCCATAGGGACTGGGATTCTATAAAACCACTCAAATTACTTGGCACAAGGTCTTGTGGTGGAGAAGAGCCAACCTGATTGTAATAAAAGACTGATTTCTTCTTAGCATTACTAACTCCAGAAATACTGGGAACAGATGCTTCTGAGATGAACTGGAGGGACAGGGCTCTGGAATTAAGCATCCTTTAAAAACTTAAATAACCCAGGGCTGCTATTGTTTTTTAAAACACACAGCTTATCTACGGGGGGGGGGGTGGTGGTGGGGTGGGGTGGGGAACAAAACCAGACAGACATTCTGACATGGATAGCCATGTACAATAGCAACCCAGCACTCACACTAACAAAACTGCATTGAAGGGGATAAACAAGTTCAGGATTGATGGCAGTAATTGTGCCAGAGCATCATAATGTGTGCCCAAGAATCCAATTCAGACCAGGAACAGAGCGGATTCCTGCACTGGAGACAGTAATTGAGTCAAACTTAAACCGAAACACTAAAAATGTTTGTTAGGTCTGTATTCAAAACTACATTAAAAAAAAATAAAAAGGGAAAGGCTTTACATATTAACCTTCTATGATATTCCCATTTTCTAATGAATTAATATAGTCATTAAAGCTAGCTTCTGTCAAGTATGTCCAGGCACCTAGTCCAAAGTTAATGCTAAAAATGGATGGGGCACTCTGGATTCCTTAAAATGAAAGTTGTCTCTTCCCTGCAGGGTGCTGAATGTACTTCATGACCTGATGTGTGTACAGTAGAGACTTGTTAGCCATGAGAAAAGATGTATATCAAATAAATAAATGGCCTCCTCAAACTGACAATCTTAGGGGTTTGTCAGACTTGGGGATTTTTTCCTTTTTTTTTTTTTTGACTACCCATAACATACTCCCATAAAGATTTATATTGTGGCCTTTGTTGCCCAGGATCCTTGTCTCTTACCCTTTATGCTGTAAAAGGAAATTGTATATTAACGTAAATTGCTACTACTGATACTTCTTCCCCTTGACTGATGGTTTTCTATTACAGGCTTGCAAGAATTCAGGCTGGAAGGAAACCCAAGCATCTTGACTGAAAAGGATTTGATACATTCTTTTCAAATTCATGCTATCTAAATCACAGCAGGATGACTTGTAATCAAAGTTTTTCAAAAAGAACATAAATTTTGGGAAAAGGAAAAGGCCATTCAGCCCATTGCAAGTCATCTTGGTTAACACAGTTCCTCCAGAATACTATCTCCCTTCTTCTTTAATGACCCCAATGCCTCCAATTCCAAACTTGGCTCAGTAGGCTATTGAAAAATTGTATTTCTCTTTGAGAGAAAAGTACTTCCTTGTGTTGGTTCTGAATTTCATTTTTTCAGTCACTTCCATTTGTGCTTTCCTGTTCATTCTTTTATACTCAGCCAAACAGTGAGTCAAGTGTTACTGAATACGGTTTTCCACCCTGTATTTCTCAGAGTAGATGAGTTTGTAATTCTCTCGCTTTCTCAATTTTTACAACGAAAAAACTGAACTGGGCTGTGATTAGGTACAGCCATTTACGACACTGTACACTTCAAACGAGACTTCTCTTCTGCTTCTTTCCTCTAAGGTGTCTTTAAAGTTAATCTTTTAAAACATTGGGTTTTGGGGTTTTTTTGCCTTTTTTCACTTCAGCTTTGTTGACTCGGCTTTTCTGCACCCAATGTGATGGCCACACCGCAGGAAAATATTAGCCTTTAAAGATTTTTGATTTAAAGAAATAGAACTACAGCAGCGCTTTCTTTGTATTTCTAGTCTTAGCTGCAACATGGAAACACATTTTAACCCCACTGTCAGAAGCAGAGTGACGTCAAGACACGCACCACCACCACAGCAGGCCAGGCACCTTTAGCGTTCCGGCAGGCACACGATGTGTGCACACAAGCCAGCCTCTCCCAGTACCACAGCACCCAGTTTTCTCCATGGCTCAGTCTCTGAAGTCAACACAGAACAGACTCCCCGAATCACTAATGCGGCAAAAAAAGGGGATGGCTAGGCAATTGATTTCAATCCTTCAGAAAATGCTAAAATATTACTTTAAGAATACCCTTTTTTGTATTCACTGCCTGAATAACCTCACATGCAAAAATTAATAGGTCAGATTAAATCATGTCCAAAGTCACTCTTTGTAGATTTTGCTTTTATTTTATTGTTCTGGGGAATGCTGTAGCTTCGAGTTTTACCAAGGTCATCTTTCATCGAAAAAACTTAATATAATTAGTATCAATTCTGTATTTTGTGAGGCTTACACTGGAAGTTATTAACTGTGTTTCAAGTGGAGTGTCAGAGAAACCAAGGGCAGAGAGAGTAATCTTTTCAGCTTCAAAGGCACAGTTGATGACTTTAGTTCACTGGTTAGTGAGAAAGACGTGCATTTTTTATTAAAGGTGTTAGCAATAAATTTGAAACTATAAGCATTTTTTCCTCTCATTTTCTTTCCTTTCCTCACTTGTAGACCTTGTTGGAATCATTTCAGTCTTTTTTTAACACCCCACATGGCACTGGAATAGTTGCTTTAGTTGTCCTTGTGATTAACTGTAACGATACTTAGTTGTATACCTTTGCTTTTAGCAATGAAGCCTTTCATCAGTATCCTGACAGCAAAAAACTTAACAAAAACTGCCTTATGCAGTACTGTGAGAAAAAAAGATCTTGGACTTTGCTGGTACTATCTTTAAATGCCATAAATACCTCCCTAAATAAAATAGAACTACATTAGCCTTGTGATTTGATATAAATACAGCAACAATGAAACATATTTAACAGGAACTATGTGCCTAATATTTCTCCTTGTTATAAGAAATGCATTTCCCTTAAAACTCACCATTGAAGATCTGCTTGACAACATCTTTAAAATAAATAATTCAACCAAAAGTCTTAATAAGATCCTTAAGACCATATATTCAATTATTTCAAATACAGTCCAACAATACATTTGGAAGCATATTTACCATCTTCTTTACAATAAATGTTCACTTTTGAGAAGAAAATATGTACAGAATGAGAAGCCTTTTTACTGGAGAAAGGTTTAACAAGAACCAATGTATAGCTTAACCACAGAGAAATTTAACTGAAAAGCAAGGCTCAAGTCTATAACAAAGTGGATAGTTAATTGTCAAGGAGAAACACCAAAGGAAGTTGTGGATTTTCCATTTCCTTAGTTATTTCCTTCCTAAATTAAGTCTACTTCTGTTCCAGTGAATGCTCTTTAATAAAAAGGTTTCTGTTCTTCACTATAAATCTATGACAGTGGAATCTATCCAAGAATTTAGGCTAACTGACCCAATGGGTCCCTCTGGACTTAGCAGATCACAGATTTTATCTATGAATAACATACTAAACTACATAGACTCCCACTGACAGTTAATGAGCTTATGTATATGTAAGGTATTACATAGAAGAAAGGATATTACAGCCTATATAGTTCTATAGAGGAAATTCTTCACATATGTGCAGGCAACAGACTGCACTAAACAGCGACACACTAAAAATAGTCTGTCTCTCTTTGGACTGGAAAATCCACATTCATCTAAACCTCAAAACTACCTGTCAGCTAGATGGGATAAACTCACGTAAACAATTTGCAAGCCAAACCACTAGTAGAACTGTAAATACTTGATCCCCAAAGTGTCTTGAAATCAGTTGAATTCTGGCTTTCAAAGCAGCAGGTATGAATAGTTAATTTTTTTGAATTATTATTTTGAAAGTCACAAGATTATTAAGCATGACTGGAGTATTCATTTAGTATGAAGACAGTATAAAAATATAGGTTTCATGTCTTGTTCACATCTGCATGTTGAAAACGACTATATATTAATAAAATGTAGGAAACGTTATGCCTGAGGTCAGACGAAAATGGTCAGCATGGTTACAGGCTTCGGCACATACTGACTTTGGTGTTACATGTGACATAGAGGTGGTGATACTGATGACTTCAGTCCTTCCCACGCACTGTTTTGAAAGGCCTGTGCTTCCTTGCTAGTTACGTGTGGAGGCTGGGCAGAAGGAGTACTAAGACCCTACAATCTGTAGCACCTGAGGGGAAATCTCAGGATAAATTCAGAGCAAAGGACTTTCTTTGCAAGCAGTAAGCACGCTTCCAGCAGAAGGGACTCTTAAGCTGGAAAATCTCTTGTACTGCTAGCTTACAATAGAGACTGTTAGACTGCATAATTCATACGCAGTAGAAACCCTACCCCCCCCCCCCCCCCCCAGTGTGATTAGAGCTCAGGTTTAGGAATGTTTGAAATCCTGACGCATTGCTGAAGCCTCTCCGGAGCTCAGCTATATAATGGAATCTTTATCAGACCATCACCCATTTGTGATACTTATCTGTACAGCGTTGCATTTTGGGTTAAGTGATAATCCATCAAGGCTGGAAATCATTGTGTACTTTTTAAGTTGCATACTTCATTACTGCAAGCTGACAGCTGGATGGATTTGTTAGCACTAGAAATATTTGTTCCAGACACAAAAAGCAGGTTCCTAATATATGATATTATGATATTTCCATTCCTTTCATGTATTCAGCATGCCTGTGTTGTAATCTATGTCTCGTTTATGATGTTCATTTACATGGCAAACTGTTCAGAGTATGAAATCTATCTTTATTTGTTCCAGAATGCAACAGCCTCATTTCACGAATAATATGACCAAATAACACACAATAATGACGACAGTCTTCATCTTGCATCACAACAGCTGTTAAGTGGAGAAAATGACAATTTTCTAAACTGCATATTTCTTTCCTTTAGCTTGTAAAAGATAAAAATTGAAAAGCCCAAAAGTGTGTATCATGGCAATCGAGGTAAGTAGCATGATGTGGGTCATGTTGCCAGAATTTTTGTGGCTAGACTGCTTCAGTGCTACGCCTGCTGACTTGACGATTACTCTTGGATTGACATTACAACTATGAAGATCCTTTTAACAGTATTTGAGAACTGGGGATTCCACACAGAAATGTTCAGTTTTCAGTTTTGTCTGCTCACAATATACATATCAGGATATTTCCAATTTTTTAGCATGTAGTGATAAACGGTTTCATATTTAGTTTCACACTGCATGAAAAAGTACTTCCTTTCATAACCACAATCCAATGCTATTTACTACCCTGTTGTCCTATTTCCTCTGAGCCACAGGTAGATACCTTCTGTGGATGCAACAATACCCAAAATTCCTAGCTTTAATTTAAAAAAAAAATAACCATAGACTATTTTCACACTATGTACAACCTCTTGCTTGCAGCTAGCATTTTCTGGCCTATGATCATCACGCATGTGAGCATATACTTTTTGTCATGATTCTAATTCTCTGTGAACATAGAAATCTGTAGGATTCTAGACAGTAAAGTAAGAAATTACTTGAGTCTGGATTTTTGGTGTGTTTGTGGTTGGTTTTTTGGGGTTTTTTTTTGGTTGGTTGGTTGGTTTGTTTTTGTTTGGGGTTTTTTTTTGTTTGGTTGCTATGGGGAGATACCTTATACCATGAGGTTAAGGCATAAGAGAAACACCTGAGGACTCCTAATTTAAAATTTTTCGTATCTATCAAATCTGTGTACATTATCCACTGCATTAATATTCTCAAAAGCCATTTTCATGATATTATAAGAAGGCTTTTCCTGGTTGTGTATCTATCAGACCTAAAAAACAAAGGGTTTTTTGAGTTAGAACAGATGCTACGGTCTCCTATCGATCTTAATTTTGTGAGCTTTGAGAATTTGCAGCATTAATTGTACCACCAAGCCCGACTAGTGGAATGAAACCCTAATTAAATGTTGCTTAGGGAAAGGAATAAATACTCTGTTTCCCCTCAAATAGACACCACGGACTACTAAGTCTCTTGAAAATACACTTGTAGATCTTCTGTTCAACACATAAGGAGCCAGAGACGGCACAAATGCATGAGGATTGGGCAGGTACACGTTAGAAGAATAATTTCTCAAGAAAAAGCTGGCAAAACAGACTTTAACATCAAAGGGTTTGGGTGTTTTTAATCTGTTTTAATGCTATTGGTTTTCTCTCTTTCCAGAAACTCTAGAAATTAGCAGGAGTGATGCATCTTAAACAGCAAGTGAAACCAAATTAGCTGTATATACTGAAGGAGTCAGAAGAAACACTGAGGAATCTACAAGAAAACAGACAGAACTTATAAAATTCACCTTCCTTGTTCATGTTGGGCAAAAGTATTCTGGATTCCCCTGTGCATGGCGTCGTTCTTGTGCATCCTGAAGGTATCACAGGAGAAGAGAGGAGCACAGAACTGCCTAATACTTTTGGTTTTTAAACTCTGGGTTCTAATTTCCTTATATTTCCATAAACATCATATTTTAATCACACTGCAACAGGTATATTTTGATATAAAAAAATCAACTGTTTGATCCTAAAACAGTAACTTTCAAATCTTGCCATCTTACTGTCTGCTCTCTGGGTACTTTGGCTCTCTGGTTTGAGTTTGTCCTTCTGCTTGCACAGACACCTAGGATTTGGCCCAAGGAGCCACCTGCCTGCCGATGAGCCGAGGCCATACATCAACACAGCTGCGGAGTTTTTCTTCCAATGTCAGAGCCCTTGGGAGCTGAGAGCACAAGAAAAAGAAGGCAGACAATGCTAGACTCCTGCATCGACCCTCTGCACCTGTTAGCTAGTAGAGGACCTTGGGAAACTGGGCACCATTTCTCTTCCTGGTCATCTCTATTTAGCCCATACAAGTGCCAAGGAATGGAAGGCCACTTTCTATTCCTGGCTTCTCAGCTGGCTGCACATGTTGGCTAGGGAAGGTTTCCCAGCTATTGCTCAGCTGTAGCTTGTGGATGTTTCACCTGGGTAACAGATAGCTTTGACCAGACAGCCCTGGAGGTTTCAAGACTAACAAAAAGAAGCTTGTAAAATAGGTTTGGGATTTTGTCATGGTCTAACTTAGGTTTAACATGATTTATTAGCACACCTTCTAAACAGCCAGGAAACAAGCAGAATGAAAAGCAAAGGTAATGAAAGAAGTAATTGTAAAATCAAGACATGGCAGTTCTTGCAAGATGGGTGCTAAAGGCTTACTTGAATGTCAGGTGGGAAAAAAATAATTTAAAGAACTGTTGGTTTGAACCTCAAATTATTTGGTCTCCTGGGAAATCTAGAAGTTGGATAAACCAGTAGGAGATCATTATAAGAGAAGGGAAGATAAGAAAGAAGAAATAAAACCCCAAAAGTTGTAATTTTCTTACATGGATTGAGTAAAACCAGACACAAATTAGATTTTGTGTTACTTTTACAGCTAAGGAGTAGTATATAAAACAACTAGCTTTTAGCATGCTGCCATACAAAATTGATTATAACATTAGACAATGGTCATTTTTTTATTAGCAGGGTTGAATGCAAGTAAGCATACGCAACTATATTTAAAATACGTCTACCCTCATCTTCCTTGTCCCCCACATATTCTGCACCTTTTCCTTGCTTTATTGATTCTTTCTCTGTCAATATCTCAAAGTTCCAAGTTATATCAATCAGATTATGTGTAAGAAAAATGAAATAACAAGAACTGGTAATGCTTAACATTTTTTTTTATATGAAAAAACCTGAGGACTGCAAGTACTATCCAAGTTGTTTCTGCATTTAAACTGCCTATAATGAAACAGGTATTCTATTTTTTTCTCCACACACACCCCTGATCCAGATAAAAATGGGAGAAAAAGAAAGTAACATAGTATTTTAGCTAAGATGGTTGAAATTTATGCTATTAAATAGAAATACACTTAAATTACATTGGCAATAGTTGTCAAAATAATCAGATCCTCAAACACTTCCTTAACCCACTGTAAACTGTTCTTCTAAATTTAGCTTCACAGATCTACTTTAAGAAACCTTTCTTTTATACCAGAGCCAAAAACAATAAAAGAAAACTAGACTATAATAAAGCAGGGATTTCATTCATTCATATATAAATGTGTACATTGGCTTTTTGGTCACCGTGACTATTAAATAAACTCTTGAACTTCAAAGTGCAGCTGCTTGGGAGCAGCACCATGTCTCTGCTATATGCAATGACTTTTGGAGATGTTTTTAGGCGTTGCTATATAAAGCTTTGAATATTCTGGCACAGACATTAGACAAGTGAGTCAGCTGAGACTGAATCAACCTGATAGGTGCAATCAAATGGAATGGATCTATCCTTTGAATTTGGGATGTTCTTGCAATGTTATTTTTTTACCTATCTGGGTAATGGTTGTGAGATTTCAATCTTCAATAGTAAGTCAAAGATTCCAAGTTTTAGAACCGCTTTGACTTTTTGTCATGACAAGAAAAGGATTTAAATTTAAAAAAATCACAGTGTGTGTGTGTGTGTAATTAACATAATGCCAGCCTGTGGGAGGGTTTTATGTATATTTGTGTGCTCAAGCCTTTCTCCTCTGTGAATCCAGGAACACAGAGCTGTTCTCACTCGAGGTGGATTCTCCTAGACTGTTAATCACACTCCCTTTCCACCTACACAACTATGAAGGATTGGCACAGAACCATCTAAATTAATTTCATGCTAACAAAAATTTTCTCCAAGGGAGGCATCCCTTGTTTCACTACTGGGGGCAAATCGACAATCCTCTTGTGCCTCTTCCCAGTCACAAAAGGGAACACGAGCATGGATCCATGCATAGTTTTCACAAATAACATCACATAAACCTGATAGAAAGGAAACTACTCATACAGAGCATAACTATCCTTTCTGTAGTCCTCTAGAATTGTTTCTTCTCATACATTTTATTCTCATTTTTTTGTACATTACTCATCATGCTTATTAAGCTTTAAGATACCCTTGACAAACATATAATGGGCAATACTCTTCACTGGCATCAAATTGTGTTTAGAATTTTTGAGTTAGTAGGTAATGTACCAGTAAAAGAATAATTAATTCCTAAAGGACTGAGCACAAAAGCAAGCATACATTTGAGAAAGTGAAAAGTTTGACTAAACAATATGTTTACGAATTATCATGCTGTCATCCAACTGGATCAGTAGCTTTTTTTCATGTTGTTTACTAAATGCTACGCAAATTAAGATAGAGATGGGTCCCAGTTCCAGAATTAACTGATGATGGTTTGGAGATATTTTTTTTCCTATTAATTCAGGCTTTTGGTATGGTAATGATGAGGTACGATGATCATAGTGTAAAATGCCTTAGATTTACAGACTGTCTGGGCTCTCTATATCTTGTGTCACATTCCTGTAAATACATCTCCTGTGACTGGATGTTGAGTAACATATCCTCAAGGTGGACTACATAAAAGTCACGGAGAATAGAGGAATGTCTTGTAAAATGTACCTGAGGTGATTCATAAATATCAAGTAATAATTTTAGAATAGAATTAGTGAAATACATCCAGCAAGACTATTATATCAGGTATTTGAAATCTAGTTAAAAAATATTATTAATTAGTATGGACCTCCTGATGATCTGGGACGAACTTCTGTTTATTTAAGGCATGATCAAACAAGATCTGATAAAGAAAGAAAGAGAGAAATGTTGCTTTCAACTAAAAAAAAAGTTTTGAAGGTTGAAAATACATGAATAGCTTCTCAACTTTATGTTCTTATATACTCCTTCATGTCAAAAATCTTGTCAGTATAAGAAGCCAAAGTGTCGAAGGAAGATATGTTTATATGGTACTTTTTGCTCAGCCAGAAACAGATACTACTGAAAATCTGATCCTCTCCAAAATGGTTGTTATACCATTTGTATCTCTGGTGTGTAGGTGCTCTGACAGTCTAGAGAAGGTTCAGTCTAGCATTTCAGGATGGCAGAAATCTGCCTTCACAGCATTCACTGTAAGTTTGTGAACATTATTTGTTTATGGATCCAAGAAACATAGAGGAGGAAGCAACCTAAGGAGAGCATATTGTCCATTTCCCTCTGCCATGGCAATCAAGCATTCTTAAAGAAATTAAGGCTGAAGAAAGTTGTAGAACTTCAATAGCTACATTGTGTCACTGTCTCCCGTACACTTAGAAAGTTTCCCCACTAAATGCCTTTGCTACTAATTTCCCATTGAACTTGGAAAATAACTCTTCATCAGTCATACTGATTTTTCTTTTTTGTGAAAGCAAAAGCAAACAAACTGGTGCGTTCAGCTTCCACGTAGTGCATGTATTTAGACTTCCTGTCTTTGTTCTTTGATCTGTCTCTGTGGTCATCTTTCAGGGTGACATCCCTATTAGAAACAGCACTCCAGTTGTCATACATTGCAAGATAAAACACCAATTACTTCAGCCTTGTCTTAATCATTCATGAATAGGATCACTACATTTCTTTATTTCTGTATTTCACCTAATGGATTTCTAAACCATTTTGTTTTGATAAGTTTCTCACACCTTGCTAGTTACAGTTACTTTTGCATCTGGTTGTTTCTGATTTTATGCCTGGTTTCCTGTTCTTCAGCATTGGTATACTCTATGACCTATGCCTACAGTAATCTCGTTTTCACATTTTTGTGATTTTTGATTTCTTAAATTGTTAGATAGGCACTTCCATTAGTCTATTACAAGTGTCCTATTTTCCCTCTTCATGGGATAGACTGCCACTTTCCTTCAAATACCACCTTTTCAAGAAATAGTCTTTCTACACTCCTTTGTCTCTTAGATTTTCTGCCCGAGACCATATCTACCAGTTCCTCAAGGTTGAAATAGTCTTATCTTCTCATCCATTTTGCTGCATTCAATTATTTTTCTGGGAAAAGCAAGTGCTTGTATTTTAGTGATTGTCCTGTTTTCAGCTGTGATAGAGTTAACTTTCTTCTTAGTAGTTAGTACAGTGCTGTGTTTTGTCTCTTATGTAAGAACAATGTTGACTGGACACTGGTGGTTTTAGTTGTTGCTGGGTGATGTTTATACTAAACCAAGGACTTTTTGGTTTCTTGGGACCTGCCAGAGAGAGGGCGGGGGGGGGGGGGGGGGGGGGGGGGCACGGGGAATTGGGAGGGGACACAGACAGGACAGGTGACCCGAACTGGCCAAAGTGATATTCCATACCATATGATGTCATGCTGAGTATATAAGCTGGGAGAAGAAGAAAGTGGGGGTGACATCTGACATGGTGTTTGTCTTCCCAAGTAACTGTTAGGCATGCTAGCACCCTGCTTTCCTGGAGATGGCTGGACACCTGCCTGCCCATGGGAAGTGGTGAATGAATCCCTTGTTCTGCTTTGCTTGCATTCACAGCTTTTGCTTTACCTATTAAATTGTTCTTATCTCAACCCTTGAGTTTTACATTCCTTTCCAATTTTCCTCCCCATCTCTCTGGGTGAGGGGAAGTGAGCAAGCGGCTGTGTGGTGGTGCCAGCCGAAGTTAAACCACGACAGTGATTGATCACCTTCACCCAGATTTCCTTCTTTTGCTTTCTCTTAAAGCAGTCTCTATTACTGTAGCATGAAATTACGTGCATTCTCATGCATATTAGAGCTGAAGCTGAGAAGAGGGTTCTGCTTCTCCAGATCTTTCTCTTGATGCCAGGCACACAAACGGTGAAAACAAACACTTCAGAGTAAAGGAAAATGAGGTCCTAAACCACACTTAAAGAGTTAGCACAATGCCTTAATAACATTGGTACACTAAATGTACAATCACAACAGTGACATACTTTAGTCATGACCACACAACAAAAAGAAAAGAATTCATTCAGGACAGCAAACACCAACATGGCACACCAAGCACTTTTTCCTTTCAGGATCTGATCCGTCAGAAAGCTGGGAAGCTTCTGCTGCTTGACCCCCAAAAGATTCTTTTATAAATACATGTTCATTCCTGTCATTCTGTCCCTTTTCAGGAAATTCCTCTTGCAAATACTCAGACCTGTGAGCACTGTTTTCATGGTCTATCCTTTTTTTCAGGATGGAAAGGACTACTCTAACACTCTTTCCCTTTTTCACTAGAACAACAATATTTTTCTCACACTATAAGTAATATTAAAGCTTAAAAATGTAATCTCAGATGTGATGACAGGTTATTACACAAAGGCCACAATATTAAAATACCAGTGCCCTATGGCAGAAGTCGGGTGATCTGATACTATCACAATCTTTATACAATGGACTTGCTTTTAGGTCAGCTTATTCATGCAAGTTAGGCAGGTTACTACAACTGACTCATTCATAACAATGCTTCCAGGAAGAGAAGACTTCATAGCTCTGTCTTAACTTTCATGGAATAATTATATCTCATCATGTGAATACTTGCAGTGTGGTAAGTGAATATTATTTCCCGTCTCCTTGCACAATGAAAGCCTTCAACAACCACATAGGAACCTTCTGCTATTTCACTCACTATGAGAGATTACTAACTACTCAGAAGATGATAATCTGCAAAACTTTACACACACATCTTTGCTATTGAACAGTTATCTGATCAGTCACTGAATACAACAGTAAAATTAAGCCTTATACTTTGCCCATAACAAAGCAAAGGATTACGAGAAACGTTTCAAAAGCTGTAAACAGACAAAAACCCAACAGGATGAGGGGCGGGGAGGGGAGAGAGAAAATTCAGCTCATTTACTCTAGTCCTGGTAAGATAAAGACACCCCTAAGACAGGAATACCTTAAAATATAAAAGACTAACAAGGTGATGTAATGCAGTGCCTCTGTTACCAAGCAAGGTTGCATCAACAGTAATTCCAATGCTGAGACGCCTATCTTGTTTTAAACATTAGCACCCAAAATAACCAGTTTTAAAAGGTCATGTTTATTTAAAAATAGCATGCTTGCATTTTACATTAAAGTTAATTTACTAACCTTAAAAAAAATAAATGCAAATGTATACAAATAATTTAAGCAACCTGTCAAAGTTCACATAACACTGCTGGAGCAATGAAAATATCCAAGGTCATACGAAATCTTTCTTAACGTGTACCATCCTGTGGTTTGTTCTATTAAAAATATATATTGAAGTGTTTGAACCCTTGCTTTAGCAATTTCTATCCTTCTTAAAAATCAAACCTGTCATTTCCTATTTAGAATGTGTTTTCCAGGCCATAACAAAGAAGCATACTGTACCTCTGGTGCTGATGGCTGTTGCCGATGTGGTTGTGCTGGTTGTTAAGGCTACAGTGGTTGTGACTGTTGCAGTGGTAAGGGAGGGGATGACAGTAGTGGGAAGCAAAGTGTTGAAAACATCTGGTGAGTGGAAAAAAAAAATATAAAATAAAATCATATCATGCAAACAAAGGAGAATCATAATAGTGGTTTAATTTGTAAACACAAGTATGTAAAAATGACTAAATTAAAACATGATTAACATAAATTATTACTGGTACAACAGAGTACCTTTAAATTCTTGACATTATATCACTCTCAATTTTTATAGTCAATCTTCGAGCATACAGAATTTAAAACACAGTTAAAATGACCAAGTTTCCACAGATCTGGAGAGTGACTGTTTAAGTGACAAGAATCTATTTCTTCACTGAGCCATTTTAAATGTCTCATATACTAGAAACCATATACGGATGAAACATGCTGTGTCAGAGTGGGAGATGAAAAAACAACACCATCATGCTAAAATAAACACACACATGTTAACGAGAAATGGCTGTATGTTAAAACACCCACTTTCAGACAGACTCAATGGAAGGAGAAAGGGGAGAAAATGCTACTAACTATAAGAGCTGCTTTTTCCGGATTGCTTTTCTTCTTCCCACACATTTGTTTAAGACACAGTTGTCTGCTAAGATCCAGAGCAGAATATATTTCAAAATCTTTACCCTAATTAGCAGGCACAGTCATCTTTCAACCTTACTACTTAAAATGTATTATTAATACATATATCAGTATTTCTCTAAAACAGCTTAGAACTAAAAATCAGAATTGTTAATAATATTATGACCTGTGTCACAATGATAATATATATTATTGTATACTAATGTTCACTAGTCAGAAAAAATGCATAGCCCTGATGATAGCATCCTACAAAACCCTTCAGCTTTTGATCAAGTGCAGGTATGTCAGGCTTAGGTGTGCCTCTGCTTCGTTGCAGAGGAACCAACAATGCCTGTTGCAAAATGCTCCAGCACAGAGTAGAACATAACCAGATGCACAGATAGAAAATACTTTGATTATACTGCCAAAACCAATAAAGACCAGTATCTTTTTGCTTATAAGGTGAATGCAGGTTTTAAAGAGCAAAGAAAAAAAAGCCCTCAAGAGAACTAGAGAAAAGCATTTCCGCAAGGACATAAAAAGCATCTGACATTTTTTCAGATTATTTATACTGCAGGTTTGAAAGGAAAGGACTAGTTGCTCAGCAGTTGATGGTGAGTAACCCATTCCATACTGATTTCAGTGAAAATATTTCTGAAGGGTGCTATTCAATGCAATAAAAGACTAAAAATCTGACCCACAATCTGTCTTCCCTTTGCTGTGGAAAGAAATGCAATTGGTCTCGGTACCATCAATTCTGACTGAAATCAATGGAAGCTGAAGTAGCTCACAGTTTTACAGTACTGGGCCCTACAGAATACATTTCAGACAAAGGGTCCTTGAGTTCAGCATTGCATAATTGCTCTCTTAAGACTTCAAATTAGCATGCTTACCTTATTTTCATACTAGATGACAGATTATTTTGTCACTTTAAAGGTCTCCTTGCCAGTTGACATCTATGAGTCACCTACAATTTTCTGTATTCCTCTGGTTTTGATAAACATCATCACTACTCTCCTGGAATCTACACCTGTGGGATTTTCCACTTTTGAAGCCCTCAGAAAATGGCGTGAGATCCCTCTTTCATCTGTTGCACACTGCTATTAAATACATTTCTCAGTAAAAATATTCCCAAACCAGAAAAATTATAACAGGCTTTTAAAAAAACCCTACAGTGTAGCCACTCTAATCAGCAGGAAAAATGGTAACAACCTGGAGTGTGAGTACAACAATAATTAAACAGAACTGAGTATAACAAGCATTAGAAATAAATTAACATGTTAAAAAGATACATGTCACATGTACTGATCTATGGAATTGCTTCCCAAAAAGGGAAACTCCTTCCCTGATAAGTATCTGCCTAAAATGAAATCAAACAGAAAAACCCCACCTGCTTCATAAGGAGAGCAAAGCCTTGTTTATTAGAAAAGCTTTACAAATCAGTCTTGTAGGTAAAACCCAATTAGTGTGATTTATGGTTCCATTAATTATCTTTCTTAAATATACCATTTACTTAAGACCATGCAATAGCAAGGTAACTGCAACTGGCAAATACAGTAATAGTTTTATGACAGTGCTTTCTATTCTGCTAACAAACTGCCAGCCTATTTTGCCACTTAACAGCTTAAATGAGTCACCGTCGAATTTAGAAGTTCATTGCTTTCTGGTTTCTCTTCATGGAAGTATTTCCAACATGATTTCTTATTTTAAAAGAAAAGCTACCTAGGAAACAGACTAATTAACAGAAACTAGGATATATCAGTGGTTTAATACAGATGTGATAGATTCATCTTTTCTGATTAGATCAAGAATAATGAAAACTTGTGCAGAAATTAGTTTCCTGATCAAAGTCACAAACTCTGATGCCAAACATCAAAGTGGCAGCTTGTCAAAAGCCTCAAAGGAAAACATATGTTCTCAAAATAAACGTAAATACAAGCAATAACATTGTCTTTGTTTCTTTCTTAGCAGAGTAAGGTGAAATTCACCATGCAAATGACTGCAGTTGGTCTGCTTTGCTCACCGCATTACAATTACTTGCTCTCAAAGACTACAGTGCAAGTAGGCAAAGCAGGAATCAGCAGCCTGAAGAACCCTGCACTGCCCAAGCATGAAATCGAAGTCTGTTCTGGGCTATAGAAATGCCTGGTTCATACCTGCTCAGGTTCAAGACTCTGCCCAGCAGAATCACATCTTCAACGACATCAGGGTGCAACAGGAATGTATGTGTAAAGTAACGGCATAGCTCCCACCTCTCCAGACAACACATTTTGGGGCTCTTGGACCATATCCCATCCTTAACCCCTATTTTGGACAGCCCAAATCCAGGCATAGATTAGCATTCTGAAAAACACCCAAACCCCTCATTTGAAAGTTTTAGATGTACGGGACCCCCCAGTCCTACTGAGCCTGATAGAAAGGCTCCTTACCAGTTCTTCCAAGAAGATTTATAGATGCTCGCAAAAACTTTACTTGTCTTTGCCTTGAAAATGTTTTTGTGTAAGAAAATGCAAAATATGCACTTCAGAAAAAAAGAGAAGTACTGTTCAGTGCCCCTCATTATCCCATCAAGCATTGTGGGCATAGGAGGTAAGCAGGTTTGGTAGTTTCCAAAATCAGACAGACTACAGGTATAAACTGATACTCAGCAGCCCAAGCGTCTGTTCAAGGCATATGAACCACTGTGCTTTAAAGAGGGTGTGCTTTTTCATTTGCATGCATGACAGAAAACGGAATTACAATTCGACCTGTTTCTAGTCCTGTAGGTTTTTTTGGTCATCGTTTTCACCGCAGGGCACAGCTATCTCGAGGCACACTTGATGTTACCCACAGCCCCCTCTTGGCTGCTGCTCAGAAACACACTATCAACGGGACCATGTAGATTTGTCCTTCTGAGCTCTCTGTCATGAAGGAACTTAACAGAACAGATCTGCAGACTTCTACCCCAAAAACCTGTGGCGGAGTGAAATTTAATTCCATTTTCTGGCCTTGCAATTTCTGGAGATAGTTGTACCGAACATCCAACTGAAAAAGAGGTTTTGAATATGGCTCTCATGCCACTAAATACCGAGGGATCATTATGACCGAGAGACCTTGTAAAGTGGAACTTTTTAATTCGAGTAACCATACCCAAATCAATGCACCAGATCACTATTTCAATAATACTAAGGTATTAATCCTTAGCCTCCTGTGAAGCAGAAAATAGCTATATTTTGCAGATGGGGAACCAAAGAAATAGAAAAGCCATGCTCAGAGATCTAGAAGTCAAGCAATTGTCACCACTAATTTTGAGACCTCACTCAAAATCATCAAAAATGGATGTTTGCTGACAGACAGATATGCAGTCAAAAATTCAATACTGTATTTAAGTTGGCATTCATTTCATCACCTTGCTACCTCTGAAATACAAACAATTCACAGAGAATTAATTGTTTCCATGAAAGTTGCTGGAAATGGAAAAGGGGTTAGACTTCATGCTAAGAGGAGTTACTGACTCCAGTTCCAACTCTTTTTCACGTATGTTCCCACAGGTTATACATGTAAGACCTGAATTGGTTTTTCAGTGAAAGAGATGGGTTCCTAACCCCTCCCTAGTGGCACAGCAGGGGGTTGGGCTGAGCCACAAATGTTCAGCCAAGAACTTTCAGTGAGGACCAGAGGTAATGTCAGAGCTCAGTGGATGCAAAGAAAACTACAGGGAAGGTTCTAGAAAGGTGTTCTTGATGGCCACTACTGTCTGTTAGCAAGCCATTAAGCTACATGAGCACTGTCAAGATGAAGGCAGACAGAAGGTAATTTGATGGCTAATTGCGAGCGGACAGTGGAAAAAGGAGGAGCATGTAATGCTTGGCTTGGTCTGGAGGCTGCTCTGTAGCTGAGGCACAGATGTGGTCTGTTTACGAGTGGCAGAAGAGTGTTGTACAAGATCATCTCAGAACACTGTCAGGCCTTGCCTGATCAAAATTTCCTGTTCACCTCTCCTTCTTTCTTGAATTGACGCCACGTTCTTCTACTAAGGCAGAAGACATTCATCCATTTAAGTGCAGGGAGCTTGGACAATTTACTCTCACTGTCGATTTGGCCCTAAGCATTTTTATTTTCCATTTCCAAAGAAATGAGAAATGGTCCTGTTTGGTTTAGCAGGCTTATATGAAAGATAGACCTGACCTATTGAAAATATTTGACTTGTTTGGTAAAAACACGACGATATTCTGAAATGACTGAGCACAACTCAGACAACAATAGCTGCAGTTGATAAAAATGTAAAGGCTTTTGTTTCAAGCTTGACAAAGGCTGACAGAAAAATTAAAGGACAAAGTGATAATGATGGATGGCCCTTGCTGTATTTTGACTGAGAATGAAAGAAATTTTAAGTGGTAAACTGAACTGAGTGATGACCTACCTGGGAAACAATCTCACTACTCTGTGCAAAATTTAATCAGTCTGTGGTATGTAGTACTAAATAATTTAGCAAGGTTTTAAATTCAAAGGGAGCTGCATTTAGCCTTGCTCTGAGAAAACGTGATTGAACAAAAGGATCATTCAGCTTGAATATCATGTGCCAATAGCTCCTTAGCACTTAGACTGAATGATCACGAAGGCTCACGGACATGAGGTCAAGGGGTTCTTTTTACTAATTGATTCGGATTTATGAAACTCTGAAATGGCAATTATGTGCTTGACATTTTTGCTAGCAAATCAGATGTCATTGAAAAATATCCAAACCCTTTTAACAAAAGCTCCATGTAGATCTAGATCCCTAGTTAAAACCATTAAGAGACGTCTGGTGGATGTGTTCACATTGCATGACATACAGCTAAAATGGCTAGGCAGCTTAGAAAAGCAATTCACATAGACCCATGATTCTAAGACATTTCATGGGCCTGTAGATGATATTAAATGCTGGAAGATGTGAGACTGCTTATTAAAGTTTGATTAAACATAGTTTGGTTGAACAGCCAGGACAGAGGGAAAAAACTCCAAGGGTTAAGAGATGCTAGGATTTTGATCTCATTGCTCTTTTTTCCTAAGTTAGGAAATGGGAAGAACAATAGCTCTCTCTTCCTATAGAAGGTTTCATAGGTTGGTGGATTTCTGTGGGGTTTTTTTCCTATTTCAAAAGCAATAGGTTTCAGTAGCAAATGAAGGAGGACGAAGTATTACAAAAATACAGCAAAAAAGGCAATGTCTCCTGTTTTCAAAGAGCCAATCAAAAAATTGGTATCTACACATCGCTGGTCCAAATTTTATCCTTAAAAAGTTAAGACTATAACATGAAAGGACAAAGGCCATTTCAGTACTAGTACTTACTAGTGGCAGCATGGTGTCACCCCAAATCCCTTAAAAGTATGAGGACCTGGTAGCACACCACAGCACATTTTACAAGACATGCTCTTAACACAATTGTTTATGACAAAATAAAAGAATGTGATGAATACGAAAAAACAAGGTATAGTAACAAATTATTTCTGATTATGCCATCTCATACATTGAAAATTGACAAAAAAAGTTAACTACCCTTAATTGTCCTGAAACAACTTCTCTATTGAATATCTTATTTATTTATTGAGAGCAACAGTAGGACTTACAAAGACTATGAGTGTGTGAAAGGCTGATTTTACACCAGTAAACCCAGGTTTCCACCAGGACAGGTGTGCGAGCTGTCAGAAAACAAGGAGCTGTGGCTTTCAGGCAGGTGACAAGAAGCATCGGGAAGGCAGTGCTGTGGGGTCCTGAGGCAGGTGGCTGGGGAGGGGTATTTAGATAAAACCCACCTCTACCACCTTCCATGGGGACTCTTACGGGCAGAGCATGCTGAGTGGAGGAAGCTTCCACTCTTCCCTTTGAACCTCTCCCGTTGCACAGAACAGAATTTGGGAGTAGTAGGCACTGGGTCTATGTGCTTTATAATGCTCATGAGTACTTGCTAGAATTCAAAAAGTAGCAGGAAGCACACAAAAAAAGGCATTTTTCTTTTTTTTTTTTTTTTTTCTTTTTTTTTCTGGCTAGAAAAATATGACCTTTCTCCACAGCACAGATGTTGCCAGAAATATGGCTTTAACACCTCTGTTGCACACACATTTTGGTGGAGTTGCACACACAGGGACCACAGGAAACATGAATCAAGCATTTCACAGAAAAACATCTAACATGAGCATTTAAGTATTGCACTAGTGGCTGATAACATTCAAAATGTAGGGTTTGAACTTTGAAGCCCTCAGTGTGTATTTTAGGGATCACGCTGCTCCCCACCCCACCCCACTGAATTTGTGATAAGCAAAAGCACTCTCCAGCTGCAGCTCCCTCGAAACAGAAAGAGAAGTTTGCATTGAAGGCCTTGAGATGCTGTGAGCACACTCCCATTTCACTGTCCATCAGACTCATTATCTGTCACCAGTCTAGCCGTTTGAAAAGCTCACCATTCTTGCATTCAGTGAAGCAGAAGGTTAACAGGTAACATAATGTAGTATCTCACAATACATTTACCTATTGCTGTTCAGTTTGGGGGGGGCAGATTATATGAATTGCAAGATTTCTACAGCAGAAAACAAATAGGTTGTAATGCATTATTTCTTAAATTCTAACTGTGCTAAAACCAAGTGATAAACAGAGAACATAAAAGGATAAATTTGATAAGATAGTAGCTTGACCTGGTGATTAGATACTGCAGATTATCTTAGTACAAGAAAAATCTAAATTTGCAAGTAGGCAAATTCTTTAATATTGTGGAATCTGTTTTAATGTGCTCGAGGTTTTACTTTATTAATGGTTATTAGCAGATGTACTTTTAAGGACAAATCAAAACAAGTATTCAACAGAAAGATTAATCTTTCATGCTCTGGAGTTATATGAATACAATACATACTTCAGATCACTCCAGAAGTACTCTGTAAGACCCATTTTTTCCTAGAGTTACCATAAGTTTTGCTAGTAGTTAAATAAAAGTAATTTCCCATTTAATAGCAGTAATATTAATAAAGCCTATTGTTTTAAGGGAGTCATTCTATCTTCTATAAAAGCCCATCTTTCTAATTAAAGTAGTTACAAATACTGCACTGAGCAAGTCACTGAAGCTTATGCAACTTGCCTGAAAGGAATTAAGTAAAATTTGCAGAGCATGCAGTAGGCTACGGAAAAGAATTTTGCGATTCAACATTTTAAATAAAAGGTAGAGTTTTAGAGCATTGAGACTGCAGCCTCAAATGAAGAAGTTTTACTTATAAAAAGGCATCTATACAAGCCTCGATTTTGTTCACAATTCTACATTCACACACACATATGCAGTAAGGAATGGATGTCTGCCTTGTGGTTTGGTAAGATCATGATTTAGACAGTACAGATCAAGTGTTAGGGAAAAGGAGGTAGCATTATTCCCATTTCATAGCTGGGGAAATGAACACAGAAGAATTAAGTAGAATGTCTTATATTTTACAGACTTCTGAGCCTGACAGGGGAGTTCAGAACAGCTCTCCCAAGTCCCATTTTAATCCTCTATTTAAAAACCCAAAACAATTAGAAACACGAAAGAAAACAAACCCGCTTAAAATTTTATTTAAAAAAGCAGTTGCCCTTATACCTGCAGTGTCAATTTCACTGCATTCAAGACAAAATGTTACTAGAAAAGGCACCAAACATCTTGTATGTATAAAGCCAGCACAATTTGCCCCAGAAGTGCAGCATTCTATCACTATTAATACGGTGTGCTAGGCCCATTGCCACTGCTTAAAAATCACATTAAGGCTGTGATGTTCATTTTTATTCTTTTTAAGTAAACAGACAAGCCATATTTCCTTGTTTCTCCAAGCCATAAAATAGGAGTATTCAAAATTAAATGAAATAAAGTACCGGCAGCTGGCCCTTGAAAACCTATATGGAAAAGCTAATGTACAATACAAATTCAGATACTAGCAGCCTTGAACAAAGATGACAGCTTTCTCAGAATGACACTTGACTCTTTCTGTGCAAAACATTTTAAGAAGCTCAGCCAGAACTCCACTAGGAAGAAGAAAGAGGCCAAGGAGAATTTTCTAAAATTTCCCTATTAAGGAGACAAGTATTGAAACTAAATGGAGGTAAACAGATTGCTGATGTCTATTTTATTATGGTTGCTACTTTCATTGCTCTGAGAAATTCAGCAAAAACCACTGAAATTGCTTAAACAACTCAAAACTCACTGCAATTATTTTAAGGTTAGTAAAAAGAGATAACAGGGAATGTTATTTATTTTAAATTACTTTATTTCAAAATAAAATCAAAGGGGTCCAAACACTAATCTGAAATGCTTTATCATAGTGGGATAGCTGTATCCCAATGAAAATCATCTTGCACAAGGTAATGGCATCTTTGCAACCTAGAGCATAGTTTATTGCACTTCTTTGCACTGCCTTTGGCTTAATTCAGACAATCTCATCACCATAGTACATCGCCTGAGAAAACAAGGCCCTATCTTTCTAGCTGTTGATCTTTTCTGCTCTGTCTTTTTTTGCTTAAAAGACTTCTATACATGTAGTTGAATTCCCTCCCTGACTTTTTGGCTTTGCATAACATAATGCTATGAATGGTGGGACACGTAATATAGTCAATACTTATTTTTATTAATATTATCCAACTTCCTTTCAGGTAGGCAGACATTTGGTTCCTTTAACTACTAAGCCATTAAATAGGACATTTCACCAATGGAATATCACAGTATTTGTTGCAAAGAATGCTTGGTCATACCTGCTAATTTATTTTAAACAAAATTATATACAAAGCCGTGCAAAAAGATTTCAGTTCCTGCTTGTGAATGATGAAAGCCATCCAGAGCTCTCCTCAATCAAGCAGCAAACTAGCACTTCAACATGTCACCCTCCTTCAACTCCTCCCTGCCTCCTACCAATCAAGGATTAGGAAACCTGCAGGAAATACAAAACACAGAAACCACAGAACGAAAACAAAATCCACTAGTGCAATGACCCACAGAAATATATGAAAAATAAAACACTTCACCAACTCCTACAGTTTTACCCTGCCAAACTTTTTTTTTTTCTGTCCTTCCTCTGCTCCTTTGGTTTGTTTCATTCTTCACTTGCCATGAGGATTAATATGGGTAGTTTCAGCTGAAAGGTATACCCTCCGTAGGCATGAGGTTACCAAGCAAATGCGATTTTTTAATTCAAGGGCATATCTGGGGAGTAAACACACTGTGTGGATACCAGTGAAGGAAAAGTAAAAAGTAAAGGAAATCTGTGTCAGAGTATAAAGTAGATAAAGGAAAAAAGAAATTACAACGCTAATCCTTCTGTCTTCAGGCCTTCTAACAAAAGTAATCCTGACTGAAAACTGTTTGGACTACTCACAAATGACACATCACCTTACACAATAACATGAACTCCATCAGCTGCAGCAGGTATCTGGAGACCTGTTCACAGGCACCTGCTGGGTAAATTTCATCGAAAGGGGTTTGATGCTAGTGAAAGACCCACGGCCTTGTGAAAGAAGTCAGGCTGCTGTGGGAGATCCCCATATGGCACTGGCCGTTCCAGCCGACTTTATCAACTTCTGCAAATCTATATTAACACCTGCTAGCAATGGTTTCTGTGGGTTTTTGTTTTTTTTTTTCTCCCTGCAACTTGAGGATGATTTTGAGATATACCCTTACTGTCCTCCTGGCTAGCTTTTGCTGTCTTGTCTCCATTCCATGGGAATCACACAGATCCACAGTAAGGCACAGCAGGACGGAGGAAGATCCATTGCAAAAAAGCCTATGGTATGATTTAGCAATAAAAAAAGTGATTTTAATTACAAAGCAAAGAGAATTTTGTTATATTGGGTCAAGAATTCAAGCAGTAAGAGCTAGAAAAAATAGTTTGCGACTGCAGCCTAGGTGGAGGAGGTGCTACAGACACTTTGAGTCCCACAATAAATTCAGACTGAACCTATACTGTGAAGAAAGATGTTATGATGATTTTAAATTTTTTTTTAGGAAAATTTCAAATTTTTGTCAGTTTGGTTTGGTTTTCAGTTGGAAGAATACTGAAAACAAGGGGGGGAACCTTATTTGCTGTACATAAAATACTGTAAGAAATGTTTTATTGAGTATGTTTTCCTTTATACAATATAGAAATGCAGGCTAAGAAAATCTCCAGAAAAAGTTCACACATCATTAATCATTAAAATTACAAATAGTAAAAATAGAATAATCAGAACTAATAATTATTAACATCAAATTATGGATATTAGAAATATTAATGGTTTGAGATGAGCAAATTTCTAAGTGTCTATTCACTAAGTCTCTCTGCTCATCTTCACATGTGATCAGAGACTTAAGATATGAACTTCTCAAAGCCCTCTAAGAGGCATAATTTTTACAGAAGCTTTACCTACCCTCCCCAGACTTGGGATTCTGTTTGTAATCTCCCCAAAGCAATTATATTTATCTTCATTTGCTCAGAACCAATGATTTTTGCCACCTTCTCAAGGTTTGTAGTCTCAGTTTGAACAAAACATGGTACTGATGTATCACCAGGCTAGCATCACCAGTTGACATTTGCAGCAGTATCACTGTATAGTGTACCATTTTCCTTTCTTGAATTGAGTGTAAAACTGAACAACCTAGTCTCAAAAGAAAGATAAGTTATAGAAGCACCATATGAGAAAGACAGAGAGAGGACACCCTTATCTGCATTCCACGTAGCACCTAATGGTGCAGGAGAGATTTCGATTTAGAAAATTACTAAGCCACTAATAATTTCTTTATGGTTGGAGTTTTGTGAATAATAAATGATCTAGATGGAAACAGAAGACCATTAGCAACTGTTAGACTATAACTTTGTCATCAGTCTCAAGTGACATTATTCTGTTAACAGTTATATTTTTTTCAAGAAGATTGCATATGATGTTCATAGACATGGTAATTTAACATTATGAGTGCTCAAACAAAAAAGCTCAATTTAAGTAAAGTTCAAGAATGTTAGAGGTATAAACAACAGCAAAGCTTGAAGCCCAGAAAAATTAGAGAGCAAGCTGTGCTACTACAGCAAATCAGTGATAATAAACTCAACAGCACTATTTTTGAAATACACATCGCTTAAGACCAGTTAAAACAGTTTCTTAAGACCAGTTTCTTTTCAAAAAAGCAACAGCAACATATGTAGTATATCTAGTTCAAGAAGTACTTTATTGTAGATGCTATACCCATATACAAGCACCCAAAATTTTAACTTTCTGTAATTATTACATATGGAGGAAAAACTTCGTAATTCAAAACCAACATGCAATCTTTTTCTTTTCAGAGATCGCATAGGGAATCCAAATTAAGAACCATCACTTTAGCCAACTATATGTGTACATATAAAATTAAATATTTTCAAGTACTGTGTGTTATAAAATACATTATCCAAAACTACAGATTTTTAGAAGTACAACTTCTATTCAAATAAGAATGAGCTATACATGTTAGAATATGTTGTTATAGGTTGGACCTGGAGAGAGATTTGCTGCATCAACCAGGAGAAAAAAAAAGAAAGTAAACCCAGGACAAATTTAGATTTAATTTAACTGAAATAGTCTGAATTCAATAATGTCAATGAGTACCCCAGTATGGGGAAAAAAAATAAAATCTTCCATATGTTATCTAAGAAAATAAATTTATTTTAATATTTTATTTCATCAAAACCAGCATTTTAATGTAAAAATGCAGAAGTGTCAAACAGATTCCCCAAAAGTGTTACTGTGGTTTGGAATGTTATTTTCTTGACCTTTCCACAATGATTTTGCGCTTATCTGAAAAAAAAATTTGTATGTTATTTTTCTAAAGTCACCTTAAATGAAGAAATATCAGTTCACACAGCTCAAGTATAAACCCCACTATTCAAGTATTTATCAACAAAAAGCAATTTCAAAGTAGCTGCCTTGCGAGTGTTCAGGGATAATAGCTGGACAATTCATCCATAAAATTAAGCCAACAATTCCACCATAAGTTTCTTGACAGACTTCTCATACCTGAAAATGTCAACTAAACATTATTCTTCTTTAGTCCAATAATAAAAGCTATACAATGATTTCTTAATTCATCTGATTGTTCAGCATTCATCTACATTGTGCTCTAAAGTCTGGGCCACCTCTTTTAGCACAACCAAGAGTTCTCTGGAGAAGTTAACTTTAATGTTATGGTAATGATTTAATACCTTAATGTCACCTTAGAACAGCGATGTATATACTAAATCAAAATATTTCAACATAATTTAAAGGGCTATGCTTTGCAGAATAACATGCGAATGAAATTCTCTGTGTATTTGTAATGCTGCCTCTAACATAGGGTTATAATGAGTTACTTTCTTAGGTCTGCCATAGAAACTTCACTTCTCCAGAACTCAGCTTTTGCAAGAAAACCATCCAGCTGCTGTGGATTTCAAAAGATGTGAAGATGAAAAATGAAAAAGATCTCTTTCTTGATAAGTGACTAGACCTCTGTTTGCTTGGTTTTGTTTGTGTGTGTATGCGTGTGTGCTGTGAATGTGTGTATGCATGCATGCATAGCAGGGAAAGGGAAGAGAGAAAAAGAAAGAAAAAAAAGATGGTTTGGGGGAAGGAAGGCTTTTGAGAAGGAGAAATTATTCAAGCGCATTCTTTTATTTATTTATTTTTCAGCTGAAAGCTCAGGCTCCTCTGTCCGTGAGTTGTCTTTTGTACTTTTTAATGTTAATTTTACTCTTTATAAGATGGCAATAGGAGAGACTTTTCACCTCTGTTTTAAGGACTCAAATCTGAGATATTCTCTTTCTTTTAATTCAAACACGGAAAAAAATCTCAAAACCAAAAAGCATAGGTATTCACATGTATAGAATTTCAAATGAAGTCCTAAGCAGTCTTCTGGGCCTCATATACTTGATATGTCTTGATTGCTGTAATGGTAAGATTATTCGTTTACTAAAAACACCCTCTATTTAGCTATACATGTTCTTATTGTTCCATTACACTATGGGTCTGCTCAATTCTCTTTTCGCAAAGCCCAAGCTTTATTCACTCAAAATGTAGGATTTTCCCATAGGCAAAAAAGTCTTTTCTCTGAAATGTGTCTGTAAATGAGACATTTCAACTCGGGAACTATAAAGGAGAAAACTTCAGAAATTGTCCTGCTACCATAATGTCCAGGGTCTTAACGCCAAAACAGAGGGCAACTAGACTACTGATGAGTGTGCTGTTTCACATGGATGCTGGTTCCTTTCCTTCCCACCTCCCTCCCACCCCTCCAGTGAATACTTTTTATGTGGGTTTTTTTTTATATACTTTTATGAGGATAAAATGTCAAAAAACAGTGCACAAGATTTATCAGAGGCTTATAATGAAAATATTTGCAAGCCATGAGATCTATTGCCTATCAGGTAAGCTCAGCTTTGAAAGAAAACAGAAAAAAATATCACCTTCTCAGTTTTATTTCAAATTTCTTTTCTACTTAGTTTTTACTTTCATTGAGTGAAAGATGTGCGCAAGTGAGTTACAGAAATAAAGGAAAGAGAGAAGGCGCCTATGAGAACATCACAATAATGCAACACAATAAAAGCGTGATAGTGGGCGAACAAACAGACAAAGATAAAGGAATCTAGAACAGATAGAGATAATGGAGTTTATTTCATTTCAGACATGTTTTGGATACCACAGACTTTCTACTAATTTGAAAAGAAACTTGTATGGAAGTAAAAGTACAGTGCTAGAATTATGGGTGGCCAGAGAAGGTGAATCTCTGTAAATGTATTTGGAGGCTGGAGGTAATAAACTGTCTGTTGCAAATTCGGCATAGTGCTGTTCCAGGTATGGAGAAGACTCTATCACAGAGATTTACTGCTAGACCAAAAAGGAAGAAAAAGGTGAAAAAGAGACCATGAAAGAAGAAGAGTGGATACAGGGGATGGGAACCCAGGAAATAAAGAGTCCAAGATCGTAATTAGTGAGAAATTGAGAGCGAGGAGGAAATACTTCAGAATCTGTTCAAGGGAAGCAGCATGAAAATAAAAAAGTTACTTTAACTGCATACTTATAGCACAAACAGCAAAAGAGGTCAAATAAATTGGAAAGTTGGGAAGTGAAGAGATCAAGCAGCAGGCTTAAACAAACAAAAGAGAATACTTTTCCCTCAAAGCACATAATTCAATTCAGAAACTTGTTGCCACAGGTTATTGTGAAAACTAAGATGATAAATGTTTTGAAATGGGACTGGACAAGCAGGTGGAAGATAAATACATAATAGTCCAAATAAAGGTGCAGTGGGACCTTTGGTCTTACTCATTGTAGGAGACCTTCTGCTTGAAAGTACATTTCAAAATATTAACGAGGATGTGACTCGGTCTTTCAATTGCCTTTATTTGCAAAAAGTAGCTTGACGAAGAAAGAAATACAAAATACTTGAAAGGCTGAAGTCAAGGGAATATGCTATGCCACTTTTTATTCTCCAGAGATACTGAATTTCTGACTTAATCACCTTCGACTGTATGTGTAATTGTGACAGTAAGAACTGCCTTGACCATCCACAGCTGCTGATTCATGTTAATTTCTATATTACTTTGACATATAACTGAAAAATGACACATTATAGCCATTAATATTTCAATTAATGGAATGTGTGTCTTTAGATCAGGATATTTCACCAAGGTACTGTATTTTAAATAGGTCTGCAAATTATCAAATGCTGCTGTTTCCATTAAGAAGATTTCCCAATGATGTGGACTTCTGTCACCCACTCAGTTTGATGTTGAACTAAGTCTTCGGCACTGACATCCAGAGGTTATGAACTAGTGCTATATACATAACAGCTGTGTCTTCGTTTTGATTATGATGGACCACCTCCTTTCTCTACTCTGGCTAAATCAATGCAGTTATTACCTAAGCTTTACAAGTAGAATCTATGGTTTTGGGTTGAGCATCATGAGTTTGACAGTTAGTTCTGTTTACTGATGATTAACGACTAGTATTTGGACAAAGGTAAACAAAAATTCTTAATAAATTGGACGAGAGTGAAAATTGCCTGGGGCCTATTACCAAAGAAAGAGTGTAATATATCTAGCCAAAATATGCACTTCTAAAGCACTAAGCTTGCCAATTAGAATACAGAAATGACAACAGCTACAGGCATTAAAGCTTGTGCCTTTGTTACTGCATGAGACAGATGTTTGAGCAAAGTACATGTCTTGCCTTTGTACTGCTGCCTATATACTCTGACTTTGTGCCCACCTTCCTGCTTCATGAAGTATTTTCTTGACATTTATTATTAATAATAAAAGTTAAGAAAAATTAAAGTAGCAGCTGTATTGATTCAGCAAAGCAGCATGAGCATATTTAATAGCCCATGCCTTTTACTTGATTCAAATATATTCAATTCCTCTGAAGTGTGATTTCTTTAATTATACTGCAAATCTAAAAGACTTTTTATGTTATCAGATACTAATTATATTAGACAGATTGCCATTCATCTGCCTATAGCAATATTTATTTCCACTGCCATCACTTAACATCAAAACAGTATTCCCTCATCATCATTTACAGTGGAAAAATACTACTTTTCTGTACAATTTTGTGTCTAGGTTTGTCCAGTTACAGGCATGAGACACTCTTTGCTTGGTTTGTAAAATCAGTATTTATAAATATTTTGCTTAATCTCTAATTATGACAAACTATACCTTCCATTTTTAGGCAAGCTTCTCTGTGCTAAAGCTGCTTAAATCTCCTCTGAGTTAGGAAGATAACCAGAAACAGAGAATTAGTAGGCTGAGTCCTGCTGAGAGGGAGATTTCATAGGGGAAAAAAGGAATAGAAGCCAGATGAAACTTTTACAGACTTAATAAAGAGAAAGACAGATCTGTTGTAGTAATAGTGAAAAAAGGAAAAAAACGCAGAGGAAATCACGGTATGGATAAGAAAAGCAAAGCTGTGAATCAGGTTACACGTCCCTGCCTCTGCAGAGGATACCTTCCACTGATGTCCTCTGTGCCTTCCCACACAAGCTTGCCTGGAAAAACCACATCAGCCATTCTCACTCTTTAAACCTAGGCATGTCATTATCATTCTTTCTCTCAATCACTGCAACTCCTCTGGGCTCGAGAGTTACCTAGAAAAACAGTTGTTTAACAGCTGTGGAGCTGGACTTCCAGAGGCCCCATTAAGGCTGTGGCTACTAGCACTCAGGGCACTTACACCTCACTCCTTACACAGCTGGTACGTCACTTTTCCTAGACGTTACTTCCTTGACCTGCAATTTAGAAGAATCTCTTGTGCAGAGATTCTCTCCTCATGCAGATTCCTCCCCTCTCCTCTCCCACATCTTTGCTAACGTACTTCCCCTTATGTTAAATCTGGCAGGTGCTTGTATTAGAGACCTAACATTCAAAGTAAGAAGGCATACTTATATGATAAATCAGCTCTAACAAAGGGGTAGGACAAAAGAATTACATCAATACATTAGGCACAGGGGAAGGCATGAGAAATCAAAGGATGCTCCCAGATATATTTAGGAAGATATAGAAAAAAAAAAATACATCTTCTATTAAATGGAAGAACACATCTCAGAAAATGATAAAAAGTAGGTTTGCTAGCCCCCAGAGAAAGAGAGAGGGTAAGAGAGAGAATATTGTATAATTTGGGGAGGATTTTGTTTCACTAGAGACATTCACGAATGTAATGAGCTAAAGAAGGGGTAAGACTGCTTAAATTGATCTATACAGCTGATTGTGCTACATTTGATAAAATAATTGTGTCAGTGCCTTCTGTACTTAAACTTAACGACTCTGAAAGGCAGTAAGCTGTTAAGCACTAAACGTCATCACATACTCTGTCACAGTACTCTGCTTCAGAAAGCTTGGAAGCACCTGACATTTACTTTCTCTAGTTCTAACACTGGAATTGCAGATACGCAATTAAGAAAACTCTGGTACTCATAACAGAAAAGGTCAGCAATGTGCAAGCTAAACCTGATAACATGCCTAATGTGCTGCCAAACATAACAGAATGCCTTCCTGATAATGAATGATTTTACAGACTGCCAGGAAGTTGTTGCAAGATAATCAGATCAACAGGGGGCATGCCACTATGCGAGAGACACATAGGAGATTGTGAAATATTCTTTGATAGAGGTATATTGCAAAGTCACTACTGATGGAAAAATCTACCATTATAAACAGCTATGTTTTCAGAAATAATCACAGAAATAATTTGGGCAGAAAACACAAACAGAAGTTTCAACATTTGGTAAGCACAGAAGCCATTACCTCATCAAAGGCAGTGCCCTTTGTGCCTGCTGCCAGCAACCAATACAGCACCACCTCCAGGATGTAAAAGACATTTTTTTTTTTTTTCTTGTAGCAATCGATGTAAGTAGAGGTTAAAGGATTTAGTTTTTCTGTTTGTCTTCAATACAGAAATACTCACGTAGCAGTACAGGATCTGTATTCCTCATGCAAAGACCTCCTCCTTACTTGTGCCACTAATCCTACATAAACTAATAGTGAACTTTAAGAAAGACAAAAAGTAATCTAAGGGGTTCTTTTGATAAATGACATTCCATCCACAGTGCCAATAAACAGCTCATTACTGAAAGCTGAAAGTAGCACTTATTAGAAGTTTTCTGCCAAATACCTAAAGGCAGATTAAACCTTTAGTGAAAAATGGTTTTGAGACCTTACAAACATCAAATAAACATGTTTTTTGTTATGCCTGAATTCATCATAAGCAAATAAAATCTATATAGTTTGCATGTCTATTTACAAACTACAATTTTTATTAGATTGTTTCAGTTTCTTTTGTCATAGTTCCAAGAAGTTGCATTTTTTAAAAAATCTAGAGGGAAAAAAAGTACCATCATAAACTATAGTGGTGCTTTCACCTCTACATTCACTTAGGTTAAAATTCAAATTACAGAACTCATAATCTTCCAGGAATTACCACATACATATCTGTGATAAGAGGGCATTATGTTTTGAGATTGCTAGATCCATATTGCAAAGCCATGTTAAAGACAAATGCTAACCTTGCATTATAGTTTCTCCTATATTTCATGATCAGTGTAAAAGCCAGCTATACTTTCCATGTGACATATATTGTTGCCTAATTAATTAAGGAAAACAAATCAACTGAAATTTAATGTGAACCCTCCTATTTTTTTATTTTATTAGAAGTATCATGAAATTAGGACATGACATAGTTTTGATCATTGACTGTCATAATAGGCCGGATGATTATCAGCTAACCTTTACAAGCTGAAGTTTCTCAGTAGCAGGCTGTAACTTGTGTAAGAAAAGTATCTGATGTCCTATCTTTGGTGGCCTATAAAAACCTAAACAAAAAAACTCAAGCACCCATCTCTCTGGTATTTCCATATTTTTCTTCATATATCCTTTTGCAACCAGCTTTATCTGAACAGTGTGTGCCTGAGGCAAGTATTTATAAAACAGTTCTGACATAGTGAAGAAGATTTTTACACATGCTTACATTGCAAAAATTTTCCAACATAAGTGACTATATTTTGCTTAAACTGTATGAAGAGAGGCATGCCAATAAAAGGAAGTAAACGCACTCCCCACAGCTAGATGATAGCATCAATAAAAGTGCAATTAGAGTTCCAGCTTTTTCATCCTATTTTTTTGGTAATGATCAAAAGCAACTGATTGTGTTGTCTTGAAATGCTACGTATGCATAAAATGCATCAAAAAACTATTGAGAACACACTCACCATGTACTATCAGGACATATTCTGTGCTGTTTCGGCCAATAGGATTTTTTGCTTCACATCGGTATGTGCCATTGTCTGTTTTGTTTAGGAAACTGATGCTTAGGACCCTGCCGTTGACAACCATTCTCTCTGGATCTGGTAGCTCTCCACCGTCCTTTGTCCATAGTACTGGTTCTGGCCTGTTGGATCCAGAGCAATGCATTTAATCAGATACATGAAACACGTATATACAACACAATACATCAGAAACAGTAGCATCAGAAACTTACAAATGGTAACCTGCCATCAAAGAATATTACATGATTGTTTGAGTTACTGAATACAATGAACTGTCACTATTACAAACTCACTGTCCCAGATGGGAACTACTAAAGAAAGTGAAAAAAAAACAAGCAGGGAAAAGAAGAGAAACAGAAAAGGAAGCAGAACAATACTGGAACAGGCCAAGATCTTTCCTAAATTTAAAAAAAAAAAAAAAAAAAAGTTCTCGCGAGGTTTCAGAACCCACAGTTCAACAAGATGCTTGGCAAGCTAAGTGAAAACAGCTTTCCATTGGTGTGATGAGCAATATGGTCCTGTGTGGCTGACAGGCATCAGAAATCATGCAAGCAGGCTGAGGTATATGTAAGTGGTTTGTAAATGGATTCTAAAATTATTTAGGCCATTCACATTCACAAGTGTGCTTGCATGCACTGAATGTTTTTCCTCAACCAGGCATATCAGTCTCAAAGTAGCACATCTTACACACAATCTAAATTTATTTCTGTTGCGGCACTGTGTCACAGCCCATCCCTTTTTCCACCCTTTCTGCATCCTTCCCTCAAATAATTGCTTGTTACACATGTTATCACAAACAATGAAAGATGTAACTTAAAATCCTGGATATCCTACTTTTGTGAAACCTTTCCTCTTGTGCCCCATTAACTCACATCAAACAGGCCAAAGGCAAAGCACTGACAGTGATAACCCCCTAGGCAAGTTAAGGGCACTGCAGGGAAGGGAACCGACAGCCTTGTTCACAAACACTTTCCCACTGGCAAGTGATACCTCTTTCCTAAAGACTCCAGAAACTCCACACTTCATGAGATTTGGCTAACACACACCAGCATGTATTTTTTACTGGTATGTGGTCTTTACTTACACATAACAAGATCTATTTTCAAGTTTATGTGAGAGCAATCACCAAAAAGACTGGTCCGTGACTGGGAATGAAAAGTTGGCTACCTGAATCCTGACTCTCTCACAAGCAGAGCATCTCAGGCCCTTAGATACCAGTCACTTAAGCAAGATATATACAGCCTGGGGATCCACTGTACATTACTTGTATCTGGTAGCTTTGTGCACCACAGTCCAACTATCAATCCATTTCTTTTGGGTACACTACTTAAGTCATTTCAGTCAGAAGCAATTCTGGATTTGCACACTTATTTGGCAGGAGAATGTTACATTATATTTTCCAATTGAAGTCTGCAGTAGTATGGCTAGGTAATAAAACAAAATATAAAATGCTGTTCTAACATCAGTAGATGCCAAATTACTTGCCAGCTTTACTCAAGAAATATTTAATTTCATTAATTTAAGCAGCTTTTAAAGCCTATTAAATATAGTAAGTGTTAAGAGTAAGAATTAAATCTAAATACCTAAGGAGAGACATTTTGTCAAACTGTGGCCTCCTGCAGACAAATAGTCCTAATGACTGCAATGACATGATTTTAAGTTAGGCAAGACATGTAAACAAAGCGATTTTTTCTGAAATGTACTTAATGCCACTTAATTTATATTAATTTTGTAAGTAAAAAATCTGTAACATTTTTTTCTTCAAAGATAGTAGAGATTTATACATATTTTAGTAATATTTGGATGACACCTTGTTAAATTGTTGTTGAAGTTGTTAGCTAGACTGGCTATTCTCCAAAATGATGACTTTTTCAGAAAAAACATATACTGAGGGAATAAAGATTCACATAATTTTAAACCAAGGATTAAGAACTGTTGGTGTAATAGGCCTTACTTTACCATACCATAAATATATCTTCATACTCTTCCTGAGTGGACTTTAAAGAACTGGTATCTAAAAAACCATGCCAGACAATATACATGCTTCGTTTCTGCTTAATGTGAACAGGGAATCTAGATGTCCGTGCTGTTGCAGAAACATTGCCCTACAGAGTTCACAAGATTAAGGTGTGATTTGCTTTGATATGTTAAGGTGGATTTGTTCAATTTTCTAGGAAACTCCTCATTGTTTTCCATTTATCAGTTTATTGTGAATCTGTAATCCCAGGAGTGGAAACTCTGAAACACTTCTGCTACAATGTGCACCATTATCTTCATAAATGGCATGTTAAAGCAACTTCTGTGCAGTGGTAATTTATGGAACTTACATTTTAAATTGAAATTAGATGGCATATCCTAGGGGAAAACCCATAGGATAACAAGTAAGTATGAAATGGAGCCTTAGATATAAATTATTCAGGGACCTTTGTCACATTGTAATATACTAACTCTAGTCTTATACAGAGTGCTTAGTTGTGGCTGCAAAATGATGCTGCCACAAAATTCATGGCTTAGAGAGAGGCAGATCTACATTCTCTGGGTGTCAGGGAAGCTGCTAATTAACAGTTAACGTTAAGATATCCTGTACTGGCTTAGTGGCAGCAGCAGGGCAATTCCTGGGCAGCTGACCCACAGTCAACACACCACGGTGGCTGGCCATAGCTCTGACTCCATCTCACTGTTCTCAGGGGGGGACGGTGCCTAAAGAAGAAATTCTGTCAGAGCCACCAAATTAAATTTTGCCTGCACTGCTGAGAAGCTTTGAGATGCTCTGGTCTAAACAATTCGTTAGTTAGGCAGAAGTGAGCTAAGAACATGAGACATGCTCATGCGCCCAGGCCCGCATGCTGCTGTGGTCAGTGGCAAGGGAAGTGGCTGTTTAAGGAAAGCAAGTGAGTGTGGCCATTTCCCGCAGTCTGTTCCCCCTGTTCTCTGCCAGCATCCACAATCATTCTAACAGGGATGTTGGAGGGCATCTCTTGTTCTCTTTTGTATCTCCTTAGCATTCCGACATCTTGCTTATGAATGTCTCTAATATCTTTTTGAACCTGCTTATACTGTCTGTCAACCCAGGCTCCTGTAGCAATGAATTCTGGAAGTTCCCTACCCACTGTGCAAAAAGATATTTACTTTTATCTGTCTTACACTGACCTCCTAGCAGTGGCAATGAATATTGCAGGATATGTTAAGTAATGGTTCTGCATATTATAACCTTGTTGTAAGTTACGATAGCCTTGTACTGCATAGGCCTCTCTCCCTCTCTTTGTCTGTTTGATTTTGATACCTTCTGAGATCATTGGCAGGGGAAGAGAAAACTCATGAGAAAAAAGGGCAAAGGACTCATAAATTTAGAGCATATTGGCTATTCCTTGATAATTCCTTTAGTACCTTCATTGTCCAAAGCACAAATGCAGCTGAAGCATTGATGGGGAAGCTTCTTTCTGTGACACAAGGCACAAAGACGTGTGAATTCCCCACTGTTGATCCTATTGAAATGTGTTCATGGTTGCACACCAGACAGTGGTTCTGGCTCTTACCCAACATGTTGAAAGGGTTCTGGATTAACTGGGGCATATTTAGGTTTGATATTCTAAAACACCTGGCAAATATGTACACTCCTTATATTGCACACTTTTCTCCATTGCAAACATCTTTAATATTGCAGAATTTCAGCTTTTCATCACATACTAAGGAGTTGCCATAATGCTATCTATTACTGTGCGGACTGGAACAAACAGGGTGTCCCTGTGTCTTGCATTTGGGCTTACTTCAAGTTGAAGTGTGAAGAAGACACCAGTTTAATGCCCATTTTTCTCAGACAATCCTGAAAACATCTTTTTTTTGGAGCACAATCGCTATAAAGTCAAGATTAGCACTGTGGCCACTAATGCAATTGCACATTACTGCCTTCACACATTTCATGGCACAAACAAGCTCACTGACCTGCTCTGTCTTAACAAGAGCATGCAGCCTGCTGGTACCAATGCAGTCACCCAAAGAACAAGTCTGTCCTGCCTTTTTTCCCCATCTTGGATGAGAGGTGCTTTTCTATAGCCGAGGTTTAATCCCTCCCATGCAGATGCAGTTAAGTGGAAATGAGCTGTGCTACCACTGAGACCCTTCACTGGGTTGAGAGAGGTAGCAGAGCTGAAGCACCAAGATGCTGTTTTCTTCCCCAAAACACAGCTCTGCTTCTGGCTTACCTATTCTAATTTGCTCCCAGTGTGACACCTTTTAAAACAAAAACAAACAAATTAAGCATGCTGTACTGAAGAAATTCTTTCAAAGACACAGCTCAACTGTGACAGCCCATGCTGTTTCTTTGGCTAATATGCATTGCTTTAACTGATTTGGTTTTGCACTCAGCTGCCCACAGCAGCACTATCAGGGCTGCGTTAAACTGAAAGAAGACAGAGGTACTAATCACAAGCATACTAAATATCCTTAATTATGACCAATGAGATCTCTTCCAGCCCCCCAAAATACATTTGAACTCTATGCTGTCTCTGATGAACTTCTAAATGGGCTTAGACTTTGGTACAATGTATGCTTAATCCTAGTAGAAAGGCCCAGAAGCTTTCAGTAACTGACTTGCAGAAAGGAACTGTTTTGATATAAATAAAATATTTTGTTAACTGTCTTCATGTTAGCCACAAAACTTGACATAAAAAGCAACAGAATTTGGTAGCTTTTTTCCCATTCCAACTGAAATGGGACTGCAACGAGGATATAAAAAAACTGTTATCATGTTTTAGGATGATACATGTTTTATGTTACAGGAGTTTTCTTGCAAGGAAGTTAACACGAAATTTGTAAGTAAAGCAAAATTATTTTCTAATCTTGAGGCTAAGAAACCTTTCCTTCCAAAATAAGTCAGAGAGAAAGCTCAGGGCGAACTGGAATGTGTTGGGAAAAAAAAAAAATAATTCAAAACTACAGCTAGTTTTGATTAGAAAAGAACTCTTAGGCACAGACTTACCTTTTCAACAAGTAACATGGAAGTCAACAGTTAATATTTAAGTTCACATTAATCTTTTTTATATTCTAGGCATTTAAAGTTACACAGTAGTATTTTAAAACAGATGTTAATTTTACATCCCTTTCTCCATCCTGAACCAAAGGACTATGATGTGTCAGTGCTTTCATATAATCCTCTCTTCTAGTGATATCTTTATATCTAAACATTATATTTATCTTAATTTACCCTTAATTTAAAAATGATAGATCTACCGTATCACCTCTTCCTTCTGAACAAAGTGAATTTGAGCAATGCAATCCATTCTCACTTGAAAGTTCTTGGCCCTATTCATTTTTGTTGCCCTTCTCTGATTTTTGTGTACAGAAAGTTCACGTACAAAGTGTTCTTCACTGAGACCGTAGTAAACAACACTCAGATAACTTACTGGCCCATAATATTAACACAGGATAACCTTTTGATTTCCCTAAGATCACACTCAAAACGCTCCCAAAACAGCAATAAAACCAAACCCTACAGTTCTGGCTTTTTACATACTCAGTCTCACTGAGGATATTATCACCCATCTGGGTATCTAAGCATCCTCTCAAAATTTTGTAGCCAATGTGTGTTGAGGTCTGCAGTGGGTCTGCACACAAGTTAGTTGACTTCAAAGACTCGCAGATTGAGGCGGACTGAAAAAACACTACGTCTGCATGGCTGGGTTTGGCCTTTATTGTATATACAAATTATTTATATATCTTGGACAGTACATGTGTCAGACCCTGATTGGTTTTTGTGTCCTTCTTCTTGCTTGCTATTTGCTGTTGCTGTAGGTGCCCGTACGCTGCAGTTCTAAGTTCAGGTTCTTCACATCCTGTTTACATACCTGACAATTTGTGGCTGTCTTAAAGGTACACGACTAAGTCTTTGAAGTCAACTAACTTGTCTGCAGACCCGCTGCAGACCCCAACAAATGTGGATAAATATAAAAAAGATGGAATAAGGATTTGTGGAACACTAACAAGACAAGTAAATTAATTATTCTGAGTATGGCCCACTTGAATAATGTCTTTTACTTCTCCAAACAGGGACACTTGTATTCTCTGAAGTCCATAATAACATAATCTAGCAGCTATGCTCAAATGAGTAATGGAAAAGGTATCACCACATCTATCAGAATATTTTTTGCTGAAATCCTGCTGCAATGTTAAAAGTCATCTAAGGGAATGATTGCTTCATTAATTTGAAATTTATAGTTTCTCTGTATTGAGAATCTGAGTTTTTAGCTCTGACAGTTAATCATCCAGTTGAAAGTTTGAATCCTGAGGGAACCTCTTGTTTATATAAAGTCTCAGTCTGATGAGTCATGTTGGGATGAGCTGGTTTGGGAGCATTTCATTTATCAAAAACATCAATATCCTCAGTCACTAGCCTTTCATAAAAGCCTTGGATAGATGGTTTTTATTTTATGAGATAAGAACTTTGTGATTTTGTAGTTCTGCAAAGCTTGAGTAACCTTCACAGAGTGTTTTTCTCCCCAGAAGAATTAGTAAAGAACATCGTAAGTACCTCTTATGAAGTTCTCTTTTTTTTAAGAAGGAAGCTTTGAACATCTGAATTGAGTATTATAGTTGTCTCTACTTTTCTCTTTTAAGCATCTCAGCAGACATAATGTAGCCGAAGAATATTTATGATGCTCTATACCATTGTTTTTAAAGAATTAAGAATTAAATTACCAACCTATGTTAAAAAGGACGTGGCAACAAAATAGAGATTTCTACCTTTTATATCACAAAAATCTGACAGGAATTCACAGCTATAAAGACGACAAGAACAAGAACTGTTGAAGGCAGTTGCAGTGAATTATGCCTTTTAAAAAGTTCCTTCAATGATAAAGAGGTGACAGGAATCTCAAATGCTGTTGCAGTATTCATCATTAACAGAAAAAAAGAGAACACCAAAAAAAGGGGGTGTGGGGGGGTGTGGGGGGGGGGGTGGAAGAAAGGAGAAAAGGGAAGAAAACGAACCAAATTAAAACCTCCCAAAACCTCTTCATTCCTTACCTTCTGTCCTGGATACAGATAAAGCCTTTCTTTTGTCCATCACGAATGCACTTGGGTGACAAGGCCTCCCTGCCTGTAGCTTGCTCTGGATAAATGAGGCAGCCCTCTCACCTTCCAATTTGCTCACTGCATTGCAGTTGCTAACCATGTTGATATGATAGACTAAATTTGCAGCCAAAAGTCCTTATCCCTCATCAGTCTGTGACAGCAACTGATTAAAGTGACTCAAGAAGAGTCTTTTCAAAGCAAAGTTATTTATTCTTTTAACGAAAGATATAAAGCATAGATTGCTAAGATGTAAAAAAGTAATTTTTCATATTCATATTTCTCCCTATCTACATGCTAATCTTTCCTTGCAACCAATTTTAAGGTTCCTTTCAGGTCAGTTAATACCTACCTTTCTTTGCCTGTAAGAACCTGACTGTTCTCTTGCTGCCATAATTCTCCTTCCTTCTGTATCTCCCTCTCATCAGGCTGATAACCCATTTCCTTTTATCCTTTAGTATCTTTAGAGTCTAGGATGCCATTTGATGTAAGGCTTTCAGCCCTTAACACAGCTGTGTAATGCTGCTGGTCTCTGTCTGGATAGCTTTTTCCTAATTCATTACCAACTGATCAATGTTAACTTCTTTGAAACTACTTACTGCTAGTCTTTCCCTTTGCCTTTTGTGCATTTCTTGTTCCCCCCGGAGCCAAAATGTTTCCTTTATGTTAGCAATTTTCAAGAAGTCAGTATCAAACAAATATCCTGAAAAGTGCATAATCCATATCTATCTATCTATGTATCTATCTATGTATATGAAGTTTCTTTCTCAATTCCAGTATTATTCACAATGTTCCTGAAGAAGTATAAAAAACCTGCTGTGAATAATATTTTGGAGATTGGCTTTCTCATAGTCATGAGACAGATCAACAAGAGAACTTATATGAAATGAGAACATAACTTATCAGTGAATTGCATCAGAAATATCCCTTGTATTCTATTATTGTAAGCAGCAGGGAGGCTAGAGATGGACAAAAAGTTTGTCTCAAAAAACCCCTACCAACTTTGTAAGGGAGGTGCTATAAGATGTAGTCCAGAATTTCATTTAAATAAACTCAAAATCCATTGCCACATGAAGGCAGATGTGGGGGAGCCTCCTATGCTTGTTCACAAAGCACCATCCTCCCTAAGGTAAGTTTAATGCAGGAGGAAAAAGAGGGCACCAAACTGGTGTGCTTACTGCTGTGGGTGATCCACTGTCTTCCTGTGACCCACATTATAAGTGAAAAAATAGTGTAAAGAATTATAATTCATTATCAGGAATCACTGTGTATATGTTGGCCAAGCAGTGTTTTGCCAGGGTCAGTTTGGTTGTGCTAGCACTGCCAGTCCTTTAGCTTTGAAGGAAACACAAAATCAGAGAGCTGACAAATGTGCAATATGGCTGACGGGTCATTGTCAGAAAAAGCTTTGTTGTGATATTGAGCATTGCATCAAAACTGAGGTCAGCTCAGCAGATTTTCTCAATAGTGGAATACATAGAAAGCCATCACTGCAGTATGGGATAACAGTTACTTACTTAAGTGATTTCTTGTGCCCCCAATAGCAGAGCATGCAAACAGCCAACTCGGAGTAAGTGCAGCGAGACATGATATCAAACTGTGCACAGTCGGTTGCTAACACCATTTATCACCCCAAGTACCTCTAATTATTCAGAGTCAGGAAAACACTTACCTAAAAATGCATCTTATTAAAAACTGTTCTTGTTATAAAGTTTTCTAAGAAACTATTATAAATCATTAAGGTTACATGTTTTATTTTGCTAGTTTCAGCAGTGCTGCTCCTAATACTATTCATTTTTTTAAGGCTTTTATCTGAATATCTTATCTATTCTACTCTTCTCTATCAGAAGGAATCTCCTTTATTTTTCAAGAATTATTACTCACATTGTAGTGAAATTACCATTGCATGCCATAAAAATAACATGCTAACCTCTTGCAAATTTCATCTGTCTTTAAAGAATGCAGACAAACTGTTTTGCCTTACATTTTTCAGTAAGTTCTGAAGGAGACCTCTCCTAAAAGTTCCTCTATGTGGTCATAATAGACTAGAGAAAAAAAAAGTCCTTCTAAACAAGGCTGGCATCTTGCTCTGGAAGAGAAATATAATCTATTTTGTATTTCTAACTTTATTAATCCTTTCCCCTACACTTGGCTTCCCTTCTTTCCCATTAGAAGCTCCTCGGTATGAGGTTAGTCTTGACTACTACATGAGCCAGAAAGAAGGCAGTTCTTTCCCTTAGAGCCCCCTGTTACTACAGCCAACACCATTAGCAGAGGTACCAGCAAATCCTGACCTACCCTTCCATTGCAACAGACAGCTAAATTTTGTTTTAATAATGGAAGGTTTGCAGAGACACTCAGAAAGTCAGCTTTTCTAACTGATATTAATAACTTCAAATTCATATATCAATTTATTTGCTGAATTCTACCCTATAAATTGAAAAGCTTATTTTTAGTTTCCTGATTAACATGAGAAACCCTATTATCTTCAATTTAGATAAGAACTAGAAACCTTTTTGCAAAGTTCATAGCCTCTACAAATCACATGGATCTCCTGTAGAGTGAACAAATTCAGATTTTATGTCTTAAAGAGCTTGATTACTCTTAAATGAAAATTAACTATAAACTCCTGAACTATTGACAAAAGGTCCTAGCTGTGTGCCAGCGTGTAAAGATAGATCAGAACTGACAGGCATCTGCTGCTGCTTAAGGCTTACAGTTCATGCTGACTGTTTAAATTATCCAGCTTGTATTTTTAAAGTAATCTTTCTATTTTTTCTATCTTTTAGCAATAATAATTTCTGCAAAACATTTTTCTTTGAATATGCCATATTGAGAAACTGTTCCTAAAGGTATTGCACCACACAGTATGCTTTATTTCCCAAGTCTAGAACTTCCATGCCACAGCAGCTCAGATTATACATTAAAATGTGAAAATGCATTAAAATCCTAGCCATCCAAATCTGGTATACATTCTGGAGTGGAGCCCTTTCTGATTCATATGAACAAGGACATTATGTCCATTGATCAATGAATTACTCTGTCCACATCTGAATCAAGAATTAACCCAGCACTACCATAATGACTTGAGAGTACTGAAATGAGTAAACAGTGTGACTATATAAAAATTCTTAAGAAAGGAATATAACTTTCACTCAACGTACTTTTTGTTAGTATTTAACAACAGACTACATCCAGAATATTTTCTGCTCTTAAAGTGTAAGACTCAGAATTATATTCAAACCCACTCTGAGGATCAGTATCACTAAGAACAAAAGTCCTTTGGTTTACATGATAGTTGCCTGCTTCAGCTACCATTTTCATAGTCATGCAAAGATGTAATACTTTATATTATTCCAGTGCATAAACCATATTTTCTAATAGCAAGTTCTAAAGAAGGCAAATCTACGAAATATTCTAAATATCCAATCTTTTCTACTTAGTGTAGCTTCAGACATCTGTTTCATGATAAGCTGTAGAAAAATATTTTTAACTCTCATGGAAGTGCAAAATGTATTTCAGTTTTTATAGCTGTTTTAAGAATGGTTAATTGCTTACTGATTGCCAGTCTTATTTTGGTGCAATGAAATCTCTGAATTATTTCAGACTCCAAGTTTGTGCTTTAAAACAAGAAAATAAATCCAAATAATATTCTTCTAAGGTAATCTAGCTTTACTATTTAATATATATATACAATACTTCTATTTTTATTCTGTTGATGAACAATACTCTCATGTTCAAGTTTCGTCATAAGACCTCAGAAATCCTTTATTTTTTCATCCCAATTTTACTTTTAAACTAATTTATGGTGGTATTGAATATTTCCTCAAGCATACATCTGGTTCAGTTCCAAACCTGACACCATCTCTATGGGAATTCTTTTGAGTTTCATTCAAAACTATTTGCACGGTCTTCTTTTGTGTTTTGGGTTTAGTTTTTGGTTTTTTTTGGTGTTTTGGGTTTTTTTTTTTTGTTGTTGGGGTTTTTTTTGAGATCTGAACTCTTCAGTTGAATTGTGAAATTTCCTACAGTCCTTAAGTGTTTTATTGTTGTTATTATTATTGGTATCCAACCAATTTGCTAATTTCTCTAATGGAACTTATTCATCAGATTAAGTGGTAGAACTTGTGGCTAATTTTCTTCAAGATATTCAAATCTTATTGTCCTCACTAATGGATTTTTTTTCTTCTATTTTCCTCCTTTGCTATTTAAAACTGACTGCTATTTTCCTTGTGCTTACTAGGCCCTGCCAATATTTTGATATAGCCGTACTTGTAGGCTGAGCTCATAAATTCAAAACTGCATTATTTTTAAATAGTTAGACTAATATCATAGAAACACATGCAGTTTACATGAGTTGTGCATACAATGTATATACCATGTATCTAAACATTTTTTAGGAGAAGGCTGCCAGTTTTCATTCTACAGCAGCTTTCATTCACACACTGATGCAACACAACCGGTAGGGTTTTTAGGCCAGTCTTAAAAAGAAAGAAAATGAAGGGAGGGAAAAAAAGGTGTTACAGATCCGTGTCTCTTGCACAGGAGCTGTGCACTCCATCTTGCGTATACATGAATGTTCACAGTGAAAAAAGAAGAGAAGAATCTTGTGCTTATACCCTCCACCTTCTTGATACAAATGAAAATTCAAAACATTTTATGCTTTCTAAGGGGCTGTTGATTTACTTCACTCTTTTTCTTGGGCATCTGCCTCTTCTACTTCCTCTGCCAGAAACTGGGATTGCTGCAGATGTGATAATTTTAATGGGTGTTCATAGCAGAGAACAGTAAGTGCCTTCAGTCTTTATAGGGCTCATTCTCTAACCTCACCTGGTTTTCCATTTTGTTCAAACCTCTCCCACACTTGTCAGATGCTCCATCTACTTTCAAACTTTTGGTGTCTCATCTCACAGATTGGACATTTCTATTTCTATATAGTTTCTCAAGTCTTCAGACATTCCTGCACCAGGCAGGCAATTACTCCTATAAATGGCAAAATTTGCTGAACTACTACTTTATTTTTGCCTTCCATCAGTTATAAATGTAGAAAAAAATATGGAGGATGGTGAAAGAGGCTTCCATATTTCACAACTTTCGAGGACAGACCATCATGTAGGAGCAAACAGTGAACTGAATAACACAGGCACACTGATGCATACCATAAACAAAAAATTTAGACTTCTCTTAAAGACACCATTAGAAGGTCAGGGAACAGGCACTGACCTCGTTTTCTTTGAATTTATTATAAAAGTGACCTGGATATTTTCATGCATCTTTTGTACTTCAAATCAAAATACCTAGTATTTTAGAACTTTTTTAGTAGCCAGCTATTTGCAACACTTCTTTTTTATATGTATTTTAAAGTCTGAGGCTCCAAACATCTTAAATTCAGAGAAAACACTATAACCTCTACAGCTTATGAACAGCGTTCAAGAAACGTGCACTTTAAAATCTTCTGTCTATAGAAAACAATGGTATGTATGGCTATACCATTCACTTTGTGTTGCCAGTTTATTTATTAATGTATATTTCTTTTAATTTTTAACCAGGGAAAAAAAAAAAAAAAAGGTCCTCCACAGAAGCGCAACATCTCTTTCAGAAAGATTCCTGAGGCTAAAAAGGAAGAAGGAGAGGTGTACATCAGTACAGCAGCAGGAAAGAAAAAAAAAAAAAAACATTAAAAAATCTTATCTCATAAATCTGTCTTACTTTCTGGGGAATGGAGGCCTTGCAGAAGTGACTGCCACCACCACCAGCTCACTGACACTAGCTCAAGGACATGGTACCAGGTAATATTTTGCAGAGAATATCCAAGGGTCAGCCCAGACTTGACCACAGATTATATAAAGTGTTTTCCAATTTCTGTAAAGTAGAAAAGATGCTGCTTTTGTATCAGAAATCTTGTATTGAAGGCCTGATACAGACAGATTGCACAACAAGCTGTTCAGGTGGATGCACAATGTATTATCTGCCATCCAGTCATTTAACAGCTCTCACAGGCAATGGATAAGATATCTTTAACAACATATCAATAATTAAGGGTAAGTGACAGCCTTGCTTTTAGGAGATTGTGCAAGAAAGTGAAGGGGGAGAGACCTCCTCCGTAAGGTGCATCTCCCTTACTGCGGCAGGCAGAGGGGGATGGCAGACTCGGTGAAGTTCCTGCTTCATCTAGAGAATGAAAAGTCAGCGTAGCCCGAGCTTCATGCTGGTAGCCAGGTAACCTCACACAGGAAAAGCAGTGAAGTCCACTCAGGGCGCCAGTGATATTATTCCAGCCCAGGGAATGGGTAAAAGATTAAGCAGAGCAACAGTGATGCCCTGAGAGCTCCTTTTAAATTCCAGAGCTGGAAGTACTCTGGATCAGTACTGGAGCACATTGGTAATATAAGCCCTTCCCCTGTTCTGCCTGGGATCAGTGCCATATATTGATGTGCAAATTAGAAAGACAAATCCCTTTCCTTTCAGTTTTATAAGCTAAGATCTACACTCACAGATGATATCGGGGGTGGGTGGGGGTGGGGTGGGGAGCAGAAAGGAAAGGAGAAACTATATACAGATAAGAGAATATAAAGTATAATTGTCACACCTTGCTTAAATATTTTATTGCTGTTCCTAGGGGCTTTTTCCTTTCTGTCAGAATACAGCTGAGATGATAAATGGCATCCAAGAATTTCATTCACATGAAAAATCGTTGATTAAACATAGAAATCTTAATGGCCTGGTTTCACTATAATTCTAGTTCTATAGGTTTCTAATTATGTAGTCTGTGTTCAAACAGCTAAATCTTCGAGTTTCTTATGCTGCTGTTTACACCTTGTTGATTCCTTCTTAACCTTTAAGAGCTATTGAGAAATTAGTAGATTATTCTTTTTCATCAGCTGTAAGTAAAGCATGACTATAAGAACAAAGGACGATAGAAACTGCAGTGGATTAAATGGACAATATTTAAAAAAAATGTATTTCAAAGACATGCAAATGTCAGCAGTATTAAGATAATATGGTGCTCAAGTGGATGCATCAGAATGGCTGCTGAAAATTACTGGGATTAGCCAGGAACTATGCTCCTAATGTTAATGAAGTACTGCTGGGGATAGAAAAGCAGCAGCAAAGCATAATGATAGGATGTGCACACCTTAGTTACTATGCATTTCACAGAACAGAGGAAAATAACATCTTCTTAACTGGCATGTCTTCACATCCATTTATAACATTGTGTTTCTTCATACAAGTTTACGAGTGTACTGCATCCCCAGCCAGGGCAACAAGAGCTGGGGAAAATATCGATTTATCAGAAATAACAGAAAAGCAGAAGAGCTTCACCACCACTTATTTTAAATTTTTTACATTTTCATATTACAGGAGTAAAAAATATACAATTTCTGAAACTAGCTTGGCTTACATAGGCTATGCTGAAATGCCACATAAAGATAATGGTGGAGACTGCAAGAAAGAGGGAACAGGAGGGAACTACTGCCACACCGCATTTTCAGTTCCCTTTTATTTTTTTTTCCTTAATCAACACTACATCTGTTGGTGATATCCCCACTGCCAGCTGAGACCCGAAGGGTATATCAAGTTATTAATGAGCAAAGATTATTATAATCTTTTTTTTTTTTTTTTCCCCCCTCTCATTTGATGAGTCAGGATTTTAGACTGTTTAGATATTTCAGGCTGAGACACCGATGGATACTCACATGCCTAACTGGTACTGTTTTCAGTAAGAGCTGTGTCCCAACACTCACAAGAAACTCTGTTATCACAACAAGCTGAGAAATCCCATCTATGAAACACCAGCTGCGTTTTTTGAGCTAAGGTCAAATGCTTGCTGGCACAAGAATCAAAGAGGAAAATGAAAAGTAGCTAATTCACTTTGCTTTTTCCATGAAGTAAACAGTCAAAAGTCTCATTCACAGTTACTTGCTTGTCCAAATATTACTTGTTTAAAATTATTCGCTGTCAATGTAAGGCACAGCCAAGGAGAAGCCTCATTAAACTAAAATTCCTTCATGCACTTGAGGTGCAGAGGCAACACCCAGAGAGCTGATGAAAGTACCAGTGCTGCAACTTGAATGACAAGCAAGGACTGTGCAAAGTCTTCAGTACCAGCCCTCATTAACCAAGGTATGCACTTCTTGACTTCCACTGCATGTAAGAACATCATGAAGTTTGGAAGAATAGCCTGTTTTCATCAGATAAGATATCTTTAATAACTAGCCATAACAATGACATTTCTAAGATCTTTAGTTGAATCATGACTCTTCTCAACAGGTAACCAAATGTTTGTTGATATTTATAAGGGTTATAGGAGCACCAAGGAATGGAAATACACCATAAAATCTTTGTACCTCAGTTACATTTTTTCGCCAGTGTCAAAGAAGGCTGATGTGAAGCACAGTGTATCAGATCATAATAAATAAGCTTCATGCTTTCATTTCATAATATAATGAAATCTTAATAACAATATATTGGGAATTTATGATTATTTATATTTCAGAGCTAAGTCCTACACTGGTCTGTGTCAATTTCTTTTACATCTAAAAATAACTTATGAAACAGTAATACAATAAAGGGAAAAAAAGAGACAAACATTATTTACTTATAGGAGTTTGCTTTTCTTCTCCCAAATGTATCATTATCTCCAGACAGAGGGGAGTGCTTTAGTTCACACAAACTTCTCTCACACAGAAAATTATTCATTAATACCTCCATGGTAATAATTTTAGCCCTGTAAAGGAGATATCCTGAAGCTCTCAATGGGATCCAGCTCCATCAGCATCTAGTCCTAGCAAGCCACAACAGTCTACGTTCAACACTTAACAGCACAGAAACAGCTGTACTGGATCACACTAAACGTTCAGCTAGCCCAGTGCCTTATCTCCACCAGCAGGGATAAGCAGATGTCTAGGGAACAGGCCAAACACAGATGTTGCCTCCCCAAGCACTCCTGCGACTATCTACAACTATCTCAGGCACTTCTGACAGCAAGAACATTTTTAAAATATTCTGTAGACCTTAAGGATTTTCCTTTCCCTGAATTTACGCAGTTTTCCCTTGAATTACCATGAATTTTTACCATCTGCCATATCCATTGACAACAAATTCCCAAAGTTTACCAGTCATTGTATGAAAAATGACGTCCTTGCTTTGTACCAAAACTGATTCTTAGCAGCTTAATTTACACTTAAACTTTTCTATTTGAAGAGATAATGCACCAACAATCCCTAACAACCATCTCTTTGCCATTTACAGTCCACTTAAAGTTTTAGAAACACCTGTAATATTTCCCCTCTATATCAAATAGGCCACCACAAGGCATATTTTCTGTATGTTTCAAGGAACTCTAAGACATTTCTAAGATAGGATTTTCCCCCTGGATTCCCCCCCAAAAGTTAGTTTTTAATCAGATATCTGCTAATTCTAGTTCTTTTTAAAATTTTAAGTATTTGTGAAGCTCAGACGTCAGTTCTACAGACTTGCATACTCTGGGATCTCTCTGAAGCCCTGATGTTCCAAGTTAGCAAGGTGGTTTTAAGCACTACGTTTCCTGTCACTGTTCTTAATTCATCAATCTCATCCTTGAATTCCCTTTGAATGATGGGGTGAAACCATCTGGCCCTGCTGGCTTGTCACTGCTTGTTTTGCCCGTTTGTCCCACAACCTCCTCCACAGTCCATTTAAGAAAATCTTGTTCGTGAGCACCTCAGAAAAAAAGAGAATCATACTGTAATATACCCAGTTTCTTCCACAGTAAACATAGCTGTAACAAATTCATCTGGCTTCCTCTTATACCTTGATCCTCAGTTGATTCTAGAAATGTACTTGCACACTTCCCAATATATTTCAAGAAAGATTAACCATTACTGTCAATTCCTGTTGCTAGTTGCTCCTCAAAAAAAAGTTGGGTTTTTTTCCCTTTTACTTTTTCTGGTGGTTTGGCTTACTGTGTTTTCATATTTAATCTGCCAAAATCTAAGGATCTTCTCTTTTCTTTGGAAAACAACTTCAGATTTTTCAAGTATGGCTTCACTGTTTTTATTACTTTGCTGTCTTCTGTTTAGCCTCACCAATTTCTCCTTCTCAAGTGTTTCTGCTAGGTTATATGTATTGACCCTGTAGTTCTAAACTCTTTATTTTTCTAACATAGTCCTCAGGCTGCCTGGAAAGATTTAATTCTCTTAGCTGCCCCTTTTAGCTTCTTCTTAACAAGATTCTTCGGTTTTATGTAGTTCCCCTTTTTGATGTTGATTACCATATAATTGTCTAGACTTCTGTTTTTTGCCTCTAGGTGCAAACTGCAAGTAAATACATTTTAAAGAACAAGTTGAATGCAGACGGTGCTGAGAGCTCCCTCAGACTGTCACTCCCCAGGACAAGCTGACTCCATGTGGAGCATTCTAGAAATTGTATGTGTGAGGTAAGAAGATAGGCTAGGGTTGTTTGAGACCCATGGAAAGTAAAAAAAATAACCCCCAAACCAAAAAATCACAATTAAATAGCAATAATAAGGAGAAACACTGATCTGTCTCCCACGTACCTGCCTGCTACGGCCCTGCCAGGAGCCACGCTCTCGGTGCCTGTCAGCGGGCCCAGCCCTGTGGCGCCTGGGTGTCCCGCTCCTGCTGCTGGGACATCACAGCCCACCCCGCCACTGCTTCTTACTCCTTCACACAATCTTTATAATTTCTTCTTAAAAGTGCCCAGTGCAGTATTTCTAAGTAGTAATAAAAGATCATTGACAGCAACAAAACACGTGCGTGTGTACGGAAACCTGCAACGTCTTTTAAGAAGCAGGTCCACGCCATAACGTTCACTACAGAAACCTCGTGCCCACGCTGCCTGTGCAGCCGCCCTCAGCCAGGACCTTGCTGCCCGTCCCCGCGCTCACCCAGGTGCTGCACAGGGCCCGGGTGCGGAGGGTCTGTCAGGGGCCGGGGGCAGCCCCTGTGGGGAGCGGCCGGGGCTGCCCCGTGCCGGGCACAGCCGGTTCCAGCCGGCTCCAACGGCCCCAGCGCAGGGCACGGCTGGGCCCCGCAGCCGCCATGGCCGTGGGGAAACCTGCGTGAGGGAGGGGAAACGGGTCAGGGACAGCCCGGCCAGCCCGAGGGGAGGGGGTGGGGGTGATCCAGGAGACCGAGCGGGGTGCCCCTGCAGCCCCGGGAGAAGGGGCCACGCTGGAGCAGTGTGAGGAGGGAGTGTCAGGGAGGAGCTGCTAGGGATGGACCACAGCCCCCATTCCCTGTCCCCAGGAGTGGGAGATAGAGGAGCTGGGAATGAAGGAGGAAAGGTGAGCCAGGGAGGAAGGTGTGGGGTGGGGGGAAGGTGTTTTCCATTGTTGTCTTTGTTTCTCTACCACCCAACTCTGTTTTAACCGGCAAGAAATTACATCAATTTTCCCCAAGCCAAGTCTGTTTTGCCCGTGACAGTAACTGGTGAGCGTCTCCCTGCCCTTATCTCAAACCACGTCCTGTTGCGGAGGGTGCATGTGAGAGCGGCTGGGTGGGCATCTGGCAGCCAGCCATGGGCCACCCAGCACAGATGGACATGTGGCAGCTCCCCTGCAGCATGGAAGAAGATGCACAGGCAACAGTTACAGGGTCCTTTACTAAACAGTAGCCATTGTTTTCTGTGTTCCAATGTATAAACACCGAATACTCTCATCTTGTTTGTATTATTTTGATAATGAATAACCTGTGCTGCTACTCTATTGTAAAAGATTGTTCCTTCAAGCCTCTGCTGTGTAATGCACAGAAGCAGGTATGCATTCAGCTCAGTGCACACATCTGTGATGAAATTTTTTATTCAGGCCCCACCAGCTAAAATCCAGCATACTCACCACTGTCAACCAGTTAGATCGTTCCCTGACTGGGTTATCCATGATTAAGAGCCCTGAGAGGTTGCTCAACCCCTTAGCTTCTTATAGCAGGTTCTTACATGAGGGAGAAGCCTGGGAACCAGCTATGGCAGCTTTTTGGCAGTTCTTATCTCCTTGAAGTTCTGCATCCTACCAGCCTGCCTCTTTTGCTCTCCTGTGCAAGACTATAAATCACAGACTTAGTCTTTCCTCAGGTCTTAACAAGTTTGGGAAACAGTTTGCAGTGGTTTTTTATTTTGCTTAAATACTAAGCCTTGAATGTGGAAATTTCATTTCAACTAGACAAACTTTAGTCTGAGAAATCTCTGAGTTTTTCCTTGCAATAGAAAGACAAAGACTATCTAAAATGAACATCTAAATTGTAATTTACACTAATAATACATGGTGTTGATTTTTTTATTCTCTTACCTGTTTCCTGCCATGCCTGTCCGAACCACAATCCCACTTACCTTGTCATCTTCATTTGTTCCAGGGCTATGCCCACACACCAAAGAGCAGTGTTAAGTTTACATTTTCACACCTAAAAAGGTTGGTTGGATATTTTTCCTGCCTTTGTTTTCCAGCCCTTAGCAGGTGACATAATTGGCCGGATTAGTGCCACAAAATTCTTTGTGTGGAGAGATATCCACTTCCTTCCATCCATACGAATATCATATGTTTTGTAAATATGCCACCCGCTTGGCATATTTGTCAAAATATATGTCAGAATAGTACTCTCTCAGAGCAACCAAGAAAATCTGTATCAAGTGATTTCTCCCAGCAATAACTCTAGGGAAAGTAAAGAGCTTCTTCCAGAAAACAATGAAAAAAAGACCAATATGCATGCAACACTGGGAAATTCAGTGTCTCCCATTGCAGCGGAAAACTTCCACCTTTCAAAATACTTCTCCTGCGTTGTCCTGTAGCAAAGAGAACTCCTGCCAATAGGGACTATGAGTCTCAGTTTTGTGAGAAAAGGAAAATTGCCAACACATTTTACAGAAAATTTGTAAGCGAGCACTGGATTTACTGAATAGGTATATACTGCAAATGCAGCATGAGTACTAGTGCAGTATTAGGTAGGAACGTGGCAGGGACAGGCTTCAATGCTCAGTTAAAAAAAACCTTTGCAACTCACTTGTGGCTTTGCCTTTCACATATGACAGCCATTCCAAAAGTATGCCAACAGACCTTGCTGTATTGTTATCCTCCCATACTCACCCCATTTATATCCCCTTTTTAAGTTTGCACAGAGTCTGAGAATTTTTAATTTTGGAAGGATGATCAAGCAGGTTACATTTGAGTCTGTAGATTAAACCCTTTCTTCTCATGTTCATTTTCTGCACTTCATTTGCACATTAATCGTATATGAGCCTCAGCTTTGCAATGACTGGTGAACAGGCCAATACCTACACCTCCATAGTGATTCTGTGATTTCAAAAAATCTCTGATCTGAGATCTGCACACCAAGAGCTTGAGATCACAGTAAACGTACAGAATTATGTATAATAAATCAAGTCACAGAAACCTGTTTTGAGCACCTTAAAAATGGGAAAAAAATAGGTAATTGTATTTTAAGAAAAATCATATCTAATAGTCCCAGTAATCTAGGGAAGTGTGAAAAGGCATTTTTTAATTGAAAATAATGAACTGAAAAAGTTAAAATAACTGGTGAAAGTAACCAAGCAAACTATTCTCAATAGGGAAAAAACTACCAATTCCAAAATCAGTGTCCAACTTCATAAAGAGAGGTTATGTCCTCAGAAAAGGAGATGTTTTTTGAATGAAAGGACACCAAATACAAAGAAGAAAATAAATAAAAAAGAAATAATTACAAAGTCCTAATTTGGCTTTAAAGTGCCTTCCTTATGTTGTTTTTTAAATGCACACTTCTTTTCCTTTAGAAGGATGGTGTTTTACCCTGCTAGGTTACAGCATGTACATGTTTTCAGGGTACTATGTTGCTATAAATGTGGGATAAAAATGTGGATATGCAATGAGCTGGTGTTCTCCATGGCACTGCGTGTTCCAGATCACATCTGCTATACAGGGAATAAATGTTGTTTCTGTAATTGTGTAACAGAGCAGATACCATAAGGATGATTTGCACTGAAGGAGTTACACTAGCATGTCTTCTTGTGTTCTACTGCAAATGGTTGATTCAAGACTGCTGTAATTTTACCTGCACGTGTAGCTAATCTCTTACGTATAGAAACAAGCATTTAAGAGACTGGGCATCATATCCTTTCCCAATTATTTTTTTTTCTTATGTTTTAACTTCCAGTTCAGTACTCAATTAGAATTACCCATGCTGTATCTCAGTTTATCTATTACTCTATTCCATGGGCCTTTCTTCATTTTAGAATGTGTTCCCACCTAAAAGCAAGGAAAAGAATTCTTTTGAAAGGCAAATACATGCAAAATGGATTTAATGAGCACTAAAAATGCTGCATTTAGTTGTTTTTCACACTGTACTTGCTGCACCATTTTATGTGTAAACACTGCAGAAAAGGGACACTTAAAGAAGAGGAAAAGCAATTATTGAATTGAGCCTATTAGGCAATGTGATCATTTTACAGAACACTAAAGGGGAAGTTCTTAAGCACCGTGGGAGGCTTTATTGTAAAGTGTAATTTTCAGACAGGCATTAATGCTCCCATCTGTTTCTTTTTGTGTCACACTTTTTATAACACCAATTTCCTTACTCTCTGCAAAATACTGAAGAGAGGCGGAGAGGGGGGAGCATAGAAGGTCCCAGCTGCAAAAAGAAGATACAACCCTCTCAGACAGCTAGGCTGTTTAACACAAACTGAAATTTCATCTATTGAATATACATGCTGTATCTCAGCAAAAATTTTACCTGCTTCTTATGTTATCTACTACATCACACCATGACTCTACTGTGGAGGTGTAATGTCAATGAGATACTGGTGTAGGAAGTTACAAGCTGAATATTTACTTAATCCTTTAAAATAATTGGGGGTTTGGAAAGACAAACTACCTATCTGGAAAGTTTCACTAGGCAGATTTTTTCTACAATTCATATGATATTCTTTGCAAGATTTTAGAACATTTTACTGCAAATGAGCACACATTCAACACAGAATATAACAGATGCCTATTAAATCAAGGCAGGAGATATCATTAGTATGAACTCCTTCAAAATTACAATAATTTAAAAATTGGTCAACTATCCAAAGTAATTATAGCAACAATGGCAAAGTACTGGCAAATGGTGCCAAGTTTGGCTTCAACAGAGATTTGGGCTGGCATCAGTGACTATTAACTAGAATTTTTTTAAAAATTAACTGGGCATAAGAATCGGATACTGAAAAGGCTCTCTGTTATTAACAGTTATGTATATTCCGATCTGCCACATTTCTGTCACGTGCTATGTGATCAGTCTGTGTTGCACATGATAAACTTTCTCTTTACCTTCCAGGCTGAAAGAGCTTGAAATGTAGTGTTTCATATTGGCAAAGCTTTCTTTATATATACACTGCTGCCTATGTGGGTGGAGAATCTGGATTCTTAACCTACAAATCTGGTTGATGATAAGACCTTTCTATGTGGTTGACAATAACCATGGGATACAGAGTGATTAACATTAGCTGACATGGATTATATGCCATCAGATCAAGTGAACAGTAGGTTGGTTTTGAGTTAACAATCACCTACTCAAAAATAATCAGTTCCTCTTGGAGAAATGGAGGTTCACAATTCTCCAGACAGAAAAGAATATTGACAGACCCTAAATGGGATAAAGATAAAGAGATGAAAAAGCGTTGTTTAAAAAAAAGGAAGAAACTTTTCAAGGAATTAGAACAAGGCAGGAGAGACAGACAGGACAGAGATACATACTGTATTTGTAGGAGACAGGCTCTATCTAATTGCCGAACAAGCCAAATTCAAAGAAAGACAACTTGGAATAGACAGAGAGCAAGGCAAAAGACAGGAATAGGAGAGCCTGAGCTATCCTGAGACCTGTTCCCCTGTGACAAGGAACACAGGGCTGAGAACTGTGAGGAGGGGTCCTTACCTTTGTACAAGTCTACACACACAGATACAATACTTTGTCCTGTACATGTAAGCATTTGTTCAAGAATTTATTTACAGAATCTTGCCCAAAGCTGTGTGACGTGTCCCTGGAAACTTAACTGTAAACTCAGAGTGCTCAGAAAGCATGAATCTGATAAAAAAGATACTTCATTTACTGACAGGTATCGGAGGTCAATGGGATCAAGGTGAAGGATGCGAGGGAGACTGCCAGTTTGTTAAATGCATAGCACTTACGACAAAATTCAAACCATCTACCTTTCTGCTAAGAAAAAGGTTGTCCAGATCTAAACATAAAACAGTGGAACTCCAATATCTAACTTCCTTTCTTTTTTTCTTTTCACCTACTTGATTTCAGTTTTAGGTGGTCCTTTCCAGAGAAACTTGGAAATAGACTCTTACAATACAGGTTTTCTTATGAACAAATATGTATGAAGCTTAAGGGAGAAATACTTTGGTATCACATTCATGTTTTGCTAGAGTAATATTTCATCCTGGATATGGACAAATTCACCCAATTTTCCAAATCATTAATATTTATTGATACTGCCTGAGCATCCAGCTTGGTCTGTGGATTCATTCTGCAAGGTGATTTATAAACACAGAAACATGCATGCTTTTCCAGATTCATTATGATAATTCATACAGGCGGAGTTGATACTAGCATTCCTTTCTAGGCTGCTAGGTATTCATGGCACAATCCAGATAGTATTCTGCAGTGAATAAAATTTATGCAGAAAATGAGATAATTTCTTACAGAACTTCCATGTCACCTGCTAGAAAAGCTGGGAAGTGTATCATGTCAAAGTAGGAAAGAAAGAATTGTACATGGACAAAAAGCTGGCCATTAGACTAATGATTCAGAATCTAAACCTGCCATTATGATGTAGTTTCAAAGCATTATTGGCACACTACTTACATCAAAATGGTAACAGCTGAATGTCAAGTGGGTTTCCACAATTTTCTCTGCTAGTTCTGATTTCACTCTCCAGCACAGATTTGTAGACATGCTAAGAACTCACTGTTGCAATTCAAACCAATGATGAGCTATCTTCTGAGTGTGATGCTATGTCACATCAAATACTCTTGGGAAAATGGGGACTGTGTTCAATATTAGACCTAAAATGTACGTGATCTATTTGTCAATTTTGATCTTAGAATTCTTTTTCTGCTTCAGTTCCCAGCTGTAAATTTGAGGCAATCGAATACCCTAATTGTCCTCAGGTGTGATAAAAATAAACATTTAAATATTTGCCAAGCCCTGAGATACTAGGGGGAAGAAAAATATGAACACCTGTGAAGAAATTATTTTAATTCTGTATTCTGAGGGCATGAATCAAATAAGACCTGAGTCAGACAGATCATTCATAGCTACCATTCATAATTACTATTCCACTGAAGGAGTCAGCAATCCTCTTGAAAAGCTATATCCTTCCCACAATGCCACAGTTTTCAGGGAGCAAAGTATTATGATATTTCTCACCGTATAGTGAAAATCAGGCAATCCAAATGTGTCCCTTTAGCGTTTCTCAAAATACCTTTCTTAGGTTCAGAGGCCTTTCCACTTTGAATTGGTTTGAACTAAGGTAACTGTTCAGAGGAAGGAAGAGATTTTCTACTCTTTTCTTTATAATACATTTTAGCCTTGAGCTTGTGACAAAACGATTCATGGAATAAATGTTTCTATCATTTTCTCACTACCAAACGTGAAAACTCTTAAGAAATGACACAGGATGTGTAGATAAAGAAGACAGTGTATGCTGTTTACCTTGACTTCAGCAAGCTTTTGGTCACTGTCTCCAGTGGTATTCTTTGTATCTAGGCTGGTGTGTTACGGTTCTTCTGGATGTGTGTACTACTCAACAGGTGAAAAACAGGCTGGACCATTGATTGGGTTGAAGGGACACTGCCTGGTGAGTGGTCACAAGCAGACTTCTTCAAGAGCCTGTCCTGGGTCGTGTCCTGTTTTACTGTTTAATATCAAAGAGCAGGTTGAGGTGGTAGAATTTCTTCTCATTAAGTTGGTTGTTTACACCAAATCTCTACTGTACTGAGTATACCTGGAGGGAAGGCCACTATTCAGGGAGGCCTCCACAGGCTGGGGGAATGGGCCAACAGCTCCCTTATGTGAGGCAGGGGAATTCAGCAAGGATGGATGCAAAATCCAGCATCTAAGCTGAGAAGGACCTGGTGATCCTGCCTGACAGTAGGCTAAACATGAGCCAGTATGAGGGCCGGCTCCGCTGCTTTCAGGTGACTGAACTTTAGCTAACTCTCTTCACTAAGTTTTCTCTTATCACCTGGAGCCCTGTGAGGTCCTTCTCAAATGAAACAGTCACTCGCTGGGGTCGCCGACAGAGTGATGTTGTATGTATCTCTGTTATCATTAGTATTTATTTCCATCAGCATTTGCAAAATGTTTGTCTCAACGGAGTCTTCTTTAAATAGATACTAGAAAGGACAGAACTTTCTGTGGTGATACCATACATGTAGTTTACAACAGCTTTATTGTGCAAGCTTTATTATTTGGTGTGCCCTCATTTCTGAAAGGGATCAATCAATTTTTCTGATATTAAAATGTGTATTTGGCTATACTTTATATTACTGGGTACATACAACATTAGTGTTTATTATTAATTGTGCTTTTCTCTACAGCTTTTTCATGACCTTAAGAATAAAGTTATTCTAATGAAGGATGCATACATGAGTGTTCTCCTGAAAAAAACACCCTTCCTATTTATTTCAAACAAGGCCAAATATTCACTTTACATTAGGCAACCAACTATACTATGATTCCCCTGAGCTGTATGGAAATGGAAAGATTTCTCTACAGCACACAGGAGACAGCCAACTCTCCCTGTTTCCTGTGCCCTAATTATTCCATTACATTTTTACATCCTTTCTGCTGAAATGACACTGACTTAAAAAAACCCCACATATTTCATGCATGCTTTGGTAAAAGCGCTGACTAAGAATATTAAAAAATGAATCTTTCTTTCATTATGGGGCAGTTTTTGAGTTCACTTTTGGAGCACTTTTGAGTCATGAGACTGTACTGTTAAGCCAACACAGTGTATAGAAGCTACAACTTGCAATATGAAAACACTGACTTTTAAAATCTTTTGTAAGCACAGATGACTGTAAATTATCATTTTGTTCTTTGCTTTTTATTTTTTACAGCCGTCTATTTTAAAATATTCAAAATACTGTCAGGCAATATGACTTCAGAAAAATATAGACTTTGCATGTGATTTCATAAAAAGAATGTCTATGATTTCTGAAGCTCAATTAGATTTCCTTATTTGGAAAATAAACAAAGCCTAGGCAAAACTATATTATGCTAAATAAGAAAGAAATTAAAAAGAGCCACTGACACCTTACAGACATGTTGGGCAAGTTCATTAACCAAAATGTTTTAGCCTGACAACTGTCCAAGGATCTAGCCAAAAATATTGAAAAACACAAAATAGCTCTAAGGATTGTAAAGACAAGATATTAGGTTCAATTTAGTTTGAAACTATACAACAGTATCTCCAAAAGAGGAATGCTATTGAATAGTGATGTCAGCAACAGGGTGTCCTGACCTAAGTTATGCAGAGAAATGGCTAAATACTTCTTAAACTACAATTTAAAAAAAGAAACCTGGACACCAATATTATTAAAATTGCCAGTGTGAACAAGGCAGAGACTGAGTCTTGCATAAGAAAAGACTCTGCCACAAACACACGTAGTAGAATTTTTCCAAATGAAAAGACAGGGTAAGTGTGTTCTAGCTTTAGCCTCATTCTGTTTTCCCTTTTGGGGAAAAAATTACTCTGCAGCAACTATTAAGTATCATGAATGTCACCACAGCCACAACCTGGCTTCATTCTTTCTCCATTTTCATCTCAAATGTCATTTTGAAACTTGTGAAAATTGCTCTGGGATACAAGAGAAATGTACCTATAAGGAAGTGTTCATTTACTGGTATGATTCACGGTTGCCTATAGGAAACTGGAGAGACTGTTGTAACTGTGACGTGAAGTTGTCAGTGTATAGAAATTAACCCATGTTGTGTAAATGGCTATGAAGGACCATGGCTGTCTCTGAGCTCTCCATGAAGTCCACAGTTCATCACTTATCTTGTGACACTGACGCATTTGGGCTCTGTGGACCTCTCCGATTTCTCTCCCTCTACAAGCCAGAAGGTAATCATAATGTAGGTTGGGAGCATGACATTACTGTTTCTCATGCTAAGCAACTGCAAACTGCTCCCAGGAGGATGCCTATTTATTACTGGCTCTGCGCCGTGAAAGACTGACCTAATGAAGCAATACAGAGCAGCTGATGTTGGCAGTTCTTGTGGCATGGACAATTAGAGGTGAATTTATTGGCAAAATATTTGTGTCCCAAAGGCTACCACATACAGGTGCCCTGCCTTGATAATTCACTGGTGTGGAGTTTTTATTTGGCTGCCCTTTCAAAACAATATGTAAGGTTTGCATTTGAATCCATCAAGGATGCAACTGAGTTTTGTTTAAAAAAAAAAACTGGTAAACACCTCAGTTGAAGCTCCATTTTAATTGATTTAACTAGTGTCTCCTAAGGGTGACATATAATGTATATCTACAATATTATGTGTACCAAACAGATTATATTGTGTATGTCAAGCAAAAACATACCACTATTATTGGGCTTTTTACTGTCTTCAGAAATGACTAAAAAACACAGGGCTCTCAAGCAAAATCTAAGATCTGAGAGGATTAATTGTCTCTTTTTTTAACAGAGTCTAATGCCTTTGGCATGTGATCAAATTGATTGCCCATTTTCAATGAAGAGTATGAAAATGTGGTTATATGATGTAGACAAAGAGCAAGATATATCTCATAGAAACTAAACACAGAATTTCATATAGATGTCTATATTTAGATATCTGTATTTGCTATCCCAAAATATAAATGTAGATATCTGACTGAATTAACTGTATAAACTCCATGTAGATAGCAGAGAGAAAGTAACAGAGGTATGATCCAGTCTGGCTTTCTTCTGTAATTGTCTAATGTAGAGCAGACCAGTCATGTCATAACAGTGCCCATATCTCTCCACTCAATGCAAAGGGAAGCCCAAGGGAGAAGCTCAGATCTAAATATCTACTGTGCAGATATTTAAAGGCAGTTGAAATGACTCCCATACACTCAGAAAATGAAAAGCACCATGCCTCCTTGTGTAATACTCAGAGGCAGGTGAAACCATTGGAGGACTAGAACCCCTCTTTGGTATTATACATCCACATACCGATTACATCCATCTGTCAAACCCTCCAGCTGTCTCACAAAACTAAAAAGAACAAAAAGAAGAAATCAACCCATAACCTCCAGATTTTCTTGTTATCTAATGACTCCAAATGTGAAGGACCAAACAGCACCCCCTCCCCAACAAACAGCAGGTAATTAAGAATATAAAACTACATAATGACTGCTTTACTTCTAATCTGTATCCCTACAGTGAATGTTAGATGAATAATGAAAATCAAGCACCTGGGGCTAGAATGCCTGTAGTCTTTATTTGCCAAAGACAGCACTTGGCATGTTGCTGTCACCTGGTAAGTCATGAGGAAAACACTGCAACAGGGAAAATCCTAAATACCACCTAGCCAACAGTGCATTCAGGGCAATCAGGGCTGACCTCTTTCCTAAAATTAAGCACTTGCACATCCTCTGCTGAATTTGAAAATAATGGGGAAACAGACTCTGTACCTCCTGATACCTAGGGGGATGCTCAAAGGCTATTAAGTAAATGGGTAATTGCTTCTTTTTCAAGTATATTATAAAAGCAAGAGATAGCTTGCAACTAATTTTTGTGAGTTACATACAGAGGTATCTATCTCAGAAACCCCTATTACTTCAGCTGTGCATAGGTACACAGAAGCCCAATTGCATTGGGCACATTTAAGACTAATTGGATGGACCCCCAGTGTTCTGGTCTCAAGCAGGGTAAAAGCATGATCTAGATGTGAGTTGCTCAGCCCAGTCAAGATTTGGATGGAGGAGTTGCTTTAAAATGATACAGGCATATAACACACAAAAAAGAAAAGTACTTATGGAGTTTAGATGATGCCAGAGTAAATTCAGAAGGGCTTTTCAAAATAGAAACTTTGGACTTCAGTGCCTGACTTGACCTAAATCTGACTTCAGGTTCCTACATTAAGCAATTCCATGAAGTCACTAAAGGTACACCAGGGAGAAATTCAGTCCTAAGTGACGTGATTTCTGGCATGTAATTTGCACCTTTTCTAGAACAAAAATATTATTGCACTATCATTTTCCAGACTGTTCTAAAGCTGTGTATCAAAACTCCATATAGCATTATATATTAATATTTTGAGCAGAAGGTCAGTAGTTAAACAACTTGATTCTTATTAACTTAATATTAAGCAATTGGATTTTTTATGTATCTTTATGGGTAAATATATAGCACCTCATATGAGAAGATGCTGTTTTAAAGAGTGAAGTCTATTTAGATAGTAGATTCTGTGCAAGAGTTAATCTCTCCAGATCTGCCTTTAAAAAATATTGCTATCAGAGATGTTAATTTCCCAGTAAAATGATTTATATTCTTAAAGCAGGCTACATATTTTCAAATTCTGGTAGAAACAGGCAGCCAACTTGCACATATCATTAAACTTCAAATTCCCCTGTAAATGACAGCCAAAGCATCCAGAAAGTTCAATATATTTTCCCTGAGGCTAGTTGATGTAGGAAGATTTTCATGAGACATTTTCTCTTCTATCATCAGTTCAATGATGTAAACAGTGACTGATTAAGCCTGCACTCCTTTCAGGTTGATAAACCTGACTGGAAAAAAAAAAAAAAAAATCTCACAGCTGGAATCCTTCCTGAAAACTAAAATAGATAACAAAGTAAAAGACCAATCCTCTACAGACACTTAATGAAGACAGGCTTCAAGGGGTTTTCTATACCAGAGATTACTTTACACCCTAGGACGAGACAAAACCAGTAGTTTTCTGCAGCTGAAGACTGCAATCACAGCAGAATAAGGAAAATGCAAAAACATATTACTTGTTAAATCACTTACACAGGTTTTCCTTTGGATTCACAAGTCAAAATTATAGATTGTCCTTCTTCAGGCCATGAATTGGAAGAAATGATTTTAACTAAAGGTGTATCTAGAAAGAAAAAAAATAGACATCTTGTTGATATACACAAAAAAGATTTATTATCTAAGAGTACATTCTTCTCCATTTACAAAAGACTATACCATAGATTTAATTTACACCTGGAGATGCTTTTATATGGAGCCTTGTGCAATTTTCATTGTCTACAGCATGGCAATAAAAATGACCCATGGAACTAAACCAGTAACTTTTATATCCCAAGGAAACACAGATAGAAAGCATGTGTATACTCAGAGGAAATAACTTTTTTCTTTCTGTATTCAATGCAAATACTCCATATTACTATTCCAAAATCTGATACCTAACAATAAAATAAAAAATATTGAGAATGCATAAGCAGTACTGTGTGCAATTGTTTCTTTATCTATTTATAGGTTGATATGATGGAATGCTGCTATTAGAGGAATGAATGCAATAATATACATTTGAATAAGAACACTTTTATTGTTGCAGAAGCTTGAAACCCATAATAAGAAAGCTACAATGGGCTTTCAGATAAAATACCTTGTTACAAGCATTTCACAGGTTATTATTTCCAAAATGCAATAATGCTCCCCCTATAAAAGAACATTCTCTTTTTTTAAAACAAAATTTACAAAAAGAATGTTTTAAATATCTGCAAAAAGCACTATATAAAAGTCTGCAATCTGCCCTGAAAATGTAAAAGTATTATTACTACATATTGGAATTAACTTTATAGTTTTAATTGCAAAAAAGATATACAATGTAGCTACTGTGAATTCATGCAAAATAAACATTTGCAGTAGATATTTAACTTTTAAAAATTTTTTCCAGCTGGCTTGCAAGGATACATTCTCATAATCAAAGTATTTTACATGAGTAAAATCTCCTCTTACAAGGAAAAAAAAGACCATAAAGAAAGAAACATCTTTTTCCTTAGGAAACATATTTTTCCTTAGGAAAAGGAAGAAAGAGTTCATAGTCACAGTGAGGAAAATTTTCAGACTCAATAGGAAAATACCAATTTTTGTTTCCTCCTCAGTTTCCTAACACAAAACACGCATCTTCACCTATGGCACAAGAAATCCTTTAACCTGCAAATCTAGGGTATCTAAGTTTTGTCTCATCCAATCATTAGCAGTGAGGTAGCAGTGACAACACAGATATCCTATTATCAAGCAAATGTGAAAGTACGTGACAATATGACCCTACACAATCAAATGGAAAAAATTATATACTGTAACAATATAATTTCTTACTGAGACGCTAATAGTCCTGTTGAACGCTAAATGACATATGAAAAACTGAAAAAGTCAGAAGTGTTTTTCTAAGGTTGATTTTTATTTTTTTGGCATATCATAATGTATCAACATGGCACAAGACAAGAAAAGGGGAAGGCTTAGTGCAGGCTTGTCATAATTCCACTGAAAGCATTGTCAGCATCATTTAGCTTTCAGTACAGCTGCGCTAACTGTACACCAGCAGCAAATCTGTTCCACAAGTTCCTATTTCTAAGGACCCTGCAAACTATTATGCAGGTGCCTAATCCTTTGGAGGTCGTGCTGGTGTTTCCTTCATTTTTAGCACATGCTTAAGGCACTGACCTCAAGTGCCTTAATAAATCAGGTCATCGAGTACTTCTGTGATTTCAGTGGTGCTATTGAAGATTAATAAATTACTCTCTTGACTATACATTAAACCAGAGGAAAAAATTAGTGTCAGTTAGGAATACATGAAGAATTTAACTGAGGGAGGGAGACAACTAATGCAATGAGATCAAGAGGTTTCCAGAGAAATACGAAAAAGAGCTAAACTTTGATGGAGGTAATCATGATAGCCACAGGTTAAGAAAGAAATTAAAGGCTCACGTAGCTAGCACTACTGGTTTATATATTTCAGAAATTATCAGCATTTTATGCATTACTGTAAATGACCCATGTAAAAGAAGGGGCCTTCAGACAATTAAGCTTTGATTTGCATGGATCAATGCAATGCTGTTTCCCTCGGCTTGAAGTGCCCAATCTACTTATTTAATGCCCCAGACAGCTCTCTGTTCTCCGTGCACTTCTAAACAGAGCTTAATAACACAGAATAAGAAAGGTCTTATATTTATGTTTCACTCTTTAATGCACAATAAAGTAGTGTAGGAAAAATACTCCCTTGTGGTTTTCCTTACTAATTGACTTGTACAGTAACTGCTTGTTTCTTTAGAATAGGAAACATAGGGTTTAATTCAATATATAGTTTTTAGGGAAGCTTACAATTGACATTTTTTGTATTTTATTAATAGTCCCTTTTCAAAAACTAGTTGATATTCTATTTTGGGTGCTTCATTCTCAGTGTTATTGTTTCCACTTCATTTTTGTGCTGTACTTGATTCCTCTCTAGAATTAAAGTGTACACTTAGAAGGTGAAAACTTTTAAGAGAAACTTGCCCTCCCATTTAACGTTCACATCAGTATTTAAAATGAGATGAAATCTTTAGAATAATTGCATCAAAACGAACCTAAATATGTTATTTTAAGAAAGATAATAAACCCCTGCTGCCTGATATTTTTCCAGAACACAAAAAGCTATTACAAAATACTACCTTCTGCTACGACTGTTCATTTTTGAAGAATTTGACAAGTATATATGTACTCTATCAATACTGTGAGCTTTCACCTGTCACACTCAGAAGTATTACTCATAACAACTGGAACATCACCTGATCTCCAGCAAACACCACCACTGCTAGGAAACAAAGTCTAAAGAAAGAAAAACATATAAAGAACAGTAATACAGTAAGAGGGGTTGATTTATTATCAGATATGCTCATCAGCTTGTTATAAGTAAAGTAGGTATGTCTAAAAAATCTCTACTTTTACAACCAAAACAAACAAAAGGAGTAGGATCCAGGGGTGTATTGTGAGTCAGATCTTCTGTTGGTCCTCCTCTAAAGACAGTAGAACTATAGCAATTTACATCAGTTAAACTTACGGTACTATAACAATTTGCATCTTTTTAAGGATTTGGCCCAGTAATTTCATGGTAATAAAATACTGTAGAACAGTATTTCAAGCAGAATTCTTATGAATGACAGACTTGTCACTAAAATTTCTTTACAATACCCACAAATATACCCTTATCCTGAGCTCTAAGGACATTATGGAGAAGATACATATTTCAAAAAGAATAGGCATGTGTTAAGTCCAATCAAAACCAAAAAGAAACCCCTCCCACCTACGCAGTGGTTTCTGTGAGTGTAGGTATTAGAGCAAGCCTTCACAGTAAAACACACTGGTTTCAGTACCCAGTGACTTATTTGTTTACATGCATCTCCAACAGTGTGAGAGCTCTTTGGCCCTCTAGTAATGAGGTTCTTACGAGCTGCAACTGACAGCACCAGCCTGAACTGAGATTCAAACATGTCTTTAGACACATAGCAAGACATCTTCTACACCTCCTATGCCAGGAATCTACTTTTTTTTTTGCTGGAAATAATAGCTTAACAGCACTTACAGACAAAAACTATGGCATGGGGTTTTTTCATATATCCTTTCCTGTTTCAGCAGACCAAAGGAAAAAGCTCCACTGAGTGACTTTATTTCATCCATCTTTCTAGGCTTTTTGTACCTCTCGTTGCACATGGCCAGAGAAGCCATTTCAAAGCTTTGGGAAAATGTATCTATTTTTGATCAGGCAATATCATCTTTATTGAGCAACATAAGAAAATCAGTGAATACATGTGGAAAATTGATTTCAGTTTACACTGGTAATTAATGTTATCTGATATAAGAAGAAATTCAACACTTCAGCACATGGGCTTTTTTGTTGTACTCTTAGTAATAACTAATGACCATCTTAATACCTGCGGAACTGCTTTACTGATTGATTTAATCTCTTTGAAGCCATTTCAAAATAACTATGGTTCTTAGTCACCAGACCTTTGCTGTTAATCAGATATTCAATGCTAAAAGGGTTGGGTTTTGTAGGTTTTGGTTTTGCTTTTGTTTTTTTCCAAAATGCACTTGCTGTTTTTATATTGCTTGAAGAAAGAAAGATTTCATTATTTGGTGTATTTTATCACCAAGCCCTTATAAGGTTATATATATATATATATATATAAATAATATGCAGGATTAAATGTCTTCATATAAATTTCTTCACATAAATTACCTATGTAAATTAATCACATGGAAGTTCCTGAAAGATTGCCATATGATGTTACGTTAAACTATATGTGTAAACCCTTGACAACCACAGTGTGAAAGCGGAAAATGAATTCATAAAAGTAAACAAGTTTTCTTAAGATCACAAATCAGGTCACCAAGAGAATCAGAAAATTAATTTCTACTAGCTTCTTCTTAGAGCCAAGATAGTAAAAAAGTAATTTGGCCTCTCTTCCCCATGTAACTTCAGAAGTCCTCAGTCCCCTCAGTCCTTTGCAAGCTGGATTACCAGAGCTTCTGCTGACACCTTTTTGTGGAACTCCCAGCTACTGGCTGAGTAACTAAATGACCCCTATGCATCCTGGGGCATTAACCAGCCAAAAGTGTGTGGGAATAACCAGAATTCAGAAGAAAAAACATTTCATAAGACAAAAGGGTAACATTAAGAGGAAGATATGATAGCATCGTGTTATCTTATCAAATAACCTCTCCCTAATGTACTCATCTTCAGTTAATGCAATTACAATGCTAGAAACAGAAAATAAGACCACCTCTTTCCTTGGGAAGATGTTACGGTAGATGGAGTATATAAATTATGTTGAGACTTTTAAAAATTATTGAAAGTAGTAGACTAGTCAGGAGTAGAAATATTAGTGACCTCATAGCCATTAGAATTCACACAGTGCTGGAAGTGTAATTCAAAGATCACAGAATCACAGAATGATCAGGGTTGGAAGGGACCTCTGGAGATCAGCATCACCTGCTAAAGCTGCTAAAGCAGAGCCAGAGCCTGGCAGAGCAGGCTGCACAGGATCACGTCTAGGCTGGTTTTGAATGTCTCCAGAGGAGACCCCACAGCCTCCCTGGGCAGCCTGTGCCAGGGTCTGTCACCCTCAGGGTAAAGACGTTCTTCCTCATGTTCAGATGGAGCTTCCTGGGCTGCAGTCTGTGCCCGTTGCCCCTTGTCCTGTCACTGGGCACCACTGAAAAGAGCCTGGCCCCAGCCTCCTGACACTCACGCTTGAGATGTTTGTGGACATTGATAAGATCCCCCCTCAGCCTTCTCTTCCCCAGGGTTTTTAAAGGTGTTTGTTGCATGAAGTCTGCAACTTCTACTTCTCAAAGTAAAATGGCATAACAGAAGATGTGGGTTCTAAAAAATTTCAGCGACAATCTCCTGTAGTATTATCCATTCATGGTCTTGCTTGCTACACAGTGATTTTGTAAAATGTTTGGATCTTCTCTTTTTACCTGGCTACCATGTCTTTTTCATGATCAAAGCAGTCCAATAATAAATATAAAAGAAATTATTTGATGTTTAAGGAAGAGTCAGTATATAAAGTACTATTAGTCTCAACTTATAGTTTTGGGAAGGTTGATTCACATCATTCTAAGGACATGGGTGACACTGTCAAGAAGAAATCACATTTCTCTTGGCTTCCACTGCTGTCCCTTCATCAGAGAATGCATTTTTTCTGGTCTGTAGGATATTAAAAGACCTGGCACAGAAAAAAATGTCCCATTTGGTGACAGTAACATATAAGGTTCAAGATATATAAAGTGTATAGAGAAAGATTCATCTCTTGAGTTGTTGTAGTTTATGAGTCTTTGGGGTTCAAAAAAAAAAAAAAAGGTAAGGTTCTTTCCTCTCTGCATGGCACACGTCAGTGTGATATATACTGTCTAAACCTCTCTTTCTTAAAACATGAGGGATTCTGTGCTTCTTTTATTTTTCACCATGTCCCATTTAGTCTTCCAAGTTCAAACTAGTATCAAAAAACCTAGTGAAAATGGTAGAAATAAAGGGAGGTACAGCTGTTCAAACATGTTTGTTGTGAACAAAAATGTATACCTCTATACAATATAGTTTTACAACAAACATCATTAAATCCCCCTAATCATACCCTCCCATCTGATTAGTTTCCATGGAACCAAATTGTCAGGTGCCTATTTCAAAATCAGGGCAAACAGATCCTGTCTCTAATCACATTATAAATAATTGAAAACAGCTCATTAACATAATTTGACCCTAGGCCTCCACTGGAATACTTTGATTCTGATGTGTTTTTTCTCTGAAGGTGATTCTCTCTCTGTAGTTCATGTTATGAACATCTCTTCACCCTCAAAAAGAAGCTGAGTTTGTTGTAATGAAGTCTGTGATCCTTGAGGGACTTATTGTTTGAGTGTAAATTATGTTAACAGTAATAGGAAAGACACTAGTACAGGGAGGGACAAATACATCACTTGCTGGGTTTGTCAGAGGAAGCAAGTGCTACATCAGGATGTGCTACAAGTGTCATTCACAGCCCTTCTAAAAACACTGATACTGCCTTCTTATTTAATCTTTTAGAATGGTGACTAGATGGTTTTAATTACCTTTTATGACTAGAAGTTTTTGTCTATACACGATTTAAAAAGCCTTAAAAGTAGTGCTAGTAAAAAAAAAGCTTTGTTTAACAATGCAATTCTGCATTGGATGCCATAACATTAAATATGTCATTGGATCCATTCAGGGAGAGAGCTACGACTGTGTGACAGAGCAACTCTTCACACTGTGATCAGTGAGCTTACCATGAATGCCAGCTTTCACCTTCACAAACCCTAAGCAACACAAAGAACACGTCTTACTAACTACTCACCAGTTCGGAAAACACTCCCTCAAGCTCCAGGCAGCCCACAGAACAAAATCCATAGGCCCTAGCTATGGTATAGCATCCATGTCATGGCTGCCAGCTCATTTGGCAAAGGCACTGGAATGAGGCGTCTCTCCTTCTGTACGGGAAATTCAGTTGGGATTTCTAGGAATAACAGGAGGATTCTCATATACTCAGCAAGCAGGTTGTGCCTTGTTGCAAGATATGAAAATCTGCTGTGGTTGGCTGGTGAGGCTCCCCGCACTCTTCTCTTGACATAACCTGCTGAGTTATTTCTAACTAGAGTCCCAAGAGCAATGGACCATGATACTACTATCCTGCTCAGATGAACTGGTAGGTTTCTCTCACTGAGAGTTATTGTTTCATGCTGTCTGCATAGCCAGTGATTGCCACTACCCAGGAAAACTCACACATTTTCTTTTGTTACCAAAAGGGATAGACCATGTATTAGCCCCCCACCTTCCTACCGTTGCCCACTGACTGTTCCCAGATCACTGTAAGTTCTGATATAATCGTTTCACTGTGTGCAGCAGCATCTCCCGCCTGGATCTACAATACTCAGGTTTACTCTGTCACTTCTAATTAATTTATTTACCCTGTTTAGTTTTTTGCACGCTAACCACCGCTACCTTTTGTACCAGAGTCCAAATCACTATGAATGATTCATTAGAACACACTTTTCTTCTTACAGGTTTAGCTAAATTATGAGCTAGCAGCAGCATGTTTTTACTTCATAGTTTTATTTTATGACCGCAAACCTTCTGAATATTGAAAAGCTTCCATAAATTTCTCTGATATTTTATTGTGGCAGTGAACAACAACAGTTCTGGTGCTATCATTTTAAAAAATGTTATAAAAATCTAACAGTCCAATAATAAAAGATTATTGCTACCTGGTAATAAATGACTGCCAGATGATAAGATTTTTAAAGCATTTCCTGAGAGACTAATTCATTTATTCTCTACCTGTTTTTGCCTGTTTTTTGAAAAGGCATGTTTGCAAAATCTATTTATGTCACAGTCTTCTACATTTTTCATCGTGCTTTTTCTCTTTTATTTCCTTGGAAGCTTTCCATCATTTCCAGATGCCAAGATAAAATAAGCAGATAACTCCAAAAATGATGGTGTATCTACTTCCCAGATAATTAGCACTGGAGTAAGCACAGGACAGTTTAAGGTATCTTTTTTATCCCCCAGAAACCATGAGAAGATCATAATTTTAATATATAGATTACAAAAAAATTATGACAAAGCAATATATGGATTACAAAACTCCTTGAAAATTCTGTATTCCTACACAATTTTATTACTATTTCTAAAAAGCCTACGGGATTAAGCCTAGAACAAAAAGACTTTCAAAGTAAATTCCAAGGACAAACCACTCTAGTATGTTCAAAAATAAACAACAAATTGGATATCCCAAATGAGATCTGAAAGAAGAGAGAGGAGTACTCTAATCAGCTCTGTGAAAGTGCTCACCATTTTTAATAGCTTTTACACTTCCCAGCTGCCTGCATCCTACAGCTGTGAATCAGCATTCCCCAGAACTGGGCTCCCTTTGTAAATGACAAGTAGCACGGCTTCTGCCTGTGCCCTATTGCTTTGACTAAGCACTTGCAAAGCAAGTCTGCATTGGTAAACGTCATCAAATTACCCTGGGACATACAGCCAGTTTGATGCTCTGCTTCAGAATATAACAAATGACTCATTGCTTAAACAGATGAAAGAAAAACTCAGTATTACGTATCTGACAAGCTATTTTATTAGTAGTGTTTGTGGGTGAGACAATCTAGATCAAATGATTGTGTCAGGGCAATGGTATTTCATTTCAATAAATGTGTTCGACGATACTGTAAAATTAAGCTTTATAATATTTTCTAAATACTTAGCTTTGAGAAAAGTGAAAACTTGGTAACATATCCACATGGATATTCCTTTATCTTCTTTTCACACTCCTTCAAAAACTACTTTACAGTCAAGCAAGACCAGAAGCAGCATATGGTCCCTTTGTAATCTGAGATTCTTTGATGACTATTATGTCATCCTTTATCTCTTCTCTTTTAATTTATTTAAAACAATCTTTGTTGGAGAAAAAAGTAATAACAATTTGTACCAGGAGACTGTAAAAACACCCTCCTGGATGCAAAACAGCAAGCCAAATGGCAATGTGGGGGAAAAGAAAGCTCGATGAATGAAATTTTCCACCCTGACACTCATAATTCAAATGCCTGAATCGAAGCACCAACTTTGCAGAAAACCATTTAGGTTACTAATTCTGTGAACACTGATTACCTGGTACTTCGTTAAAAATATTCCTAGCACCTGTTTCAACATCTCACCTGTCAGTCATACCAGGCCGCTCCAACATGATTGTTAAACTGTGAGCGTAGCACTGGATATATTGGTAGACCCTGCCAGATTAAGTGGTAGACGGAGCGGCACTGTCACCACAGCTCTTGATGTGTGCCCCTTCATGGAGATAGTTAGCACCAGTTACAGCTACTGCCCCTTACAGGGTTTTGCAGAATGGGTCACTGGTTTCTTAGTTATCCCTTAAGTCACATACACACATGAAGGATATGATTGAAAATACATTTTCTTTGGCAACTCTGTTCTGTTTCCTTCAGTGAATGCAAGTGATGAACCTTAGGTTTACAACTGTTAACTTGTTTAATTATTTCTGTCATGCCACTTCTTCAGACTAAACAATCTGTTTGATTTAATGTCTATTGCCTTACACCATGCACTCTCCAACTGATCTATCTCATTTTTGCCATGTCACCTAAGAGGAGTAAGGAAGAAAAGCAAGAGAAAAAAAAGCCTTCTGCCTAAATCACGTATGTTATCAAGAAATACCTAACTCTGAGTCAGAACATGACCTTTCACTGTAACTTTGTCTTCCGCATCCTCAGTTTCTTTTGCTTAAGGCCTTCAGTCTTCTGTTGTGTCTGATTTAAATTATCTTGAATATGGGTTGAGAATTGCAGCACATCCAAAACTGCTGAAAGAGTAAATGAAGAGCTCTGGATGCTCAGCATACCCAAATACCCCTTCAAGCCTTTCTCTGACATTTGTATCAGATACTGGACACTATAAAACTTTATATAAAAATAACTGAGCAGTAGTATCAGGGCATGAAAATTTGATTTCTTCCTTATAAATATATACCACACACTCACGAAGGGCAAACTTCTATTCCTTGGGAGGTCCTGCTAACAATCTCTGTATGTGGTTTTCTCCAAACCGTCTCACCTGCTTCCTAGTCATCAGTTCTGGCAATAAGCAGCCTCCCAAACTGTTCTATAGGGAGGGTCTGGAAGAGCTCTGCCCTCCTGTCGTTAGGCTGACTAGCTGAAGGTGACCAGAGCTGTAACTTGGGGGGTGAGCTATACAGATTCTATAATCATCACTCTCCTTCCAAGATGATTCCATTTGAAATAACACCAAGCCTAGGCTAGGCAAAACAGGAAAAGGTATTTTAAGCATATTTTCAAAGACAGCATGGATCTTATTGGATCTTAGTCATGTACCTGAAATTTTCTTGCTCTGGTTGGGGACCTCACCTGGAACTGCTCAGACAATGGACCTTCATTCAGCTACTCAGTCTTTATTGTCCTCTTAGTGCTACCCAATATAAAGTTGTTATAACACATATATTTTAAAAAATTGCTTTCTGTTTTTTCTGTAAATTCAACCTTTCACTACATATCTCTAACACGGATAATCTAACATATTCACATTATATCCATGTAGGCATTCATCTTATCAAATACAATGCAGAGAAGTGATGTTTTAAATCCCTTTGATAGTAGCTGACTGTTATTTACATGTTACTTAGGAGCTTCAAAAATCAGTCAGCCAGTCTGGGGGATACTGCTTTTGGGGTCTCTGTGATAGATTATTATTTCTGGAACCTATCTCCTTATGTAGAGAAAAGTTTATCATTTCAGGAAATCAGCTGCATTGCCTTTTTTACACTTTTATGCTAATTTTCTGGTCTTTTCAGGTAGATGAACTAACTTGTTCTCTTTCTTATGTCCACCTAAGGATATCCTCCAGCGTCTTGGCTCACTCACTGTGGGGGATTCCTATTGATGACAATGGCACGTGGCCAGTTATGAACCGAATCAACTATGCGACCTCAAAATCCTACAGTGAGCTCTGCAAGGTTCTGTGCCCAGCCTCCCCTTTGGAGAGAAAACAGTTGCTAGCCTGCCAGTGCTCATTAATTTGGAAACATCACCACACTGACCAAAGCTAGCATGTCCACATGGCCAAGCGCTCCGTGGTTCAAACATGCATTTGGAACAGGTTCAGGGATGATCTCACTGTGCTCCATTTCCCAGCGTAGCCATGCCCTCTGTCTTTACAGGCCTTTTATCCTTGGGTTGTCTCTTCCCTATGTCTAAAGGCTTACACAGCTGGAATGGAATTATGCATATACATTTACTTGCTGAACATCCTACCTTTAATATTATTAAACATTCCCTCCCAAACTTCTTTTAAAACCTTCCTGAGCCCTCAAACACACAACAAGCAAACGAAACAACCTGCCCACACTGTATTTTAGTTTCAATGCAGAATAGACAAGTCACTCTGTGGATTTTCCTACAAAGGATTTTAGCAAGAAATAAATTATATTAGATTATATTTCAGTTGTAAGCTATATTTGAACAGAAGCCACCAGATGGGAAAGGTCAGGATTGTGCATTAACCCTTTGAACTAGATACCCCCTTTGAAAGCTGAAAGTTTGGCAGTAAATGGTCCTACAAGTTTTTGAATTATTTTGCATTTAAATTATGGATTTCTTATTTTCATCCATCATTAACCTAATTGATCTCATTTAAACATGCAAATTGTGGCACTGAACTTTCATGTTCACAGATATCATTCTTTACTGTTTACAGTAACTATCCTTTGTGTTTCATTTGTTCCAAGCATTCACTAATATGAAAAGCCTAAACTAGATAATTTTACTTACTAACATGATGTTTACATAATTATTGAGCTAAATAATTAAATAGAAGAGCTTCTTACTTACTTTTCATTCAATGTGAAGAGGTGAACATGTGCTGAAGCTGTATCTTTCAATTTGCATTCTTATTATTACTATTTTTAACTACATCTTACACCAGTAAATATGGAAATATCCCTATTTTAAGGGATACAGAATGGAAAGCTGGTCACTGAAGTATTGAAATAACATTGAGATATATTTATTGTCCACATTAACATTCACACCATGATTGACGAATAAAAAAACCCAAACAGTTCAGGTAAAACACCAGAACAGTATCTCCACATAGGTGAGTCTTGGGTGGAAACCTCAATGTGTATGAAGGGTAAACTTATCTCACAGCATAACCGGAATATCTTGAAACTTTCTCATTTTCAAGGTCACTGCAGTCCAGCAGAACATCTTCATTGGAAGAGAAAACCAGGAACACATTCAGATGACCTCTGAAGTATGGGAGCATCAGTCACAAGAGACGGTGACTCTTTCAGACTCAGGTACCCATTTAAGAAAACATCTAGCTTTTCCTCATGAGCTTTTAAGGGATTCAAACAGCTGGCAGATTTTCACTGAAGTGAAGGAAATTCCTGTTTTCTTAGGCTTACAAAGATTGCCTATGGTCAGAGAGGAAGGTTTTGTGAGAGACCAAGGATTGCCTGCCCATCGCACAGAAAACACAGCCCTCTTGCTTTTTAAGCAGGAACAAAAAGTGGCTTTAATCAGTAAGACAATCTAAATTGTTAGATGAAGGTCGGATAGAGAAACCCACCTGAAAAGCTGAGATCTAAGAACTCGAGGCCAGGCCTTCTGTTCTGTAGGAACAACGTTGCCATAGCCATGCCCAGGTGATCAAGATGCTGGGTGGTATCTTACACTAACCAGCTACTACCCTCCATTAACCCAGGATGGGAAATATACTTCATTGCTAAGGATAAAGGACACATGTCAAAAACATCCCTGCGATAGACCAGTGCTGGAGCAAAACCTAGCACGCTGCTGTCTGAAGCAAAGACATTCTTACAGCACCCACAGTCCTGACAAATCAGTCAAAATTAAAAAAAAAAAAAAAAAATGTTCTGGGTTTCCTTCTTGTGCCCTACTATTCATACCCAGCTTTAACAGGTATGCTTAGCAGAAGAGATAAGAGTCTGATAATGACTTTGTGACTTCCAAAAGGTTGGGTCTAGGTAGCTGTACAATACCGACAGCAGACTGTTTCCACAAAAAAAAGAACACATAGCCTAGATGTGTCTCATTCCCAGAGCTGAGTCTAAGAACTCAGAAGAATAAAGCATTAAAGCCAACAAAAACATTAAGAGTGCATCAGTTTGGAACAAAACAATTCTGTCTCCTCAAAGGGAAATTTTCTTTGCCATTTGTTATGAAGAGTATGCAGTAGGATGGACCATGCCAGAGAATATGCCACTGCATCTGTGCCATCATGTGACTCTTGAAAGAAGGCTTAAGCCTGAGATACTGGCCACCTTCCACAAGTTCTAGAGGTCTCTGAGGTATCACAGTTCCAAAACACTCGAATTACTCTAAGATAAAATGCTTATAGCAAAAGAGCAATTTGTGCTAATTTGGAAAATAGAACTGCAAAGCCCTGGATGTGCAAATCTCAAGTGAGTTCTTTGTTTTATGGCCTTAGAGAACTATCCCCTTGGAAATCCAAATCTTTTAACTGTATCAGAAGTTACATAAGAGTTGTGTGCTTAGGCTTGCCGACTACAGGTATAGTCAGATCAACATTTTCCCTCATGGCAAAGCCAAAGCAAGTTTTGGTTCTTATGGAAATCCCAGCTATTTTCACTCCTGACTCAACATACAGTCTATCTGTATTAACTTGAGTTGGCTCAGTATTTTGGGGCCCTGTTAAAAAAAAAAATAAAATGAAAAATTGGAAGGCTGTGACACCTCATTTTCCTAGTTAGTAAAGCATCTCCTGACCCTGGGACGTATCACTTGCCAGACTGTTCGTGCAAAGATTGAGGCAGTGTGTAATTATGCCAAATATTCCCAGATTTTACTTTAGCGCGTGTGGTTTAGGGTGTCACACAGCGTAATCAAGAGATGGTCAAAAGCAAACGAGAATGATCAATAATGCTGTTGACTGGTCAGAAATGAAAGATCAGGATCACTGAAGGAGACATCTTTGAACTCTCTATTTTCTTCACTTTGGAAAAACATGTTGTCTGCCTAGACAGCACAAGCTGCTTCTGAAACAGACAAATGTGCCTTTGCTCCTAAAGCATGGGTACCAGTTAACTCCTGGGGAGTTCTGGGAGACATAACTCATGCAAAAATAAAGAAACAAACAAACAAACAAATAAATAAATTAATCCTGACGCTAAGGGAAAAAGGACAGAACTCATGCCAAAGTGCCAGAGTAAAAGAATTTTTTTTAAGCACAAAGTTGGCACAAATAAGTAAAGCAAGTAAAAAGAAAGCAGCACACTAAACCAAAATTAAAATCTTAAGTATTAGTTGAACAGCTTCAAGAAAACAAGTGGTCTGCCTCAGCCACACAGCTGAAAGAAAATGAATGTGTGACACATATTTTACCCACTTACAGTACAGAAGGACCATATGTAGGCAACAGGGAAAACTTTCCCTCCAGCCTCATTTTTTATCATAGCTAAGAGGTGTCCAAGTTTGTGTGCTTTTGCATGGGCATGCATCTGCCTCTTCCGAGCTACAAAAAGACAGCAAGTCTGCGGTTGAGACAGTCATCCTGAACAGCCACCAAACATATTTAAAATGTCACTAATTAATGAGAATTAAACATTAAGATTTAAGGAAGACACAGAGGTTTTTTTTCTGTAAATGCTATTCTCATATGCAACTGTAAGTCTTTTCTTCATAGACTAAGGGTCTAACAGTCAACCATGCACGACCCTTTTCTTGCCTTTATAATGTCTTGCTTCATGTAGTATTATATGAATGTATATTGTAAGAAATATTACATATAGTATCTTTTATTTTCACATATTCACACACAAGTATATAGATATTAAGTTTCATATGTTTTCATATTATTTTTGTTCAGAACATGTAACTGTAGAAACTGTGTTCCAACAAAAACTTGAAACCAGCCAAGTAAAAATAATGGGCTAAATTCTCTTGGTGAGCATAAGCTAGTGCACCTCTTTGATAAAATTACTCTGCTTTACACCAGCAGAAATTCTAAACCCATCCCATTGTCAGAGCAACCTCCATTTGTTAATATATCAGAAATCACAGCAGTACGCTGTTGTTAGACACACATGCACACACATACACACCATTTTCTACATGGCTGCACAAGTGCATTGCTGATTTGCTTATCTGCAGTCTGCCGCATTTGAAGCATTTTGTTTACTTAATTCAAAATCAATAAGCTTATTTCCCGGACAATAATTCCGACATTCTCTTGGAATAGCTGCTTAATTTTAAAGTCAAGTTCAGACCTTCATTGCAAAAGAATCTAATAACCCACAAATGAAGAAACAGCCTGTTTGCACAAACACTGTTGGAACAGCCTGTAGAAGCAAGGTAGCTGATGGCTACAGAATGGTCAGACTGACAATCTGCACATCTATGTCTGCCAATATAGAATTTAATAAAAATTGCCTCTCCAGGCACTTCTTTATATAACACATATTTAGCTTATTAGTGCTGTCATTTGGGAGCGTGGTCAGCTTTTGAGCAAAATCTCACTGAATCCATTAACACGGATCACATCACAGCTGCCATTTTAGAATCGCGATGATTAGGCTTGAAGTTCAAATGATTTGATTTCACTTTAAAGCTTCAAAAGCAGCCTCTGGGGCAGCCTTATACAATTAATTTTTACTGAGGTCTGCTGGGTAATTTACTGTAGTCAGAGAATCTTCACTAAGGTAAGGTAATTGCCACTGGGTGATTTTACGGCACTCTGTTCAGTAGGAAGCAATGTGTTGGCTGGCTTCTGCTCAGGTAAGACCTGGAGGAAAGTGAAGATGCTGCTTCTGTGCAACAGCACGTGTCTGAGACATGGAGGAGGAATGAGCAGAATGCACTCACTTCCCAGATGTGGACCACAAGTTCTACTTGCCCTCAAAATGTCTTTTCAGGAGTATGCGTGAGGACTCGCAGTATACATCCTCACAAATACCGTACTGAGAAGCTTTCAAAATTGAAGTACTGCACCTGTGATTCTTTAATACAGGAACAAAGAATGCATTCTTAGTTTAGTCTGAATGCAGAAGTAAACAATGAAATGAAATATCCCTTTGAGATTTGTATTTATCATTTACAAGAAGCACTTCCTAATAATCAGTGGCAGCTAGGCTGACGAGCAAACTTCAGAGCAAAGCCACGGGGGATACAAGTCTATTTTAGGTTTCCTGTTGACAGTAAGGGTCAGGGGAAAAATAAACTCGGCAAGCAGTGTCATGCAACCACAAAACCTCTGCTGGCCAAGCAGAAACTAAATTATGGCTAAACCTTTCAGCACACCAGAAAGACCTGGGCAATTGGGCTGCACTGCAGTACACAGAGCATGACATACAGATGAGCAGGATTAAGCACAAGTGAGACGTAAAATAAATTAGTGATAAATAAAACTCAAAAGGCTGGAGGAGCTAATTATCCCACAGTCTGGAGTGGGGTACAGCATGCTTACCCCAAAAGCATCCCTATTAGTTTAATATTTGAAGCCTGCCAAATTAATCTGGAAAGCCCTGTGAAAACAAGGGCTGATCAAAAAAAAAAAAAAAAAAAGGCAGCAGAAGGACTCAGACATTATTATTGTTACATACACATATACATTTTAAAAGAAAATTAAAACTTTCTTATCTTTAAAGTTTAGTCCTCACCTTCACTTCATGTAATGTAGTACTACCGGAGAAAGCTGATTTGATTGCTCTGTCACACTAATAAAAGGTAAGATTTGTGTAAGGGGAAGACGGAACATAGTATATTCCATATTGATATCACTGCTGATGGCATTACTGGCTTTCATTTTGTTAAGTTTACTTCCTGTTAAAGAATAAAAGCAGCTGTGTGGACTCATAAGCACCTCTACCTACATCACTCCGTGGACTCATTACAAATATCTGTTTCACATAGTCTCATCGTGTAGGACAGAATTAATTTTATTCTGTCTTTCACTACGCATAAATAAAAACTTGTCATGCCAACCATTACGTTGCTTTCCTTTTTCTTTACCTCTCATCCACTGGATGCAAAAACAATCTTGTAATTCCTACTGTTCTGTTGTTTTCCTTTTCCTAGCCTGTTTTTGGGTTTGGGTTTGGTTTTTTTTTTTTGGTTTTGTTTTGATGAAGCCACAAATGTTTTGTTCATTGTCAGGGGCTACTTGCTTAAAAGAAAGATGACTTTTTTACTTTCAAGCATGATTATACAGGACAGAAATGGCTAGACAATGTATTATTGCCTTTTGTTTCCAACCTGTGATGATACACTGATAATTTGTAAGGAGCATCCATGTACCACAGATAAAACTTTTCAGATTATAGGAAGGAGTTTAAAAACCAAGTGCAGTTCTAGTGGGTGATGCCCCTTCATTGTGCATCTGTTCTCTGCCAAACTGATGCTCATCTGTGCTGTTCTGTTTGACCGTTTTAAGGTACTTTATCATTCTCCTATAGCTTCTGCTCATCTGAAATACCCCTGGGACATTCAGAACAAGCACCCTATGGAGCAATGCCATGCTACCTGGTTGTGATTTCGGAGCCTATACAGGACTTCAGATTAACAAATTCTCCTGACTTTTCTCATGGGTTCCCATAATTCATCTATTTTGTTAGCACTATATTTGAAGGGCTGTCAGGTGGCATTGAGGATATATTGGGTCAGCTCACACCGGGTCCTGTGAGCATCCCTCTCATTAATACAAATAGGATGTCTCTTACATGTTTGGAGTCTTATAGATTGATGGGAAAAAAGTTAGCACTTTCCAGTAATACCCACAATGATGGTGCACAGTACCAGGAGAAAAAAATCAGGAGGTCCAGTTCCAGTGCAGTGTACTCCATTCAGTCTTAGCTATTGTTCTAGTAAATCAGCCTTCTCCTCTTTTTTCCTTAAAGGCTTTCTACCGAACCACATCATTAGTTCCCTGAATCTCCCCTTTTTATAAAGTTTCCTTTAGAAACTTCTCCGGTATAAGACCTTTGAGTATGTTGACTGAGTTGAGTATATTGAGTATGTATGTAGGTGGTAAGGAAAAGGACAGTAATTGCCAGTTCTTAGTCTTCTTCTCACGAATAAAAAAATACTGCTTTCTCCATGGTTTTAAAAGGTATTTCCACGCTCTCTTCTAAACTTGAGCTTCTTTTGGCACATTTCTCACTTATCTTTCCATATATAATGGCTCTATACTAGTGCTGGAGAGTATTAAACTGATTGGTAGAAAATGAGCAAGCAGGAATGATAGAGAATAATTAATTACTTGTGCACTGTGGCTTTTGGTAAGCTGGCAGTCTGAGGGGGAAGTAACATAAAGGACATTAGTAATTGTAAACACCCAATGAAGTTTGTCCTTGTTAGAGAAATTCAGTGAACGCACAGATGAGAGAAAGGTCATGTTCAAAACGAAGCAACAGGCATAGAGGAAGAGACACCCCACTGCTATTTAGCAAGGTAGTATCTTGCTACCTAGGGTGCAAATCAGAAGGAAACAACAAATGTTAAAGAAGCTTTATATACGAGAGCCACAAAAAAGCTTGTTTGCCTTATGATCTTTCGATGGTGGCACAAAGAAGATTCCTGCCTTTACCTTGAATCACATCACATTTCAGCCACTGTGACTTAGTTTAAACCTTGTATAGCTGTCATGTTTCTGTATCTACTGTTTCATTCAATGTGGTTCATCTCCTGTAGTGCCACCACCTTGAGCAGGGTAGCGGAAGAAGAGCAAGCAATTTGGAAGTGAAGGCATAGGCCAGCTCAGTGGCCGATGGCTGTGGGATTTCGAGTTCAAGGAAATGAAGCTGTTAAGGGTTCATGTGTCTAGTACAGATGCCATTTGAACATATTAGGGGAGGCAGGTGTTTATAGCCATTTGGTAAAGAAAGGCTTTGATGCCCCTCAGTAAGATGATGGGTAGAATGTTTCAGAAAACAGTTATTTTCAGTAGATTATTACTTGTGGATGCTAATCCACATCCTCTTCATTTGCAGACTTTTTTGCAGATGGAATTTTTAGCAATGCTGTCAGCTTCTATGCATGGAGTGCTTTTGCCATTACTGCATTTTGCATGTGCTGAGTCTCAGATGCTCAGATAGAAATATCCCTGTTTAGAAACACATTTTATATGCCAGCAGTCCTTGACATGGTATCTCAGGAGCTAGTTGCAGCAACTGGAAGCTTGTCTGCTTTATGGACAAACTTGTCTGCTTTGTAACAGGTTGATTACCCCTACCCTAGGAACAGATTCATGAAAGGTCTCTCCCCTTCACCTGGTCTGACAATATTTCGCAGATGCCTGGTTTTGTCCGCTGGCAATCAAAAGTGCAGGTGTTCTGCAGAAATCCAAATAGCTGTCCCCTTAAGAATGGTGGGTGTAATGCAAGTGATTATGAAAATGTCATCTGATGGTGAAAAAGTGTTCACCTGAGTGTCCCACAGTTTATAAGTGAAAAAAAAAACCCTGACTCAAAGGACAACATGACTTCAGAGTGTAACGTACAGATACACAGGCAGGTTCATTCAGCTTTGGAATGATGCACTGTGGAAAACATTGTTTCCAGAAATCCTGTTTGAAGAAAATAAACCAGTATATAGAAATACTGGATTATCTAGAATAATATCCTGTATCGACAAGGCCTAAAAATAAATTCTAAAGGGCTTTTTCTCCTGGACTTGTGTTATTAATAGCATTACACAGAGATTCATTAGCAAGATTCAAAGTTACTGAGGCAGGCTACTGTGAACTTTGTTTCTTCATACCCTTGTTTCAGGTTTCTAGATACTTACAAGGAAAATTGTGAGCTACCATGATTTTGATTTTTAAGAAATCTTTCACATTGCTAGAATGACAAAGATAAAACACAAATGCATTTCCTCTCTACCATTTCTCAAAGCAAATCAGCAACTCAGATTCAGTGTTTTCACTGGTAAAGTTCTCATTAAACTTTTTAGACTTCTGTAAAAAATAAACCCCAAAAAACCAAAACCCATCAACCAACCAAATACAAACCAGAGAAGCTGGCTAATAGAAAAACATTACCCATCCATACCATACCAGAGATTTTTCTAATTTTCCCATGATAAAAACTCTGAAACAAAACACCACTATAAAAAGAAGCATATATAACGTGTATTACTTACAGTGTATTTCTAGAACCTGCATTGCTATCTGAGGTGTAGAGTTTAGCGACTCATGATCTACTCTGCAACTTACAACTGCACCATCATCATTTCGATCTGCTAGGAAATCCAGTGTGCTGCTGACTGTGAATGTTTTACGATTTGCATCTTCTTCTTTTAAAAATTTAACATCTGAAAGAAAGAAGAAACAAACAATTTTCTCCAATATTTTTAGGAAAATTAGTCCAGCATTAGACAGCTAAATTATCTATCACACTGTTGAAAAGACACCTCTTTCATATCTGTATTGATCTCTTTAAAACAAAAGTAATTAGACTGTAGTTGGTCCTCAATTTGCTCCAATTGTCAGAGCAGGAGACATATATTGAAAAATAAAATTTTAAAATTGGTTACATGACGCTGCACTCAAGTGGAATTTTCTTTCATCATTATCTCTCATATGTTTAGGGACAAATTTGATATAAACTTTCTCTGTAGTTTAGTAAAAAAAAAAGTGTCCTCCTCCCACCCTCACTTCCCTTATGTATATAGTGTCATTAAGTATTACATTTTCCAAGTCCATGCTTATGATCTTTCATAGTAATGCGATATATGGATATTACTGAAGTCATGTGAACTAAGAGTTGTATGCATGTAGTCACATCAATCCTGTGCTTACTTTGTTCATTGATTATTTTTTTGTTTGTCCAGAATTATGGTAATTTATGATTAAACTAAACCAAAGTTTATCAAAGCTATCAATGGTTGTGAACTGTAAATAGAGCACATCATAGTATTCACTGGAATCTACAGACAAGTCCCAAGAAGACTGGAAATAAAATCACTTCAGAGACCTTCCACTCACTGCTTTATATCATGCTAAATTTGCCCTCTGCTTTTGTGCAGATTCAGTCTGCAGATTAATAAGTATTCAACTCATCTCAAGGTTCAAATTCAGAAAGTTCTGTTGTAGGACATATCTGTCAGATCAAAGCTGAAGATCCCAAAGACTGAACATTTATTTTAAAAAGTTTTAATGCATTAACTGCAATGAGGTCTTCTTACACATCATTTAGAACAGTTTTACTTGGTTCCCAACTACTTATAATGCTTATTGATTTTAATTTATTTCAGCAAAATAGTTAGCTCATTATATTGATTTGTTAGAATGAAAGCCTTTGAAGACATCTATAAATACATAAACACATATACTAAATTACACTGAGATTGCATATGTCCTCTGTGTCCTAAAAAATGAAGTGAGAAGTTTCAGTTTTAAAAATTATACTAACTCCCATTAGAGAAGATGACCTAAATAAAATTTACATGAAATATAAGTTTCAGAAAGCAAGTCTTAAACGGCTTAAGCTACATCACCTTAAATTTAAAATACCTCTGAATTCAGAAAGGTACTCTTTTTTTGTTGTCTCCAGATAGACCAAGACACTACAAAGACACACATTTTCCCCTAAGAAATAATTATTTCTTGCATACAAGCATTTTCCTGCCTGTTGTTTGCTAGGCTTTAAGAGATTTCCATTTCTGACTATTAATATTTAGGGATCAGTAGGTGAGAGAAATATTGACCACGGCTAAAGTGCAGTTATTATAATCAAACAACCAATGTCTTCACTCATATTTAAAGCAAACACATGAGATTTTTTTCCCAGAGTTAGGTTTCCAAATTTAATAATAAGCACCTATATAGATAGCCTTCTGCTTATAAGAAATGTACACATTCCTTTGTTTACTGATTTCAGTAGGAGGACAGACAGCTCCCGAAAACGTCAACTTTAATTTCAGTGAGAGGTTGTGGATGCTTAATCCCTTAGAAAAACAAAAGCAGTTAATTTCCTAAACGGATGTTTAGAAGTCTTCCTCTAGACATCTATTGTTTGAAAGAGTTCAACTCTTGGAGTTAATTACCTCTGTGAAAAGGATGTGATACTATTCTATAAACTGTTGACATCCCCAGCAGAAATACTTAGCTTGTCCACTTTATCAGCTTTATCTTCTTAAAAGTTTCTTCATAGCAAAGTGAAGGTGTAATGGTAATGTATGCTAACGGAATGTAAGCCCACCTGGTTGTAAGAGCAGTGCAGATCAGGTACTGGGTGTGTTAACAGATGCTAGTGTTCCAAATATTCACCCAGGTGTTTTACAGAGCTTTTAAATATGTCCACTGTTGTCCATTACTTAATTTATTTTCTTGCTACTCCTCTCTCTCCTAAATACCCACTGATTTTTTTTTTTAAATGATACGTTACAGAGGCACTTTGTCTGGAAATCACTATAATGAAACAGGTTGGGGGATGACTAGATAGCAAGTAGCTTTGTAGAGTAGGAACTGAGGTCTTGAGGACAAGTTGAATATTAGTCAACAGTTTGCCCTTACAGGGTTGTAAGCTAAAAAAGGGCTGCCCTGCGTTAATAATAGCATGGCCAGCAAGTCAAGACAAGTGATTCTTCTCTATTCAGTACTTGCGTGGCTGCATCTAGAGTACCAGGTCCACTTCTGGGCTTTTGGGTACAAGAAAGATATTGATAAACCCGAGTAGGTTCAGCCAAGAGCCATACAGATGGTCAGTGGTGGGAGCATAAAACATACGAGGACAGCTTGAGATAGATGAGTTTGTTCAACCTGAGGAAGACTAAAACCAGATCAAACTGCTGCCTTCAAGTACTTAACGTGTGGTCATAGAGAAGAAAAAGCCAGAGTCCTGTCAGAGGCGTACAGCAAAAGTTGAGGTACAATGAACACCAGTTACACTAAGGAAAATTTCTGATTATGTATCATGAAGTATCTACATATAAAGAAAATTCTCCACAATCAGGGCTTTGAAATGCTTGAAACATCTAGCCCAGACAGACTATGGAATCCCTGTCCATGGAGATTTTTCAAAATTGGATTGGAGAAGACCTTAGCAACCTGACTTAAACTTTGAACCGAGGTTGGGCCAAATGTCAACTATGGGCCCACTTCCATCAGTCTGTCAGATAAATGCACATACAGATATGCTTGTACTAACTAATACAAGTTTATATCTCACAAGTATAGATGTTTGATAGTGAAAATAATAAATAGAAATGATAGAATGCCTAGCATTCATTGTTCATTGTCATCTATTTTTAAAAGCACACACTTTTAATTATATATATTTTTTATATATATATAAACACTGTAAGACCATTCTGCTGTTGCAAGGCAAATATAATTTCTGTTTACATTTTAAATCAAGTTCTGACATGAAATGACCTTCTTATCTAAACAAATTTAATCTTCGGTTTAGAGGTTTATCAAGACAAAATGTTTTGTGCCTCTGAGTTCTTTGTGTATGCTAAAATATACATAAACTAATTCAAAATGACTTAATCTATTGCAACAAAACAAACATATTATCTTATCTACTTTTGAAGCCCAGTTTTGTTAGGGGAAAAAATAAAATACAGTAAAAATATTCCTGAGACCTAAAAACATACTTTTTACATAGTATTGTTGACATAGTAGGTAAAAAAAAATATTGAAAAAATAGGGGTTTTTTTTTCAGAAAAATTATGTATTTAGCTTCTCCGGTATTTCTGCTTTTAATAATCTTCTGGAAATGCCACCAGAATGCTAAAGTACAGATCTCTTATTTAATTTGGTGCATCTATGTGAGAGACAGAACACTAAAGCAAAAGGTATGATACCCAGTGCTTCCCATTCAGTCCCTCTCATTACTAACACTTGCTCTATCAAACAGTATTCCTTTACCAGATGATGATTCCTTTTTTGAGTAATAGCAATGGAGCTACAATTTTAGAATGGCTTTTCCCCCTTTGGTGCAACTCTGAACTCAATGCATCATTTATTCTTTCGCACCATGTATAATACACTGTAACACAATTGGATTTACTGGTGCTAGACAGACGAACTCCTAACCTTTAATGTCAGCTGCATTAGCATATAATTTCATATCTATTTTCTCAGATTTATCATTTCACCTTTTACAGTGCACAAAGCTAATGTAACTTCTGCTGATGCCACTGCAAACTGGTTAGGTGATTTTATTTCTAACCTTTCTGAAATGGCAATGTGCTCTTCAGAAGACCTAGAAAACGAAACTGAAATGAATGTGCTCAGTGCCTCCCTCTCATTTCTGTTTGGTTGTTGTTTCTTTTCCCCTTTATCTTTTTCACACATCATCTTTGTTCCTTCCCCATCTCCTTTATTTAAAAAAAATAATCCCTTGAGGAACTGTTGAGAAGAGCAAATTAGTTAAAGGGTCAAATCACCAAATTGCTTGCTGGCTTCAATTACATGTCAGCTGAAAGAAAGGCAAAGTTATTCCACCAGATTTTAAAATATAATTTTAAAAATAACATCTTTTCAGATGTGTTGCCTTGCTGTTAGACCAACTGCATCAGTGGTTCTCTTAAAGTATTGACATTGCTTAGAGTAATTTTCAATATTTACATGTCTTGAATACATATATTCATCCTCTCATCTTTTCTGGATGACAGAATCTGTGCTGTGCTATGTGTGTTAGCTGTGCTGCTAAATTCTTCTTTTTTAATTACATTTGATGAGGCACTGCTTTTCTTCCAGCAATTTCCTCAAATTTTCCAGTGGCTGAAAAGAATGGTTCTGTTTCCTCATTTTCTACCCTTGCTACAAGTGCTCAAACACATTTCAAATGACTACAGCCTAAAATTCCTGTCTCCTTCAACACTACCCTGATTTTCATCAGAAATCTAAAGACACTTCTAGAAGGGACTGGGTTCCTTGAACACTCAACTGCAATCTCCTTTATTTACCAATTTTATATCAGAGCTCTGGTTATGTACATTGAACTGTGGTAGAGAACAGCAAAGGAAGATTAATGGATTCTGTAATTAACACTGTGATTTTGTTTGAGGCAGTTTATTGAGCTAACAACATCCACAATGTCAGACAAATATGAGACAAAGCAGATAAAAGTTGTGTTTGGGTTTTTTTGAAAAGCTACACAGAAAAGGTGGATTTTGAATGATTTATTGATTTAGTCTTATAGCAGAATGAACAGAGGTGACATGAGTAAATACCACCACCTTATGCTTTTTATTCATCTACTGTATAATGGGCATCTCAGTTGGCTGTGGAAGATGTGACTAAACCTTCCATTATAGAAAGCTTTCTCCACTCATTCACCAAAAAGGATTTTAAACTATCCCAGTATTTATGAGCATATGGACTAGAAAACTAAGTTTTAAGTAAAATACATGCAAAGTGAAACAGAAGACAGAAAAGAACCAAACAGCTTTTATATGCAACTCCTTCCTATCTCACTGCATCCTCAAAGGCAAATCCTTGTTTTGAGCTTCAATTTTAGTCACCTGATGACTTTTCAGTTACAGCAGTGTCCAGCTCCCCCAGGTCCCTGTGAAGTTCTCCTCAGCCACTTTAAAATCTATTTTCTCCCTGCTCCTCACTGCAGACTGTCAGCATCCGTGCCACAGCTGCAGGTTCCCAGTTTCCAAGCTGAGGTTCCCCTCAATTGTTACATCGCGACTCTTCCTCACTGGTGCTGGCTTTGTGGCTCCCCTATGGGAAATACAATCTCCTATCTCCTCCAGACGGTTCTGCCACAAATGGTCACTTTGAGCAGTGTAACATAAAACTGGCTATGACCAGATCAGACATACATCATATTAGAAAGGCAAAAAGACATGACAAGGTAAAATATCTGGTGTGAGTGGTATGGCTCTGATAACAATAATCCATAAACTGTTTCTCTATGGAGCATCACAGTTGAGTTTATCATGCTGAACAGAGTTCAGATCAATTCAAAACATCAGTTTTTACCATCTGAAGAAAAAGTAAAAAGATGGTTATATGACCACTCTAGTACTGTACAATCAATTCCTTATCTCTGTACTATATCACTGATTCATGTAACGATCAAATATGAGAAACACTACAAACACTATTTATATATAAAATTGAATTCTAAATGATGTGTAGTTTTGACAATTGGATCAAATTACATAAAAGTCCTTTTAAATACCTTTAACTTCTTTGTCGTTCTTGAACCATCTAATATCAGCTGCTGGTTTACTACCAGATGTCTTGCAAGTTAGCTGCATCCTCTCTCCCTCCATAACTGGTGAGGTAAATCCAGTAATTTGTGGCTTCTCCGGAACACCTAACAAGCAAAACAAGCAAAATGTCTCTGATAGTGTCAGCTGCTGCCATGAATATACAACCAACTTAAAGTTCACTTCTTCATACGCTCTAAATTCTGGAAACACAATAATTAGTTCTTTGCCTTGTGAGTGAACCCTGTTTCCTATTGCAAATAAACTGTCAGTCTGAAGTGTAGCTGGTTCTAAAGAATTAAAGAAAACAAATTATCTAATTTTCTAAGGGAAACACTGTATTTTTAAAACTATCTTATCTGCATTTATTCGGCGTGCAGGTCTAGTCTGACTTGCTATTATAGGGTTTAAACCGGTCTTCACAGCAAGCAGGATGACAAAGTGTATTAGAAGTACAGGGGTGAAAATAAAATGTAACTGGCAACAAAAACCTGAACTGATCTAAGTTCAGAGCACATGTTTAGAGCATGAATTATGAAGATTTTAATACCAAATCCAGGGAAGAGGTCAGACTAAAATAAATATAGGAGTTACTTTATCTTCAGAGAACACATAATCAAAAGACCAACAGGTATAATCACAATTCCATTCGCTACGGAGAATTCTTCAGCTAAATCCAAGTTATTTTGAGGAGGTCATATGATCATGACATACTATACATGTAATATTAAATTTGGAAATAGTTGTTTTTCAATGAACCATGGAAAATTAAAAAAAAATAGAGAAGATAATTGGGAAAAATATGATCACTACTTGTATAAATCCATTGGACTACTGAAAACACAAGAATAACTTATTTTAAAGTGATCCTGACAACCATAATTTTAAATTCTCTGCAAATGTCATTGTTGTAACTTGCATCTGCAGTACTTTGATGTGTTCATATTTGTGGCTAGAAAAAGAGACCAGCCACAGTAATTGACCCTGTGCCCTGTATTTCACAATTTGGTTTGTTTACATCTCTTTTCCAAAATGAGAGATTATGTACATGAAACCCAAGCAGCAGTCCCTAGAACATAGTATATTTCTGTAATAAATATACTCCTCTCTTTCAGGACACAAAATGATGTCTACTATAATACCTTGACACTTAAATATTCTAATCCATAAAGAAGCAGTCGATAAAGAGGTTATTAGTACATAAAAAGATAGTTTAATTGATTGAAAGATGTACTACATTTCAATGGGAAATAACCTCTTCTCAGATAGAAAGTGGTCAAAGAGTTTACAATGTTAATTTGAAATAGAAAGTTACAAAAAAAAAAAAAAAAGACAAAAAAAAGACAGGCATCTTAAAGCTTGCAGCTTGCTTTCTGGGAAGGTTAGTAACTGATGTTGGGAAAATTTCATGAAATGCTTCCCCAAAATGAAGGTAGAACTAAAAGAACTGTGAAAGATCAAGCTACTTTGGTTAATTAATATTGAACTGTGAAAGATCAAGCTACTTTGGTTAATTAATATTGTCTAGATCTTTTTTTATCTTTGTAACACCTTTCTATGTCTTTCTGCCATTTAAAAGGTTGAACTGGTCTACTCATCTACTGTTTAGATCATGAGATGCCTCCCTACAGTAAAGACCAAAGGTAGGCAGTTGTTATTGCAGAATATTCTGCTTTGAGTGGGTGTTTTTTGTCCTTAATGGCAAACTCGTGAGGATTTTTGTAAAATAGTCTCACAGGGACTAAAAGGGAGACATATTTCATATCCTATGCACAAAACCAATTCCCTGGCTGGATTAATGTGAATATTACTGGCACAGAGAACATCTTACATTAGTCCTATTAAATTCATCTGTCTGCCTGTCTACGTATAAAAATAAAACAAAAGGAAAGAAAGAATCAAGTTCAGGGACAGAAAAAGGAGAAAAGAATAAAAATCAATCTGTAAAATCATATAACCTCTTAGGTACGCAGGTGTGTTTCAATGAACTATAGCAATTTCAGCTGATTGGGCTACTGACATTCATAGAATCATATAAAGCTTCGAGCAGAAACTTTATTTCCTGGGCATCTCTCGAAATCTATTGCTTTTCTATGTGTATCTATAACCTTTGGGGAAAACAGCAGAGCATTTAGAGGATAAAGCATAGAAGCAGCAGCAAACCCAGTGAAGATACGCACTTTATAGAGAAAAAACGAGGCAGAATGAGCCAAGAAAATGCACAGCTAAGGAAAACCAATAAAGCTCTAAAGCCCGTTTTGATTTCATGCTCTCTGATTTTCTCCCCTTTGCCCTATACAATACATTGTTAGGAGATGAACACATGCACCTTCTTCGCACTTCTGGTGCTTGGGATGTAGAGGTTATGTCCATTTTATGGAGCACTCATACGGTGGTATTTGTGTGTGCTCCCTAATTCATCTCCTGCCACAGTGCAACTAGTAAGAGGGATGTTATTTTTCAGCACAGCAGTATGAAACAATAAACTTCAGGGAAACAAGATCAGACATTTACATTTATCTTCTGCCAAGCTTTAGAAAACTTTGTTCTTATCATAATTTTCCAAAGCCTGAGAAGTTTAACACTTGCTTCTTTATGCTCAGCTCTTTATACTTACCGAGAACAGTAAGAAAAGCCTTGGAAGTCTTGACAGGCATAGTAAATAAAGAGCAGGTGTACTGCCCTTCATCCGACAGAGACACATCACTGACACTGATACTCAGTTCATGCCATGAGGCTCGGACCAACTCAATTCTGTTGTCCCTCAGAGCTGAAAAACAAAAAATCGTGTTATAAGGTAGGAAACAGGACGTTAACAAAGCATGGTATATTGTACAAGAGACTCTATGAGTAGCCTAGTGAAATCACACCCTAGAATACAGGGGTATGGACACAGTTGTCTTTATGCATAGTAGTTTGCTTTCTCTGTGGAGTAAAGTACAAGACTCCAGCAAGTTTTTGAATAGCTTACTGCCTTGTATATCAATCTAGAAACTAAGGAACTTTAGTTACCTTTGACCTTCCCCTAAAAATACTAACACTGACTTTGATTTCTGCCCCCTAGCAGCTTTGTACAGCGTCTAAAATAACTCCTTCCTAAATCCATTTTTTCTTTCATGTATTTATCAATGTGGGTGAATATTGAGAATCCCTTTTTTTCTAGTAACAAACCTTTTGCAAGTAAGAAGTCTAGCACTGCATAGCTTGCCTATAGATTTTTCTTACATCCGCTACTACTCATATTGAATGGGAACATCAGATTTCTGGAATGCTGTAAGGGTATTTCTTATCATGAATATGTTGAAAGTTCTACTTCTGCATGCATATACAATACATTTAAAGAGTTCAGGTAATTGAGTATAGTGGCTTTACTTTACTCATCTTCTATCAGAATATCCTTCCTAGCAAGATTTTCTTTGCATGAAACCACTGAGGGAAGAGGAATAGGTAGATGTACTTAAATTCAAAATGTCACTTTAGCTAATGTTTTAAACTTTTAAATATTTTAAAGGTTATATTTAGAGTAACCCACATTTTCTTCTGAAAAACAGTCAAAACATTTCCAAACATTAAATTTCTCTGTATTAAAGCTGTTTCAGGAATCTACATATATTAATCAAGTCTTTCCACAGCACAGAAATACTAGCATCATAAGTAAGTAAATGACATAATTCTCCTAAGCGAACGATAAAAAAACCCCTCTGTAACTCAGAAAGTTTTGCTGTATACCTCTAGATTCAAATCTTTAACATGACAATATTTGAATCGTCAGTAAGTCTATTTTTACAGTAAGCCTCTGAAAGCCAAAACTAAAATATAAAATATTATAATTACTGGGAGAGCTATGCTTTGATTTGTGAGAATAACCAAGGTGTGCAAGTCCCTAATGATGCTCTCACTCGCTGCTTTCTGAAGTCCCTAAAGGCTCATAGATTTGTTTCTCCTCACATTTATATCTGCCAACGATAAAAGCAAAGCTTTACCATGGTTCTTTTGCTACTATATCTACATGTTTCTGCCCCATTGCAAGGCTCTCCAAGTGTTGCCAATGCAGGAAGATTTACACTGAAATAAGTAGCTACAATGAAGATTCAGCAAAAACGTCACTTGAACTTGCTGCCTTCTAAAGCTACTGTTCAGGTTTCTTTACAGTGAACTCAAGCTGAATTTGCTGGTTATTTTAGGGTAGGACAGCTAAAGCTTGACTTATTCTCTGCAGGGTCAGACAACTGAAAGGTGACAGCTTAAGCAGTCCTAACACACAAGCATGCCACAAACTGCTCCAAGGCACATCGAAGTGACTGCGATTGTGTGTAATGGACACATTCCAAACATAACCGAGACATCTGCTGGCCACCAACAGCAAGAAATAAATAATTATGTAGTATATAATATAAAATGCACATGATGATGGAAAATAGGTGCAACGTCAATGCAAAGAAGCAAGCAAAACAAAAGCCACCAAATGAAAAGCCATGTATATACCAATATGCCGACAAAACAGCCCAGAAAAACAAGCTCAAGAAAACAAAAAACACATAGAAGCAAGCTTCTACCAACCCAGAATAGCAGGCAAAGCTGATGACTGTGGCTTTACTAGCCAAAAGTCCTCACAACAGTGAAGCTGTTGCTATCTTTGAGGAAGTAGTAGATGGGGACTCAGAATTCATTTCTCAGCTTTTCAATTCTAGTCAGATGCAAACTGAGCAGACATAAGAATGGTAGTTTATTTCACATTACTGACCTTTCAAAAAAAATATTTTCAAAATGACCCAGTGCTTCTAAATGGTTTGATTACTACCACACCCATACATACAATTTAGAGAACAGCATAGGAATTACAAAAAAACCTCAGCAACCCATAATTTGAAAGTGGTGACTTTTGCCTCCTCTTAATCAGAAATTATTTTAAAAGTAATGCAGTATATCATCCTACAGCGTATTTTACTTTCTTATAATTTTCAATTGCTACTGTCTCATGATAAAAATTTATGTAGCAGTTGAAATATTTTCCTATAGATGGGACAATGTGCAGATTTTCATGCACTAAACAGAACTGCAGTTAACTCCACTAGAACACAAATTTTCCATTTAGATCCTACTTGTAGAAAAAAAAAACAATTGAAATACAAACCACCTGCATCAGCTACATTCCTATTGCTCCCCTCCCTCATTTCCTCCCCTCCACACCATTTTTAACCTTTGTACAAAATAGAAACCTCAGTTCAATCAGTTTTCTGGAAAAATGGTAAAAACAACCACTGACCAAGGCCTAGGATCAGATGTTCCATGTTTCAGCCTGGAGTGAATTTTTATTGGAAGAACAGAAATAAATAGTAATGAAAATACCAACACTGAGCCTTTGAAAAAAAAAGTGCTGCAAAGAGCACCGACATATACTCCTTTGCAGGAAAGCTGTTTGTCAGAAGCATTTCTATAAGTGCTAAGTCTAAATGCAATTAATTATCTGTGCCATCAATTTCAAACCCGAGTTCCAAATCAATTCAAACTGTAAGATTTCCTGTCTAATGCAGGTTTGAGAGCAAACCAGTGAGAAAACTCTGCTATTGCATAGACAAGGCTAGCGCTTACATGGAATCTTTTTAGAATCTTACTTTCAAAATTTATTCCTACATCTACGACTATATCAGTATCTATATCTATTTAGAAATACACCATTTCCTCTTGCGAAATTGATGGCTGTGATGGATGCCAGAACTGGTTTGTTTCTGTTTTCTGCGTCAGGTATACTTTGCTAAAAGGGTAAAGTTAGATCAGAACAAAGGTGGCTAACTGTCTAGTTCTGGCTCCCGCACCTTGGGGCAGGGGTCCTTCTGGGAGAGGATGGCTGCTCCTTCCTTGGACAGCAAATGAACAGTTGACAGCATTGGAGAAGCCAGGAGTACTTCTAGCCAGCTGGCAATCTCCAGGCATGGAGACTGAGTGGAGCAGGGGTCTTGCGTGTGGCAGAAGGTAAACCCTTGCCAAGCCTGGTTGCTGGAGCAAAGAAGCCCGTGGAGCCTGAACAGAAGCCAGCTACTGAAAGGTCTCAACTGGCAAGCAAAAGCTTGAAGGAGAAGACATACTCCTCAAGGAGCTAGTGGATGGGAAGGAGATTTATTTACAATACTCTCTATTCAATCTCTTTCATAAGACCTACGTTCTACTTGTTTAAAGAGTGATCTCATCTAGTTTATTATTCTCTATTTAACGGACATGAGCTTCAAAAGCTTTCTGTAAGCTTTTTGACCGCTCTTTCTTTGTAGTGAGAATTGCCCCAAAAACAGGAAATTTCACCACAAGGTTCAAGCCTACTCGAGGCTCTGCTATAATAGTTTAAATAAAGAACCATAAAGTGAAATGCAGAACATTCTCTCTTATTTAAGTAACAGCAAAAAACAAACAGTAGAACATGTATGGGGGCATTCTGCAAGAATCTGGGGGGACATTCTGCAAGAATTTGGAGTTTGGTACACACTAAACAGACTTTCTATATACTGAAATGTCCGTGGGTTGCTCAATACAAACAGTAGTAAATATTTCTGGCTCCCCGCAGAAGGTAACAGGAGACACCAAGCTTCTTTTTAATGTGTCTGATACTAAAATACAGCTTCTATATTGTACTCAGGTGACAGTATTTATTCCTCCACTTTTTAAGAAGGTTGTACTTATCGCTGCATTTGTATTCCATGGGTAGTTTCTGAAAACTATTTATTAGTTGCACTGCGGCAACGACTAGACAGCCCAGGTAGAGCACAGAAAAGAAAGCTTTGTCCTTAAAGACTCAGCCAGCTCCATGCTCAATGGACTTGCATGGTTTCCTAGCCTCACTCCTAACTCTCCCTGCTCTTTCAGAACCTTCTCTGGAAGTTCTTTTTTTTTTCTTTTTTTTTTAATCCCCATTTCACTTTCTTAGAAGCCCAATACACCTTTTTGGCCTCTTCCTGACCTACATTCCCGAATCATTACCTTATCAATAGCTTGAAATGCCAGAATTTTTGCATGTTACAGAGATGCCAGAAAACGGCTAAAGAAGCAGAATATATATTTGACTTCTGGGAAATACACCTATGCCAAAAGAGTAATAAAGTATACCACCACTGATGTCTCCTTCCTGGATTCTTACATTGTAAGCGCTTATAAAAAAATAAAATGCAACAAAAAATATAATTGCATAATAAATTCCAATATGCCCTAAGTACATTATTTCAGTTTTCTGTAATTCCCAGGCACATATGATGTAATTAGTTTGCAAAGTATGAAATAATTATGCATAAAATACTTGTTCCTAAGCAGACACACTTCATTTATTTTACCTGTCATTCTCTTTTTCTGCGGAAAAGATTTCCTTTCAGAATGTTTTCTGAGACAGAAACAAGTAACCTTGATAATTTGCATAGTTTAGGTTATTATGAGTAAATTTTAGTATTAATGCAGTGTTTCAGCTGCATTAATTAGCAATTGTTGAGACTGACAACCACTGCAACAAACTGGTGGTCTGGTTCACAAGCACAAAAACCTGTACTTTACTTTTTGCAAAAAATAACACAACCATCATATGTAGTCATGTAGTGAAATCTTGCAATAGGAATTATATCAAAGAGAGAAAAGAAACTTAAAAACACAGTGTCATGGAAAAAAAATTAAAATCCACGTTTCATCCTGGGCATAAAAGGCAGTTGGATTTGTTAGATGTAGTAGCCAGAGGGCAGCATCTTTAATCTAATTTCTTTAAAAAGACTATATCTTAATAGTATTTTGAGTTTTATATTTGAAGAATGAGGAAGAAATAAACAACAAAACCCCTAAATCCTCCAGAGTAATTTGCAGATGTTTTGACAATACTAACTTGACATATGCTGCCACCCTGGGATTCACTCAAGAAAATTTTCTTCCTCATGTTAGAGCTGTTCCCTCTGTCTTGGGAATAATGTAACCAATAGCTGGAACCAGAAGAATTTCTGATGCTCTACAGGTTGTGCTAAAGTCCCAGAAATTTAATACTTAAGAAACTGAAAAAATCCCTCTGATCTCCAGGTTGTAACTTTCTGAATGCAGTACCGTCATCAAATGTGAATTAGTTTTCAATGAATGTATATTGTGTTTCCAGATATACTTGAATATACTTGAGAAGGCCTTTTGCTTTGTCCCTAATTAATTCAATACACCAAGATGCCCACAGGGATGATCTACAGCACTCGCTTATAGTTGTACATCAAAATCTGTCAGGCTACAGACGACCACCACAGCAAGAAAAAAAGAGACAGAAGGGTAGCAAATGGAAAAAAAAACCCGAACTACTATTTTCTTCTGTGTTTAGTCTTCTAAGCCTTCATACTTCTTATCAAAACATTTAATTGTCCTTTAAAAAAATCATGTACACATTGGTTTGTTACTGTACTACCAGTTTGCCCATTTCCAACTGATATGCAGTTAGTACACTGGTGCCTAACCTATCTAGTAGCTACTTGCATGGTATCTGAACTCCAAATATTTTCAAACTTTTTAATTATTTGTATGTGGAAAGAAAATCCTTTTCCTTCCTCTTTCTTTCTAGTCATGCAATTTGATTATTTTCATACAAGGAGGCATACAAGGCTAGGCAGAAGTGTGGATATTTAGTAATCACGTTTTCTATTCCTGTTTTATGTGTGTGGTGAGGCCACGTCTGCCTCACCCCATTTCCACTCACTGGAAATGTAGTCCATAGCATTGCAGCTGTGAAACTACTACCTTTGCTCTTATAACTACCTGGTCGTGATTCCAACGGAGTCCAAAGGTCAGAAAGATAGATGAACTCCTAATCAGTCTAGAGCCATGATAGATTTCAGTACTGGGACAGAAACATTGAAATTGAATCTACTTGCACAGGTAATGCTAATGTAGACAGAAAAGCTCATGGAAATACATTAGGAGTTTCTATGCAACCTATTAGATTGGCTGATGCATGTACCGTTGGAGTCCTTTAAAGGTGACATCATTTGTAAGTAAAATTAGCGGAAGTAACAAAACCTGAAGGTCACAATACTGGGGACAGATCTTTGGCTAATTGGGTGTGGAACAGTAATCTGGCCAATTTGCAGATACATAATGATTTTTTTTCCCCCATTAGGAAGGTGATTAGTAACATAGATGAGTTCAAAGAGACATTCCAAACAGCATCTTTCACAGTTTTGTGTCACTCAGATGCTGTGGATACTTCAACTCCACTGAATTTCCCAACCCATTCATGTACTTAATAAATCCAGGTCATCACTGAGGATGATAAGTAACGTGTTTGAAATGGAAGAATGACATAACAATCCTTAGAGATTAGTTTTACTTTAATTCCAGTGCATTTCTACTTCTCTTTGAACCCTTCTAAAGTACTTGGTAATCAAAAGGAAGAAACAATGGGGGCAACAGGAATATACTTCTTCTATCTCTAATCATCTGGTCAGCTTCTACTTTATGCTCTGGTTTGCAATATAATAAGCAAAGACTAGACGGCTTTAGCTGAGAAATACTGCTGAAATATTTGATTAGCTTAGAGAACAACATTCAGCAGCAAGCTGCTTTCTCCTTTTTATCTTTTTCAGATTTTTTGCACATTGGATAATGCATATGTCAAGGAGTACAGCAAACTCCCTTCATTAGAAGAGGTTCTGACTGTCTCACTAACAGAGGCATCTTCTCTGTGCTCACCTTGAAAAGGCCAGAGCACTGGGGATCCAGAACCTGTCCCTACACCGTTAGCTATTACTTATCAGAGTGGGCTGTATTTAAAGAACAATCTTAGATGCTTTACGAAGAAGATCCAAACTGCAAGGTAATTTCTTCAGTGAAACAATTCACCGTTTCCTGCAGTCTGGATGGAATGAAAACAGTTTAAGGTGACTTACAATGACTTACAATCTTGAACACATCTGCCAAGTGAGGTTTCACCAACTGTTGCCAACTGACAAAAGAAGGCCAGGACGATTATATGCCCTTCATGAATGGAATAAATATGGTAAAACTTTCCTGCATACCAGATTTTCTGCACTGAGCTATATTTTCTTCCACAATAATTTTCTGTATTGCCTTCAGTTTGTCTCTTTTTCAGAGCATTCAAGAAACATGGCAATATGTAAAAAAAGAACTTGCCTTCTAGAGTGTTTATAATGCCTGCTTCTGGCATTAGAGAGGCACTGCACTTATGTTCTGCTTGCTTTTGAGAATCATAAGGATGACATTTATTCTCTGAAGGATGAGGGCTGCCTCACTTTCACATAAGAAATTTAAGTTTCAAATCTTTCCAAAACATACAGGTTTTGACCTACAAAGATGCTTTATTGTTTTATTGCATTGGGATAACGTTTAACTGTACCTCCAAAACTAAAGCAAGAACCACATTAGTCGGGATGAAATGTCATCTTACAAGGTCTGCTCATCTGGTTCCTTCTGCAATGGGGAATTACAGGATTTCCTATTATACTAATGCAACTGGACATGTGCCACAGCATGGTACCCTAGAAAAATCTTTAAAGATCATACTTCTCAAATGTGCAGCTGCAAAAATTAAAATTGCAAAATGATCTGGCAAGGTTAGAAATGGACAGAATTAAAATAAATGAGATTCAATAGATAAAAGTAATTGGTAATCTTATATACTGAGTTGGAGACTGGTATTTTGAAAGCAGTAATGCAGGACAGAAGCTCTGAGGATTAAAGAGGAAATTCTTTAACTATTATGTTCAAACGCAAAACCACTCTAAAAAGATGAATCCTGTTCTGGGTTGTACTAATCCTGGCAATTATGGTAAAAGGAAAAAATAATGCTACAATATTCCAAAACTGCATACATCATACTGTGTCATATAATGTAAATTACAGGTAGAAAGAGGCTCTCAGTTGGGAAGGTAATTTCTGAAGGTCTACCAATGAAATACTACTGCATAAGTAATACTACAAAAATGCAAATAATACAATAGAGAGCTGTAATAACAGTCCACACCTGCCTAAGAAAATACTAATACAAATTAATTTTTTTCTATAATTTTGAGGGTAATACTGAAAAAACAGTAAGTTTCAGGCTAAATGATAGTTTTTCGTAAGTGAGAAATGTAAGATAAAGACCTTATTGAAGTAGAAGGGATAGATAAATACTAATCCTCTTGCAAACTAAAACAAAGGTACGCAGATTTCTAAGTTTGCTCTTCTGTGAAGACCAGACCAGGTAATTTCTGCTCATGCTACTGATATTGATACTAATAATTGTGTTAACAGTACTTGAATGATTGCTGACCAAGGCAGATTTAAGCTTATATAGGTATTAAAAAATGTCTAGCCGAACAGCACAGAGCTCTACCAAAACATTGTACATATTTTAAAGAACATCAGTTACAGTGTACTCACTTTTTTTCTTTAGGAGACTGCTCTTTACAGTCATTGCTGGTGACCTTCATGCACTGGCTTTAGTCACCTTTGGGTGCAAGGAATCCTAAAGGTAGGGAACACGGAACAACTCCACCAAATTTTACACTCAGCACTACTGGAAATTCAGTTTCTCCTCAAATCTGCCCATGTGCAATATGCTTTTCATACATGTCTGCAGCTGACCATGTCTTAAGGAAGCTGTAGAACTGAATTATACCTATATTCCTCTAACCTTGTAGATGGTGACATTACAGCTCTGCTCATTCATTAGCTAAACAATGATCCCATCATACTGAAAATGCTTTTAGTGGCACAAATAAGTAACACTCACAGCAGAGTCATGTTTACGGTACTGCTTCTTATTTCTTGGAAAGTCACAGCCTTCTAATTTCTAAAGAGTGCAGTCCTGTTCAAATGTGTTATCTCAGCAGGGTTTGGAAAGACTTTCTCACTTATTAAAGAACAAAGAGAGATTGCTTTCTAAGTGAGAACAGGTATAATATGTGTCTGTTCTTTCTGCACTTCTTGATCATTCATGTAGATACATGAATTAACATCATTCTTCCTGTAGCAGATGGCTACATTGGCCAGACATGCAGTAGGAATACTCATATGTCCTAACTACATTATGAAGTCAGACTCCCTGAACTCCTGCTGCAGTTAGTGGAGCAAGATAGCTTCCTCCAGAGGCCAATTAAGAACAGGTCACTGCCCTGAAAATATTCAGAACCTGAACAAAACAGCAAAGAAATCATCAACGATTGATAAGTCTATCTGCAATCAATCTACCAATTGATTCCAGTACCAACGTAGAGTCAACCACTAATGTATACGTCAATACTGAAGATATTAGTGGTGCTAGTGATGACTCGCAGATCTCATTATCTAGGGAATTGAAATACGGAACAAAGTATCAGGAGACATCTGAGACGAGTGCAATTCCAGGGAGGATTCTCAGAAAGCTCTTTGGTGGTTTCAACATCTTTTCTGACAGAGCCCTTTAAATTTTTATGATGTCTCCCATATAGCCTAACAGCACACAATCTGCCTCTGAACTACAAGTACATAGATGCTTCCTCTTTTGTGGGATTTGTCTTAGTTTTCCAGATGCAGGTGCGCTGTGAAAGAAACTATTAGTGAGAAATGGTGATCAAAACAGATAATTAAGGGATTGGAGCATCTCTCATACAAGGAGAGGCTGAGAAATTTGGGAATTTTAGCATGAAGAAGCAGCAAATCATGAACTTAATCCAAATTCAAAAGAAAAATTTGGCAGCAGAACTTTCTAGATCTCTAATTTTCTGAGGAACCTGGTCTAACTGGACAGAGTTGGAGAATAAGGTTGGACTAGGTGACCTCCAGAGGTCCTTTCCAATGTGAAACATTCTGTGATTTTTTTATTCTAGATGTTTTGGGGGTAAAGAATCTACATATCTACATTTGTGAAAATACACTTTTTGTGCAGCTATATTCCAAGAAGGTGGTGGCTTCAGAAGTGCAGCCATACAATATTTGGAGTCCAGAGTGGTGGCCAGACATATTCATCAAGCACTACCGAATACTGTTTGGAAAAATAAAACAAATATTTGACATACAATGGCATAAATGGCATACTAAGTACTAACAGCTGCACTGAACAAAAACTCTACCATGAATTAACAGTTACTGACAGTAACAGAAGTGTAGAATCATGCTACCATTGGTAGCATTTGTCCCCAATATCTGACACTTTTGGGGCCATTCACATACACCAGATATATTTGAGTATACTAGAAGAAACCTGTCCACGCTTAACATATATGTATAGACAAAAAACAGCTGACTGCATACTGGCTTTTTCATTCAAATATTTATTGAAGGCATTTTCTTTTTTAAGAGTTGGGGAAAAATATTCCTCTGGTTGGTTGTTTCTGCAGTTGAAATTATAGCAGTAGATACAGGATTGAAGACATTAATTTGAAAAGCAAATACACAGAGTAACTACCATTTACAGCTTCATAGCTAGAGAATGCTACTTACCCTTCACACTTGCAACGGATGATTAATTATATTGGTTCTCATACTGCACTTTTCTTAACTGGTATAGTCTGAAGGTTCACTAAGAAACCACCATAACTAACCTGTCTTCAGTTTGTTACTTTTGACAGATAGATTTGTGTGCCATACAAAAGGTAGCATTGAATATTTAAAAAATGCAAGAAGTTGTTTCAATGTTGACTGATTTTTGTGGCTATTTTTAATAGACGGTAAATCACTTGAGTATTGGAGATACAGTCTAAGAAGAATTTCTGTATTTACTGTGTACTACTGAATCATACATAATGGATCAAGAGTAACTTCCAATTCTGCTTCACAAGCTGTCTGAGACATGGCATAAGCAAAGGTATTTGGCCTTCAGGACAGTGACTGTTACCGTACTCTTTCTTGGGCTTGTCGACAAAGTGCCCGTCAAAGGACATTAATTGCACATTTGGATGATAATATGTTCACAGCATCAGATGTAATAAAGAGTGCTGCAGTAACAATCTGCAACACTGGATACATGAATGTTTTTGATATCTAAGTTATAATAGCCCATTTTTTAATTATACCGTGTCCTTGATTCCTCCTTCTCTCTCTTCTCTTCACTTCAGAGCTGATCATTTAACTCCTTTTTACCTAGCATTCATCTTCTTTTCCCTATTCTCCAGGCACAAAACTTAAGACCTCTATTTTAAAAAGTTTTTAGAAAAATAAACCTGTTGTCTATACACATGAATCTCCTTTCCCATCTTACACAAGTCCTGGTAGACTCAACAGTTCTGGAAAAATTCCAGATATCAAATATACTTCCTCTGGTATACAATGATATTTTAACACTACCACTTTTGACAAAAGCAGCACTTTTTCTTCTGATTTCCGTTTTGCTTGCAAACTGTTTGCCAAGTTTGATGCTTTCCTCAGATCCTCCTCTTGCCCTTCTTTAATCAGTGTTTCCAAATTCTTCAACCAAAACTTACTAAATTAAATTGTATATTTAATTTCTTTCCCCCGTAACAGCCTTTAGTATACTCAATGTATGTTCACCTCCCAACTGACAGTATTTGTCCTGCCTCAGTGATCCCATCTTTCCTGATTTTTCATTCCTCTTACTCTTCATCTTCCTTCCTTCTTTTTCTTTGAAATCTTCCCTGACTGCACATATATGTGGGTGTTAGAAAACCTTGGAATAAGCTGTCTTTGACTTAATTTGTTCCTCCATCTAGTCTCTTCTTATCTCCATCAGTCTTTAATTGATAGAAAAACTTGTTGACATCCCTCCTAGTAACAATGCTCCCATTTTCTGTAGTAAGCAATTTTGTTTGATACATAATTTCTCTATAAGAATGAGGCCACCCAAAAGAAATTAGAAAATAAGAATGGGCTAAACCAACTGCATATGAAATATACATCTGGAATACTCATTAGTAACTCTTTAAATGGGAAGAGTACATAAAAATAATTCATTTATTTGTATTTAAAAATGTAAACCCCAAGGTACACTTTATCTTTTCTGTAACAGAAGTGCAAAAATGTAACAACTGAATTTAAATTACTTTACATTTATCAGCATCCTGAGCCATATAAGGAAGAATGTGGCCAGCAGGTCTAAGGAGATGATCCTTCCCCTCTGCTGAGCACTGGTGAGGCCACATCTGAACTCTTTTGGCCAGTTCTGGGCTCACCCAGTACAACAGAGACAGGGACATATTGGAACGAGTACAACAAAGGACCACAAAAGCGATTAAGGGACTGGAACATCTATCATATAAGGAGAAGCTGAGAGCGCTGGGACCGTTCACCCACGATGAGGTGAGATGAGGAGGCTTAGGATGTCGTCAATGTTGATAAATACCTGATGAGGGGAGTTGAGAAGATGGAGCGAGGCACTTCTCAGTAGTGTGTACTGACAGGCCAAAAGAGAATGGACACAAATTCAAATGCAGGAAATTTAACTTAAGCATAGAAAAAACTATTTTACTCTAAGGGTGGTTAGACACCTGCACAGGCTGCCCAGAGAGATTATAGAGTTTCCATCCCTGGAGATATTCAAAACCTGACTGGACACCATCTTCTGGGACAACCTGCTCTGGCTGACCCAGCAAGAGCAGGGCGGTTGGACCACATGGTCTCCAGGGGTCCCTTCTAACCTCAGCTAGCCTATGATTCTCTTGATTCATACAGGCAAAAGCTGTATCATAATACCTAAAAATAACCAACCCAAAAACAAACAAACAAAAAACCTCCAACATTTTCAAGCATTCCTCTTTTCCTTTTTGGCTTTTAAATTGCTTTCTTATAATGAACAACTGATATCCTGAATAGCACTCTGCTGAACTGTACTGAAGACAACTGCTTGAGGACTATCCATCCATAGAGACAAGTCTTTACCTGGTATTGCTAAAATGCTGACAGATTAATGTGATGCCCTCTGGAAATGAGTGCTGTTCTGAGCAGGGCCTCCCATTAACATGTCTTTTTGCAGCACAACAAATCTAAACCCCTTTGATTGCATCACTGAAAATGTGTCCAGTTAGAACAACAGAAAGGGAGAAGCTGGAGAGACGGAAGCCTGCCAGACTTCGGTGGTGAGTACGCACGGATGAGCGCTCTCATGCTCCAGGATCACGCTCTAGGTGGTTGTGATCTGTTCTCAGCTGTGTTAGCTACTTAGAGGATATCACAAGCTTCAGCTCCCCAAGAAAACTTTTGCATCAACACTGAATTACAGCATCATGGTCAGTAATAACAACAACAGAGTTATTTGGAAGCTCTGGCAGCTTACACCTTCAGGGTTACTGAAAAGCCCAATAAATTACCTCTGTACCTAGGGTTAATTTCCTCATTGAGAATGGATGTTACTGCTAGCTAGGAATTTAAAATGCTTCCTCCTCAGAACAGCAATCCCATGATGTTACCAGGATTCATCTGGAGGCAAAAAAATCTAGTTAATAAAATCCCTAGTAGACAAAAAAATTAATTCTATAATCCAGTTATTAAAGGTGCAGTTATGAAGTGTCTGTAAATGCTGACTTATTGAATATGCTTTGGAACCCTGTAGGCTTGATAGCCAAGAATCGTACTGGATTACTTTATTTCCAAGAGGTCCATTCTAAGAGCAGGGGGGGAAATAATCAAATCATACAGCACTTAATAAACCTCAATTAAAAATCTGCATTTTTTAAAAAAAACACAATTATTTTGTAGAAAAATGCTCAGAGTTGATACTTTCTCTCAGCTTTCCTAAATTTGAAACTGTCTTTGAAGATTTAATGTTCTCTAGTTGAATCCTGGAAAGTATCACCAAACACTGATAGATTAAAACAGAATAAAAGACCCCCTCCCACCCACACACCTCCCCCCAAAAAAGGGGGAAAAAAAGCCCAGCAATCAAACAGTTGGAGCACAGAAAATGACAATCCTATCAATTTAAGAGGACCGGCAGATTTCACTTTAGAGCCAGGAGAAGAAGGGTAATCAGCACTACATGGATTAACGCTAATGCAAAGGCACTGCGAAGTTCTGTAAGAGAGCACAGGGAAGCTCCTAGTGTAAAATTTAGATCATGAGCTTTACACCAATAATTAGCATAGTCTGTGACCAGGTTGATCTCCAGGGGATGAAGACAAAATGAAATTCTCATATGCAAATTCTTCCCACAGCCATAAAACATTAAGTGGATTAAAGCCAAAAAGAGGCAACCACCCCCCCCACCCCCCCCTTTGTCTTCCTCAAGAGAACTTCAGAGGATAAAGTTCCTCGGAGATTGCTTAAATTCAGAAAAAGGGGAAGGGGGGTAAAAGACTGTGGAACTACTGAAGGATCTGGCCTTGGCGTGTCTGTCTAGATCCAAGACAGCTACAGATGAGCCTAGATGAAACATTACTGACTGTGACAGACAAAGCAGGATGGGAATGATGATTGTATTGCTCTGCAATGTGAACTGCGGTAGTCAAAGTAACGTCCTGAATTATTCTATGAATGTAGGCGCTGATCATCCATTTTAAAATTAAAGATATATTGTTCCCTGTGAAAATGAAATCAAAGACTCTGCTCTGATCTCCCCCATTATGGAACAAATCAGATAATGTAAATCAAGTATCATCTCGTAAGGTGATCTCTACTGGAATAAATTTGGCAGCTGAGACAGACATGTCAAAAAGCCACTACAACAATACCCAGGAAACTCACTGGCACTCTGCACTGTTATTTGGTCTCTGATATTTCTGTCAAGTTATTGAGGAACAGTGCCTAGCTCTACTTGGGGGTGAACTTACCACATAAAACTATAGCAAACATCAGAAACATGAATTCCTGTGCCTAAGGAAAATCTTTGGGCACCGCTGAAACCCTTCAATCATGCAACGACAGGTACCTAGCTGAGTTGTTGAGCTCAAGTCTCGGATGCGCAAATACCTAACGGCAACTGCCTGAATTCTCCTGGGTCACTTACCTGTGTGGAGGATGGGGGGTAGATCCTGGGTCTGCATCAGGGCAATTCACAAAGAAGGTGCTCCTCCACTTGTTTTACCCATGAACTCACCCGCTAGACATCATCAGAGTAACTTGCTAGATCTCCTCTTGCAGGCAAACTGTGGTTCTCCAAAACCTGCCTATTCATTGTCACCCCCAAACTTCTGGTTAGAATGCCTCCTCAGAAGGGGCAGACCCAGAATTTCCAACTCACTTGCCCATCTGCATGCCATTGCTACTGGACTTTGGGGCATTTGCCATTAAAAGCCTCCTTTGAAACTGTCCTACTTTGTATGAATACGTACTATACACATATAAATACACATTAATTGAAGCAAAGACTTGAACATTATGCCCCCATGTCTCCCACCTGTTAGCTCATCTTTTTTTTTTTTTTTTTTTTTTTTTTTTTTTCTTGCCTGCTGTGAATTTTTGCAGTGGAATAGATTCAGTAAGTGAAGATGTGGGCAAAGCCTATTAAGAAAGTACAGTGGCTAGACAGGGCATTCTCTGAGAAGGTTGGGAGATCACGGGTCTTATTTCTGGTTTCTATTAGAGACTGTGGCAATTGAAAACCTTGTCCCTCCCTTATGCATCCCGCTATCAGTGATTGCTGTAACCACCTGGCTACTGGCTATGCCAAGCAGCCTCGTCTGTTTTTCCATTTGTGTCTGTTTCAGTGTGAGGAAGATCTGACCCAGTTTAAATGACATCTTTTAGAGAGAGTAGAGAATCCCAAGAAGCACTAAATACCTTCCTTTAGGCTGAAGTTGCTTGTCCAGGCTTTATTCCCCCTGATTAGGTTTTTCCTAATGTTTTGCTTACAAAACTTCTGCTTCAGCTTGTTGTCTTTGGAGAACCCCACTCTTAATTTGTCTTGATCTCTCGGTACATTTCTCAGAGAGTTTGAATATGTAATTTGAGTATATTTACTATAGGTAGAAGTGCTTTTTGTGGAACCAATCTATTGTTTCCTTAATGAGGAAAAACTGGTTTTCATTAAATGGTCACGTGTGATAAAGTCACTAACAAAAGCCAAGTGTTGACTCTTCAACCTCTCACCACACCTACTTGACTGTTTTCAAAAGCCGAACACCAGGTAAGATTCTCTTTTCTGTCATCATCTAACGAATGATATAAGTAAACTTAGGTACTGGGCATGAGTTATCAACATACAGTGCCAAAGTCTATACAGATTCCACAAGAGAGGCATACATAATGAACTTACCTTAATAAAACTTTTTTAAACATCTCAGTTCTTGCTACTTGTAATATTAATACTACTGATATTTGAATGTGTGAGGTATGAAGAGTTCTGTATAGACCAGAACTGACTGAGTGAGGAAGATGTTTATTTTTCTAATTTCTCTTTTGGTGTGCAGGGAAAAAGGGTGACATTTCCATGGTTGAAGTTAAAGACATCTCTCATCTGAAAAATGGATTCTGTTAACATCAACAATATACAATCTATACAGGGTATGTGTATCAACTTAGAGGAAAAAATGAGGAAAACAATCGTTAAGACAAACAGCAGACTAAACTAAACCTGACAGACTTGAGTGATGACATAATACCCTCCTACTCTGTGATGGTGACACAAAAATGCCAAAGGACACAAAGCTGTCAGTCTTGTTGTTTATCTTCTATCTAAGACTAATAAAGGGAGGTTGGTGATTGACAGAACAGACATGGGCACAGTCCTACGCATACAGTTTGCACGCTGTTTGAAAAATGTATTGATGGTTTTAGGGGTAGCTTGTTATTGCTTTTTTCTGCATTACCTTTGTGATCTTTCACAAACTTTTGATAAAACTTTTTAAAAGCTATCATTGCTTTTTTAAATTCATGATTAGTAGTTATAATTCCTAATATTGCAGTACCCTCATAACTCATTAACAGTTATCACCTTCTGAACAAGTGTCCAATTTAGTTGAAAGCAAACCTAAGTTTTGCATAACCCCTTAAGTACTATCATGGTGAATAATGGAATATTATCAAACATATCTATTTTTAGCTATCTCAGAAAACAGCCTAAATGCATCCTGCTACATCAGCTCCCAGCTACTAAAAGTGGAAAATGACACAGGTCTCTGTAGAACACAACACTGAAGCAGCACCATTTAATTTTAGCACATAAATCTTGTAAGGCAGGTAAAACTACAAAGAGAGAGAACAAGGAACAGTTTACATAGTGAAGAGTTGCTGAAAACAAGTGACTTATTTGGTTATTGCCTCAATCATTCTGTAGGAAACAACTGGTAGAAAATACTCTGAAATGAACCAAGTATCTTTCAGAGTCCTGGAGAGTAATTCAATGAAGAAGTCTGTGTTACTGAAAACACAGGAGACAGCATTTTCAAAATCTTCCCCTAAGTAAATGTGTGTGTGTGAGGATGCAATGCCAGTAAAATTCAAATTATTCTGCTTTATTAGTCAAGACTGTCATACAATTGAAGAAGGAACCCTATAGAGCCACACTGTCTTGCAATTCATTCCTTTCACTGGAGGGGTTACACAGGCCTCTGCTAGCAAGGTACATCTTTAAGACTTCCAAGAGATATCTTCTTTTCTAAAAGCAAATATACACAATAATAAGAAGGGCATTTGGATCCTGATTGACGCTTCCCCTCATACAGAAACTAACACTGAGAGGCACAATACTGAGGAGCAATATGTTTCCCACTGAGACTGGCCTGCTCCCCTGCAAAGTGCTGAATGTACTCCTGAGAAACATGCCATCTGCTTCTGCTTTGGATCCCAGTTTGTTGTTTGACCTTGTCTGGAGGCACTTTAGCTCACTGAGCCTATGATTTCTAACCCCACAAAGCAACAGTGACTTTTCCTTCCATCTAACACGCACTGTAAAGTGTTACTAGGAGAAAGGCAAGGTGCAGGAGAAAGGTGGAGATCTCGTTCCAGAGCGGACTGGAAAATATTCCTTTATTGACACAGAAATGCAAATTAGCTGTGTTTTATCAGCTCTGTTAATCTCCCAGTTACTGAGTGCTGGGGCACCAGCAGCAAGGACAGGAAGAGTCTTTGGCTGGAACAGCTGAACTGAACAAGCATACCCCTATGCTTTTAAGCCCCCTCACGATATGTCCACGTGTTTGCTGCTGCGGCATTTGAGACGGAAGTTTCAGTTCTGATCTCCTCCCTGACACCAAACCAGTGCATCCTCCTCTCCCTTATTTCAGTGATTTCGACTGATGACAAATACATTTTTTAAGTTTCAACAAATAATTTATCTTTAAGGTCGTGCTTTGGCAGTATATTTAACACCAACCAACGTATGTGAAGGATAATTGGAAAACTCCCCTTCCTTTCAGTTAGATATGTTTTAATGAGACGTGTCAGTGTGCACCACAGTGTTACAGGCACATTATTCCAGCTCTTGAAGTTATTTTTTTTTGGCATCACATCTCGGTACCTGAATCCCCCCCCCCAGCTCAGAAATGCACACCCTATCATGTCTTACCCTTTCACTAACGTATAAAACCTGTTTAGCCAGTGGCCTCAGCAGCAGGTAAGTGTTCCTCCACCCCCTTGCCCTGCACTCCATTCACATTTCTGGTAATAACAGAGTATTTTATTGCTTTTTCAGCTGCAGGAATCTGCCAGTGTTTCAGCCATCTTGCCTTCCTTGGGGCAGGATAAGAGGAAAATATATGAATGAAATGCATGAGAGGAATAGAGTGGGATTTTATTTGCAGAAGTGCGCATGAGCTCAACTGCTTCTTCTTGTTGCAGTACCGCTGTTAGCCTTCTTAAAGAGATCTGTGCCTCTTACACGCACATCCCTAGAAATTTTATATAGAAATCATTGCATTTTAATATGAGTATCTGCCCTTATTTTGTCTGCATTTTTTGTTTGGAAATTAGGGACTTGTTGCTATTGTTAATTTTATAATAAAAATAATCTGATGACAAATTTCATCTGATATATTTAAAGCAGTAACATGATACATTGACAGTCACTTAAATATACAGCCACAATACCATGTCATTACTCCTCTCTCCATGCCACACTCCATAGTGAAACCCAGCAACAATTAAATGAAAGCATTTAAACAAATTCGTCGTTTCAAGGGCAGCCTAAAAATATTAAAAGATAGCCTGAAAGCACTGTGTTCTTTACACCCTGATGTCAGCCTCCTGTCAAAGTAGCTTTATTCTGATTATAAAAGAATGTGATCTTGACTGAAATAGCAATGAAGGGAAGCACTCAGTCAGAACTGCTCAGATGCAATTCCTGCTCTAACACATCCCTTGTTGTAAACAGATTCTCAGATGACATTGGATCAGTTATGTTTCTCCCTCAAAATCTTAAGTGCTTTGCTAAAGCAACATCCCGAAGAACTTTATGATAGTAAATGGAAATCACACGCAGCTACATGCAACAACCTGAAATAAACAGTGGTACTGGGAAGAGAATAGCTCTTAATGGGACTACAAAGATGGACATTCTGCTGGCAGAGGCCGAGCCAGAGCCCATCAATGACAGTGGTAGTGCCTCTGGGATAATGTATTTAAGGGGAGAAAAAACAGGGCAACAGCAGCAGCCAGAGAGGCCTGAGAGCTTGCAAGAGCCACAGCCCCCCAGGCCGGGGCAGGAGGAGGCCGGGGGGCTCCAGGCGCCGCAGCAGAGACCCCCCGGCAGCCCCTGGAGAAGGCCCCGGCCAGGCGGGCCGTGCCCCCAGCCCATGGAGCCCCCGGGGGAGCAGCTCCCCCCCGCAGCCCGGGCAGGACCCCCCCGGGGCAGGGGGTGCCCGCAGGGGGCTGTGACCCGCGGGCAGCGGCGCTGGGGCAGCTCCTGGCAGGGCCCGTGGCCCCGCGGGGAGAGGAGCCCGGGCTGGGGACCCCGCGGGGACCCCCCTGGGGCCGGCTGGGCCTGGGGGGCTGCGCCCTGGCAGGGCCCCGGGCTGGGGCAGGGGCAGGGGGCGAGGAGCCTCCCCATGGGGGGCAGGGGCGGCAGGGACAGCTGTGAGGGACTGACCCCGGCCCCGGCCCGGCCCGGCGCTGCTGGGGGGGCCGGAGGTAGAGACACCGGGAGTGGAGCTGAGCCGGGGAGAAGGGACGGGCGGGGGGAAGGGGGTTTAAGTTTTGGGTTTATTTGTCATTACCCTACTCTGATTTGATTGGCAATAAATTAAACTAATTTTCCCAAGTCAGGCCTGTGTTGCCCATGACGGTAACTGCCCAGTGCTCTGCCTGCCCTTATCTTGCCCCAGAGGCCTTTCCTTACATCCCCTCCCCCCTGCCCAGCTGAGGAGGGCAGTGACAGAGCAGCTCTGGTGGGCACCTGCTGTCCAGCCAGCGTCAGCCCACCACACATCCTAGCTTTTAAATAAAAAAGAAAAATATCAACACCAGACTCAAAGTAGAAGAAAAATTCAAAGTAGAAAAATCAAAGTAGAAAAAAAAGAAAAAAGATTTGCACAGTGGTGTTGAACTTTAGCAACCCAGCTGTACCCCGTGGAGCAGCCGTCCTGTGCTCCCAGCCACAGTAGAAACATCTTGTATATGCACAGTCCCAGAGAAGTGTTTACTTCTTAGTCTGGGCATACTTGGCATGTGAAATCCCCTATATGATGAAAGAGTGGTGACTCTGAAGGGACATCACCTGAGCAGCAGTTTACTACTGTAACTTCCTTTGTTATCTGGCCAAAGCATGTACCATGTCACGATCTCCTATGGATATGCATGGAAGTGACACTCACTGCAAATGTGCAATGTCACTGAACATAGTTGAATGCCATTGTATAAGGCTGGACTAAGAAGAAAGCTAGGCTAAGCTGTATCCAGAAAGTAAGTGGGAACAGGATATAATACACAATGAACATGTGCTTCTATGTGCAAATGTACTTCTTGTTAGTCACTGCTCGAATTATGACCTTTTGGATAGTCTCAAAGTAAAGCACCACAAAGTGTGCATTATAATAAGGAACAAAAGGTGATTCTGCAGTGGACGATGTAGTACCACGGTAAGAATATCAGACCTAGCGTGCAGCTAACAGCATAGTGCAGAGGCATCTGAGACCAGACCAGCTGCATGAGCTGGGCTCAGCAGCAGTAAGGTAAGCACAGTGATATGGCTATACCACTCTGGGGAACCATGCTGGTGTTTCTGCACAGTACTTTGGTTGGCTGCATGTCTCAGTCAGTATCTCTGCCTGCTGATTGAGCCATAGATATTTTTCAAGACATCTTGATAGGTTTTTGTTTCCCTAACATAGCAATGCTGAAATTGACTGTGGGAAATTTCCAAGTTTTTCCTGTCTACTGAGTTGAACCTGATTTTACTGGCACATTGATTGCTGAAAAAAACACCCCACAAAACAGAGAATTGTTTTATTCTTGTAATTAATAAGGTGTAACCTTCATGTTAAGGAAACCTTTTATCCTTCAGATACTGCACTATGCCGTTACAAAGTGGATAATAATAATTTGTCCAGCAGGACTAGCAAGAGTGCATCAGAATTCACAGTAACGATTTACAGGGCCATTGATTGCTTAAATATTTGATCAGTCTGTATCATTCATCTATTGCAATATTTATTCTACATTTAAGTAGTTTTCCTATGCTCATTATCTCTGGAAATCATATTGGGAGTTGTAGTCCTTTGAACAAGTTCTTATAGTACAGAATAAAAAATGGGTCTTAAGTCTATAAACAGAAAGATAAACCAGAAATTATTCTCTATTTTTTATTGCAAGGTGATGTTTTTGTTAATCAGACTACCAGAATCAATGCACCATAAAAGATTGTTTGGCACAGACAATATATAACACAGATAAACTTAATTACTTTTCAAAGGGCAAAGAAAACTGTTCTGGGAAATAGCAAACAGGTTTCTTACTGACCTGACCTGAGCAGACAGAGCTGATAGCTGCTATACCATAGCTCAGACACGGTTGTATTTTACAAAACTTCAGCCAGGCATAGGCAAGTTACCTGCTGTAGGAATTCTAGAATTAGTGTTTTCACAGATGTCTTTTTACTCTGTGCTATTAGATCTGGTGGAATATTAGGATCAGTGAGAGCCCTCTATAACTGACACTAGAGATTTACAGTGAAACACTTCTTTAGTCAAGACAGCATCCATCACTATTATTCATACTGAGAGGCATCTTAATTGGCAAGAAGCCCTGCTGCAATCAATTATGAGGCAGTTCCTGCCTGTGGTAGCCTTTGGTCCAAGTGCGTCACAGTCTGACTCAAAGGGATGCCTCCACTCCCCTCCTTCTCCTAACAGGAGAACGTGGTATTTCAGCAAAGACATTCTCAAGGACTCATAGTGGGTACCTGGTTATATCAGCACCAGGGCAGGTAGTTTTGTGCATGATTTTCTTATCCTAAGGCATAGAGGCTCACAGAGAAGCAGACATGGGCCATGTAACCGGTTACTTGGAAATGATAGTTATGAGAACCCATGTAGCTCTTCATCTAACTGCCCAGACTGTGTTCTCTTTTGAGCCAAGAGGAAGTGAAAAACATACTGACAAGACTGTATATTTTTTACTGAGATTAGGATAAGGGCACAATATTAATGAATTGTAATCAGATTAACTGATAGACAAAGAGAATTTGCAAGATCTACCTAGTTTGTATCCAAGATGGAGACCTATGTGATGCAGATTTGCAGTGCCACTGAAGAAGACAGCGCATGCTTAGGAGAGAAAACTGATAGTAAACATGACATTATCTTCCAAACTATAAGGCACGGTAGACAGACAATCTCTCAGATCAGTATATAAATACATAAAAACCTCTCAAGTACTTGCAGGCATACTTGAAACAACTTGTTTTCTTCAAGTTAATATCATGACTTCCATAGTTCACATTAAGTATTATTATCACTGATTTTACAAAAAAAAATATTCTCCAAAACACATCTCAGAGGTATACTAGACTATACTACTTTCATGAAATAGGAAGTTAGTGACATAAAATCCTTCATCAATTATCTTAGTGTAGTCCTGTTCTGTTACAATCCAATTTATGCTGCTCAAAATCTTCGGAGCTACTTTCTCCTTGAATAATGTCTCTGCTTCTTTTACTTCGCTCTTTGTGGCTTACACAGCATTTCAGATTTAATAAATCAAGCCCTAAAAAAATTATGATTACTTCTGTTTCAAGATTTCTTCCCACGTACTCTTCCCCTATCTTCATTCTCCCTTCCTTTCTTACGTCACTGTACTTCACAAACGTACTTTGTTTTTTAGAGTTTTACTAGTCTTTATTTTTTTAATGCTGTCTCTTTATTATATGCTACTGCTTTTATTTCTTTTGTTTTCCCTTTATCCTCTTTCACGTCTCAGTACTGTTATAGTGTGCTGAAGTACACCGTAGGAGACAAGCTACCATGCATCCTAAAGAGGACGTATGAATGTAGAGGGGGAAGGAATCAGCCTGAATCTCGGTTCAGTTCCCTTTTTTCTTTTTCCTTTTTTTTTCTTTATTAACAAGGTAATTACTCAGTTGTGCTGCCAGTATCTAATTATATTGAATATTATTTTGTTAGACTTTTCTCTTTACTAATTACAATGTGTGTAAGGTCTTTTGTACGGTTGTACCCAACACCATGATGGCTGTGGCTTACACACTTTCATAAATAAATTGTAAACTGCCATTTGAACACAATAGAGTGACAGGCATATTAAGAGATAAGATAACATGAACGGGACTAAATAGTAAATTATTCCATATGATTTCTGAGATAATCACATTAAGTATTAAAAAACATTTGAAGAATGCATAAACTGTCATATCTCAGCTCCCCTGTCTCTTTCTCCTCATACTTTCACATGCCGTTTTTCTCTTTATTTCCATACTTATATTGAAAATATAAATTAATGGAAATACTCTTTAACAACCAATCAACCAGTCAGAATTTAAAGTGCATGCTTTCAGGTGTTAATCCAATTTCTTCTTGCATGCCATAGGAAGGTTATGGAGCAATGGATTCAGAGCCATGCTGCCTGCACGAGACGCAGACATAGTGATGGCACAGTAATGGCCAGTCTCCTGCTCCATGTAAGACAGGGTAACTGGTAGGCCTGCACTAATGATGAATTTCCTCTTTAAGAAGCTTTAGTTATCATTACTTAAAACCCTCCTGTTTCCTAAAACCACTTAATTTTCAGAATTTGCAAAAGTCAACAATTACTTATTTGGCAACTAGAACAGGGGTAAACCATTGTGTGGCAGGTATTTCAACGAAACTTTTCAATGCTCCTGTTTTTCTCCCTCCTGTTTTTCTCCTGCCCTTCCATCCCCCTCCAAACATATTTATGTTCTAAGCTGTCCACTTCATAAACATACAAAATGTGTACACCTGGAACTGACCTCAGGTAGACATGAAAAGAAGGCTGAGTGGCAAATAATTCAGTTATGTCTGGCTGTGATTTCATATTTATATATAAAGTAGCAGGGGTTTTGTTCTGTTTTATTTAATAACACCATCTCAGAGGTACAATTCTACAATACGTATTTAGTCTAGCAAATAAAGAAAAAACCTGATTTATTAATGCATTTACATAACCATTTGTTTTATTTTTTTGAATACTTGTTCTCAATTATTACCTGTTTTTGTAATGGTAATTACTTTGTTAATGCTATGTATCTATAGTTCCGTTACAGTGCAAAATAACTGTGGGAAGTAAACTCCCAGTTCTCTCTTAACATTTTTTCCAGTCTTTTTAAAGTTACTCTCAAAATATTATGAGAATTGACAAGTTTCCCATTTCTGATTATACTTATTCTAGTAATCTAATTAGTTCTTCCTGTTCTGTGATTGTTATGCAATTATATTATGTCACAAAAACTGCACGTTCTGTTAAATTGTTTCTTCATGAAGTTTTAGCATATTAAAAACAAGACAAAAAGCATTCTCTGTAACAAAGCCATAAATAACCCCTGGCATTTATATTTTTTTATTATTATTTATAAAACTCTTATTAAAACTCGAGCCTTTCAATTTAGTGGAACACATTGAGTATATGAAAATAAAATCTTGCATCATAACACACTATCTTTGAAATGTTCTGTGCCAATCATATTAGATTGTTCTCATTGACTCAATCAGGCATAATTTAATCAGAAATAAATTAACTTCCTCTATTAGAGTAAAAATAAACTCTTGATTCATATTCATTCCCTTAAAATATTTGCTTGTATCCGCAATCGTGTAAGGATTAAGGGGCTCAGCAGGCCTTATGGTGAAGTGATGCATTTGCAGCTGATTCCTTGGTCTATGTTCCAAAGTCTGCAACACACGAGACATTACGTGTGATGATGGGTGTCTTGGCTAATGACACTGAGACTGTATGAAATGAGCAGCCGATAATCTCTCTTGCTGTAACTATATCTGTAGCTATATGCCAGTTCTTTGTTTTAGCTAACCATAGCTAAAATGAGGACCATTTTCTTAGATGCACTACACCTGTAGCCTAAGTAAGAATAGTTGTTTTCCTAAAAAAAATAAATACAAGTGAGCTTGACCACAGAATAGCCTCTGCACAGAAACAGCAGATGACCCTTTGTGGGCAACTTTCAAAATTGAATTGAATAAAATATTTGGAAATGATATCCCAAAAATAACCATCTTGAACCAGAAAGGACGTAACCTTCAGTGAAGAAAGAGATTCATTATCAATATCAAAATGTTAAATTTGTGTGGGCAAAGTCTTCAGTCTCTCCAAGCCTGTCTGGTGATGGTGTAAGTTTTTGCCTTTGCCTAGCCTCATCTTATGCCACAGTTTGCCTAAGATCATCAAAGAGAATAATTCAGTATAGCTGTTTTTTTCCTTGTGCCTAAAACTCTTAAAGTAAGGCATCACCAGACTAACGGTATAATCCATGAGAATAAGGTGGGGTTGAGAATCAATACTTTAGTCATTGTCTGAGACGAAACATGTAGCTACCTCAGGTGATACAGAATATGGACAGAGCAATCTGCATCGGACTCCAGGATGGGCGATTACAAGCATCTATTAAACAAATGCAGGAATGAGGGACAGCCTCAGACGGGACTGAAGAAAACACTGGAAATGCAGAATACTGAATGAACTGCTGTCCTCTAAAATCCTTTTGTGAAGAAACAGCCTTGATTCATTCTGTGTCAGCAAAAACTGTCAAATGAATGACACACTGGGGCATTGAGCATTCATGCTTCACATTGCCAAATGAAAGAAGAAGATGAAAAGGTCCATCTTGATACATTCCACTCTTTCCCTAATGGTTTATGTAATGATAAGTATTATGTATCAAGCAGATGGGAGAAATGAAAAAGAGATGACATTTGATGCATATGTTAGCATCTCCTCATTCTCTTACATGAAGTGCTCCACAAGGTGGGAAGAGAAAGAATTAATTCTTTTTGTTTTCCCTAAATACCATTTCTGTGTGAGAAATCCCCGTTTATAGAAGTACTCTAAATGAACAGCTTATTTACTGGGGAAGACCATGATGGTTGGGATCAAGAAGGTCACAGTCACTTTCACAGCTTCCCTTTAGCAAGTAATTTGGATGTTTGGTCCTTTTCTCAAAACCTTTTCTCAGCGATGGCCCAAGGCCCAGGTTGCATAACACACCACTGATGCAAAACCTTTGGGAGACTTGCTACTGTTGCCTCCCACGAGCTGTATAACCACACTGTTTTGCTGCACTGAGAATTACCAAGTACGGGCATGTGACTTTTCTGTATTTATAAATGCCCTGGTTCCTATTTTTCCTATTAACAGCCTGACAAGGAAAAAAAATAGTATTTGCACTCATCATTTTCTCCTTAGCCTTTATGAAAATGAGAGTAACTACTGCAGATAGGCTTCTAAAATAAATAAAAGGCATGTGCTCTTTTATACTGCTTTGTTTTAGCACAGATTAGGAGAGGTTACCAGCTAAACTGTTTCTCAATTACAATTCCAGTTGGCTACCATTTAATGGTTTATTTCTCTGAGGCAATAAGAAGGCAATTTTACACAAATACTTTCTACCTCAGGTGTTCTCTCATACAGAGCCCCATTCTCATTCAACATACCCATCAATCAATATATCTGTATTTCCCTACGGAAGGTTAGTGAGAAGCGAGGGCAGTGATGTTTTACATGCATGGCATTTGGTAAATCCTTAATATCTTGCTTAGTTTAACTACTGCTGCCAAGTGCCTTACACATCCTTCGGAACAGGGCCCGGAAGCATAGCTCCTGTCTTTGTAGCTCCAGGCAGGCAGAACTGAGGCAACCGCTGTGTCCAAGGAGGAGGACCTGGATAATATCACAAGGATTGCCCATGCTCACTGAATGGAGGGGGCTAGCAGACTTCTGTTCTTGAAAATTACAGCCAAAGACATTGTGAAGAAAAAAGTGAAGAAAAAATACAAAAGGATGGGTTTTTACTTATTCTTGTGCAGGATAGAGTTCGCCAAATTTTCTTACTGATGCCAGCTATTCTAAAATTATGCTTCAAATATTTCAGACATACATTTTAGAAGGGGTTTAAAAAGGCACAACTATTGTGCTGATTTAGAATAAATTAGCAGTTGGTTTACTTGGAAAATCCTAATCCAGAGTACTGCAACACATACTATGCTGTCTCATACCTCAAGGGAAGTATATATTGCCAAAACTGCACATAACTGTTCAGGGATCTCCTTGGCTGTTCGCTGATCTCCAGGCATGAGATAAGATGTAGTTTTGAGCCACACAGTTCCGGCTGATACAGTGTCTCTTCCCACACAAGGCTGGGATAGGCAGAAATGCTTAAAATGGAAACGGCTCAGTGCAGAACAGACAAAAATGAAGGGAAAATGTTTTCCATGCCTGGCTTTTAATTCTGCAGTTGTTCTTGCCTTTGACCAAAACTGCTGCCTTCCTGAACGTGCTGCAGCAGCCCTTCTTTGCACAGGACATGGTGCCACCTAAATTGGGCTCTTCATACTGGCAATGCTCATTTACTTGTTACTTTTCACTCTTCTGTTAATCAGCATTGTGGCAACTCTAAAAGTAGAGAAAAGGGGTAAGATATTTGCAGAGCTGTCTTTGAAAAGGAGGTAGAGGAGCTATTTTTTGCACTTTAATGCTGGATGCTTTGAGTGCTTCTTAAGAAGGTAGAATACCTGAATCTGCATATAGTCCAACTGGATTTTTTTTTTCTATAAAACTGTAACTGTACCTAAGTTTTGGATACCCAGATAGAAGAAGCACACTTAATTTCTGTACAAAGGATAAATGAGGGTGCAGACTACTAAAATAAGGGGGGACAAATAGAAAATATTCCTATTTTATCTGTATTTAGAAGGAAACATTTCCATTAATACAATGGCTGCTACTTTTTAAAGTCATAATGAGTCATGCAGTTATTGATGCATAACATAAAAATTTTTAAAGTCCTTATAAAAACTAAAGTTATTGTTCCTGAGTGTTTCCAGGGCCAGTATTTTCAGTTGAGGTACATCAGTGCCATTCATATAATGGAAAGAACGGAGTTTTGGGAAAGCCTATGGAATAGCCTTTAATTTTGATCTCAGTCAGCTGGGAAGCAGATGTTTTGAGAACTACTTAATGGCAGAGGATAAGGTCTAACCCACCTGTGACAGTATTTCCAGGCACATCATTGCAAACAGTTACTCATGTGGATGATACCTTGTTATCACTGTAAGAGCATGAAAATGGGCACATAAACTTGAAATATTGCAGTTCTAGAAAAACCCTAAGATGATAACTGAGTCACAAGATCCTTCACAGCCCCAGGGCAATAGTCTTATGTCACTGTAGCATAGATTTGCCTGCTTCTAGTGCATATGAATCTTGAAAGTGACAACAGTCACCACATTTATGACAAAATGACTTAATAAAAGTGGAACAAACTATAAACAACATTCAGTAAAGCTACAAATTGAAATTTGACGAGTAAACTTCTCAAATATCCTTTGTGAGTTGTATTACTTTCTTTTATCTACTTTAGTAACAAATCTTAAGAAAATGGATATCAGAAGAAAAGAAAATGGTCCATTTAATTATGGAGCTTTTATTCACTTTAAAATATTAATGAATGTAAAAATATTATTCTGTTTATATGACTTATTGGAAAATTACAACAGTGACTCATTCAGCAGAGAAGAAAAGCCTTATTATCTCAAAGCTGTTGGTACAAAATGTGAATGAGTGTTCTGTAAGGGGAAACATAAGAGGCAAAGATGAAGGTTTTTTTGGAAAAAAAAAAAAGAAAAAAAAAAGAAGTAGTTCAGAGGGAAAAGTCCATTAACTTAAGAACATTCTGTCCCTATTTGAGCTGACAATAAAGGGAAATTAAGAATTCAAGAACTGTAATTGAAAATGAGACAGTTTTTTATAAACTAAGTTCTCAGGACCCGGGTATAAACATGTAATCCTATTGAGTTTGGTGGATACAGCTTCTCTTGCAAATACCTGATGAGCTTCTCCAAAGAATTATTTTAAAATTAGAAATTAACCATATTTTTTTGAGGTACCTGCAGGGTCACTTAGGAGTGGTCCTTTTCTATAAATGTCAACTCTTGATTTTGTAAAATGCATTAAAAATAGTGACATTATTTAAGTTACTAAAATGAATACATCATACAATGAATGAATAAATAGTATATATTATATATATATATATAAACACACAAAATATTAAAGATAATATCTAATATTACCTGTATGGTTCACTTAATAACTAGTGTTATCAATCATAGGTACTTCAAAATGGCAATGAAACATAAAGCAACAAATGTTTTCACATTCAGATAACTGTTTTCCACAGCAGAAGAGGAAAAGATTGAGATAAAATCGTTTCTGAGCTCAGGAAAAGATTGGAACTGAGTCCTTAAGCAACACTCTGAATTCCCAATTCCAATCAAATTCCAAATTTGCAACAGTTCATCATCTATCAGTCTAGGACATGTGAAAGAGCAAACTGTTGTGTGATACCCTTTCATTTTTGTGAATGGTTGATAGAATGAGTACTGGCAGAAAGAACATCAGTAAAGAAAACAAATTCTGAATACTGCTAGTATGCATCAGAGTAGACTGCAAATATGACAATAATCTGGATATTTAAAATGTAGCTCAAGGCATAAACCTACATGAAATTGTCATTATCACGTATTTAAAAGTATTCAAATGTTACTGTCAGTCAATTTAAGAATATTGTAAAATTGAGTTAAAAAGACAGGTAAGCCTCTCCAAACCACTTAGGAAGGAAACTTCCTGTGATTAACACTTCTACAGACAGAAGCCCTTGTTACTTGCAGCTTTTACTTGTGGAGTTTAACAAGGTCACAATCTACTTATAGTAGCAGCTGCTAGGACATTTATCCTGTTAACAGTTTCTGGTTTAATTATCATTGTTATCAGAGGTAGTACTTTTCATTACGGCAGCACATAACATACAATAAGAAAAACCCACATCCAAAAACAAATACTGGAAAGGACCCATAGATCAGAATGATGTAAGTAGGTTTATCAGAAGTTTAGTACACTTTTTTTTTTTTTTTAAATAGTAGTAAATGTTGGGGATTATTTTATGCATACTGCAGTCTAGCACCTCTGACCAGCCCATGTTACTCTTCAAGCCAAAACCAGGACCACAATGCTATTTAAAGACTTGATTCATTTGAAATACCACCGGTAGAAGAGATTCCTCTGGGTCCTGCAGACACTCAGTAGAAGGACCAAATACTGAAGCTGTTGAAGAAGAGAACTTGTTAAAAAAGCCTGCTCTACATTACATTTTCAGTGAGAACTGGCATCCTTTTCAATGACAGATACTGATAGTATCCACACTAATGTAGCAAACTTAACTAAGCATGAATGCTGCCCCTTCCTGCTTCTGGATGCCTGATGTATCCAAATCTTCTCATTTCCTTTATCTTATCCAAAGTTCTTATAAAATTCAAATCTGAAAAATTTCTTACCAGATGAAAAAAGGGCTTTGTCGATAAAAGAAAGGAATGCACAACACATGTTTGAGTTTACTGAACTGTCATCTGCTATGGACTAACTTCTAGGGATCCCACGAATGAATCCCATAAGCAGCAGCTGAAAACACCAGCTGTTTGTTTCAGCACTGAACCCCAACATCTTGGAAATCATGGTTTAATCAATTCCTGACCATAGACATAGCTACATTAAACCATATCGGACTCATCCGTGAAACACTATGAAGTACAAGCACTTACCCACTTCCTTTATAATCTGCATCCCCGAGCACACAGGTAACAGTTAACATGTACTAGTTTAGAAATATACTGTTGTGGTTTAACCCTGGCCGGCAACCCAGCCCCACGCAGCCGCTCGCTCACTCCCCCTCACCCAGAGGGATGGGAAAGAGAATCGGAAAGGGATGTAAAACTTGAGGGCTGAAATAAGAAATATTTAATAGGTAAAGCAAAAGCCACACACACAAGCAAATCAAAGCAAGGGATTCATTCCCCACCCCCCATGGGCAGGCAGGTGTCCAGGATGTGTAATAGTTACTCAGGAAGACAAACACCATAATGCTGAATGCCCCTCCTTCCTTCTTCCCCCAGCTTATATACTCAGCATGACACCCCTTGGTATGGAATATCCCTTTGGCCAGTTTGGGTCACCTGTCCTGGCTGTGTCCCCTCCCAATTCCCCGTCCCCCCCAGCCCTCTCCCTGGCAGGGCCTGAGAACCTGAGAAGTCCTTGACTCAGTATGAACATCACCCAGCACCAACCAACCCCACCCGTGTGCCATCAGCATTGCTCTCACACCACACCCAAAACACAGCCCTGCACCGGCTACTGAGAGGAAAACTAACTATCCCAGCTGAAACCAGGACAAATATCAACAGAACTTTAAAATTTCTTTTTATTTGTTTGGGTTCTTTTTTCCTTTTAACAAGGAGCAGCACTGCAGCACTGCTGTGTGGTGAAAGTTTTAAGAACTACAAGGTGATCACACATTGCAGTCTTGAAAATCTAAACTGCAGGATCTGGCCTGAGGCTGGCAATTGCTCCTACCACAGTTTTGGCTGAATGAGCCATCATTTGACCCTAAAGCACCTGTCCAGCCTAAACATGTCAAAGAACGGTTGACAACAGCTATTTCAGCAGTATTTGCAGAGACAAGAAAACATCAAGAATCAATAGTGAAAGTAATAAAAGAGGCTAAACTTTCCATTGCAAATAAAATCCAAGAAAACTTTTCTGATCCTGTTTGTACAACAAATGTGTGTAAAGCCAAGGCTTCATAAGTGCAGAAGGAAAAATAAACTCTGCACATTATGACTGGCCAAAGTAAAAAAAAAAAAAAAAAAAAAAAAAAAAGGATGCCACTATAACCCCCACAGCCTTCAGGAAAATAAGCACATTTTTGTCTGTGTAAATACTTTTGCCCCTGTATTTACAGTTTCTTTGAGTATTTATCTGAAGTCACCACCCATCTCAAAAGCATGCTGGAAAAAAACTAGAAAACCAACTACTAAAACCACTTTCAAAAGCCCATTTGAACGTTACTCACTCTGTCCTTGCCTTTTATCATTAGTTAATGATTAATTGTTGGAATTGAGTGCTCAATGAAAGCTTCATACAAAAGCCTTTAGTGTTGGCCAAACAATATGAAAATTTTAGAGTTAAAAATCTAGAATTCATAAAACTAGGGTTTTAAGTTACGGTTTTATATTTCAGGGATCACATTTTAAGTGTTTGTGACAAACTTTATTTTATTTAGTTTTATCTGACCTGTGTTTTAATTGCACTGGATACTGAGGAAACAACAAAAAGTCTCCTCACAATATTTTAAAGAAATGCTTAGATTGCTATATATTTTACTGTATCAACTGTAGTTCTACATTACTTCTCAGACAAGATAGCAGTTTGATTCCTTCTAAATCTAATTTTTTGCTGGATTCTACAGTAGTAATCAATTAACAGGAGTGGAATGAAAAGACATGTCAAACAGGGCTAACTATGTCCAAGCTTATCCACCTACTGCTGCTGCAACTGGAAAAGGAGCCACAGTTGCACGGAGGCTGAAGAGAATGGTCCTCTGACATTGTCACGCTACGCTTCAGGTGCTATATACTTTCTTTCTTTATACTTGTACTCACTGCAATTACTAACTCCTATGACACATATCTATATCTTAATCTGAAGGCAGGCCTGAGCTTGCACTGCAAACCAGATTTATTGAACCGTCAAAACAACCGGCCCCAAGCACAAAGCTTTGGGCGAATCCTGGAGAGGGAAGGAAGCAGCAGTTTGCTGTCACTACGTCCCTTAGCACAGGGAGGCATATGACTGTGAGAGGGTAGGCAGCAGGCTTTGGGTTTGCCTTAGATTTTAGGAACACTCCCACATCATAATGAGTGGGGTACACTAATAAGGATGCCGACTGAGGAGTGGGTGGGTGCACCAGAATCTAGAGATACCCCAGTACTGGCTACCAAATACAGGGAACACACCAGATTTCATCTGCCTCCTGCCATACTGCACTGAGCTGCTTTGACGTAACTTGAAGATCCAGACAAATACTTGTACTCTTGAACCAACCATTCATAAACCCCTAAATATATTTTCCCAAAGTAGAACACTAGATTGAAGAATTTTGTATCAGCATGTACATCTTTCAAGTAATACAAATAAAACTCCCTAGTTCACTGCCTTTCCACTTTTTACCCTGTTTGTTGGTGGTTTTCTGTTGTTGTTGTATGGTTGGGTTTTTTTGGAAAACACCACAAATAATCTCCCAATACAAAATATACACCTTCAGCATTCAACTACTACTTGATTTGTTTCCAACAAGCAGCAGTTAATCCAATAACGACTTTCCTTGCATATGACCTGCAAATTTCTTATTGCCTTGGGAAAATATTTTCTTACAGTTAAATCTACAGTGCCTTTGGAAAAGGGAACACTGGTCCAATATGTCTATAATTATGACAAATATCTGATATGCAAACAACTGTGACCTTTAACATACATTGCAAACTCACAGGAAGCATTGCAATTAATAACTCTATCAAACTGCTGCATTAAAATTACCACTAATTATTTACTCAGTTTCATTAACAATATAGAATTTGTGCAACACATAGCCAAAACGCCTCTGAGAAAAAGACAGCATGCTGAGTCTGGTCATGGCGCCAATAAGCCCATTTAATACAGAGGAAAAAAGTAGAAAGTAAGTGAAAAGTGCCATGACTGAGCCTGGAAAGCTTACTGATGGAAAGTGACCATATTTCAAAAAGGCTGTGATAGAGGAACTGTTATTAAACAATAGCTGTGTGGCATCAGGACACATTAGGAGCTAGCAACATGAAATTAGAATTCTGAGAAGGAACTTCAAATCCTGAGTACATCGAGTTCTTTCTTGTTTGCTTCTTTTTCTTTCTTTTTCTCCTTACTCTGTTATTCATAGATTTATTGTCAATTTTTTCCTACAGCTACTTGTCAGCTAAGTCTGGAAGAACTTACACCGCTATCAAGCACCGTGGAGGTCACTCCCACACATCTGATTACCTCCTTGATTCATAGGAGTGTTGCTACACATACACTGAAAGCTACCATGAACAATACATTCATTTCTAAGACAGATGTCTGTTATAAAGTACTCTTGGACTCTGGAAGCTACGAGAAGCTAAGTAAATTTTTTGGTTATAGTATGATTTCCAGCATAGTGGTTCTACACGTTAAATATTGGGTCTTAGGAAAAGGTAGGTATTGTTCAGAATAAGCCAGCAATTTGAAACATTGGCAATAATTTTATATGTGGTGTTGCTAAGGGAAAGGCTATGATGGAAACTCATAAATTCACAAGGAAAAAACTTACTTGTAAAGTCTCATATGTGGAATAAAGAATGTATCTTTTCTGACTCTAGCTAGAAACTCTGAAAGAACCTTGATAGGGAAACAAACCAATATTATTAAATTTGCTACAGGTTATTCAATATACTACACACTTTCAACTTGAATAAAGCAAAGCAGCCTCAAAGCCCACTGCTAGGAAAATAACAATTACTACTTGCTCCAGTTGTTATACAAATACCTAAAAACACATCTTTAAGTTAGAGTCACTACACACTAACAAAGGGAATGACACCCTGCCCTCCACGGTGTAAGAAGTAAAGAAGAGACAAAAGAATGAAAATTTAGACCCTCCAAGCCACAGGCAGCATATAAAAGCTGAGAAAGTTTGATGGCCGTATTTCCCAAAGGTCTTACTTGCTAAAACAGAAACCACATCTGAAGACTGTCTCCCTAGATGTCCAAAGAGGTCAGGGCTCCCAAATATCCATCCAACCCCCACCCTCATGCTGAAAACACATACAAGCTTGTGAAAAGCCCTGAAGGTTCATTCTCTCTAGACCACAATTTTATGAGGACAGATACAAGAGCACTTGTTACTGGAAACAGACAATATAGTTTTTCTTAAAGAAATGATCAAAGCCCTTACAAGCTTTTACCTGATGGTCAAGGATCTTATCTGAGAAATTAAAAACATACATTTGGAGTCTTTTTAAATTGAAGATGGCATTGAATATTAAGTCATTAGGGTATGATTTTTTTAAAATGCTGATTTCATGTTTGAACAAGGGAAATGCTACAGAAATATGGCTAAGCATTACAATTACCTCCATTACAAGAAAAAATGGGTGAAACATGAACATCTTGCAAGGATCATATTTATTTATGAGAGAGACTGGCTACTCAGAAAACTTAAACTTTGCCTTGGATACTGGTAGGACTTAGCTGCTTTAGCTGAGGTAGCTCAGGACATGAGCAGAAGTAGAAATTTACCCATCTTGTAAGCTTTCCAGTAAAAAAAGGCACGCCCCTATCCAATTCTAGACATCTAAAATTCACTGAATGCTATTTTATGGTCTTGCTTAAATCTTTCTTAAACATTTGATTTGCTTAGGTGTCTCACCAGTACCATGGTGTTTTTGAAAACAATACTCTATTTTATTTACCAAAGGTTACATAAGAAGCTTTTGACTGAAAGAGTCGTGAATCCTAACCCAGTGCCTTAAGCATAAAATTATTTTTCTGTAATTACCACCCCCGGAGCCAGTTTCTACCCCATGATCTTACTGAGAAGTCATTCTGCTACTGAAAGCTAAAGTATTTGAAGGTGAATTAAAACAATCTCTTTTTCTTTCCTGTAGTGTTCTTTTAGATGTTCTTCTGAGTTCCTTTGAAGCCATCTATGTTCCTTTTTCATCCCTCAGTTCTTTTCCCACATATGGCTTCTGCCTCCTTTGTCTCTTTGAAATCTCCACCTTCTTCTACAGAGAGAAGCAGAGCACTGAAATTTCATCTCTTGATGTTATTCAAGGACCTTTCTGACACTCACTCAAAATCTTTGGTCCTACAGAAACCTTCAGTGAAACCATGAAAAAGTGAAGGGAGTAACAAGGAACACAGAGACTTCCAGATGATGCCAGAAGTGAGATTAAAATTACATATTTCCATTAAAACTACATCTTAACAATGGGTTAAACAGAGTTTGGAAAGAACCAAACTTCACCTATGAAGTATTGAGGCAGGAAAGCTAGAAAATGCCAAGGGTCTACTTCCAAGTCTATGCATCTGAACTTAAAGTTACTTTAGGTCCAGACTGTTTGGGTGGGAATCGGTGGTTCTCATGGAGTATCCTATCACTTCCCACAAGACATGGCCTTCCAAAAGCACCTATTATACTTAAAAAATAATGGTGTGGGCATACCACTTTTACAAGCTATCTAAGCAGTTCACTTGCACATTACCCTACCAAGGAAACAGACTTCAATTTTGTTCTGAGTTGCTTAGAAGAAATATTTGTTGCATTTAAAGTCTGCAGCAATTCTTTTTATACCAAAATTGAAGAATTCTGCTTCTGATGTACTGTAAAAAATGCACTGGAAATTGCACCATTGCAAAGCCCATTGGTGACCTTTCTATCATGCACCACATTCACTAGTGTACCCTGGTGAGGCAGGAGCACTCTCCCAGTTCTGGAGAGAGACAAGCTCGATGATCAGAGGTTCTATAACCTCTTTTAATCATCAACATCAGAATCGGTGACTCAGAGGTAAATTCAGAGGAAGACACCGTGGGGGTTTCTTTATAAAAGAACGAGCAAAATAGAGTAAGCAAAGCACAAAACTAATTAAACCTGATGCAACAAAAACTAAAGCAGTTTTGATGCAATTTATTAAGGAGAAAAAGCTGTGAAATTAACAGCAATCAAAACCTAATTAAAGTTGATGCAATAGGAGCAGCCAAAGAATGCCTGATAACATTTATTGAACCAAAGAAACATGGCTGTCAAGTTAAAAGAAATCAACCAAACTCTGTTTTTGAATAGTAACACAAAGATAATTATTCTCTGGGTGACACTTACAGAATAAGATTCAAGTCATTACCTCAAAAGACAAAAGGACTGACATGCTGTGTTAAACTGCCTGTGAATAAAAGGGTCTTAATACAGAAACTTTATAAGTAATTCCTAGGTCTTGCATGTAAACAAATATGACTCATCAATCAAAAACAATGCAGTATTATTGTTGTATCAGTTACTTCTATAAACTAATACTTGACATTTAGGAGACCATCTTGCCTAACAGGGTGCTTACAAGCCAGACTTCTGGTGTTTTCATCTTAGCTTTGAAACTCATTGCCTTAGCGCCTTGGGCAAGTAATTAACATCTAGGAGTCCATTTGTTTTAGGATTAGGATGCAAAACTCAATTCCTGATGTCAAGTAACATTTAAATTATGGCCAACTGCCAGAAATTCTTCTCTTATGGAAAGTCTTGGTGCTAAATCTTGAAGTGGGGGTGTCTGTAGTGAGTGTAAGGTGCTTGTATTTCCTGTATGTTGTTGTACATCTTTTATATCATGGTGTCAGACTTAGAAAAATAATTCAGACAAAACCAGATGTTTACAAAAGGTAGAATGAAAATGAACATAAAAGTACTATTTGTCAAACAATTCTAAAATATGTTAAAAGCTTACTGTTTAACTAAAACTCGATCTTGTAACTCCTGTAGGAAGGGTCACAGTCATGGCCCCAGTTAAGCGAATCTCATCCAAATACTCAACTTCCAGCACCTTTATTCTGGAATCATGGTTTAGAAACAATGAGGGGAATTCTTCCCAGTAAATCTTCAACAGTATCATTATCCTACTAAGTCACCATCCACAGGCACTGAACAAATAAGTATATGTTGTAAAACATGATAGCATAGCTAAGGGTAGCACAGATATCCAGCGAACTATCAGATTTGTTTTGTTATTTTAATCTTGCAAAGACAATCTCCTCAGCTGAGAAGTAAAGTTTTCCATAATTCATTTTAATACTTTTAAGTTCCACTTCCTATTCTTTTAAAAAAACCCTACCTGTCTCTGGTGTACAGTACATCAAGAAATGACTGCTGAAGCCCATTAGTCAATTCCAAAGGGCTGCAATCTGGTATTACCGACATGCCTAAGGAAGATTTCCATGTCACATTACTCCACTTTTTCATAAACCTGGCATTGTTTTTAAGCATAAAATAGTGAGTTAATCTGTTTAATGGTGTTGACTTTCTTCTTTACTGCATTCTTACCCCCAAGGAATTTTGAGCAGTGGGAGAGATCCTCATTACTCACAATTTTCAGCTTTTTTTTTTTTTTTTTTTAATAAAAAAGCTCACCCTTACATGGTCAAAATTTTACTTGCAGAGACAGTTTATGTCATTAATATGGGTATTTAATGGATCATTTTCTCCTAGTCTGTTCTGAACAAAAGTTTCCTTCATTTTATCTTTTTTATAGTGAGTCAAGATTTTAAACTGCTCCTTACCTTGGGAATAAAAACTGGCATGCAGAGAGCGCTTGCTTGTGTTCACTTCAGCTGAGCTCCAGCAAAGAGAGCATCTTTACGTTTGCGTATCACAGGCTTCTGCAGCCTGGTGCAGCACTTCAGTACACCTAGAATCACGGGGCCAAATTAAACTCTTACGTAAGCAAGTTAATGTTACTGAAATGGACAGGGTTGTATCTGCTACACCAGGTCATGATTTGGCCTGTTACCAACAAAATCTGTCTATTAGGCAGTTGTTAGTATGTATTTATCCTTAGGATTGGGTCTGGAGTTCAACCTGTTGTAACGTTATTTCCTGAACACAGAGAAGGTTTTCAAAGTACTCGCTATCCATGGCTTTTTCAGTTAGTTGTTCAGCAAAATGCTACTGAAACCTAAACTCCCAAGAAGTTATACCCATCCTGTTTATACCACAGTACTTCATTTGCTTTGCTCAGTTTACAAAAATTCTCAGCTTCCTTCTCCACCCTTCCCTGCTGGGTAAGAAACGAATGGGACTTACACACACACACACACACCCCCCCATCTGCATGAGCTCTGCATGAGTTGACTGCCTTGATCTTCTGTCTCAGCTGCCTGGTCGATCTCTGCCTCTTTGAGTGGAGAAGAACAAAATTCTACCTGCCTTTCCCGCAGTAGCAGAATAAATTTAGATCAGTTTTTGTTTTCTGCTCCTAATGCACATGAATTTATACATATTTGATACTCACATTTTGTTTCGAACAGGTTGGAACTGCACAACAGATTCAAATATTAATGAGGGAGCATTTGGAAGGAAAGAATGTGAGTTTATCAATGGTGCAATCATAGATGCTACCATACACTAGAAATACTGGCTAAAAATTATCTTTCTTCCAACATTTCAGATTAAATACACACACTCACAAAATTCCAGAACAAACCTGAAAAAAACTACACTGACAGTACACACCCTGCAGGAACATGACTTGAAAATACCTGCTCATTTCAAACCACCACAGAAGGGAAAACCTTTGAAGATTCTACGATCATCTTGTTGCCAGTACCACATAAATTACACCAATTCAATTTCTATTACCCTCTATTCTAGGCCTATTAAATCTTTACTAATAGGTCTCCTTCATGTCATGCCCATATAGTGAGATGCAAGGCCCTTTTTATCATAAGTTAAACAGTGGTAATGGGGGGATGGTGGTGTGACATACTGCTCTCAGACAAGGAGAGTAATTTCCACATTTTAAAATAATAAATTAATCCTTAGCACCTCTACTACATCTTGAAGGACAATTCTGATCTACTGTGCCTTGATCAGTTTGACATAAAAAAATATCTGTTTGTTGTTGGTAGTTAGAAGAAGAAATAGGAACTTGCTACAAAACAGGACTGCCTGAGTATCTTTCTTCAAAATTGTTACAAAGCACATAAAATGAATAAGGAAATTTTCTTATCACTGCCATTTGCCCTTTTCCTTTGCTAGTCTCTCCCATGTTTGAAAACATAAACATAGACGCAGGCTATTTGAGTGCCTTAGGAGAAAGGGGAAGATTCTGTCACAATCTGAAACAGGTAATCTATATTAATAGGGGAGTGATTTTTTTTCAGCAAAATGGGTTTATTACTGACTGGTGTGAAAACCATCCTCTTGGGAAGCTGCAATACGCTGATAGATTGTATACAGACCCCTTAACTTACTACATTACAAATTGACAACATCATTGCCAGCACATTTTGTTAAACACAGATGAACTGCACCTCTTAAATTCTTCAGCAGTAAGGCTGACATTTTTTGGACAGTAAATCCTCTCATTTTTGAAAAAGAAATGATAGACGCTTTAGGACACATCGATCTGGAGGATGAGTCTAAGCTCATCCAGGCTTAAAAATCTGGGAAATAGCACAAGCTGACCTGAGTTGCATTAGCTTTTCTGAATTCCTCTATAGGCTCTCAAAAGAAGCGGTTCAAACATAACATGATAGGAAAGCGTTTATGACTGTCGTCGGGAGCCTTGGCATTGTGTGTTGATGTGGCACTGCATCATCTTGTGGTGATGAACTCTGTCTCGAGAAACGGAGACAGAGCAGAAAGAAATATGTTTGGAATTAACTTTTCTTACATCACTTCAACCGGAATACAGTCAGACAGAGAATAATGTGAGTAATGAAGCAAGGACATAGTTTGCAAAACTGGGTAAAATATTTCTTTCTGCTTAGCACACTTTCGCTTATAAATGGGTAAAAGTACGTACCTCAGCGGTAACCTCAATACTCAAACCAAGCTGGATGCTGAAAGTCTAACATTAAAAAAGTGAGCTATTTTACACAAAGCACAACATATTTTATGCTACAGTTTTAATTTCCTCAGGAGTTAAGAGTAGAAGAGTTCAGCGAAAGTGCAGGGCATCCAAACAATGATACATCGTGGTTTCTTACCCTCCTATTTAGAGCACAGTTGTGACCAAGGTCTTCATTTTTAATGAGAAAGGAAATAAAGTGTTAAAGGACTTGTAAACTGTACCTTTCTTTGTCCCTACTGGTGATGCTTTCTTTCTTGAAATAAACAGAAAAAAAACACCTTTACGATGCCCCAGTGAAGAAGCAGCAGCCATCTTTTCTGTTTCTGTTTCTACCAGGAATGAACCCCATCAGAAAATGACACAAAAGGAATCGGAAATGACCCAGCTATACTACTGTCAAGCATTTTCACAACACGAAGTAATGCTATTTAGCAACACGTTCCTTCGTCATTCTTTCCCTTCACTGCCTACATCCAGGCATTGGCAGGTGGGACCAAGCCCCCAGTGGATCTGTGATGGAGCAGGGGATGGAGCTCACAGCTCTCAAGTCCAGCGGCTTGATCCTCCCTCTGGGAGAACAGGACGTTGCTCTGATAGTAAGGAACCGCTGGCAAGGAAGAATCATTCTGAAAAACAGGTTGTTCTGGTGGCATTTTACTTCTTGGTGCCAAGGTTCATGCCTTGCTCCTATTTCCCAAGGGATTGAAAATTAGAGTTTTAGGTCAAGTCTGACAGATACGAACCTGATTCTTCAAGTGGACCTTTCCACTCTCTGACATAACACACTGTGTGAAGTAAGGTGATAAAACCAAATCCTATATTAAATTTAGTTTTCAATTTGAAGCCAGACACAAAAAAATGAACGATGTTTCATCAGTAAACTGTGCAGATGGGCTGTTGTGTTCTAAACAAAACTAGTAAAAAACGAGCATTGGCAAAAGCATATTAGTCGCTGAAAATTACACTAAATAGTGCTATGTCAATAATTATTACATATACGTCAATAATAGCAATGCCTCATTTTTTACTTTCTATTTTAAAATGAAAATTAATTGTGGTGATCGGATGGAAATGCAGTATTTTCATTTTAGCACAATTTTCCATTTTATATATATATATGAGAAGGTGAACCAAAATAAACATTTAAATTTTTAACAAAGGTTTTTGCTTATGCCAGGCAATTTCTCCTGCTCAGATCAAGTTCAGTACTTGTTGCATTTTGAAAAGAAGAATATTAAATTTGTGATATTTCCTTCACAATAGCAAGTCCAGATCTCACTCCAGGTAAGTTCTGAAGCAGAATAGCTTTAAAAAAGAAGTAAGTGTCTTATTAATGCTCAACAGCTTCAGTAAAGAAGCTTGCAGATCCTGAATACACAACTATGCTTGAAAGACAAGCAAAGGCAAGATGTCTCGATGACTAAGGATGCCTGTTACAGATGGTGAGGGTACAGTAGTCTGGTACTTTTTTCCAAATATTTTCTGTTCTTCACTGTGAAGGATGTTCCCTTTTCACAGCCTTTTACAGAGGGTAATTCAGGGTGAAAGATCAGGCATGTGCCATTCACATGAAGCCTTGATATTTAGTTTGTAACATAAATCATACTATGACTGCTGAGGAGCAAATTTACCTGCAAAACACATAGGAAGGATCCTTAGCAGCTACAAGGAACTGGAACTCCATGAAGTTTGTCAAATGCTCTACTAAGAACTAGTGAATAGAGACTGACACAGGCATTCTAACGAGAACGCCACAGTCAGGGGGCTGAGCACCATCTAAGAGGAACATTAAGCTGCATGATTTCAAGGCTCCTACTTGCCTCAGCTCTAAAGTGATCCTTCCAGTTGGGTGCAAGAACAACTCCAGTATGAAACTGGACACTGCAACAAACAAAGAAGGAATAAGATCTCCCTTCCGTGTCTCCCCCCAGCCCCACACTAACAGATGCTCATCTGCAGGAAGACAGCCATATGAAAAAATGGACCAGGCAGCATCAAAGTCCTGTGCACTGCAAGAAGGGAAATGAGAAGCAATTTTTTTAACATTAATAAGGGCATACTGAAGCCTTCAACAGTTCTGAAAAAATGCCCATTCACAAGCCTGGCTTATCGGCACAGGGAGAAATTTCCGTATGTGTGAGGCAGTTGCTAAGAAAGCTCTGACTAATGCAGATACAAGTCTGACTTTTAAAGTTGACATTTCTGCTTTTCCAGTGGATCAGAACTGTCAGGAGAGTTGTGCAGGCAGACCAGAGGATTGCAGAGGAGAGTTATTCTGTAGCAGTCTAAGAGTTGTGGCGTAAGTGCTTTGATGGAATTAGCAATGGTGGTTTAAGAAACAGCCTCAGACACTATTCCCAGCACTGGCAATTACCGTTCTCATTACAGAATCAGAACAAAGGAACAGAATCAGAAGGAAACCAGCTGCAAATTTTCCTATATGGGCAAAGAGCAAATTCCCTTCTGCTGCTGCTTTCACAATGCCTTTAAGTAACATCTGGCAGCGGGCAGGACAGACAACTGGAGACAGGAGCATTTAAAGTGTTGCTACTAGACTTGCCAAGAGCTCAGCTGTCAGAGTCCTTTAGACTTTCCTCATGCCTCTTCTGGTTTTCTCACAAGATGTGACTATGACAAACACTTATCCTTCAAAAATTGAAAAAGATAAAAAAAAGTCTTCTGGTAAGCACATCAGCAGAACATACTGTGCATCTGTAGAGCACCAAAATAGGGATTAAATTAAATTTTGCTAGGTAGTTGGAGAAAAAGGCCTTTAAAGATAGCACTTGGCATGGGTTAATCGCCTCTTTCATTAAGGAAAGGAATACATACTGAGAACATCTTTCTGCCATCTGATTAAGCAATGAGCCAATACAATTGTAAATCTTCCAGAAATTCCCCATGGTTCAACTCAACAGAGGCAACTCTTTACTTCTCAGACCCTATCTCTCATTTTCAGATAATCATTGCATTAATTGTGTACAAAAACTTTCTATCATGCTGCTAAAAGAAATGGAATGTGACTGTTCTGTGATACTCCTTAGCAATCTTTGACAATTAAGAGATTGAATTATTCATATATATTTCTAATATAATAACAATTTTGAAGTATGCTCACCACTCAATTGCTCAAAAAGTAAGTAAAGCGAAAACTATTTGATTCTACTATAAACAGTTCAACTCTTCATTTACAAATGTTTTAGTGGCTGATACAACTTATTCTGTCTGTAACTGAGATGAAAAGGATTTAAGGGTACTATATCCCCAAAATCATATGCTATGAATTGCTTGGCAAGTCATTAGAATTTTTTCTTCCTTTGAATAAGGCAGATTTTGAATTGTATCTGCACTTATTTGTATTATATACAAGTATTGTAAGTACTAGTTCTGTGTAATACTTACCCGCACTACAAGAAGTTTCATGCAAGTCGAGTCGGTTTCGGTATATGCATTTAATATGGTTCAATTCAGACAGTTTTTTTTCTCTCTCTGTTAGGCAGCATGACCATAGTATTGAAATAGATATTATGGGATTTGCACTGAGATACTTGATAATTTCATTCAAGATGGGAAAAATACAGATGACATTATTTCTAGGCTGAAAAATTGACTACAAAGTCTGAAGAATATCAGAAGGGAAAATATGACGTGTATGAAATGAAAAGGAATGCACATGTGCTAAGATTGTACGCTGCAATGCACATTTTATCAAACAAGCTTTTGTTCAGTGGCATAAACTGACCCACAACCAGATAATCTGTATGGGAAGAATGATCTAGTAAGATAGAATTGTATTTTTCCTCTAAATATCATTTTAGATAACAAGATATTCTGTTTAAGTTGGTTTTGCTTCCATTAAACATACATTTGAGCAGTCAGTGTACTTGCTTGGTTTTATGCTCTTAGGCTGCTACTGGACAATAAAGCTACAGATAGAAATAAAATAATAATGGCTTGTGACAGGTTACGTTTAAAATGTTTGATCACACTGATCAATGGGCCTTTGCTTCAAAAGCTAAGCTGAGGTTCAAGGAAGGAAAAGATAATAGTTGTTCCAGCAGTTTGTCCATATCTCACCAAACTGGAAGGCATTTGGGATGCAGCCCAAGTATTAATACAGCTGCCACATAAAAAAAAAATGCTTTTTTGTTTCTCAGGCTCCATGATAGAAAAAATACTTCTGTTAGAGCCTATACACTTAACTTAAGTCTTGGTTTTATTTTAAAATTCAGAAGCTTTATTTTACTTCTGAGACTTGTAATAATTTTATATTCTTTCAGCAGCATTCTGAAAACTTCTTAATATTTGACAAAAATAATTATCCATCAATTACTGTAGATTAGCTGTTACAGGTGTGGTTTTTAAATTTATTTATTTTTGACATCTCTTAACACTTCTTGAACTCTGTGTGCTGCTGGTTTGTTGGGTTTTTTCCTCATTTACACAATTGCCCTTTGGTTTTTGTGTTTCCTCAAGCTTCTTTTACCCAGAGTACATACCTCTGAAAGTAATCTCATTCAGGTTGATTCAGTTCTCATTTCTGTTCAATTTAAAGTTATTTTCTTTGGCTCACAGCAGACCATCACACAGACTCTCACTGAGTTATTGAGGATTTTCACCCCCTATCAAGCAGCTCATCAGCAATTACTGATCCTGCACACAGATCCTTAAAGATCCAGGACATGATGATTTGTTACACTTTCTGTGCTGAAACAATCATGAAGGGAAGTTCCTTAAACAAGTTTCTACCAGGAAGGGAGTGGGGAGATTAGCATTTCTAATAATGGTAGATCCTTCACTTCCACTGCAGAAACTGAAAATAGTCATATCTTTATGTCCAGACAATAGGAATGTGTACATTTACTGCCTTTATTTAAATCTTTGGATATCTTAAAATCCTCAGCTTCTCTGACCTTAATACTGTGATTCTCCTATAAACTAATAATCTAGCTTTGGCATTGGCTCATAACATCTGATGTTAGATGTGGTAAAATTTGTCTTTAATTTGTTTCCCACTGCCAATGGAAATTTAAACAAGGTATTCTATTTTTCATCATATAGCGGGATTTATATTCACATGATAAGGTGTGACTGTAATATGCGGGAAGTATTAAAAATTTCAGTTAGATTTGGTACTCATCTTTTACAGATTTGTTTCAGGAGATATATTATACACACTTTTAATAATTTCTTTGGGGTTAGGGTTTTTTTGTGATTTTTTTTTTTTATTAGCAGCTCTCAAGTCTAAACAAAATTAAGATTTTTCATTTCATTCCTTTGTATCACCTACTGCCAGTCAACAAGGGCTTATTTTTTTAGAGTGACTAAAAGAAAAATGGTATTCTGCTTCACTATTGTCTTTAAGAACTCCAGTCTTTCACCGTTAAGTCTTCCTGTGGCATACAGAGTGGCTGAAAACGAGCCTTTAGTATTACAGTCTCCATTTTTAGGTTAAAGGAAAGCAAATCCATGCTGCCAGTGAAAAAAGACCCAAGCTGTCTTCACCCTTGCTAAGTGTGAAAATGGAAGTGTAGGAAAGCATGCTGCAGAGACATTCACACTCAGCGTATGCCCGTTAGCTCTAACTCAGAGGGAATTTATCTCCCCTAGCCAATAAACTCTTAAGCCCTACTAGTACAACATTGCGGGGACTTGCCATCTTGGATCGCAGCTAGGTTTGGGACTTCTCTACCACATTTGACTGAGCGATGTGGAAATGTTCACACAATTTGGCAAGGCATCTTCTTCTCGGAGAAGCTGTAATTTCAGAAGGCAGAGAGCTGAATTCCACAGGCAGAACTATATTATCAAACCGGCTTCTGGGCTGGGTTTGGAATCCAGTTGTCTCAGGTCTAGTTAAAGGAGACTGGGAATTCTGTGTTATGCTGATAGAAGAGGGTCTGCCTGTTCCTCTACGATCTTCCTACACAGTAGTCACTGTCCTTCAGTCATACCCTTTGGAGTTGTTTTCCATCCACTTGGGTAAATGTCTAAAAATATATTCTTGAATCACTCTTCTGGACTACATTTCTCCTTGACCTGCTGTGTTTCTATTCCTCCGGCATCTACTGACTGATAGCTAATCTCCACATTAACCCTTCTAAAAGCAGCTGGAATGGCAGTGACTGTACCACCTGCTGTGAGTCTAGGGCTGCTGTGATTATATTGTATTCAATTTCATTTTCTGTTTCCAAGTCAGCTTTTGATTGATTATTTCCAGTATCACTAGACAGTGTGTTGCAGAACCTTAGATTTTTTATGTGTTAAGCTATATCCATGTTTATAATCCATGATAAAAAGGCTTTTCTTTTCAGCTGACCTAATTTTCTTGAAGAAACCTTGTGGAAGCTGGACAGACCTGCCAGCAAAATCTTAGCTAGCTTATGTGCTAGCTCAAATGTCTCTTCATGGCACTGTGCCATACTGATATTCTCATTTTTTCAGGGGTTTCTGGTTTGCCCTTCTAAGAGTTTTGTCATCCAGGTGCATAGTCACGGCTGTACTTGTGATGTGGATTTTTTTCTTATATCTGTACGCAATATATCACATCTTTCTGTCCCGGGAATACCCGAATGTTCTGTGATTGTCTTTACCTTTTCATTATAAATATTTTTCTACTTTTATCCTAAAGCGTTATCTATTTCTTTATGATCTGATATGCCATTTCTAAATATTTGCACTTCGACTTTTTCGAATGCTGCTGTTTTCCTTTTAGAAGCATATTTTTCACCAGCCCTGCAAATATCAGCTATTCTTTGCAAAGTCAGTTCTTTACATTCTCCAAAGTTAAGTTTGCTTGGATTCAACAATCACTTATATAACAAAACATTCAGGTTCTGCTCTGTCTGGTAATTCTCTTACCCCTATGACTACTGTACTGAATACACTGTGATATAACAATCAGCACTCTTGCTTGTCACCTAGTTTCTTCTAAAAAATAACCTTCACTTTCCCTCAGGAACACTGTTCACCATGTTCCTGATTAAAAACGAAATGTCTTTTTCTGCCTACTTTCATGTTCCTTACAATGTACAATGCTGAGCTCTACTGCTCCTGGATCTACTGCTTATCATCGTGAGCGTATTCTCCCACTTGCCCTTCTCTGCACTCAAATTGTTCCTCGCAATCATTTACTCTAAGCGTTGTCTGAAAGAAAACAACAGGTTCAGAATTTAATGTACTAAGTTCATTTTCTTCAGAAACCCCAGGAACTTTTGCTTATTCACACAAACAACTAGCACAGAGAGGCCAGGTATATGAAATTCCTCTTTCCACCTATTTTTTTGATACATGCCTCCACCCTCACCCGGAATTTCTCACTCCTGAGAAGACTCTTTTCCATTTAAAACAAAAATAGCCACCAATCTTGGCAGTGTCATCACAACTGCTGCTTCACTTTATCATACCCCAATGTATCAGCTTCATTTTCTGTTTAGCTGGAGTGCTGGCAAACTTAATTTCTGCACGTACCCACACTTCTGCACACTATAATGTAAACTCCTACACTTTCTAACCATCTCTACAACATGCTCATTTACTCTCTTAATACTGCTATGAAATGAAAAAATAAATGCTGTAAGTGGGAGTACTTCTACTAATTTATTGCAATGAAATAATATTCTAATGCATTGTAATAGGTTTTTAAAAGTAATTTTCATATTCATACAGACAATAACTGTCAAGATATTAACAGACTCCTGTTCTCTTTTATCATGTCATCTTTTGTTAGATGCATGAACACAAGTATTCTGGCTTTCAAAAGCAGCAACCTTATTTTTGAAACCTTAGCTGTTAAGGATCCAGTGAGGTACCCCTTGATCTTGAAAGCTCTAAGACAGCTTCTTTTTTTCCTCTGAGTCCTAAGGAACTACTCTCCAGAATCATTTTTAAGCTCATTTCCTGCCCATGGCTGAGAAGAAAGGTGTACTGGGTCTGGCTGGGATGGAATTAATGTTTTTCATAGCCACCCATGAGGTGCTGTGTTTTGGATTCATGATGCAAACAGCGCAGCTCATGCACCAGCACACTGGGTGCTGATGAGCAGCGCTTGCACAGTGTCAGGCTCTTCTCTGCTTCTCATTGTGCACCCCTAGCAAGTGGGCTGGGGGTGGCCAAGAGGCTGGGAGGAAACACATTTAGGACAGCTGACCCCAGCTGACCAAAGGATATTCCATACCATATGGTGCTGTACTCCACAATAAAACTTGGGAGTTGTTTTCCCCAAGCGGGGATTGCTCAGAGACCGTCTGGGCATCCATCTGCTGGTGGGAGGGCGTGAGTGATTGCTTTTCCATCACTTTTTTTTTTTTTTTTCTTTTTCTTTCTATTTCATTTACTTATTGAACTGTCTTAACCTCGAACCATGAGTTTTCCTTGGCTTTACCCTTCTGATTCTCCCCTCCACCTCACAGCAGGGGAGTGAGTGAGTGTAAGAACCCATTAGTAAGGAACACAATTGCAGCTGAAAGACTTAACCCAGGATACCAATCCCTCTATGTTATACCATGAGCCTCAAGGAAAGGTAAGAGCTGGCCAGACAGCTACTGATAGTCATGTGGCACAACTGTGAAATCAACATATCTGACATAACAAATTAAACTTAACTACAGTTTTGGAAAAATAATTCTGAAAGATCTTCATGGAATGCTTTTCATGGAAAGCTCTCTGTGAAAACCAGATTTCTGCTTCCTACAATTTCTTCATTAAATGCTAGAAACCTCACAAATGTTAAAAGGCATTTACAAGCTTTTGCTATAAACATCAGGGAGGGGGAAAAATAAAAAAATAAATAAATAAAAAAAAAGAAAATCCTGTCCCTTTGTATACCTTCCTGCCAGCTCTTCCAACTGTAAAGTCAATTTTTGATATTTTTCTGTGTAGCTTTCTTGCATTTTTACTATTGCTCTTCATGCTACATTATAGGTTTACTACAAGGTATTATGTCAATGAAAGGGTCTATTAAACTCTAAGTAACAGTGATTCTCTAATTTATATGTGTAGCCTAGGATGGCTTTAAGCTTGGTCATCATCTACTGTCTGATACCATCTTCACTCAATTATGTAACAGGAAACAGAGCGTGTGAAGGTGGAGACATAAGTCCATTCATCATTGCTACTTGATTTCTCATTACTTAAATGCTAACACTCTCAGTCCTCCCAACAATGCAGCCTGTCTACCCCCCTGTCTGCATAACTAATCTAAAGCATGTATTTTCTACTTTCCTTTCTATTGCAAAAAAAAGAGAAACATTATTTTCTTTGCTTCTTGACTTTTATACGAACCTACTCCTTCTGTCTGAGGATTGTTTGTATACATGTATACCTACATCTTAAATTCAGCTGCTTACTAGACTCATTAAATGTCCTACAGGAAGGAATTTCACCATTTCCCCTCAGTCAGAAATATTCTCAAATTATTTTTGTAGCTCACAAGTGCCTCTGCTTGTTTATGTAGGTTAGAATCTGAGGCTGATTCACCACAGAATGCTGTAAGCTGGGTTGATACTTAAATTCAATATTCAGAGTCTGGCTTCCACAAAAGAAGTCAAAGGGTTAATACAGCTAACTAGGAAGCAGTTGTATGTCTCCAGCATCAGAGACAGGATTTTATTTCCTGAAGATGCCAGCCTTTTGTATGGCAATTCTATCACCATTTAGTTTTGACAGTGTTGCAGTAAAATTAAAGATCTCTGCACTAACGAATCCTCCTAAACTGACATACGTGACACTGTAATTAAAATCCCATACCTTGTGCGCTGGGAATCTCAGTCTCCCTCTACATATCTTTATATGGAGAAAGAAAATGGTTAGGACTTGTTTTCATGGAGTTAGTTTTCATGGAGGTGGTACAGCTTGATATGCCAAAAGTCATGACGTTTTGATTTGAGACAAAATCAAAATAAATAATAAAAAAAATCCTGTCTCTAAATTTACCCTCAAGTTCTAATGTAATAGGGCCACCCCCGAGAGGGAGCAAACGCAGCACCTTATGGCAGCTGCCTTACCCAAACATGTTTCCACAAGCTCACCTGAGGCACTGTGCCTATCGGGGATGCTCTTGGGAGCTTTGCAAGTGCAGTGCCCTCTCATCACCCCAGCCTAGTGCACCAGTATCTCTGAAAGCTTTCAAGATGATAGGGAGTTACATAAATGCCAAGTAGTCTTACATGTAAAAAATCAAAGGTCATCTAAAGAAATACATTCTGCTGCTGAGGGATGAATAATCCTGAGGTCGGAATACAATTTCTAATTTTTCAGTAAGACATGGAAGTGCTACTAGATGAAAGCATAAGGGACATGTACCCGTCTATGATGAGGATCAGGCATATGTCTCGTCAAAATGTGGTGTGTCAGTTTGTGGCAAACTTACCATCATCAAAGTCAACACAGCACTTGTTTTACTATCAACAGACCTGCAATCTTCCCTGTTCAGGTGAAGAGCAGGTATTTTAACACTTGCACTTGCCTGACTGATCCAAACTGTTAGGTATTTATAAACCAGGTACCGTTTCTCTCCTTTTTATACTCTGATGGCATATCTTTTTTTATTGATGAGATTAAACACCTTTGACATCAACAGCCATTGTTCAGTTGTACATGTCTCCTTTATAACTCAATATCCCGCCCCACATGTATCTATATTCCCTTCCAAAAGGGAATACGAGGACGGCTGCTACAACAAGCTAAATGAAGGTTCTTTTCAGTCTTTTCTTTATCAACCATCTCTGTGTTTCCATGTTACAGCCTTTTTGTTATACATCTGCATTCATGTTTATGACTCTCTGTGTTTATTGCCCACTTAAAATCCTTAAGAAGTTCCACCAGTGAAGATAAAATAAAATAACCTATATTAATTTAAAAATCATATCTGCCAGTTCTACATTGTTGCACATTGTGCTTCTTCCAAAAGCAGCTATACAATTATAGGTACTTGGGTGCATAAAGTGATACGGAGGTTTCTATGGCAATTATTCATTTTAATTGAAAATTGTGTAAGGAAAAACTCGTTTCGTGTGCAGCATACAATTTGCATTTGTTTCCAAAGATTCTGAACTTGCTCAGGGTAAGCTGTGAATTCATATTTTCTAGGAAAACACAATCTCTAAAATTCTGTCTGGGGGGTGGAAAACCAAGGGGGGTCTTCATAAGGTTGTCAAGTGTATTGAAATTTAAGATCATTTATCCATTTATGCAACTAAACTATCTATTTTTGACTGTCAGGTAAAAATTTTGTGCTTTAAATGAAAGAGGAACAGTTAAAAATCAAATTGAAACACAACGTCCTTGAAATTACAAGGTAGAGGAACCAGAAAAAAAGAGGTACCAGAACAGAGACACAGCATGCTGAAGAAGCCAGGTCATCAACGAGACCAAATCCACAAGATCAAACATTTGTATTTTCACATACTTTAGCTACTGTGTGTTAAAATAATAATGAAGGCAAAGTTAGTTCCAGCTTTAATATATTTTGGAGTGTCAAAACAAGAATTGGAAGGAAGCAACTGTTTTACCTTGCTTAGCTAACAAAATAAAGCTATAACTTATTTTCCTATAGGAAAATAGGACTTCTTTCCTCTGCCATTCCCAGAATGAGTTAAACATTTTAGGCCTTAAAAGAAAAAAACCAAATCAGCTACTTCAAGTGACGAGGACCTGGAAACAACCTCTGAACTGTGGTTTCATATTCACTAAATTTATAGCATTGCCTTTTCTAAAAAAAAAAAACAACACCCAACCCTCTACTCCTTTTCTATCTATATCACTGTAAGACTGTACAGGCTGGGTGCCAAAAATGTCTCAAGTTAAAAATAGTCCTTGTCATCTTCATAAGTATCAAATAAATATTAAAGTGATGGAAGGGTGAGGGAGGAAGTATACTTTACCAGCCACAGTATGTGAGGAGAAACAGAAGAATAATTTTAACAATGCAGCTTTAGCATTAGTGTACTTGGCTCATTGCATTTCCATACTTCTTTAGAATTTCTAAAACAGAAAGAGTATGACTCCTAACTTCAAAGTCAATGACTGCATCACAGGTCAGAAGAAAGCAAAATGACGCGAATGCTTTTCATAGTATGTCATTGTCCTGGTTGCAGCTGGGACAGAGTTAATTTTCTTCTCAGTAGCTGTGTTTTGGCTCTGATGTGAGAACAATGTTGACTGGACACTGACGGTTTTAGTTGCTGCTGGATGATGTTTATACTAAATCAAGGACTTTTCAGTTCCTTGGCCCTGCCAGCCAGAGGGCTGGAGTGGCACGGGGAACCGGCAGGGGATGCAACCAGGACAGGTGACCCCAACTGGCCAAAGATGTATTCCCTACCATATGACATGCTCAGTATATGAACTGGGGGAAGAAGAAGGAGGAAGGGGGGGACATTTGGCATTATGGCGTTTGTCTTCCCGAGTAACCATGACACGTGCTGGAGCCCTGCTCTCCTGGGGATGGCTGGACACCTGCCTGTGGATGGAAAGTGGTGAATGAATCCCTTGTTCTGCTTTGCTTGCTGTGTGGCTTTTGCTTTTCCTATTAAATTGTTCTTATCTCAACCCTTGAGTTTTACATCCCTTTCCGATTCCCCTCCCCATCTCTCTGGGTGAGGGGGAGTGAGCGAGTGGCTGCGTGGGGCTGGGTTGTCAGCCGGGGTTGAACCGTGACAGTCACCCATTTTGGATAAAACGGAGACTAATAACAACCCCCTTGCTGAAAGGCATGGCGCTGGGGAGTAGACGTTCCCTCCATGTGCGAAGCGACTCTTTTTTTTGTGGCACACGGCAAGTTCTGTTTTGGACAGAAAATGTTTTTGCAAGACAGGGGAATGAATTTGCTTGAGAAAGAAGTGTGGACGCGAAAGGGGTCCCACCAAGGACAATCTAGCAGCAGAGGGCTTTCCACTGCACAGACAATTTGCTCTATTTTAGGCACCTGACAGCTGTCATCTCCCTCATCTGCTGCTGCAGTTTGGACCCTGTTTTGATATGTACCTGCCTTCCCTCATTTTACTAGCTGACTCTCATAATTATTAAAATATAGAGCAATCAATAGAATGATTTCCTGATTTTTTTAATGCTTCCAGACATAGAAGAAACATACTGTCATTCCTATATGTGTCGTTCATGTAAGTACATATATAGACGATAACTTACTGAATGGAAGGTAAAGTTAAAGGCATGCAGATTTGATTTAGCTGTAAATGTGATAACCACAGGTATCCACAGTTACTCAGCTCTGATGGCTATAAAGGCAGCGCTCCTCTTCTAATGTTCCGTTTCCTACACAGAACTTAAGCCTACACGACTGTGTACCCTACACCTGCTCAACAGTTTTCATGAATTTTCAGGGTTTGAGAAACACAGCTATTAAATAGCAATTTTCATGGTGTTGAAGGGAGAAGATCTGAAGGTTGGTTTTGGCTAACATTAAGAGACAGGTTTGAAAAGACTCTGGCTGAGGCACAGCTCTCAATAAATCAAATGTAATGGCTGGATCTAGTAGAAAGCTGCTTTTATAGCCAAATTGCATGCCTGGCTGAGAGAAGTGGGAAAGGGGTACAAAAAAAAAAAAAAAAAAGACAAAAAGTGGAAATGTGGAAGCCTTTACAGTTGTGCTTGCCATCATTTACTGAGAATACCACCAAGATATCAGGGCCATAAATATCTCTCTCCATTTTGGCTCAATAATGCAAGCATCAAAAACATGTAAAGGACATCTTTCTTACTTACAAGAACACACAGATATGCGCACAGAAAAAAATGCCAATGAAGGCTGTAACTTCATTTCCAGAAAAGGCAGAACGTTTTCCCTATTGCGCTTGGATGCACTGTTTACTCCCTTCAGTATACTCGAGCCTGGAATTGTCATGCTGAATGCAAAGCTTCGCCAATGTAAGAAAGACTAAATATCTCCGATTGAAAGAATTTTTCTTGACCACATCAAGAAATTTTCCTGTCTAATAGATGCACAGTAACCCCTCTGTAAAATGAATCATCCAGTATTCCTTGAGGTCTTGGGACAAGCTGTAAGTTCAATAAAGAGTGCGGGCCTTTAAATTTACACACTTCATCTCCTCACATTTCCTGCGGGGAATACAAATGGCTTCTAAGTACTTACTATGCTGCATGCCATTCAAATTATGTTGCTTCAATTCATTACATTAAAAAGTAATACAAACTTCAATTATTCGTTGCAAAAGTACAGATTTAGCTAAAGTACACAGAAAATTCAATTCACACCAAAATGGCTACAAAGTTCAAATTAGTCTATTTGCAGTCCTCCCATGTCCTTGTCAGCATCCCTTAAAATGTCACTTATTTTATAAAAGATATAGATTTTTGTGAGTATTGATGTGCTCTATCAACAGACAAGTCCTCTCTGCCTTTAGTTTCGCAGATATTATTTACCTTTCCCAAATCACTAATGACTACAGCTAAAATAAATGGGCCCATATGAGTAAAGGTTACAGGACTAGACTTCCAGCTCAAAAGTTTGTACCTTTATAAATCTCTCCTCTTGAATTCTACATTCAAAAGGTACTTATGACTTCAAAGAAATTGCAAATCAAATGATTACACGCTACAGGAAATTAGATAAAAGAAAAAGGAACCACTTCAACACCATCAAGAGATTCTGTTCAGCTATTATATTAATAGTAAAAAAAACATATTTTGATTGCAGCTTCTGCAGGTATAAAATGATAGGTTTTAGACTCTACTTTTATTGAAGTGCATAGATCCACAAAGCATTTTCAGTCTGACAAGGCATTTTAAAATCTTGTAATCATTCAGCAAAGCATATGGACAGCACTTCTTTAATTTTACGCAGAGGAATAACTGCACTTGTTAAAATATGAGTATTGTAGAGTATGTAGCACCTTTCGGAATAAATTCAAGCAGTAGAATTCAGTCTAAAATACTGTTAAACTTCTGTACCCCTATCAACACCAAAGCTTTTGCATTTTTAAAGCCAAGTGATGATTTTGTTCCTCATAACTTTAGTTTTAATTTCTTTATGGAATCTAATGCAAACTTTATGTTAACGTTATATTATGTAAAATGTAATGCTTTTTCATTTCAGATTAAGATAAATGGCTTAGAAAGTATATCCTACTGCAGTGATAATGCCCTTCTTTTTGTAAGGAGTGGACATTTTCCTTTCTTTTTTCCCCACTAATTGAACTAAAATTATAAAATCTGTGCATGGTATAATTGGAAAAAAATTGGGGCACTAAACCCAAGCATTTTTATTAGCTGTTAAGAACACCTACCACAGCAACTGCATATTACACTAGCAACTTGAAGCAAATAGTGGGATTATATACATACATATATAAAAAATATAAATATATATATGTATACACACACACATAAAAGCAAGTCACAAGGTTTATGCACTACTTCTTCCCTTGCCTGCCTTTTCACTAACCATAAATGCTCTTCTGAGATATGTCTTCCAATTTAGCTTGCAGTAAGAATTTAACATATTATTCTTTTCCTTTAACAAAAAAATAAAATTTCATACGCAAAAAAGTACTCCAGTGACCCTCCTCCAAAATATTATCTAATAATTATAGCTGAAAACATATATTCCCAGCAGATATGTTCACATTAAGATATGAAAGGGAAATGATTTTCAACCTTTCTTTCTTAGAAGAAGTGATGCAGAACCATGAGTTCGGGAGAGGATTTACCTTTCTTGTCATCGAAGTACAGCGTCTGTTGAGCTGGATTTGACCACTGGAGGGAGGTGTTATCATTTTGATCGACCCTGCAGGTCAAATTTGCCGTTCCCCCTTCAACAACCGTGACGTTTTGTGTGAGTGGAAACTGCCCTTGGCTGCCTGGGGAGGGAGGGGAGGGATGGGGAAGGGAAGAGAGTAAGAGAGGAAAAAAAAAAAAAAAAAAGCATTTAAGTTGAAGAACTGAATGTATCGCAGCAAGTTCCCACAGATGGCAGAGCCTGAATTAAGTGTGATCTCTGGCCAAAGAAAGGTAGTACAATATATTAAAAAAAAGATTTTTTCCCCTTTTCCCCCGCCTCGCCCATAAGTTATAGTAATTGGTTCCAAAGAAATGCCTTGCAGTTTTATCTCCTTACACATACATACCCATACATCCAGGCTATACCACCGCACAGGGCTCACATGCTACACACCTACACAGATGTCTCAGTACAGATAATATAGTTAAACGGCTGTTGAAAACATCACTGGAAGCGTAACATAAAAAATCCACATTGGATTTTTAAAAAAGAGCAGGCCAGCCTTGACTCCCTGTTTCTTTTTACGCTTTTTTAAAGAGCTCTCAGGCACGCTGTTTTTCTTGCCAGGTTTGGAAAGTTGTTGGAGAGCAAATGTAGTGTGAATCTAATACTCGATGCATCCTCTGCGAAGGGAATATTACCTGATCTCAGATGAAAATGCAAGTGATGATGTAGTAGGTCTCTTTCATATCTGTAATTTTATCCCAGAGCATTATGAATCACATTAAATGCTTGCTGAAAGTCACTGGGAAGATTTCCAAATACATCTACACAATACAGGAGCAGTATCGCCCAGGTTCTTGAATCAGAAGCATTTCCAATGGCACAGACTAAAGCATTTATGTCTTATGAGAACGGCAACCCTCTCATCAAAAAGCATAACACTTTCTGATAAATGGTATTGCAGCAGGGGAGCACAGTAAAAACATGGAAGTAATTCTTTAACATGGGTGAGGGAAGAAAAGTTCTTCAATAATGACCAAGATACATCATTATCTGGAAGATACATTAATTTATTCAAGGATACAATGCAAAAGAAAGACAATCCAATACTCTAAATCAAATATATGCTTCTTTCTTCTGCTCCTTTTATACAGGTTCTATTAATAGAAGAAGCAGTCAAGGGCAGGTAGAGCTGCTAGCATAAGAAGTAAAATGCCAAGACTGACACTCAAGTGAGATGTGCCAGAAGTGAAAAATCTCCCTACGGTCCTATGGGAGTGAAGAAGCTCATAGACTTTTCATTAGTACATCAAGAAAATTATATATACAATAGCCAGTAATTATACCAATATGGAATCACAAATCTGGCATAGAACCTTCACAGTAACACCCTGTTTCAGTGGCTCTCTTCAGAGTTGTTCCCTGCTAAGTTAAAACAAGGCATGCCTTCTATACGGAAGCCATGATGATATAGAAGTCTATTACCTAGTACAGGTTTTCAGATGACCAGGGTAAAGCATTAGTAAATAGAAGATTAACAACTGAACTTCTATTTGACCTGCTGATATTTTAAAAAATGCAATTCTAGCCAGGTTTTGATAGCTGTCCATTCTCCTATGTAAAATAATTTTGATGGCCTTAGGCCCGGTATATAAGCATCTACATCACTGAAACTGTTAGCGTTAAGGTAGTCTAATACTCTCCACTGTCTTGGTTAAAAATAAACTAATGAATAAAGGATTTCCATCAAAATGCAAATCTGAATAACTAGTATAATTTTTGTATAAATATCAACTTCCTACAGATGTCTAAAGATCAAAATTTACTATGTACTGATATTTACTATAAAAGAGTATTTACTATCAACAGGATAACAGATATAGTAAATAAAAAATAAGGAATATTGAAAACACCATGGCTAATTTAAATGCTGCAAACAATAAATGCCAAAATTCTCATGACATCCTCTGTATCTGACACTTCATTAATCAAACCCTGCTTCTTGAAAACCACACGTTGCGAAATACTTGATGAGTGAAAAATCATAAACAAGGGTAGAAAAAAAAAGAAAACAGAAAAGATTTGTCATTTCCTTCCATTTCTCCTCCTTCAATTCTAATGTGTCAAGGAACCTCAAGATATTGCATAAATTGCTTATTGCTTAAATTAGAATTTTAAAAATCCAGAAAAATGTACACAGCCTGTTATTACTTCCACTAAATTACAGGCATCTTAGCAAAGAAATAACCTTCTAAAGTATGAGTTGTGGATAAAAGGCTATGTGGGCTACAATATTTTTTGCATACAAGAAACATAAAACAGAACCTAGTGCCAAAGAGTAGCACAGTGAAATCTGTCATTTATATTAAAGACTAGGAATAGAAGATCATTTAATAAAGAACTGCTGTAATTATTTAGGACCCTATTAACATGATGTGGCAGATCTCCCCAGATTTAACCTCTAATATCTTTTGGATATTATAGTTCTTATCAGGAAGGTGTCAGTGCATATGCAGCCTATCATTTGCTAATGATTGCCAAGTCACAGACTTGTTTGACCAGAAGAGTGGTTAGGAGTTAAACTTTTCTGATCAACCTTTGAATTCTGATCAATCATTAAATGGAAACTGTGGATGCCACGAACTGAAGGAAGTCAGAGGAACTTTCTTTTCTATGGCCTCTCCACTGTGTTCTGATGTTTTGAAAGGAAAAATTAATCTAGCATATAAAAGTGAAACCAAAGCATTCATCCTGTTTCTTAGCAATGCAGATGCTGTGTGGATCTGGAGAACCTCATAGGAAGCTTGGAGTGGAGAAAGAGGTGGAGAGAAAACAAGCCATTAAATCTGGAAACTAGTCAAAGGGGACAGAATGGAGCCTGTGCAGAACAGAGAAAAACAGACAAAGCAAGATCAAAAGAATGGATACTGCTTACCTCTTAATGAAGACCAAAATTATTAGTAACTGACGGGAAAACTACAACAAAGAAACATTTATGAGATCTACTTTATTGTTTGTACCGGTATCTAACTTGTGTTACTGAAATAGGAACTTGGGGGCTGGAAGGACCAGAGAAGGTTGTAAAAGCCTCTACCAGATCGATAAACATTAGGAAAACATTAACATTGTGCCATTTAATACAGCATTATAAGTGTCACACAAGTGGTTTTGTGCCACTAAAGATCAAAACTGGTTCTTGGGGAGACTGACACTATTTTGTGGGAGATGCCTCACTTCTGTTACATGGGTCGGTAGCACGTGCCCAGGAAGCATGCCAGCAGAGATGCCATCCAAGGCAAGTGCTCAGTGGGATGAAGAACCCAGGCCATTGGTGACACAGACAAGGCGTCCTCAGCCACTTCTAGGTACCACGGTTGAGCTGCAGGGGTAGCATGTTCCTGCTGCAGCATGGTGACCCATGGCTGGAGGCCACTGACTGAAATCCCATCATTCCCCAAAGGACTCACTTTGGAAAACCCTTACACCTAGGATAAATTATTACCATTGTAAAAAAACCCATTTGTCCTCCCAACATTGAGTACGCAGATTCTGATCCATGTGAATATTCCCATTAAATCGAGAATACTTGGTGAGGAGCCTTCAAGAATAGAGCAAGCCTAAAGGCCCTGCCAGGTTGAGGCCAGTATGTTAAAAGAAACACAGTTTCCATCATCATTTCAACAACTGGACACTACCATTGTAGTTCTCTAGTATGGATAGTTCTTAATATAGTTATTACACTCCCATTTCTTACTTCTTCTTTAACTCTGTGACCAGAGATTGAACAAGATGACATCCTCTAACAAAACTATTCTCCCTTGACTGAAGAAGTCTAGTAATGGAAAACAGTGGCATCTTCAGTAACTTACTCCGGAGAGCAACGGTCATCATTGTTTAAACAAGAAAACAGGATTTTAGTCTTAGTCTGAATTTGTCTCAGTGTCCACTGGTCCTTATTATATCTTTTTCCCTCACTGGAAAGCCATCTATTATCAATTTTTTTTTTCTTTTGTAGACACTTAGAGACTGTGTTCATATTGCCCATTAACCTTCTCTTTGATAATCTAAATAACTTGAGCTCCTAAGTCTTTCTGTAGAAATCGTGTTTTTCTAATCCTTTAATTAGCCTGTGGCTCTTCTCTGTGCCCTCTTCAATTTGTCATCTTTCTTCTGAAACGTGGAGTCTAGACCTGGAAACCCTACTGCAGCAGTCACAGAAGGAAAAAAATACAAAGGTGACACCACTTCCCTACCAGCACTTCATGTTCTTGTTTGCATATTCTTGTTTGCACACCTAAATGAGTCCTCTTGGTCACAGGGTCAGATGGGGGCTCAGGTTTGACTGATGGATGTTCCATGATGTCAATGTTTTTTTCTCAGATACTGCTCCAAAATCAACCCCCTGTTCCAGATCTCCTCCTGTAGCTGTTAGGTGTATGTCCGTGTTTCACTGCATTGTAACATACATTCCTCCAAGTGCAGTGATCTTCATTATTTTGTATATCCACAGTCTGTGGCACCTGCAAACACCGCTGACAAAAACTATGTTACCCAGGGTGTTTCTAAAAACCAACTCTGAAAACCATCTAAACAGTACAGTACCAACCACTTTTCCCTATGCAGACAAAATGCACAGAACATGACTGTACAGGGGCGAGTTCTTATTTATCATTACGCTTTCACCCTATTTTTCCCAACAGTTCTAATCTGCTTAATTCTTGTGAGGTTGGTTTTGAATGATGATTATTACCCAAGATGTCATACTATTTCAAGTCAAAGGCTTTGCAGCCATCAGAAAGATTTTGAAGATTCTGGTTACCTTTCTCCCAGACATAACTGTATTTTAAGAAGCCATGAAAATATTGATTTATAATCAATTATGAGTATATTTTTTAAAAAAATTCCAAAGCAATTAATTCTCAATGAAGCTTTGTTTTAAAATAGAGCACGATAAAAGTTTCTGTTAAGACAGAAAATACAGCTACAAACTAATATCCATACTTCCTTTAACGTTGGTGATGGTAATCAGACATAATTCCATGAAACTAAGTGAAATCTTTTGCAAATATTTGAAGAACATTCCTAAGTCTACCACGGACTTCTCACATGACCTCAGGCAATCCATTTAATCTATGCTTTGCTAACCAATTTATGCAAAAGTAATAATGATGCTTATTCAACTTGTAGAAAGATTTGGATTAAAAATTGTATTAAAAGTTGAGCCTTTTTCAGTTTTTATATACGTTTCCACTGTTTCTCACCTGATTTCAGCCCAAACTGCTGCTGATATAGCACAGAGGAAGCTATTTATGGAGAACAGGGGCTCAAAACAGTGATAAAATGCATTTTTTCATTTGAATATATGCATGAAAATTTTTATTTCATTGCATATATTGTTCAAATCACATGTATCTTCTGGTCTAATCATATATGCTGCAAAACAACATCTATACTCATCTTTACCCTACAAATGATTGGACATAATTTCTGTTCTTCCCATCTAAACATAGCTCCCTTCTAATCATGTTAACTTAAAAATATATATAAATGTCTGTATTTGTGGAAAAAAAATTATATTGCATGTGCAAATTTTGGACACCACCAAGAAGTATAATCAAAACAACAGCAGATTTCCAAGAACTTTAAGACGACTTTCAGATTTTAGGAGTTAATCCAAGTCTACCTAAAATTTTTTAATTTCTCAATTGGACTCACCAATATCAAAATTCTTGCGCTGTTCTTAATTTATCTTGTTTAAACCCCAAATTATGATGGCAGTAACAAAATGCACGCACAGCAATAGCAAACAATACCAGTAAAACTCCTACATGGTCACTACATGTGAGCAGAAAGGAATAAATAACACAGTATATGACTTAATATTGATTATATGTTAAATTTCAACATCCAGTGGAAGCCCTTTAAGTACTTCTTGCACTACTCATCAGTGCACTAAGCTTTTTCCAGGGACATCACCTGGAAACTCTGCACTGTGCTAGCTGAACAAACCAAGATGTATTATCCTCTGACTGGATGGCCCCTCCATTCGCAGAGCAACTCGGCAGCCCTTCTCTTCCTTGAACACAACCAGTCAGGGCACTACATGCCACTCCAGAAACCTTAGCAGGGAGTTATGCAATAGCACTAGTAATTTCATATTTCAGTTTGGAGGTATGGAAAAGATGCCCAAAATCGGTACTTGTACTAAGGGCAGATACTGATACTTGCTTTAGGAGATTCACCAGGAGAACAACTAGCATATGGGGTTACATGATGATGATGGAATAACTGGGCTCGCAATGGCCTTGAAAATATGCACTCATATGCATTCCAGGTTTTTGCTGCCTGTCAGCTTTTCAGAGAATGCAGAAAAACACATGAGGCTGCTCAATGCCAGGAATATGGGAATTATCCCTTTTTAGATGAAGAAACAGAAGGTGGGTGTGTAAGCTGGGGGGGGTGGGTAAGAAGGTAAGATGGGGCAGGGGAGAGGGGGTGAAAGTTGTACCTTTCACATTGAGTTTTAATTTGGATCAGAAAATTCCCCCCCCCCTCAAATGCTATTTATTAAGTATTAAAGGGCCATTTGATTTTTATAAACATCTAGAAAATGTAACACACGTAAAAAATACGTACTCTTCTGAACACAGCTTTTTAGGTAAGTTCAGTGCAATTTACATCTTACTTTACTATTAACTGGGGTGATTGACAGGTATGACTGAGATCATCAATGTGACTCAGAAGATCACCATTCTACAGCCAGGGCTACCCATCCAGCTTCCTTGATTTCTTCAGAACAGCTGGTTGGCAATGACACGTCTACCCTCCCCCAGCAGGTCAGGTCAATCAGACACATATATATCCACTACAGTATATACAGTTCTGTTCCATGATCAAACCTTGAGGAAAGTCAAACGCTTTTCTGTCTGTCTAGGAGTATACTACTAAAGAAAAAATGGGGAAAAAAACCCCAAAACAAAACCAAAGAACAACTGATGGTCCACATTACAATTCCCTTGTACCTGAAAAAGAAGTATGTTTCATTGGAAAACTCTGCAAGGTTATACAGAGATGAATTACAATAAGCGACGAAGCTATTGCAAAAAGAAGGCAGCAGCTAGGTATCGCTGTCACCATGCTGTATCCCAGTCCCTCTGCTCATTTTAGGAAGCTGTGTTAGCAGAATTATTTCAACTGTTTTGACTAGATGGAGCTATAGTTAAGTACATTCAATCAGGTTGGTTTTGCGATGCTTTGTGGAGGACCAATACTGCTTTCCAGTACAATTGACAGGCTTATATCTCATTAGCCACAAGCTGTTTTCAGTCAGGAAAGGCTTTTTTTTTATTATTTTTTTCCCCACCCAGAAATCATGGCTCAACTGCTTTTACAGATTTTAAAACTGATTTTTACCTCAGTATGTGACAAGACTACAGAAAATAATCACCTTCATTTGGTCCAGTTTGGAAACATTCATCTTGTGAGTTCATCTTATGTTTATCTGTTTATGATTGGGTTTGGGGTTTTGTTATACTTTTTGCAATTAAAATGAAAGCTGTTTAATGAGTTCAACACTTCCATTTGATGCTTAGGTTGTATATTCTAATCAATTTACCAGGCTAATTATAAATGATACTTGGTGGCTGTAAGCACTTGAGAAAACATAATCCTCTGCTTCCGTCTCCGCAAAGGTCTGTTTTGGTAGGGAACAGTTATGTTATAAATTAAGTGTTTCCCAGTATCGTTGCAGCAAGCTCTGCCTACTCATGTCAGCATGTATCAGAAGGCTATAAAAATAAATGGGTGTGGAAGGAGAGGAGGGACTAGGCAAGAGATGCCAGCAGTGAGTGCGCGATTTTTTGGCCCAATCAGCTCTACCGTCTCCTGCAAGCCTGGCTGCCCAGCATCCCTAGGAGGTAAATAAAGTTTATCAGCATATGCGAGGGAAAGAATAAAGCCTACAGTTCTATTCATTCTCACACAGAACGCCTATAGCAGAAATTCTTTCTTTTCAATCTTGCATAGATAGGCAAAGCCTTTTCTTTGATACCTTTATAGCATGATGTCAGCCAAAACCAGAGCCCATAAAAAATGCAAAACTATATGAGAGGAAATAAAGAAAATAAGTCTTGAGCAAATAATTTTTCAAAGTGGTCAGATATTTTAATATTGACTTCAATAGAACCAGGCCCTAAAAGAAAAAAAAAAAAAAAAAACACCACACCAAACAACAGACTAAATATTTGGGTGGGGAGGCAAGCAACTTACTACTTCAAATAGCAGCTTGCATCTGTAGGGAGAATACATCAATTTTTGCCTTTTTTTTTAGCACAGGAACTAAATCATTAGAAACAAAAGCCATTATAATGAAACGTCTATATATACTGAATCATTTTCCTGACTTTCTCTCTTAATTTATATATGAAATAATGCAAACATCTCTCCAAGGGGATGAAATGTTATTAGATTGTCTTTATCTAATTTAAAGAAAAATGATATCTGAACTGCATTTCAGCAAGCATAAACTGAAGTCTGCATTATGGTGCAACTAATTTTTCTTCTAACTTTTCAATAGGAATGAATCCCCTTCTCTATTTTTTCAGCATGAATACCATATAGAAGGGTAGCGTCCTGGAAATTTTGGACAAAACTACAGTTGTTGTTGGCCTGATTATTTCATTTCTAAGAACAGTCTTAGAGAACGTGGTAAAATATTGACTACAGATTAAAGAAGATAGTTTAACTCGATACATAACTACCTGCTTTGCTTTACTCTAAAAGAAAAGATGACAATGTAGCCTGCATACTATATTCATACAACAGTTTTAAAGAAAAAAGAAATTTGCCTGAGCATAATTTAATACACAGAGAGTCTTTAACTGGCTCAGCTGGCTTTTCCTAACTTGCTATCTTAAATGGCAATAATTTAGTCTCATATCTGGGTCGCATATAGCTTTTAGATTTTAACCCCAGAGACAACATCCTGAAATTGTTTGCTCACTGAAGAAACATTGTTTAAAAAAGAAACAAACCCAAGAAAAAATAATTCTGTGCTCTAGTTACTATTACATGCTCCAGTAACAAAACCACTTGCAGAGAAAATTGGAGTTAATAAGAACACTGCAGAAACTTACGCCAGAATGACAGTTTTAGGAGGGAGAGAGAAGAAACAACTCAGAAACCAACTGCTACCCTCAAACTGTGCAATCAAGGTCGTGGGGCTTTTTTAAATGTTTAAGCAATTACTAGCATAATGCAAAGGACAAGAGCATGCCGGTACAGCCACTGATTTCAGACTATAGAATTTATGTTAGACAGCAATAATAGAGAAGTAGGAAGCCTTTGTTGCTTTCTTCACTCCCTGTGTTTCAGGTGTGTGTTTCTATAACAGCAGTGAAGTCAAGATATAATTGTTTCAGACCATATTTCAGTGAAAGAGATTGCAGATATAAATTTGAGAAAATTACATATTGAAGTACAATTATTCCATAAAGATAAACAGGAAAAAGTGTGAGAGAAACAATGGAATAAAAAGTATGTAGAAAAAGTCCTGTTTCCTAGGAACCTTGCATAAATGACTATTTTTTATACTTTTCAGACTGTCATCATGGTATTATTTGCTTGTGAATGGAGAAGAGCACCCAGTGATTTTATTTATTTATTTATTTATTTAGAAAGGGGGGAAAGGCATTCCCCTCCACCACTCTGAATTCCTGAATTAAGTTAAAAACCCAGAAATAATTGAAGTGAACTTCATCTTACCACAGCTGTGGTAACAGAATGCTGAACTTTCTGCTTATCCTATGAGGAAATTTGGTTTAGAGCTCTGTGTCACTTTCCACTTTAAAATCCTGTGCTCAATTCTTTGTGCCTCAACAAACTTTAAAGTCCTTTTTCTCTAAATGCAGGAAGGTACCCAATTCTAACATGAAGGATAAGGAATTGGACACTTTCATTTCTTTGTGGATCTGGGCCTCCTTGTCACCACGTTTTGTTTCCTAATCTGTACAATGAGAGTACTGGCGTATTCTTACTTCACATCAGTGCTCCAGGAATAAAATTCAGAAAAAAAATTACACAGAAGCCAGATGATAGGGTAATTGAAGAAATATATAAAAAGCTGTGGTGGAGACAAATACACGTATGCACACATGGAATCTATCTCTGGCTACAAAGTTAGAACGTACCATGTACTTTCTTCTCCTCCAAACCGAAGCATTTAATCAAATTAACCAGGTACTTCTTGAAGAAAACACAACAACAACAACAACAAGTACACAACAGTCAGTCTGGAACCTCCATGGGTTTAAGTCAGTATCAGGCACTATCAGCTTCCCATCAGTTATGTACTTGGCCATTTGTGCTACTAAAAATACTTTCTGCTACATTTCTTACTTGCCTGTTGAATCTTCTCCTCTGAGTAACAAATGAAAAAAAGTTCTGGATATGCTCTTTTCAAAGAAAATTAAGATCTGGAAACAGATGACTTATCAGCCTTCTAAGGACTTATCAACAACCACACTACATAAGGTTCTTGGAGGTGTACAAGCAAGCAGTATAGTTCCAGGGCTTTGACTCTGACTTTGCATGAATATGTTCTTCTCTTTAGAGACAGGTTTAGAGACAGGTGACTTAGTGACAGAACTGAAGATAGGGCTCAAAGTTTTCCAGAAAGAATAATATTTAGGGCGTTTAAGGACAAAGTGAAATTCACATTTGGAAATGTGAAGCGTGTCAACATAAGGTAAGAACATAAGTGAACAATAAAGTTTCTAGAGTGAGTAATGAAACTAACATAGATAAGAAATGAAACTTAGAAAATATATTTCCAATAGAAATATACATGACACTCAACCAGTCTCAACAAAAAAGTGACTTTTGCAGAGAATAGAGGAAAGCTCCTATCTTGCCCCGTGTAGACCTTCCCTCAAAAAACATCATACAGGTAAACCAGCAGCCAGTCAGCCTATACTGCTGGTGTTTGCTATGTCAGGGTTTCAGGTTTTTGTTCAGCATCAAGAGTGTTTAATACAATCAGTTCTCCAGACTGCTGCCTTAACAGTCTGATTTGGAGACCTCAACAACTGATCACCACACAATCTGGAGGCAGCACTCTGCTTGAACATTACTTTGTGTCTTCTGATTAATTGCTGACCTACAATAAATAATCAGTTAAAAGTATAAAATACTCTGCTTTGGATATTCCTCTCTTTCACTGTGGAAAATCTCCATAGAATAAGAGTCAGACAAAGGGAATAATCAGCACTTTCAAGTAAACAATCTGACTCTACTTAAGCACACACAAATGTAAACAGTTTACCCATATGACTACAAAAGGGTGAGAAGAACTTAACATTGCTGGTCTTTCTACGATACCTGTAACAGAGCAAGGGTTGTCCCCTCCCAGTATCTCATCAGTAAGCCAGCAATTCTGTAGTATGTGTGTTAAAAATGTTTTGACACCAGTATCATCCTGATGTGCAACAGGAAAATAAGAAAACTATCTGAGCCTCAACACCATGTAAAGACTTACATCTACATTGTTGATTTAAAAGTAAGGCATGCAGCTACACATGTTATAGATTGTCCATTCTTTATATATCTCATCAAAAAACTACCATGCACATGTTTCGCAATGATAAAATATAATTTAAAATACACTGTCGGTGTAATTGGCATACAACACATTAATATAAATGATCTATTAGTAAGTACTTATAACTGTTCTAAAACGGAATCAATGAAATGCAATCTAAAGCACACAATTTTCACACATTTTCTGTTCTGTCTCTATGTGATAACTCACTGCAAGCCCCAGGTATTTGGCACTGTGATGGCATGACCTAGCCACTTACCCTGCACTTCAACAAGTGCAAAAAAACCCCCAACCAACCACCACCAACAAAAACATAAATCAAAAAAGAACACAAGTGTTTTGATGCACTCCAGCCTGGCACAGCACGGTTCCACTTTGGAGAAACGGTCACAAGGCCTGAATGACTATTTTGTGTGAGAGATTTTCTTTCTAGTTCTCTACACCCAAAATATCCAGAAAATGCTGATAAGCGTCCAAAGGCTTACATGTTTATCTAAATGTAATGCAAACTGCACCTGCTCTTTAAAGTGCACATTATATAAGTTCTTTTTACTTAAACAAACACAAAACCAAGAATTACTTAATATGAAACTAATGTGGGTGTGTAGATATATATTTTAATACTCTTAACAGCAACTCTTTCAGCACCTAGACAGGAAACACTGGGAAAAGTGCCCTGAAGCAATGCCCACAGGTTACAGCAGCCCACTGATCATCTTCCAAGCACGCTCCACCCAGAAAGAGTTTCACAGGAAAATAAGGGGGACAGGGAAGAATATTAAATTATCAGCCACGGTTCTGCAACAATTATAAATGGGGGAATCTAATTTTTCTCAAATAAGAAATTACTAGAAAGATTACATGGACATGTGGCTTAAAGAATTCCCTGAAAGTTGCTAATTAGAGGCTCACACAAGCACTTTTATCTTTCTATTCATTTGAAAGGTTGGTAATCAAGAGAAGCAGATGTCTCTCTCCTCTAGCAACAGGAACAGCTGAAATGCAAACAGTTTAAAAATTATAAAACTACAGTCATTTTGAGAGACGTTCACAAGAAGACAAAGTTACTCTCCCAATCCTAGGTTAGAGGTATCAGCCTAGAACAAGGGTTCTGAAAAATGCTGCACAGGTACTTAAACTCTTTAGGATTAGTGTGACGATTCAGCCGTCTAAGGTAATGCAGGCTTTGGGGTTGCTTTTTTTTGTTTGTTTGTTTGTTTGAAGGGGTTTTGCGGGGTTGGTTTTTTGGAGTTATTTTTTTGATTTTTTTTTTTTTTTTTTTATATAGGAAGGGGAGACTGCTAGGTTGCCACATTGTTTTTTCTAAGTTGTTCTTCCAGAATGTACTAGTCTGGATCCACTGAGAACTGCAAATATTCATATACAGAGCTTTAATATGGAGCACATCACAAATAACAGCTAATGTACCAAAGCAGTAAACGAGTCTTTTCCACAGACTTCCTAAATCTGATCCACAGGTTTTCAGTGTAATCCTATACGCTTCATTTTTTTCTGTGAACTGAGAATTTTTGTAAGCTGTTTAGTGTTAACAACTGTCACTAACTGGTCAAACTCTGCACTGGACATTTGCAACCATTGCTGGATTCTGCATGTTAAACTCATGTTTCTTGTGTTTCCTTACAACTTGGTAGTGTCCAGCATTGTCTTAGTGAGCATCTCCCCACGGGTTGCATGTATTACCCCTTCAGTCAAGTCAGAAACTCAACTGATCTCTCAACTGATCTGCTTGCAGAACCTGTGCTGATCTCACAGATACTTCAGTAGCCTAATCATGGCCTTTCCTACAACTCCACCCTAATTAAATCTTGGCTTGAAATAGGCTGCAAATATATGAAAGTATATGACCTTAATATTGGGAGAAGGTATTTTGGAAAATAGTACATTTCTTGCAAAAAACTAATGTTTAAGGAAGACTGAACTTAATAGGAATTCAGAAATGATTGAGAAGATAGTTTTGGCTAGAGGAAAAGTAGAGATGGACTGAAAAAATTAGAGATATTAGTTTTCTCTAAGTATTAACAACAAGCCATTTGTATTCAGAAAAAATCAAAGCACCTTGGTTTTCATTTTCCCAAACTAAACATTCTACTGAAAGAGAATCACATAACCAAGAAAAAATACAATTAAATCAGTAAATTGGATTAATTTTTCCCCCTCATTTTGCCACAAACTCTTTCATTTCCTTGCTCCCATCTCTGAAACATTTGAAATCTATTTGAAAGAAAACCACTCTGCCAGGCTTTCCAGCCATTGAGTCATTACAAAAGAAAGTATTATTGCATCTCTCCAGAAACAGAGTTTTCTTTCTTCACCCTTAAAATAAGACAATGGAGTTTGAAGTCCAACATGCAGGTAACCCATCTGGCAAGGACATTCTTTCTGTCTGTTTATGTTCTCTGTTCAATCACTCTTCCCATCTGAGCAGAACACAAGGCTTAATATCCTTCTACTTTTAGCTTTGTCTCATCACCTTCTGAAATCACATCCAAAACAGATGATGAAAGACAGAAGAGACAGCTATGCAAACAAGACAGCTTCAAGTAGTGCTGTTCTTTGAACATCTGTAACCCCAAGGAGGGTTCAGGAATCCCCAGTATGCACCATCACTGAACTGTTTACCCTTATTTACAAGTAACCCTGGCAAAAGCTCGCTTACTACTTTAAACTTCTGTGTCTCAAACAGAGGCTTGATTTTTTCACCATACCAAACAGCTGAACAAAAGTGAAAATGAAAACTGTTTTACGTTTGTCTAAGCAAGTGCCCACACAACAGCTTTTAAATGCATATCTTGTAAATGTTTAAAAATATGTACAGAAACAAGAGGTGTGGGGGGGGAGGGGAACACAAAGAACAGCAATATAGTCATCAATAAACCCCCACTTTTTTTTCTGTTAATTTTACTTCTTTTTGATTTGGATAGTATATTTTAATTAGAATAGAACAGTATATCTAAACATGGGTCTTACTGCCTCTAGTTTGGAAACAAGTCTGAATGAGTATCACCTGTCATTGCTCCAGTACATCAGATAAATCCTTGCTACCTGTACTTTCTTCACTTTCACTGTTCAGTTTGCTTCAGATGGTATGTAATCCTCCAAGGTGAATGAAGAAAAAGCAAAGGTAGAAAAATCAGAGTTTCATCAGAGACACTACATGTGGTGTTACCTTTATCTGTAATTACCAGTGGTGTTCAGTGAAATACTCTAGCTGTAAATCTCCTGATTAAAAGTATCCTAGTGGTAAAAGGGAATCAGTGTCAAGCAGTTAGATACATGAGTTCTGCCAATGTAACACAATATGGACCAATTAAACAGACTTCCAAATAAAATCACTTTGATAACAAATATATTCACTGTAAAAACTGTTGTGAAGGGGTGTGCGTGTGTGTGTGTGTGTTACAAGGCAGTACTGTCTAAAAGTTGGAAAAGCTGTGCCTGCAGATGGTTTTGATCTGAACAGGCACTCCCTTAATGACTTTGTGTTGATCAATACATAGACACATCCCAACCAACTGGGAACGTTCCCTGAAGAAAGCAGTTCTGATTCTCACAGACCAAAAGCTTGAATGATTAATAAAAAGGTTTTCCTCTTGTGATCATCTGTATATTCACAAAGTTTTTGTTACTGGTCATTTCACCCACCATGTCAATATTTACCTTCTTTGATGTTTGACTCTTTTTCTAGTACAGAGGAGCTCTCTGAAACACAGCTCTGTTTAAACTGATAAAAGTTTCAATATGAAAGAACAGTTTTAAAATGGACTTAGTTCTTGATATTTTTTTTTTGACTCTCTTTCAGTTTACACAATAAAATACCAGGAATTCAGTCCAGAGCACGATCGCTGTATACAGTTCAAATAGCCCTTTATGAGCATAAGTGGCACCAAACTACAAAGAACAAAATTATGTAGCCCAGCCTACACTTGTAGGTGCCTGAAACCAGGCTTAAACTAAAGAAATGAAAGGCAGTTTACACCAAACAAGTATGTATATTCTCTTCTGTCCTCCACCCTCACTGCTTCAACACTTGCTCTTCTTCTCTGCTGTGTGTCCCGATAAAGAACGGCCAGTTCCCTTCCAACAACCACCTTCACAGGATCTGTATTTCAGAGAGATGGAGGAGGCTTCCTCTGGTACAAGCTAGAAGCCTAGAGTAAAGGGAATATTTTCTCAGGTGACTGCTCTTTGTTAAATTTCATTTGGGAATCTAGGTGCTCCTATTAGCAGGTATTAGAAGACTAGGATGGCATCCTGCTATCCCTTCATGTACCTGTTCCCTAATGAGTCTTGCACTGCCGATCTGTTGTAGTTGTGGCTCTAATTCTGTGCAATTTAGATATCCATTTATATAAAACCACGTAAGACTTTGGTGTACTTTGAAATACAACCACTTACTCTAACCGACTTTCTTTTTCGCTCCCTACGGTCTATGAAATATCTATTGCTATGGCAGTGCTGATCCGCAGCAGATCTCCCCGCTGACTTGGGCCAGCCAGCTGCTCGTGAATCTAGCAGATGTTTCAGCTGTCTAGGCCAATGGAAACCTTATGGAACCTTTTTTCCTTCAGTCTCTCCCACGAGCAAATGTTAGTACAGCAGATATCTGGATGTGTGCCACGTAGCAATAGAGACAGGAAAAAGCTGCTGTGGCTTCGCTAAGCCTGGTGCTTGTCGTGGTTTAACCCCGGCCGGCCACCAAGCCCCACGCAGCCACTGGCTCGCTCCTCCCCGGCAGGATGGGGGAGAGGATCAGAGGAGTACAAGTGAGAAACCCCCTGGGCTGAGATAAAGGCAGTTTAATAGGGAAAGTAAAACTGTGCATGTGAGCAAAGCAAAGCAAAGGATCCATTCCCCACTTGTCCAGCTACCCCCAGGAGAGCAGTGCTCCAGCATGTGTAACGGCTACTTGGGAAGACAAAATGCCACCACTCCAAACATCCCCCCCTTTCTTCTTCTTCTCCCCCTAGCTTTATATGCTGTGCATGATGCCATATGGTATGGAATAGCCCTTTGGTCAGCTGGGGTCAGCTGTCCCCGCTGTGTCCCCTCCCAAACTCTTGTGCACCCCCAGCCCACGCGCTGGTGGCGTTGAGTGAGAAGCAGAAAAGCCCTTGGTGCTGTGTGAACCCTGCTCAGCAGCAACAAAACCATCTCCATATTACCAAGACTGTTCTCAGCACAAATCCAAAACATAGCCCCATACTAATGACTGTGAAGAAAATTAACTCTATCCCAGCCATACACAGTGCTGTATACTAATTGTGGGTTTTTCCAGTCCTCTCTGAAAGGGTTATTTACAAATGCCACACTCTCCATATATAGCCAAACATTAAATCTGCTTTTTTTAAACATATCCCTAGACACTACCCTGTTGTGCTATTGAATCTTAGATTAATACACAGATATTAATTAAAAAGACAGATTCATGTGTTAGACTTCTTTTTCCCTGCCAAGACAAATTTAGAAGCACTTAAATGCAAGCTGCACGTAGCATCATGTCCCTAACAGATTGTACGGACTGTGTCAAGGAAACCGTTAAGGGGATTTAGGTACAAGACAATTTAAATTTTAAAATTTTTATTTATAATAGATTAATTAAAAGGAAATTATATGCCTGGATTCTCCAGCCGCCCTCAAAAATAGCTGTACAGAAAATAATTTTTTTATCACTTGACCTCACTTTCACAGTAGATGGAAGGAACAGTCTCTTCTTCAAAGGCTCCAAGTTTTTATTCTAGCCTGTTTCTTTTTTGATTGTGACCTTTGGGTCCCTTTCATCTGTGAGAATGTAACATGGGGTGTGTCATTTCCAGTGGTCTAGGAATAAAAAGCTTCAACTCAAATATCATATTTTTCTGAAATTCTTGTCCTTACTGTTCTTAAGGGTAATGAGTTGGAATGACACAAGGAATCAGCAGAAAAACATTTTTCAAATTTCTTCCCTTTATGCACTCATGAAGTGTATGTTTTAGATCGAGGCAGTTGTTCATCCTGTCTCAGGAGCCAGTTAAATTCTGACTCCTCAGAAAGCACAAAAAGGGACAGGACAGGTAGACCCATGTGAAGCCAAGGGCAGAACTAGGAACTCAGCACTGACTGCTGAATTTCTGCAAAAGCAGTAAAATGTTACCATTAGCTTCAATGTCACCTGAAATCTTTGCCTCTTTTTTAACTAAAAAAGCCTACTGTATATCCAACAGGCCAACAGGATAACTCTATTCATCAATTATTAATTGATCATCAATTACTTAATTAATTTGCATATTTCTTAGAAAGTAATTCCAAATCCTGACAACAATGGGGATGTCAATGCAATAATTCAAACGTTCTGTCTTTCTTAAAATCACATTTTGGTATGTCCTCTTACACAAAGAATACCTTACGGATCAAGAATGAGATTCACAGTTTGATTTTTTTGCCTTTGATTGCAGTTAATTTATCAGCTCCATATAAACACTCTCATATTTTTACAGCTAAGCTCTACTTAAAAAATCATTAATTTCAATTAAAAAAAAAGGTCAACCTAAGGAGATACAATGACTGTATAATTGCTTTAGTATAGAAAAGTTTTAGTGAATTTTATAACATGTTGAACACAAGGGCTCTCTGCAATAACATTTTTTTTTTTAAATCCACTGAAATGTAAGAAATCAGCAAGTATATTGATATGTGCATTAAAGTAATTTTCTAGATCAGTGAATCCATGTCAGTAATGGTTGACTACATTTCCTACTTGGCTGCAAGAATATTTTAGTTGAAGCCTTTTATTTTATAATTTACTGAATTATTCTAAAGGTTATTTGGTACCTAACAAAATGTTGACTTGAATGAGTTTCTTCTAGAAAAGAGAGAACAACACTTATTCTGCATATGGTTGAGAAAATGTTTGCTTCCATCAAATACTGTAGGATGGCCAAAAAATCTGATATCGCTCACATTAACATTATCTTAATTCTTGTGTTGTACATAATAAATTGATACAAATATGCTTTTTTAAAAATTATTAAATCATAGCATTATTTTCTCATGACCAAAAGGCAGGATAACATACATCTCTTCTAAGCCCACAAGGAAAATGGCTGTGGAGTGACCATATATCAGAAAAAAAAAGTGTAGTGCAGTTGAAAGTTTGCTTGCTGAATGGCAAGCATCTTTGGAATCTTGCTAGCATGGGCGTCAGTAGCTCAGATGACATATCCACACATGGTTGTTACCTGAATCTGTGCCATACTCACATGCCCATACAAAAATGAAACTAAGGTGTATTGCAATGAGAGTGAGGAAGAAAAAAAAAATGATTCAGCAAGTGAGGATAAACAGCCCCTCTTTGTGGCTCATGGAGTAAGAAGCAGCAATATTCATGGAAGGAACATATGGGGCAACCACAGGTGTGCTGTTTCCTTAATCACCCTAAAGGATGAAACATTTGAAAAACTAACAAAAATGCTGTTATGTAATTAAAAAATGCAAAGAAAAGAAGAATTTCTCAGTTGCATCTATTACTGTATCGCTGTCGGGTTAGCAGCCTGGCAATCTGTGAGCCCCACAATCACATGCAACATTTATGTGATTCTTCTTGCAGTCTGTTCTGCTGAGTGTTTGCTAATTACATTAGTATTGAGTGTTGATGGGTTTTAGTCACAACAGCGGGCAAACAGAGCAGACATGAATTAAAATGCCTTAAAATATGCTACAAATTCATTTTTGAAAATGTAGGGGCATGCCCACACTCTGGAAGAAGAAAAATCTCCCACTTAGTAAAGAATTTATTACATGGCAGAGGAGAGTATCTGATAAAATAATAAAAGAAAAAAACAACACCCTGATTTATCAGCTTCATTATAGAGATATTATTAATTTTTTTTAATCTCAAGAGTCACAACAACTAGTCTAAACATGCCAATATATTTCCCCATCAGGGAAATACAAATGCCAAAGACCACATTTGCATATGAGGGAAGGGCAGGAGAGGAGAAGAGGAGACACAAGGACTAACATCTGCTGCACAGATTGAGACAACTAGCCACTTTCTGGACAGCACAGTGCATTTCTCAGGTGAAGAAATAAAAGAGCAATACACTGAAATAATCTGTTTCAGGGTGGAGTAATGCAAGTTAAATGAGAGGTTGTGAACTTCTGATTGTTAAAGTAAGTTTTTTAAAATACATTGCATACATTTAGGTCTTCAGAATGAGTATAACAATTTGAGCAACTGACCACCACACTATGTTCTATATCTGAGTAAAATAAATCAATTTTTTCTATCTGGTCTTTAAAAAACAATCAAACATACAAACAACAACAAAAAAAAAAACCCAAACGCAAACAACAAAACAACCTAAATAGTGGAAAATGCAATATGAAAATATCCAAATCTTGTTGCCTGCTCGCATTCAACCACGTTTTTTCTTTCTGTTTGCACAAAGCACCTCTTTCTGGGCAATCAGAACCCCTGCCTGACAGACTATGTATGAGGGGAAGGTAAAAGAACTGATCTCCCTCAAACAAGTGCATTTGTTTTGAGTATCGAGACTTCTGCATTCTCAGAACTGTGCACTTGTTTATGTACGGTGACAAAGCAAACAAGCAAGCACTTCGAACATATTGTGTTTTATTACCATGGTTGCTGCAAATTTTATACCCACACGTATCTGCGTGTTTGCTGCATTGACTCCTCTGCAGCTGTTACAGAGTGGTTAGCTTTGTTCTGAAGTAGCTAGCTAAGAATAGAAAGATTCAAAAATCATTTCATTTGGGAAGGGAAGCTGATGATGTAGCGGGGATTTTCTGTGATGAACTCATACCAGTTTAAAAAGAGCGCACGAAGTTCTGTGTCTCTGAGCACAGAGCACGTGAAACAACACAAAAAGGTGACTTTGCCCATGATTCAAATCCTTTCTCAGTCAATACTCAGCCTTAAGTAATCTGTTGCACTTAGATTTTTTCTTTCCTTTTTTTTTTTTTCCCCCCAGTCTGTAGGTCAGTGTTCAGTGCTTTTGCTTCAAAACAGGCTGTGGGAATTAGCTAACTGCTACAGTACCAAGGCAAGGTCTCATATATGCTGTTTCTCCATTTATGATCTACAGCAAGCACAGCTACCTCCACACCATACCCTAATTTGCAGTATAACTGTCAGTTTTACTGATCTTCTTGAGCTTCCTTCAAAGAACCACAAACACAAAATCGTATCAACTAAATGATTCAGGTAAACTAAATTTTATCACCAGAGTGTATCTACCATGTCTGTCATTTGGGCCAGGCAGTTCTAGGGTAGAGATCACTGTCCTTTTCAACATTGTTATATCACTCTTTTTAAACTATCTTCAATTCAATAGTTATGTATCCCCATTTCAAGAAGATACAGCAAAATCCATAACAATATCTTTATAAACTCTTAGTAAAAGGGAGCTATTCTATAGGCTTGTACCTTTTGACATTACAAGTGCTATTTTACTCACTCTTGGATGTTGCTCCTTCTGCTCGGTGCTGAGAACAGTAAGAATGACAGTAAGGAAGACATCTTCTAGCACCACGCATTGTATAAAAAACCAGAGTGAGTTCTCCTGAGCACCATGGAACTACAGTCTATTACATGCACTTATAAATCTTTCTTATAGCATTTGTTGGACTTTCCATTCTTCAGTTCTCCCAGAATAATATCCACTGATGAAAACAGATTTATCAACCCAGTAATGCCTATATGAGACAAAATTCAGGAGAAATGTAGCCCGTTGTAAAATCATTGACTTCTAAAAAAAACCAGGGGCATTAAAGACCATTTGATCTTCTCCATTAATTTGATCTGTAATTAAATCATGTGTAATTTAGATATTCTTCCATTTACAGGTTATACTTTGTGCCATCAAAAGCAGTTGCCTTGAAGCTTATTGTCAAGTACGCTTCTCACGTACAGCAGACTGGGATCAGTAAGTCTACCTTACCCTTTCACTGGCAGAACACTCTAGAAGGTCTCTGCTGCTTTTCTCTAGATGCTTATTTCCCTTGCCAAGTCCTGCTCCCTTCGCCCGGTGTATTGCTGTACCGCTTCAGCTGTCAGGCTGGCCAGACCTTGAATTAAATCTATGACATGATTCGGTTTCCACAGTCCCAGACTGGCTGGCGAACAGCTGAATCAGTGCAACCCAGGTTGTGAGAAGTGGGTAGAACTTCTCTGACATCAACTCTTAAGAGGGAAAACTGGTCTCAAATCACATTCCTGTGATTTCCTGTGTGCAAGAAAAACTTATATGCAGATACACACAGCAAATATGTGCTGAATATGCAATAGGATTATAAAAGGTGACTCAAAACATAGCTGGAGAGTTCTCTTACTTAATATTACACTAAACTCACTTACAGAAACAAATTGCAATAGCATTTCACAAAGGAAGCTTACATCTTTAAAAGAGCAAGAATAATTGGTTGGCTTTTACTTAAACATAACTCTGTCCCATGTTTTGAGCAGAACAAAACAAGGTGACTGTTATGGATTCCAAACAAGCTGCTGTTACAGTGTCTGTTCCACTGAAAGAGTCTAATGTTATTTACGCTGCTTCTGGGCAATTATTTTGAAAAAATAAATTCACTGTAGCTAGCGGATCTCATTCCCTATGCATGGAAACTTTCTTTTCTATGAGTATATATAGGTCCTCAGAAGATGACCTCTGTAAAAACAGCTCTTAATGGCTTTGCTTTGGGGCAGCAGGGAAAAAAACCCACCAAAATCCAAAACAAAACCAGACCCTGCTAATGTTTTCAGCAAGAACTGCCTATATACAGCTGTTGTAGACATGCACTGGCCCATAAAGAGAACTTTTTAATTAATCTAATATTTACAACAGGCAGAACAACTCCATCCAAATATACCATCAAGAAAAATTTGTTTAAAATAAATGAACCTGCTCCAAGAGAGGATGAAAATAAGAAGAGAAAGCAAACAACTGAAATTATGATTTGTGATTTGCATAAATATTTCTATTTTTTATATGCAATGCCATATGGAAAAAAAAATATAATCCAGTGATTCCAAGAGCTGGAGCTTCAATACAAGAGAAATAAACCACAACAAACAACATGAGACTTGTCACAGGACAGCAGGACATAACAACTCTCTTCTTCATATACAAATGAAAATGTGAAAGAATCAATCAGTACTCTGATTCTTTTGTTCCAAAAGCCACACCAAATCCAGTAAGCTGCTGCTACGACAGCAGAAAAAGCACAAAAGCTCTATGCTGTTCTATGTTTGAGAACTGGTACAAGGATACAGAAAACTCACTTGCTGTTGACTGCTCTAATTACTGTTGTTACAGACACCGTTGCTTCGGACTTCATATACAGAAGGACAACATCCCAGGGAAGAAAGAAGAAGGAAAAAAAATCAACAAAACGAGCAACCCCTCTCACCCCTCAAAGCAATATCACATTTGTTTGTATACAGGAGTTCTGTTCCAAAAGACTGGAACAAAATGTACAGCAAACCCAGCGCTCGCAGAAAGCCCTCCGGGCCTGTGCAGGGTGGCCACTCGATTCAGGTACAGCCAACGCATGGCTTCTGGGAAACGCTTCGTATGCTGCCTGTGAACAGCCCTGCACACACATACTCTGCACGAACAGCAGGTCTGTTTGGGTCTCTCCCTGCCTCTGAGGTGAGATGTGTGGCCTGGCCTTCAAGAAACGTTGATCTGCATGGACTTAAGTGAAGCTTAAGCAGAGGTTTGTGGGGTTAGGTTATTTTTTTTTTGCTGCCAAAAAAACCCCAACAAACAACAGTAGGAAGAATTGTCCAGTATGAGTAAATGCCAATACACTTATTGCAAAAGGTAGATTAAATCAAATTTTTGCTCTCAAATGACAGAAATCATATTCATCTCATTAAAGGTATCATAACACCTCAAGAGCTGTGGTGAAACAGTTCCAATGAGATGCTAAGAGACTTCCCCTCCCCTCTGTACTACAAACAACACTTGCTAGCTCTAGCAGCCAGGAAAGTTAGCCAGGAAAGTAAACTTTTTATTTGTTCTCGCTCATATGCTTACAGATAACAGCACCAAAAATATTAAAATACCAAATGGAGGTAAAAAGTAAAAGATAATTTTTCTAGCACTCATACAGCTGCCCAGTGTGGCTGTGCTATTACAGATGAGATAGAAAAGCTGTATCTATCCTCTAAGCAAGCACACTCCTAATAAGCCAGAAAAACCTTTGCTTCTGTGTGATCACCCATGGATTAATGACTGCAGAAGACATGTCAAAGAGCTGGCAAAAGAGCTAGTCCTACCTCATTCTTTATGTTGCATTCATGGTGTATATGTAGGTTTCCATTACTATCATTAACAAATCTCCAGGAAACCACATTATGTAACCCCCCACCCCCCCCCCACCCCACCCCCATTTAGAATTTTAAAGTGTAAAAGCAGAAACAAAGGAGGGAATAAAATGATTTGATGCCTTGCAGACGACACTACAGAAATTGAATCTAATGCAGCGAGAGTCAAAAGGCTGGTATAGCGCGCAGAAAAAAGGAGTAACTGAATTTGAGTTCAGGCAGAGAGAATATTGAAATCATTGCTTTGGGCAGACTACCTGCAGATGGCTGAAACACTGGGAAGCTGGAGAGAAAAAGATTATGACAAGATGTCTGAACAGCAACGAGCAATTTTTAATTGGTCTTTAATATGCCTAACTTGACATGTATAAAAGAAACCTAGTTTCCAAAGGGCAGATTGTAGTATTTTCTGAAAAACTGAAAACCACTAGCAATTTCCAAAAGTTCTTGCTGAAATAGCTTGGTGTGAACAAGGCTTTTAAAAACAAAGAATGATAACAGGTTGAATTATAATGATAACTGGAAATAAATAAAGAAAAAGAAACAGTACAGAGAAAATTGGATGAACGGGGAGAAAGGTGAAAGAACAAACTCTGTCAGAAAGTGCCGGTATGTCAGCACTGAAACATTTCACAGAAATGCATCAATTCTGACGACATTCTGTTTAGAAAAAAATACACTTCACAGTCTTTGAAACACCAGAGAGGAAAACATTGTGAATTGTATTTTAGAAATGCATTTTAGATTGTGGGGTATTTTTTAATACTGCCTCTTATATTTGATAATGTTTAAATGCACATATTGTATAATGAATGCTAAACAAGCTAAAAGAAAACATTTAAGTTTTAGCAGACTGAAATATTTTTAAGCTTATCTTTTTTTTTTCCCCCCCTTTTTTACCATGAAACCTTACTGAATTTGAAAGATTAAATGTATTTTTGTCTATTATGGATTATTTTAATTTGGAGCTTTCCCACAGAACAAACCCAGGACATTTCAATGAGTCCTAACGTTCATTTATATTTGTACATGGTCTCTAGCTGCATCACAGCGCTAAAAGAAGGATTCACAGAACACAAAGTCTATCTACATTTTCTTCCTACAGGTCACAAGAAATAACAGTAAATTCTTTAAGCAGAGGTACAGAACAGACTATACAAAGGTTTCTAAACCAATTTTCATTCTACTTAAAGTTGGGTGTGGAGGGAATTGGCTAATAAAAAGTCTTACACACAAAATCCATTATAGGAAGGCTCATTTCCCCAAAAGTGGGTCAGAATCAATTTCAACCTTGTTAACAGGATGTGGAAATGAAGGCTGTTGAAACAAGCAATGCAGGAAAGATTTTAAAGTCTTTGTTTTGTACGCAACCTCTAAGTTTAACAAACAAATTTTAAGGGATCAAAGATAGCCTATTATGAAGCATAAAACTACCTCTGCTGAAAACCATAAATTATGTATGGAGTAGGCATATTTACTAGTGCTGCTAGTAATGCAGAACATCTCTGAATGAGCACTGACTGCAGAATGCCTCATGTTCTTTTATGATGAATTATGCAGAAAGTTCCAACACCACAACTATGTTAAGTTGCCAGAGTTCATGTACATGAGGGTTTGTGAGTCGTACAATAAGCAGGAGACAAAAATATCACCTTTTTCCTTTTGCTCAGGTCCAAAGTTTTGTGAAAAGTAATTGCCACTAACACAAAAATGGATATATTGGAATATGTCAGATAAAATGATTGTCTTCTCCACCTCCCTTCCATTTCTTCTTTTTCTTTCTTCCCCTCCACACCTCCCCCCCCCGCCATCCTCTCTCCCCCCGCTCCCTCTCCCCCCCCTTGCCTTCCTCAAGTGATGTAACTGCATAAATCTTTGAAGTACTGATTGGAGTGATACAGCGAATTCCATAAACAGAAATAGCACTTGAGAATATAACAGCCAGCAGGTATGTCAATTGAGGTACCTCCATCATGAAGAGTTAATTTTCAAAAAAAGCATTTGCTTCTTCCAAAACAAGGATGATTTCAGAACAGGTTCATTTATATTCAAGACTCAGAAGAATCTAAAGCACTAGTGAAGTGTGGGGAATGTCTGTATGGCCCGATGAGGAGCACTACGCATCACCTCTTCCCCTCTCTAAGCCAGAAACATCCAGAAGCCATATGATACGCTCCTATTGATATCCCTAGCTTGCCTTGATGCATAGCTATGCCCTAGTTGTACTATTTCTGATTTGAGACCTAAGTCAGTTATTTCTTTCTGGTAGCCTTACCGGATTCCACAAGTTGGTGGGTGTGCAGGGATTTTTAGTAGACAGAATTGAAACCAAAGCAGAAATGCAAGTTTTCCCATCCAAATCTGGAGCACATAAGGAGACAGCAGTCTGCTGTGGAGAAATATGTGAGGGACAAAGAAGCAGTTGTCTGCCTTGTTGCAGGAGACTTGGAGCAAAAGATTAGCCTAAAACTCCCACCCATACAGTCATGGAGAGCTTGCTTGGTTACCTGACACGTGTGTGGCTAGGCCGCATGTGACTGTGAGTAGCTTATCGTTTCCTAAAAGAGAATGATAAAAATCTGTAGGCAAGGTATCAGATACAGGTAAAAAAACAGTGAAATACACTTCATATGCAACTCATCTTGACACAGCACGGCAAGAAAATAAAAAATGCTACCAAACAATGCATTTTTTCCCCAAATCCTTAAAGCAGTTCTGTTTCCAACTTTCAACAACATGAAAGTACTTTTTAGTCCTTGTACTATTTTCAGAATTCAAAGTATTTTTTATTTATTTGGACCTATACATAAGTAAAAACATATAATTTCCTTCCTCTCCCTTTTCACAGTGAACAGTGGCTTAGCACACTGCATTTTTTTCAGACTTCTCATTTAAAGCAGGTGGTTTAATTTTCAGATCTTCAGGGAAAAATATCCATATTGGGCTGAAACTTTATCTGTCTCATTTCAGCACAGAGGATTCATTTTTTTTTTCCTCTTTAAGAAAGTTATAAACCTCATCTTGAAGTCTTTGAAGATGAAATGTATTTTCCCTATGCTCCTAACTTCAGCAATGGCCTAGAGATTTAGCAGGAAACTAGGTCATTAGAGTCCCCGATACTTTCTTTGACATACCTAAATGACATCTTTTCTAGAATCCAAATGTCGTTTTTGCCCTTTATTCTTAGGAAAATAGATGTCAATCCCCACTAGAAAACACTGCAATCATTACCTTCTGATAGAAAATTTAAATCAATGGGAAATAAGTTTGAGGTGCTGCTTCTGTACAGCTGCTCTTTTAGATCACTTTTCTAGGCTTCCTGAGCTGCCCAAGCCTCTCTCAGCTGGGCAGTCTCTTCTTCTGATTAAGAATAAATCTAGAGGTATGCAAGGCAGCACCTGCTCATTTTGGAGGCCAGCACATGGAGTTCGGGATCAGAAGAATTCTGCTTCATTTCACACTGGTTTAGAGAAAAAGCAGACCTAGCATTCTAGCGAACTTTCATGCTACCATCTGACTTCACATTGTAATGCATTCAACAGCAATACAAAGCATAATGAATACATTACCATCCTGTAGATAAGTGAATAGCAATGGGTGAAACACAAAGCTCAACAGCTTTTAGGTTTAAATGGCTTATTCCAATCATAAGTGACACAATTTGAGAAAGCCTTGTCTAGCCTTTCATTGGCATCCTCCTGACACCAGCCCAGATCTCTCGCTCCTCCAGCATAGTGTTCCTCTTCTAAAAAACACCAGCTCTTCCCCACACGTTTTAAGCACGGCTTTAAATTTTACAGACTGAATGGCGTTTTGTGTTTTTCTATTATGCTCCCCCAGGATACACAATTTATGTCTAATAGAAGCTCAGATCACACACTCAAGGGAACAAAGCTGAGAGAAACAGGGAAACAATGTGTTGTAAGATAATTTGCCATGAACAGCCCAGCAAGTACCATTACAGAGACCTCTATAGCTGCAAGGCCTTAATACCTGAATGACAAAAGTGATAGACCAACACTGAAAATGGAGAAAAGAAACCACCCTAGGGGCTGGTGGGAGACCAGGGGATGGCCCACCAGGAAAAAGTCTGAAACTCAAATCAGTATAGAGGCTGTAAGATCTGAGCACTAGAAATATGGTTTTGTTTAATCAATATGTAAAATCTGTGTTAAGCATTTAATTCAAAATCCTCCCCTGCTTATTTCAGGGGTATCTCAAGTTTCTTCCTCCCATCACCCTTGACACAGGCCCTGAGTATATAAAACTGTTGTTGTTTTGTCTTGATTTCTGTAACAAGTTGCAGCCCCCAGCCCTAGAAAACTGAAACGCTGGCACACAGGCTTTGACCAGAATCTACAGAAGGGGCTCAGACAACCTCCTCTCTACTCCCATCAGCACAGGACAGGGTACTTATGAACAAGTGGACAAGACTCACACAGTCGTGTGCACTTGTCTTCTGTACAACTAGGTTCCTGCTAATGAAAAGTCCTTAAATTTGCTTCCCGTTTTAAGTTCTCCCTTAATGTTATCTATTCTATGTCCCAGGACTAAGCTACTAACCTTATAGAAACTGATACCTTCACCTCAACCCAAGAAGCTCAAGAAATGAAGCCAGTAGCTTCCCAAAGAAATATGCTTTGAGATTAGCCCACCAGATGCAAAGATCACACTGGATTTTTCAATTACCCTTTTCAAGCACGGTACTGTGAAAGTGTTCAAGTACTCTGCTTTGCTAAAACCAAAACCTTTTTCCAGCTTTGATTGCAGCAAGCCCAGCTCTTATCTCACCTCTCAAGGAGAATGTAAAATAAGATTTAAGAGAAAAGCACTCCAAAGCAGCACGAAGCTCTTTGGTCAAGGAGATGTGGGGCTTCAGTACTCCCTTGGCCAAGCAGTTCAAGGGTTTCAGCTGGCCAGCTTGTGAGCATCCCATTATCACATCTGTGGGGTTTCAAACACTGGAACTTTAATGGGGTGGAAAGACTTTGGGAAATCTGTGTACTTAGAGCTTTTATTTTTTACTCTGAACTTTACACATGGAGCTATCTTCCCAAAATAACAGGTTTATTCTATCAGTGTGTAGGATATCTTTCCATATGTTGTACCTGATTCAAATATATTAATATGGGGCAAGAAGCATTATCAAGATCAATGTAGGGCCTCACTCTGCTTGGTCAACTTGGTTTTGTTGTGAATGTCTCCTCCAATAAATCTTATTATTTAAATAATATTATAATAATAATAAAATGTATCCTTATTTAAATCTTTCTGCATTTTACCTTCTACTCTAATTGCAATATAGTGGTGATCAGCTGGAAAAGAGAAATGTATGTGGAGTTTTGACTCTGGCACACCTAAGACCTAGCTACTCATGTGCCCAGTTCCATAGTGAATTCCATATTATTTTGTTATCCAGGATCTTTTAAAATATCTTTAAGTAAAACTGTAAGTATTTGTGAAATAATCTTTCTTCAGACCTAGTGACCGAATAGACATTTACCTTCCCATGCTAAGTTGTAAACAAAAGGTAAAATAGCACTTAGGGCATCTATATAGTTTTTTTTTTCCCAATACACATCATCTGATACACATTCACCTTTCTCCTTAATAACTTTAATGTTAAATTGATGCCCACACATATTAAACAAAACAAACTAATTACATTAAAGAAACAGTAATAAAAATCCTCTCAGATCAGGTGACAGGCTGAAATCTGAAGGTATTTTTTCCCCCCTCTTTTTATGTTCTTCTCAGATACCCATGCATTCCTGAAATTTTACCTGTGGTCTTTTTCATCGAGAAGCGCAGACTCTTAGTGGAAACATTCTTCAAGATAATCTGGCTGCCTCTACCTTTATAGTTATAGTGATTTATTTTTTTTATCACTTGTATTTTCCTACTTTTTCCCCTTGCCATATTTTCAATTCGAATACAGAAACAAAAGAGAGAAATGAGATTCAAGCACACAGATATGTCAACAGAGAATAAACATTTTTAAATGTTTAAGAATACACAGTTTTGTAAGTATAGGGCAAATTTGACTCTTCTCAAGATAGCAAGGAGACTTAAAAATAATTTTAAAAAAAATACAACAGATTTTACATGTGCCATGGAAAACTGGAAGACTCAGAATCTGTTTTCCTAGGAATAAAAATAAGAAATTAGAAAAGAAACATCAAACTATGGAAATTCTAAGACATTAAAAGAAAATCCGGTACATGGTTAGCTATTATGTTGGACTAGAAGCCTCCAACTGTGACAAAAAGTAGTACAATAAAACTAGGAAAAAAACTGGAGAGATATTGCTGAAAATTCATTTAGCATAAGAGAGAGCACTGAAGAGATGAAAGTGACAAAAAAGCGTAGAGTTTAGAGGCATGTTTTGAGTGCTTAATTCAAGCGCCGACTTCGCAGGAAGAGCACGCTGTGGTACCTTACAGCCAGGCTATAAAGCTGCTGCTAGGTGATGGGGATTGCAATTGTCACTAACAATACCAATTTTGACAAGAAACTGCAATAAGATGTAATTTTATGAGGCATGAGTGTTTGTTGCAACAAATAGATGCCACAGCCTTGGGCTAACAAGGGAAAATGTTTGAGGGTCACTGGAGGGAGGAAAAGACTTTGATGAATTCTGTTAGTGCTGTCTGGTCGAGTACTGAGATACACCCAGCGTATGAGCTGACTTCCTTTAGTGAGCTAAGAATAATAAAAAAAAAAACACAAAGCAAAAAAAAAAAATAACCCACCTTAAACTAACTTAGGAATAAACTCTTTGAGAAGCACATCTTCTGAGCGTGAGGCTTCTTTATACCAGATACCGAGCAAGTTCAGATAATTTTGTGTGAATTCTGATGCCAGTTTGAAGGCACTCAAACTACTTTTTGAGCCTCTGTCGTTAATACAACACTGTTACTACCCTAATTATTATGAGGCGTTTGAAACTCCTTCTGTATTGGCCAGTTGGTCTGACTTTATTTAAAAAAAACCCAATCAATCCCCTCAGGCTTCCCAGCCCCCCTGAGTCTTTTTTTCATGCAGATAAATTTACCAGCATTTTCTGAAGCACTGGAAGCAATGTGCAAGAAAACCTATGACCCAAAGGCACTGACAGATGCACTGGTACAAAAGCTGGCTCGGAATCAAGGAAGGCATTTATTTCTTAGATATGGTATGATAACTAAGATATTTCAGATGTTTACGCTGACTTTACCCCCAGCTTTACGTATACGGGTAAACTCTCTGACTTCAGGAGAACTACAGGCTTAACTTTAAGCACATAAGTAAATGCTTATAGGATCAAGTTTCAAATATACAATCCATACAAGTCTGATGCTTCACTTCTCTACCTAAGAAAGCTGTAAAACCTTCTTCAAATGAAATTTTCTGCACAATGTAGACAACTACAGCGCATTACAGAAAGAATTAGCTTTGCTCTAGCTGAAGAAGTTTGAAGCTGAGAATGGGAATGTATACATATATCTGAAATAAACAATGACACTCCTATCAAATGCAGTCTGTCATGGTTTAAAATTGAACTCTTTTCGTATGGAACTTGGTTTATGTTGCTGTAATGTAAATAATACTTATAACAGAGATAAACAACTTTTCCAATTTATAACACTTTCTACTGAGTAATAACAAAGTATTTGAAAAGTTATTTGATTTCCCTCTTGAAAGTATTAAACAAGATATAGCTCTCCTAAGTTTACCAAATACAGATCTTCCTTGGAACCCACAGCTGTTGCACCCAGAACCTGTTGTCCATCTCTACACCTTGCCTCCTGGGTTGTGTGGCTTCATGTAAAGGCTCAGAGCAAGGACCCTCTTTGGGACGTCACTGCCCGTGCACCACATGGGGCATCCCTGGCTATGCCAGGCATCAGGGCTGTGAGGCAGAAGAAAGTCTATCATGCTGTGCTACAGACAGGACTCGAAAAGCCCTCCCTAGAAGGTATTTGCCCAATGCCACTGTGGGCCACTTCCTTCCCACCGTGTCTCTTAATACTCTGCTCCCTGCTCCAGTTATGTGGCTTTGCCTTTTGTCAGCATTGCGTAAAATGAGAGGAGGCACAAGGGTGCACAGATCACTGCAGTCATGCAGGGTGCTAGGAAGTCACCTATAGCTCAAACCGCTGTTTGGACACCCATTCATTCACAAAACAAATTTCTGTTGAGGAATCTACATAAATCAAGGGATATATAAAAAATAATTTTAAAATAACTAAATTAAAAAAAATCATGGCCGCTACTATTGTTAACACATTAACATGACAAATATATCAAAAGATTTGGAGTTCTTACAGTGAAGACTGGCAAAATATGATCCTTTCTTGGAAAGATTAATCTGTTTAATTCCCATTTCACATGAGAGTTTAAATGCTATTCATGAGGAAAGGAAAGCACAGGCAATTCAAAAATGCATGTGCTTACAGAGAAGCAACTCATAATGATGACCCATACATTTCTGGTCAACAAAATAGCTTGTAAAATCTGGAAAATTATATCAAAAGCACTCATGTGCTCTTGCTTTTGTTTATTTAGGGACGGTATTCTTGCCTTACTTCAAAAGGATCCAGTGGCAATCCCTATATACTCAACAGGCTGTTTTCTCATTTTTTCTATGCTTACCCTTTGAGCGCTTTTATATTTACATATTGTTAGTAATCAACATGGTGTTAAGTATAACAATCACGATGAAAGAGAAAGAGGAAAAAAATCCTCCAAACCCAAAATCAAACCAAAAAGATATGCAAAGATTAAGAAATCTAGGTCATAGCTCTTCCTGTTCTTTGTAAAGGAAATACAGGGGAGAAGCAAGGAATATAACAAAGACAACTAACAGCAGTAAATGCCTCAAGGACTAGACAAATTAAAATTAAATTTTGAATGCTTTCACTGGAAACATAACTCTTCCTCAAAGGACAGACCTCCTCAAAACAGTTTTCTATTATTTAGGCTGAACTGCTCAACAGGAAGCATCTCAGACTAAGACATGAAGAGAGAAGATCGGGAGATTTTGTGTAAATCACCAAATGTTGGTTTAGTAGATAGAAGGAGGGCAGTAAGGACACCACAATAAATTTGGATTTATCACTGTAGCAGCCATATGAGAAATATACAGATGAGAAAAACAGCCCTAAATCTGGATTTACAGAGCATTCACATGCAAGAGGCGTGCTGGTGAAAAGTGGTGTCTCATTCAATTAGTGAACAGATAAGAAACAAGTAAAGTATTTACGCGTTAATGCAAGGAAAACAGAAGCAAAATGCAGGAACTGTAGATGAGTGCCTTCTGTTAGAGAATGAAGAGAAGATGGAATAGAAACCATGTTTAGAGTACCACAAGAGCACGATTTTTTCTTGAAAGATAAAGAAAGGTGAAGTTAGCCATGTCCTAATAGGAACTGCATGAAAAAAAGAGATGGAGAAAAATTTTTGTTTGGCCTAAACTCATTTTGAAGAAGCTGGCAGATGGGATTTTATTGGGAAATATTCTAGTTCCATAACATAAGATAATGGGGAGGGGAGGGGAGAGAGAAATGAAAAGAAAAGAAAAGAAATAGAGAAGAGAAGGGAGAAGGGAAGTGAGAAGGGAAGGGAGAAAGGAGAAGGGAGAAGGGAGAGGAGAGAAGGGAGAAGGGAGAAGAGGAGAAATATATAATCATTTTAAAGGCCATCACTGATGCACTAATGAACTAGATAGTGTGACTAATAAGCATACAGGTAACAAATTATGGAATAGGATTTACGACATATGTTGCAGGTTGGAAGACTATGGAAGATACACAAAAGACATTTGTGGAATTGTATGCAAAAAGGTGCAAAAAATAGGAAATGTCCAATAAAGTCCTTTAACATATATAGTTTGGCAAAGTACAATACTGCTGGATACGTAGCACAAGAATTACTATACGTACTTTGTGTACAGAAAAAGTAACAAGCCAACTACAAAGCGAATGAAAAATGGCCAGTAGAAAATTACAATAGTAAGAAAGATGCAAAAAACCACCTATCAGGAAATCATTTTTTATGGAGTATAGCTGTAATTTAGACTAGATTAGACATAATTTGTATTTGTAAAATTCCTCTGCTTGCTGGTTTTATCACCACTAAACAGCACTACGCTTGCTAAATATCAGTTGTCTTGACTATAAAAACCTAGCTAATAAAACCACCATCAAGTCATCAGAAAGGGTAAGTGAATTTGTTCCCTGGAAATGACCAGAAAGAGGTGAAAGAAGGGATAAGAAATTCTGTTGTAGTCAACTGAGACCAGGAAATTAATACAAAGTGAACAAACATAGATCAGTCAAGTCTAATCCGACTGCTGGCAAGCAACAGAAATTTAGTAGCTTAATCTTTACTTAAATGTGTTAGAATGAAATCCCGTAAACACAGCATGTAAATTAGGCAGAAGACACCAGCATAGGAAATGTGGGAAACATGAAGAACTTGCTTATGGGAGATGGTGTCTAGGCTGGAGTTGAAAGCAAGGAGAGATCTGAGAGAAGTCACTGGTGCTTGGGCTTTTTTCAAGGAGCCTTCTTCACTCTTTCTTTTTTATATTAATAATAATTTTCTGAACAGACAGCATGAGCAAGTTAATGACCACATCTTTATAAAGATATCATTCATACAGAAGAGGGCTGGTACGTCTCTCAGAAATTGCTGGACAACCTTTAGGACTGCAGTAATAGAAATGAGAAAAAAAGACTTGTACTAGGAGATTAATAATTGAAGCTTCAACTATATACTAGACTCGTCAGCTGAAAAAAAGTGAGCAGGAAGAAAAAACAGTTTTTAATTTATCACTGGATGACCATGGGTGACCAATATGAAGCAGCTTCAAAGAAAGCAGTCATAAGACAAGCCAGTTGAAGTAGTCCTGGTAGCAGTAGGAAGGCTTGATAGAAAAGACAGGGTGAACCCCAGGTGGAACACTGCAGACCATTTTGCTCACTTCATTCCACAGCAGCCAGTTCACACTGCGGCACGCTGGAGAAGTATAATATAGCCCAGGCCCTCTTTGAAAGAGGAAAGACTGAAAAATATCTGGCTGTTTACCAAAACAAAGACTAAGAGAAGACATGAACTAAAGATATTTTTGACATAAGAAAAAGTAATGTGAATAAGCTGATTCTAGAATTAGAAGAAGACAGCAGACACTTCCAAAGGAAGGGTTCTAGCTGAAGAGGAAAACAAACCAAAACCAAACTAAAAGAAAAAAACCTTCCAAAACCCACCCAGCCAACTGGAACCCCCAGCTTTTCAGAAGAATGACTGTACGGAGGAGGTAGTATGTGATGTCTATAAAGAGAAACTGGACTTGATGATCAAGGATATCTTTTATAGCTGCCAACATTCCTGAATACCATGCACAATTTGCTTTTAAAAAGCAGCCAAAGGGCTAGAATACTGTACCTCAAAAAGTCAATCGATTTCACGTCCTTTGGAAAACATGTAACATTCTATAGGTAACACTGACAAGTTTACAGCTGAAATCCCTGATGCGACATCTTATTTTAAGGAATTGTCATGAAAAATAATGCTTCGCTTTTCACAGAAGCACTAAAGAATGTAAGATTTATTTTGAAAAAGCTGAAGTTATTAAAATAGTTGACACTAACCTACACAAATGACTGAATATATTTTGAAAGATATTTAGATCAAACCAAGATAGTAGCTGAATAGAGGAGAAGGAACGATAGAAGATTACAAAACAGACTCCTGTCTTAGTGGGACATGCCAGAAGGATTTTAAACAAATAAAATTTAAAAAAATGCAAAGCATGAGGGAAGGACCAGGAGAACATGCTATATTGGTTGGCAGGCAAAGTGGGTACCACAGTATAGCACATCACCTTGCAAACACTGAATCGGCAGGGGCAGAAGCTGTCTGAAAGTAAACAGAAGGGAAATGCAGGCAGAGTACATTTTGAGTGCATTTCCCTGATGCTGGAACTTGCTTCCTAGCTGGTGTCCCAGAAACCAGAAATTTGTAACCTTTCAACAGTGTTACAAAGACCTATTTTTTCTCCTGAGCTTCTGGAGAAAGAAAAAGCCAAAAATCAGAGGAATATTATCATGTCTGCTCTGGAGAAGCATTTATTTTACTAGTCTGCCTCCTGGGGAATACTTATTGTTGGAATCGGATGGGCAGTCCATTATGATACTCATTGCAAAAAATTAAATTCTGTAAGAGAAGGCCAACCATGAGAGGAAAGCCTATTCATCCCATTAATTGCTGTACATAAAATTATCTGAAAAGAATGGAGAATTATTAGCTCATTAGTTTTATACACTTGTAAATTCCTAAAATGTAAATGGACATCAATGCAGGGATTGATAGTTTCCCTTCATTTTTGAGCTGCTACTTGGGAAGCATTAGCTGACACACTTTACACTTCCAGAAAGCAGTGACAAATAAATACAGTAAGTACTATTCCCCAAAACAAATGGAAACAAATAATTCTGAAGGAAACTAAGAAATGAAACAAAGGGATCGCAGATGACAGACACCTTGAATCTACTAAGTATGGCATGAAAAGGAAAAAATTCTACCTTGAGAAACTTATGATTATGTACAATTGTTTCAAATCCAAGGACAATAAATCCTTTAAGTACTTCTCCTGATGCACCACATGCAACATGTATTATGCATGTATACAGAAATAACAATAATTATTAGAAAAAAAACATGAATAGAAAAGCCATCCATCATAAATGAAAAATGGTTGCAGTACATTCAGCAACAGTAAACAAATGAAACCTGAGCCTGTGGGAGATCAGCTGGATGTATTGTATCATGCACAGGTACTGATATAAATCAGGAGTCTATAGTCTTATCTTCGCTTACACATTCTTAACCAGTACAGTCAGGAAAGCCAGAATCTGGCAAACTGACAGGGATTTCTAATAGCAGCTGTAAGACACGTGGGGACCCACAAAGACCAGGTAGAGCCTCTGGTGCTGGCCACTGCAAAGGCCCACAGCATTTTTAGCCATTGCACACGATTCTTCTCCATTGCCCTCTTTCCAGTGTTTCCCTCCTTTCTGAAAGCTTCACTTAATTTTATTTTGAACTCCTTAATTCTCTTGCTAATTTCCCTTTAAAGGATTTTTGTCAAGTTACAGCATTTTAAAGAATTTTCCTCATATTTTATAAACACCAGAATAAACATAGAAGGTTGTCAGGTTGGTATAATGACTTTTTGTTTGTTATTAGCTCCTTGGAGAGCCCATGAACAGAATGCTGACATAACAAATAAAAGAGCCAACATTTTCAGTGGTTTTTTCTTTATTATTAAATCTTTTACCAGGTTCAGAGATATTGTATATAAGTGTTCACCACAAAAAACCCCAAACAAACAAAAATATAACAACAACCACCCCAACAAAACAACAATATTTATTTATTATAATTACAGCTTCAATAAATCAGCTTCTGGACCTGATTTCATAGAATCATGCTCCTAAAAAGGAAAATCTACGATTTTTCACTTTCCTGGGATACTACTACTGACACAGCTACAGCAATCTGTGAAGAACAGGAACACCCTTATTCATCTGTTTAGCCTCCTGAGAGCCAGCAACAGTTTCCAAAACATAAAAGAAATAGGTTCCTACTGAAATTTGCATTTATTTGCAATGGGACAAAATAGAGCTTTGGTTCTTTCACTTGAGCTAAGAAGCTAAATAAAGGCAATATGATGTTGCAAGCTAGGTATTGTAAGAGATGAAATTCACTTTATCAGCTTAATGGAAAAGGTGTTGGGTATTCTGCAATCAGGTGAGTAGTAAGTCAAGATCTTAACTCAGAACCAACAACCTAAGGTACATAGTAAGTGAACACTGTGTACCTCCCCCCTTCTCTAATGATCCACCAGCTGTGGTGATCAATAGATGCACATGAATAATCCCATCATTGTTTCTAATCAGACCAGATTTTTTTAGGTCGTTGTGTATGAACAGCACAGGGACAAAAATCCCTACATACTCTGCTCAAGTGTCTTCCACTACCTTTGCCTTAAATCCAGTCCATAATGTAATTAAAATGTGAGGAAAACCTTGAAGTTATTAGCCCTTGAAAGAATCACACAGTTATGCACAGCATAATTACAAAGAACTTCTAGTGATCCTCTATAGAACAATGGTAGCACACACGGCAAAGTCTTAACTTCCTTTCTTCTGTCCCTACGCCCAATCCAAGAAACCAAGCAAGTATTAATATAAAGCACAAAACGTTAGCAGCGATAGTGAATCCTCAGCCATTTAAACACCACGCGTTTCACTGACCACTGACGACTAAAGTAAAACAAATTCTCTGAAGATCTGAACTCACACAGAGTTTTAAGAAGCAAATCTTGAGAAATGAGCTACTGTGAAGAATCAGTGTAAATCCTATGTTTTTTTCAAAGGAGCATTTGAGAAAAGAAAAGAAAAAAAAACCAACCAATTTTTTTTTATTATTTATTTAAAAGCACTCTCTCAATTTCCTTTGGCTATAAAAGCATAATGGAACAAAGCCAAGCCTGAAAGAAAAGCCTATGCTTTTAAAAGTGTCTATAACTATCAATAGAGAAGTAAAAATCGGTGATCATGGGTTTGCTGTAACCCATACACCAACAGCATGTTTTGTCCCATCTTTAGGTATTGCCATCAAAGCCCTTTTCTCTATCAGAATTTTGTCTCAATACAAGTTGAGGAATTTAAGTATTTGGGACAAAATGAAGCTGACAACCTACTTGAGAGCAGCAGCTCCATCCAGCTGGCAGGTATTAGGAAATCATGCCCAGCAATTCCATAACACGTATAAAACAGGTTGAACACATCTTGGGTACTCACTATATCCTTTTGATTGTGCCTAAATTAAAAGTCTAGACTCTGAAGCGAAGAGTTTTGTATGGCTGAAATATGAAAATTCACTTCAGTGGGCGAGCACACAGCAATATATGTCTGTCTCATGGGTTCACAATACTTTCATATTCGAAATGCAACCCACTGCCTATGAAAATTCTTTGCAGATAGCCATAAGGGCTCAATGCTCAATACCATGACCAGATTTACAACAGTATATCCATTCAGACAGCAAATAAAGCAACTAAATTTCCAGCAGAGTTCTATTCAAGTATGGCAAGCTCTCCTAATATGCTGCTTTTGACAGTCTGGTCTCAAATACTTAACAACCAAACGAGGGCAGACAAATTGAAAAAAAGCAATCAGAATCTGTATTAACCATTGCAGAGGGAAAAGTCGCCTCTCTGAAAGTTGGGGAATAAGAACTGACAAAACGCTTTAGTCGATGATAACCGGGTCCACTTCTAAAGGGAGCATCCTCCCTAGAGTCCCTCTCCCATAACCATGTTGCACTTCACAAGAATGACAACAAACGTTATTTTACTCCATTCCAAACTCTTCTATACTGGTTATTAAACTATTTAGTCAATACATGACTGACATGTTGGCTCCATGTAGAAGCCTCTCAAATGAAAAGGGCACGTCAACAGCAATAGCCTGCCCCTACCAATCTCTTCTCACTGGGGCTTTGTACTTTCCTTTGCTATTTCTGTGCTGCTAGAGCTACTTTATGTCATGGTGATCAACAATTTTAATGAGCATGTTACATTACTGAGACTATTAATGGTTGCTTTGTTTACATCTATTCTGGAAAACATACCAAAATAAAATGCATTCAAAGAGCAGAGAGGACACATCGGCTTGTGTAACTGCTGTTTGCAGTGCTGCTAACATAGTCCCTCAATCTAAGAAAGGAAAAGCCAATTCATGTTTTCTCAGTCTCCTTAGTAGGTAGCACAAGTTAGGACCTTGAATGGCAGAAGGATGCTGGCTGGAACGACAACAGCGAGCATTTGGACTGTCACCGCACATTATGTGGAAATCTCAGCTGTCTCAGTATTGGAAAGATCTTACAGATACCAGGGCCAAGTATCTCCCAAACATCACTGCAAAGGGTAAAGAGCAGTCAACAACTTTGTGAAGAACTATTATCATCATTATAATTACAGCTTTCTCCCTCCAAGGATCAATTAGAGTTTGTAAGGGAAAAAAAAAACAACAGCCCACCAATATAATCTGTGAATCTTCTAAATAGACCCTCAGCACTCAGGGAACTACTTCTCCAAATTGCTTTTGACAACTGGCATATATATTATACTGAAGTAGATATATATTTATTTTTTTTTAAGTCTAATGTAATTGTATGTTTTATGCTATCTCACGGAAAACTGGAACTGAAATAATCTATGATCTTGATCGAACATGGACTTCTGCGTTTAGAAGGATTTAAAAAACAAAAACAAACAACCAAACCCAACAAAACTAAATAAAATACCCAACAAATTTTTTACATTTAGAGACTAACCATTACATTGAAAATTCCACATTCTATTCACCAAATTAAAAGAAGAACTGGAGGAACACTGTAACAATTGCCTACCTAAATAAATTTCCCAAATACCTGCTCCTGTGTAAGTGTTAGCAATGTTTCATGTATGCCTTCACAGTCCTTCTGCACTCTTAATATGGGAATTTTCAAACTTATGGTTTTCTTTTTCTGTGCATTGTTGTCACAGACAAGCATCAAATCTTGTTCTTCATCACCACTTCCATCCCCATCAGAAACACCGAATATGAGAAAACTCTGGCCTTGAGTGCCATGAGAAACCACTGAGGAAAACCATGGCAGATGTAGGAATGATATCCAGACCTTTCAAAGTCACAGGTTTAGGCACTGGACATAATTTAATTAGCACAGAAAAGCACTGCATCTCAGAAGTTATGTACTGGAAGCAGTGACTTAACTACAGGGGAGGAAATACCAAACAGACAGTAAAGGAATGGTTATTAAGGCTTCACTAGCTCTGTTATTCCCCTCCAAAAGTACAATGATTTATAAATACCAAAGGTGCTTTTACTGCCTTACAATGACATATGAAAATTAGAGGGAAAAACTATACTTTGAATAAAAATATCAGCAGAATATTTTACAAAGAAGATCACCTTTTTTTTCAATAGCACTAGAAAATATCTGAAAAATTTCAATCAAGCTTCAGATCATGCTATGGTACTACAAGAGCCTTAGCAAGTTTTTTGTAATGACCTTGTATTAAAGGTGGAATCTGACAGGTTTTCATTTCCACATGTCTCAGTGGTGAAAGCTTGTAACCATAAGTAAATGTTCTTTCAAACTACTGTGAGTTATGGAGTTTCCCATGGCTTTGTATTGGATTCACACTTTCAACATCTGTATACTTCCACGAGTTTGTATTTTTTTCCACAACGTGTGTCATATTTATGTAAATTTTGCCATGAGTTATGTATCCCTCAATAAAAAAATAATAATAAAAATAAACAAACACAAAAAAACGCCCAAACAAAACAAAACAAAACAGAGCACCTCTGTTACAGTAGAGCTAATGCCTGACTGGTGTTAATAGCTGAAGAGCTCACAACTTTGTGAAGATAATGCAAAGACGACAAATAGCAGTATTTGGTCTCCTTTGTGTACATTTATTTCATCGTGTTCCTAACATGGGCAGCTGCTCTGTTACTTCTTGATTTCAGGAAAATATGGGATAGATAATACCTCAAAGGAGATATCTGCTTGGCTAGTTACATGTACGAAAGAGTCAAAAACATAGGTCTTCCACACAGGGAATACTGAGCAACACAATTTATCCTGGTTTGTCTGATTTTTCAGGCAAAGCAACGCGATGAATCAAACCTATTATTTACCAAGATGACAAACACTTATGTAGGGCAATGAAATAAACTTTATCATATGCTGTAAGAAAATCAGAGAGACAGTTGGGTAGAACATGACCATTGATGAAGATGCAGTGAATTCTTGATAAACAAATTGATTCCTCAGTAAAAGATAACATGAGTCATTGCACAACTATCCAGGCAGTAACAGTATATTTGTACAGCATTCTTCACACAATCCCTCCTGACTTAAACTTCAAATAAGCTGATACCAATTTTGTTGACATAATGAGAACAAACAAAATAAATCAAGTGAATGAAGTCCAGAGTGATCTTTGCCTCTTGGATGAGATGCATTTAGACGGTGTATCAACTGCTATGATGATTTATATTAGAGATCCAGTTGTATGCTTTAAGTAGTGTTGTTAAAGTTTAAATTTAATCTTCTGTTTCTGAAGGAAAATCAGTCTCCTCTTTTAAAAGCAAAGCATAAAAAACATACCTCTGTATTTGTAGAAGACATGACTAAAAGAAAAAAAAAGCACTTTTCCATGGAACGCAAAAATAATGACGATTTCTTTAGGACACATGGGATACAAGTCAAGAAAAGAGGCATCTCAAAAATCTCCTGGATATCCAACGGGCTATAGAAAATCAACCTATCAATATCAAACTTGTGAGGCAAGTGAATTAGTGTTAAAGGCATTTACAGTACTTAAAAGTGTAGCATTATCAGAAAAAAGTTTGATGGTAACCCCTATCAATAGGACATCCCCTAGAACCCACAGAACTACAGCTTTTACAACAGTTTTGGAGAGAGAACAAAGCGCTGTGTATGTATAGACTGAGTGGACGGTACAGTAGCACTTTGTTATAAAAAAACAGTGGGATCATGATATGAATGTTATTTCTCCCTGAGGAAATTAAAAATAGAATTTCATACACAGCTAAAATGGGGGAAAGAAGCATGGCAAAAATAGCTACCAATCCACCACATTTTTATGGAGATTGGATAGCACAAATCCTGCAATGTTAAGGCAGTTACATCTTCCCCTCTGCAAAGTATCTTCTTGGGACTTGGGACTCTTGGGAATTTCGCCATTTGTGATCTGTGGGCCTCAGGAGTCTTAGGAACAAGAAGGAATGTTGTACTTCCCAACAGGCAGTTAATAAAAGTTTTTTTTCTGGGGAACTTCCTTTCTCTTCCTGAAACAGCTGTTGGCCTTTTAATTTTTTTTTTAATAGGATATTATCATATTCTTCCACACAATTCCCAATACCAAAAAAAAAGACAACCCACAAAAAATCACCACCACCACCACCAGCCCCCTCATCCCCAACTATCATAAATTCCAATTTCAATTTTGAAGTCAAGTGCCTAACTTCATGAGGTTAGTGGGGCAGTTCTGGAAATAACTTTTTTAATACCAGCTGACACAGACTGTATCAGAAAAGTGAAAATGTGGACCACAGAACTCCATTTCTCCGCTAATTAGATTTGAATGAAGACACTTGGCCTCTCTCTTTCACCTGCTGACTAAGAATTGACACATCATTAGCAGCTATGACAGGACCACTGAGCCTGGAAACTGGTGTTAACTGCTGCCAGAAGGTAATCTGCAACAGTATTGTCACCAAAAACTCACAACAGCCCTTCTTAACCTTCTTAAGAGGTCAGAAGGTCTTCAAACCGGTGCTTTGATAGAGGAAATGCTCATTTATACAGCTCAAGTTGAACAAATCTCATCTGGTGTATTTAGGAACAGTCCTTAAAACATTCATATACCGAAACCACTCTAGTCAGTCTGAGATTTTCAGGTGACATCTTTGGTTTTTGCTTCACCATATTCAGCACTACGAATGACCATTTTTCTGTTTAATTTTTTACCCCTTACTCCTCCAAATCCTTCTGAACTAGATTTCTTGAAAATGTCGCAAGTATTATGTTCAGAACATGACTGTTCTGTGGCAGCATCTGTGGCAACCCAAGGTAGTCCAAAGGAAGAGCCTTCCTTCTATGTAAAATCCAAGTATTTGCTCTTTTAGGACACCACCAAAAATTTTCATGTACTTTCTTCTAGGCAACAGAAAGTATTAAAAAGAAATCAGAAAACCATGGTAAAATAAAGCCACGATAGCGCAAATTTAACCTGGAACTGTGGAATCTCTGACCCTTAGATACTTCAATTCGACTGGAAGGCTCTGGGCAACCAGATCTGAGTGGGTCTTACATGGTGGCTAGGTCCAGATGACCTGCAGACCAAGTGACCTTCCAAACTAAACTGATTCTAAGTGCCACAAAGTAAGGGTCAGCTAGAGAGTTCAACAGTTGCTTTACACCACTTAATATAAACACCCTCCAACAGCCTGAGAAAATGCTTAAGGGAACAGTGCTGAATGCAATGTTTGAGAACAAGGCCTCTGATATTCTGCTTATAGACGACAACGGAGACCAGCAGCAGTTTTCTCACTCTAACAAAGCACAAACAAAATTTCAAGACAGGTGGTCCGGTCCAACAGTGTATCACCCAATAACATGACCCTCAGACCCCAGGGAAGGCATTAGCATCAACTTCACCTCACTGCAAATGACAGCACAAACACCAAACGTTCAGAAAGGAAACTTGAAGATACATAAATAGGAGCACAGATTTAAAAGTCCTGGATTTCAGGGAGATAAATCCCCAAAAAGAAACTTCTGCAGCAAAGCGTTCTCTTGGTTGTGAGTTGCTGTTTCCAGTGTTGTGTTAGACAACTGCTTGCCAGCTGTTCTTCAAAAGGAGGAACAGATCCTTCTTTACTGCTCGGACAGAGCAATGTGAAAAGCAGTAAGATGTCAGCTACTTTATGTCTTCTACCACAGGGGGTTACAAGATGGGTCCTATGCTTTTGGTAAAAGAGAACCGTTGCAGGACTGAATTCCTTGTAGATATCGGGTACGTCTGTCACAGGGCTGTTCAGCACCAAAGGAAAAGCTGATGACTTCCTGAAGTCACTGTGCAACTCAGCAAGAGAGCTCCAAAGATAATGTATAGCTACAGATTATGAGATTTCCTCTTATCACGGTGCCAAACCCTGTTTACTATATATAGTTTCAGCTGTTTATTCAATATGAATGTGCACTTCTGAATTAAGAGTGTGCTCACAGATGAGTGGGGCCCATGAGTAATTCTGACTCATAATTCCTGTGCCTCCAGGGCAGTTTCTGTGTGAATGGCAATATATGAGTACATCAAGTAATTGCTGAATACTGATGAGATTATGCTTATTTGTGCTTAAAGTTTGTTTCCGTGGATGGTTTTTTGTTTGTTGTTGTTTGGTTTTTTTTTTAGATTTATTATGAAAGTCTTAAACTCCTGACCACTGTTACACAGCACCACAGAGGAGTATATGGCAGTACAGAAAAGAGTAAAGCAAACTTCATAGCATGCACAGACGAATATGTGAATTCATCATCTACTCCCCTCACTCAGGACATCCAATGCATGCAGTTTCTGAGAAAAAGAATTTACAAAAAGCCATGCAAGGGTTTAAAAAAACAAAACGCCACAACTTGAGCAGTATTTTAGTTATTGAATTAATTATTCTAACACATAAACACCATCAGTTGTCTGTGTTTTCTTTGATCACTATTATTGTTCCACATCTTCAAGCTAGACAATGTATATAATTGAACCTCAGGAACACTGTGAATACTGGAGTTCTTAATGTCCACACTGCATGTACCCAAGCATAAACATTTGCCTTAAAATCCTATGTTTAATTATCAAACGACTTTATCTACCGGAAATGATAGATGAATTTAGTAAAATAAAACTTTTCATGATTTTATATGAAAATATATGTTCACATATATATGCACACATATGTATATATAAACATGTATGCATACATTTATACGTATATGCAAGAAAAAATACACCCTTCAGGTTACATTTGCTACATCACTGCTTCATTGAAATTCAGGAACTGTTTTAAGGCACAACTGACCTTACATGATTAGTTCTGAAAGGTTTACTTCTTTGCCACACTGATTTGTGACAATCACCTTGCTGCTCTGAAGTCATAAATCTCTGCAGACATTATAGGATGCCTCTCTCTATATTGGCATGCTATCAGAAACAGTGATGATCATTTTATACTACTGCAAAAAGATGGGGAACGCTTAGGAGACACTTCTGTTCATTGTTCTCTGTTCAGATATTTATGACTATATCTAGAGATAAAAAAATATAAATTGCATTTACATATTTATGAGCACTTTGATGCAATATCTTCATTTCGATCAAAATGCCATCAATAACCCTACGTTACTATAATGCAAGTCAGAAATCTAACTACAATACATTTGGTTTTATCTTTTTTCTAAGAACTTCCTAAATTAAAACTAGTAACAAAATAGAGTATGAGTAGCGATGACTGATAAACAATGAAAATAGTCTGCACTTAGGGGCAACTACAAAATGGTAAAAACCTAATCTCTTATACCATGAGACCTAAAAATATCTTTCTTCATTTTGAGAAGCAGAAAAAAACCTTGTGAGAAAATATGTGGGCTGCAGAACCATGCAATGCAAATTGAAGAGTGCAGGCAGAAACTCACCTCTAGCTTTGTTCTTTGTAGCAGCCACTGGCAGCAAGGAAAAGATTGCACAAGAAGAAGAGAACAAAGATAGATTAGACAGAAGATTGAGCAAGTTAAGAATACAGAGAAACTTTATCACTATTGATTCAAAGCTAACAAACACCGTTTCTAGGATTATTTGACCTATTTATTTGAGAAACTGCAGTACTAGGAGATAGTCAGATCTATGATTCTGTCAGATGATGTGTGTTGAGAATTTAGAAAATATATCACAAAACACACTCAGAAAGCATGGCGAGAAGTGCAGAAAAATCATGGACCATTACTCACAAGTAAGTGAGAACATATGCACACAGATTTGTGAATTCTGAAACTTACAGCACAATTTGCCTTGCTTCATTCTGAAGTATATTCTGAAGTACCTAAACCTTACGTCATTCCCTTGCTCCTATCTCTTAAACCACCATTCACCTGTGAAGCTCATGCAAACAAACATCAGTTAAGCTGCTGTTACCATTATTAATAACCTATGTTATACGGTTGTTGTTTTCCTTCACTGAAGTCTGTATCTTCGGATTGTTTGTGCATTGTAACGGAGCATGCAAGGCAGAAGGAGCAGACAATACTTTAACAAGCAGTGATCAGTGTTCAGACTCAGAGAAAAAGGGACAGACACTACAGCCTTCTTGCATCTCCCGAAGCAACCGTTTAATGCTGTGAGTTCTAAAGGGATAACACGGTCACAAAAATGATAGCTTAAAATGTTCTGCTATCATCTGCCCTACTGCCAGATCAACAGAATCATTACTTTCTGTTTTCTGAGGCTTATAGATAATGTTGCTGAAATATAATATTAATCAGAACCTGAAGAGAAAATGGAATCACTGTTGTACTGTACACTGTTATATACACTGTTAGCTGTAAATTACACAGAAGATAATACCCACAAGTCTTTAAACTCTCAAGAGCACTCTGAACAGGCATTCATTTAAGATCATTTTCATAAAAAAGGTACCTCAGAAAAAAACCCCGTAATTCTTCTTCTGCTGGCCCTTCTAAGGCAGAGCTACATGAACAATTCAAAGGCAGCTAGAATTGTGACCAAAAGACAGAAGAAAAAAAACAAAAAAAAAGGAGAAAGACCAAAATCCCTTTCTGCTTTCCCTGCTTCTGTTGTTCACACCGAAAGGTTCTATGTCAGTTTTTGTTGGTTTTGTTTTTTTCACCTTACCTAGTCAGATGCCTCACCAATCGATCGCTACTTAGACAAGTAAAAAAAGCATGGCAGTAAAGGCCAAGTTGCCATACATGAAGAAATTGTTGAAATAATAAAACTTCTAACTGTATGAATGCATTAAAAAATGTCAGTTCTCTAGATTTTTTCCTTGACTTTTTTTGTGTTTTTTTTTTTTAAATTATTATTATTATTTTTTATTATTCCTTCACTGATTCCTTCTCTATTTCCAGATGTACTATTCTGCATTGTCATCATTCTCCTGGCAGTGGAAACTAAGCAAAAAAGAAAAGCAGTCCCGTGATGAATGAAATCAGCTGTACTCCATGGAAGAGCTCTGCTTTGGTGGAGGTACAACAAATCATGATGCTTCTGCAGAGCTCTTTAAATATGGGTGTTCAACAACACATATTCACCCACAAAACAGCCAGTAAATCTTACATGCAATAAAAATTGCTCCTGTAGTAAACAAAATTAATGGTGCCATTCTAATTTTGTAATAAGTGAACAGTTTCTCCTTCATGCAAATATAAGTTGATAATGAATGCGTTGAGTTCATCAGCCTGTTCATTTTCTTATGCTTCCCCTTCTTTTTCAGTCCTGAGAATTACATCTACATGAATGCATTGTCACTTTGAGCCAGAATAAACATAAGAAAGGTCTGGAGGAAACACACCCTCCCCCAGTGATTAAAAAGCAACAGGGGACTTTATAATCACATTATTCATTCAGAATAATATATATATGTGTGTGTGTATATGAAAATTAAATATGTACTTTTAATTGTTCAGAATATAAACACACAGATATATGCATATGTGAATTATATAATCTTTGTGTATGGAGATATATATATGTATATATATATATATGTATGTATATATATATAACACACACACATGTATAGTAAAAGAATCCAACCGTTCTATGATTAGACAGCTTTATTTTGAAGCATGAGCACTAGGTAGAGAATGATTACCTATCATGTATCAGTAAATAAAGAAAAGATATAAATGAGGTTGTACATTATAATTGGAAGTAGGACAGGTTACTAAGCTTGTTAGTCCAATTATAACTCTCTGCAAATCCACTAATAGAGGACTAGATGACAGTAACCTTCTTAAAAATGTCATGTTTGATACTTGTAAGTTTTTCCATTGACAGCACAGTCCAATTACAAGTCAATTCGTAAAGTTCAAACTGCACAACAGCCAAATTAGCTGAAAATGGTCTTTCAAGATATAATTCTGCCTACAGAAGGGAACTAGCTGGAGCTGTTTCCATCAATGACCCATCTTTTTGATACCTAGCATGAGGGAAAATTCCTTTTCATTGTCATCATTGAGGCCAGTGTTTCTTTTCTCAAAGGTGAAATATTTTTTCTCTTCCCTCTCTAGTCTCCTTGTCACTCTGCTGTAAAGAGAAGACAATTTTCAACCTATATCCAATATGTTTGAGATTTTTTATCCACCTCTTCTTCTTCTTAATAAATGAAAAGTCATAGGAGGAGACAAGTATAGATAAATGTTTCAAATCAGCATCATCAAGACTGAAATTTAGCAGAGGAAGGCTGATCTCTTGGTTAGAGCACCAGATATGGGATAACTTCGCTTTTTATGCCACAGAAGTCAGTTACAAAAGAATTGTGGGTTTCAACAAACAACATTACAAAGGATCTACATTTGCTTTACGTGCTCAGCAAGTCAACTGATTTCTCTGCATTTCACATAACATGTTCTCTTTTTCCCCACCTAGACTTCCTTGCTTGCTGCCTGAAGAGACAAGCTCTTCAAAAAGCTCTTCTCGAAGCAGTATACTTGTAGGATACTAATTTGAAACGTCTGTAACACAATTAGAATGGATTTGGTCTGGCCAGTAATTATTTATGGGTACAATGTAACATGAAAAGGAGAATTTACTGTATTTGGCTGGCACTTACTTTACTTGGCTAAATTAACAAGCCAGTTGGGAAACTGGTAAAAAGGAAAGACAATGACTACTGGTATTTCCCCATGTTCAAGGATTTCTTTAAAAACAGAGAACACATTTACAAGGGCATTTTTCTTTCGTTACTCTGCCTTGCCTTTCTTAGGAAATTGATTTTGGATAAGGAGGCATACTACAGAAAAGTGTGAACAGTGACCTTTGCTGGAATTTAAGGAAGATTTCAAAGACCAGAGAGTAAAGACAAAGAGCGAAGAAACACCATATTCTCAAAAGTCAGGCTGAAAAGTATGACAGAGCCACTAGATTTCTAGGTAAGATTGAGAAACAAACAACAACAAAAAATATCAACAACTCTCTTCTAGTAATCCTTAGTTCTATCAAGATTAAAAAACATTTTATTTTTCTGAAGGCTTTTCTGGTCACAGCATATGAAAAAAAAAAAAAAAGTTGGCTAGTAAGGAAAGGTCTGGGAGTGAGGGGATCACAGAGCAGCAAAAAGTCACGGTCAGAAATCTCGGGAGAGTCCACCCCGAGGGATCAGGAAAGGGGAGGAAAATTGTGCCAAGTCCTGAATCGTGGCAGTTAATTTTCACAGAACTTACGTTTCTAGGGCATTTTAACACCAGAAAAGCATTTCAGCTGTAGCTGTTTTGCTGAAACAATGTTTTTAAAAAAATCATTGCCTGAATGTAAAAAGCTGGATTCAAATTTCAAAAGCTCTAATACACCCTTTCTCTCAAATATCAATAATACATTGTGCTTTATTTTTCTGTGATATATCTTTCTGACTTCTTGCTTTTTGTATGCCAACAATTGTTAAATTACATTCTTTGATAAATGGTGGCTCCAACTTGTTCAATATTTTCTCCACCACTCAGCTGTCTCTATGCTGTTCAATTTTGTGGACATTTTTAGACAGATTTGATATAGCATTTATTTTATTTTTCTCGTATATGTGATTTATTATTCGATTTGGGGTTTTGTCTTTTGTCTTTGGAAAAAAACATGTCCTTCCAATTACTTCAATAGCTCAATAAAGATAAAAAAGGGGGAAAAGTATTTCCCCCAGATGTCCAGCTTACCTAACCTTTTACTTCACAAAACAAGGAGAAAGAAAAAGAATAAAAGTGAAAGGTTTGAGGTCAGTGTTTTGTTCTCATTTCACCTATTACAGGTACTAAGAACACAGCTAGAGGAAAAACCAGCAAAATATCTAAATGTTATAATGACTAAATAGCTCTTTTCAAGAAAAGAAACAAGATGAAAGTCACAATTATGAAGTACATTGCATTGATTTTCTCCTGAATACAGAAACCTACAGTTCCAGGAAATCCAGAGGTCCTCTCATCTTCAGTAATACATTAAGATATCAACAATGCATATGATGGACATATTTATTCATCTGTACTTTTACTACAGTCTTAAAAACTTTAGCAATCAAGCAATACTAAAAATTATCAGAGAAGAAGCATACATTAAAAAAACCCCAAACAAACCTCCCTCCCCAACACTCCCAACATATAATGCAGATTGCCAATTCTCAAAAGAAATGGGGTTATTTTTACACTACCTAAATTTGGATTTTTTTTTTTTTTAATTTGATGATGATGATAACTACAGCTTTTTTTTTTTTTTTTTTTTTTTTTCCCTTTTTTTTCCCTTTGGATAAACCGATGTATTATCACTGGTCATTTAGGTCACCTAAATGCCAGCTCTGATTCTCTAACTGGAATTAGAGAAAGCTCCTCTGTGTGACAGAAGGCTTAGCAGGATCATGTTCTCCACAGTATAATGCAAATTATTAGGCTCTCACACGCAGAGACCCATTCAAAGCAAAGGTCCCAGTATGTACCGTAACACAGCATGCTCTACCACCGCCTTTTCAACAACAGCATTTTCCAAAAGCCACTGAAGAAGAAAGAAACCACCGCCGTCACCTGAAATTCTTGGTGGGACTTTGAGACTCCTGCATTCAGGAAGATATTGCTGCCTAGTCGTGGAGAGGCCAAAAGATGACAGAGAAACATGGGACCCTGGAAGGTTCTTTTAGATTAGGATACCATTAAAAAAACCCTAATTACACCTTCATAGCTAAATTTGTTTACTTCTGATTTTTTGACCTCTCGTTTGATTGCCTTTATTGATATGCCTTTGCATTTTGTAGTGAATATTCTTCTTTGCCCCTAAGTTCTGCACACTCTTCTCATGGAGATTTCTACAGTACTAGTTAGTAGCATTTGCAGATATAATTAGAATGCATATATTCCTAGATAAGTCTTCATCTCTTTATTTGTATAACCACTAAAGGTCTGTGCAGTCATGCATATGGAATTATATGGAGTTAAAACATGCAAACTTCTATTATTTATTATACATTTGCATCATTCTATCTATGACATAAGTTCCTAAGATGACATCAGGTAACTTCCCTCAGAAAGAGACACATTTCACTTACTAACATAATCGTTCAATCTTTGAAAAAACAAGAAGCTTTTTCATTCATTTAATACATTTTTCCCTCAGGGTTTAGGAGAAAAAATACAAGTGAAGTGGTATGCAAAATAATATGTGATTCTGCAATGACAAAGATTTGATTCATTTCTTTTATTGCAACTATAACATTAATGGGTATAAATATGGTATGTATTTAATATGTGCTGTATACTAGGGATTACGTATATGGTTATTTGTAATAATTTTTCCTTTTGGAACATACAATGAACTGTTGAAGAAACAACTGAAAAGGGGACAAAAATGCAAATACAGAAGGCTTGTGAATAGTCCAGCTACTGCATCCTCTGGGTTTGAAGCAGCATGAGTTATGTTTGGACTTCTTTTAACAGATTGCTTAACATATTGTGAAAACCTTTGGTGACAGGGATTCCAAAAGCTGTCCAGGTAATCTGTTTTAGTGCATAGTTTTCCTCTCAATGGCAAATTGATTTCCTGACATATAACCTAACCATAATATGTAAGAAACTAGCCCAATTACTTAACCCTTCTCATACCTTTCATGAGTATAAATAACAACAGAACACATACCCCTTCAACGTAACCCTTTGCAAATTTGAAGACTTAAGATTTCTCCTGCGTGCCTAAACAATCATGTTCTTCCACTTTCTTAACATATGCTTTTCAACTTCCTTTTTACTGTCTTTCCTTTTTTTTTTTTTGCCCCATGAATTTTTTACAATTCATTTACATTGTTTTAAAATCAGGCAAGATATCCAGCTGAAGTGGCACTAGGGCAAAGTGGAATAAATACTTATGATGCCTTCCACCTAGCTCTTTGGCTGTGCACTGCAAAAGAGCAATTGCCTCTAAGAGAACAGCATCACATTGTGTTCCGCAATGATCCCTTAGTCCTCCTTTCCATATTGTTGTACACCTGCCTATTGACTATTTCACTTTCACATATTTATTTTATAATTTCTAAATATCAGGCTTCACTCCTGTCTTTAGAAGATTCTGCTGCTTTCAAGTTTCTTCCCCATCTTGAAAAATAACCCAGTCGTCTAATTCCATGAATAAATACTAACTTGGCTCTTAATCTATGAAATACAAACCTATTTCAGATATACATACTGTACCACAGTATTTTTACATATTTGCTACTCTATTGAATATAACAATTCCTGACAGCAGTAGCAGATGTTCAAATGCAAGATTAACAAAGATGTAAAGGAATTCGACTGTGTTCAGCGTTTTTACATTCAGCCCATAATTAGCAAAAAAACATAAATAGCAACTTGTTGCTAAACAAAACCAAACTAATCCATTGTACCTCATGTCCCTCCTACACAAACACTGTAAAACCTGTAAGCAAGACAAACATACTACATAAACTAACATGCTGATTGAAATGACAAACCAGTACTATATACTACTGCATCTAGCAAATATACAAACTGACCATACATCCTGGGCAATAATAGTGGGCTCTTCCGTTACTAAATGATAAACAAAAAATCAAAACAGCAGCTGCTGTATGTTTTTTACTGTGCTCTGTGAGAAAAAAAGTAACATTTACAGAAGTTGTTTTTAAAGCAGACTTTTCTGTATACGCAGAAACTCTAGAAACTCTATTAAATTCTGTTTTACAGAAAATGTAAATGAAAGAAAATGTGGTGAAAGAGCACAGACTTCAGTGTTTTGGTTTTCCCCCAGCAATATCGCTCTACAATTCAATGTCAGGTAATGACAGAATATTTTCTGGTGTTCAGAATCTTTTCTTTCTAACCCAACAGAATACAGATTTGCAAAATAGTAATTACTGAACCCAGATAATGAGAAGCAATTCATATACTGGAATGGAAAAGCTGAAATGACTGTAAGCATCTTTCAAACTTCCTAATATGCTGCTAAAAACATTAAATATTTTAAAACTGTGACTAGATTATCACATGCAATGACTTTTATTATGCCATACTAATCACAAGGTATTGAAGAACATACAGCTTCATTCTATTTTTGAAAAGTAGACTATAAATATAGTAATTTTGTTCTCGATACTCATTATAACTGGCATGATGGAGATCAGCAGAAGCATTTTATAATCTAAACATCACTAGAGTTCAGGATTCCAGCTGTAGCTGATTCAAATTAGCAGCTGGAAACAGATAACAGTATTATTTGTGTATAGCGAAACTAGAAGATGAGTATAGTCATGCCCTAAAGGCTCCTTTTAAAGACATCCAGACAACATGATTTGCCTGTCCCAAAATGCCAACTTTATGCATGTTATACTAGAGCTGGACACATCAAGCAACACAAGTTGCAAGTAAGCAATTTCATAATTTGCTGGGATTCCATAAACATCACACAAATTTAATTTGCAAATAAATAATACAGTTTGCAAACAGGAGTAAATGCAATTTTTATATTTATTTATCAAGGTAATAGAATGTTTTAAAAAGGGTGTATAAAAGCAACTCCAAAGTAGTGGAATGATGAACTCCACGAGTCTGTAAGTGTGGTTCTGTCAGGCAGAGATACAAGTACTCAGTTCTGCCCTCAAGATCTCTTTTAACAGGTATTTCAAAACTTAAACCAAATATTTGAAAATCTTTGACATTCAATCAGCAACTCAGACAACCTATCAAAATTGTTTGTCATGCAAAATGCGCATACACACAATTGCCCAGCTTCCCTGTTTATGTCAGGTCTCCAGAACGAGTAGAAAGGAAAATGTCCTGCTTGGATACACTTAGCAAACTGCTTAGGCACAGCTTGGCTGTCATCACATACCTGACTGGGCACAATCAGCTGTAAGCAGTGAGCTTACATTTCTTCTCACATCTGCAGATCAGTGCATGTAAAACACCTGAAACTGTGCCTCGTCCATGTTGCTAAACCCAAGAGCAACCTGTGACATTCAGGTCTCATGGTAGGTTTTGGGGTTTTGTTTGTTTGTTAATATAGATGCTCTCCTACATTATTACAAACACATTTTCTGAGTCTATGATGCTTATATACATTAATTACCATTCACACTCCACAGATCTGATAACCCACAAAGCTTTATGTGTTCTCCTTTTTGAAAATAAGCCCTATACAACCACGATGAAATCAGAAACATTATAATCAAAACCAAGGACCTAGGTAGGCAGGCAAACAGCTAGAGTTCTCCTTATGTTACTTCTACATTCAACTAATTAATCTACTGCAAACCCTAAGAATGTTTTGAGAAGGCAACTGGCTTTCATCGCACGGTTACTCCTCCTTCCCTTCCCCCCTTCCCCTTTTTTTTTTTTTTTTTTATTTACTAAATATCATAGCCCATGGGATGTCTGCATAAAGTATACACCTGTATAAAAAGTATTACATCACTTCAAAAACAGACCTCCTGTATGAAATGATTTCTGAATAAGGTTAAGGTGCGTATTAAAGGCCACTGGGACAGCAATTGAAGCATGTGGAAACAAGCACATAACTTAAAGGACAGAGAATGAAAACCTTGAACAGAAAAGTAAGATTCCCACACACCACCAAAAAAATTTAATAAATTATCAATTTAGGCTTTTTTGAGATATCAGAAGGCAGACTTGGGTACCTGGCAAGACTGGTGAAACAATACCATAATAAGGGAAGTGCAGAGCTCAATCAACAGGATTTTCATAAATTTACATGGATGTCAGTAAATATGTGCTAAATCTAAACTCTTTTCCAGTTGGAGAATGGGAATTTCAGATAGTGACTTTTCAGTGATGATTTTATTCAGCCATTAAAAATTCTGCACATAATTTTCTTCACCACCACTTAAAATCACTGCAGGTGACACGTCAAGAAATACACTGGAAAGTTTAACCCTTGTCTTGACCTGACACATTATAGCCATTCCTCCTGAGACCTGGAGAGTAAGTTTCAATATTCTAGAACATGGCTCCTTTGGAAGCAGTGAGCCTTACCTTACAGAATAATTTAGAGACATTAAAATACCTTCCAAATTGAGGAACTGTATGCATTACTCCTGAAAATAGCTATTTATATGTGATGATAATTTGATGAAAATTCTATTAATTAAAAATGCATAATATTATACATATTAAAATTTGCCTTAATTTCTGAAGAGTAATGAAACCAATTTGCTCAGCAATTTTTCATTTATCAAAGCAAATTAAAAACTTTAACCTTATCTATACAGTAATCAAAATCTAAAAATGTAATTTATGTCTTTATGAGTAAAGTGGTGAAGGTGTAATAGCAAATCAATCATGGCGGTTTTTTAAGACCCCTAGAGAACAAAATAAAACTTATGCTAAAGTAGTACTAACCACACTCAAACAAGCTGGTTTCAAACACATACTTCATTATTGCTTCTTCAAAACAAGGCAGACAGACACATTGCTTTCCATATGAATTATTCATTGCATCTGCACCCAGTTTGGATGATGTGGAACTGAGGGTGAATATTTCAACATGATCATATTGCTGTTAGTGAAGTAATATCAAAAAAAGAACTCCTGCTTTTTTTTTTTAATGTGATTTACTGCCATTTTTCTACATTTTTCTGACAGTTCAAGAAACATGAGTAAAATGTAAGTAAACAATTAAGACTGCATACTATATCTAAAGTTCAAGTATTTGACCAAGAATTTATCATCTGCTATTCATAATCATATTAAAACATAAGGCTAAGTACTATCTTGTTCTTTACATCTAACTTCACAAAAAAGGACTCTGCTTCAGTCTCAGAAATAGAAAAGACTCACTGCCACTCAATTTTGTCAGCTAATATAAAATTTGATGCTTACTATTGCTGTTAGGGTGAAAGGTTGCCTTGGCAATACTTATTGAGCAAGACATATTTTTGTAGCTTGGATGAGACATTTAAATGACAGATTATTTTTACAGAGGTGCACTGTCCAAAGATAAATTTCATCCTTACTATAGATATTTTTGACCTCACACCACGTTTCATTGCATGTTTGAAATTTTACCTATCTGCATTAAATTCACAATTGACTAGTCATATTAAAAACCATTTCATTTCCTGTATGTAGTTCTAATCTCCCTGTCTGGTTTTAAATGTATACATGTGTTGCATATACAAACGAATGCAGTAAAATTTGTCAGCCATTCTACATCTTCCCCATAGTTACAAGAAACATAGCTGAAAATTCACAAACTCAAACAACTCACAATTCCAGACTTAAGAACTTACATGCACCCCTCACCCCTTTTTGTATAAAGAAATATATGCTGATCATGCTCTATTAGAATGAGACTGCAGAAACGAATATGCAGAACCTACAAGCATATGCCTGAATATTCAGAATTTGAAAACTCATAAGACAGCCATTAGGCTTTTCAGGCAGAAAAAGTAATATTAAATTCAAAATCTTAAAAAACTTAAAGAAATTAAAAAAATAGTTTTGAAGAAGCCATAATTGTTCAAATATGTTCAAATATGATACTCTTAATTGCAACTTGAGTTGCAATTTTGTTTGATCTGAGCATTAAAAACATTGCTATTCCTCCTTTAATTATAATGCCATTCTACTGAAATTGTTTGTAGGCAAGATTCATTTAAGAGTTGATCTACATTTACAGCAGCTGTCAGTAGTCCTGGCTCTCCATATCACTCTCAGGTTACTATATGCAATAATACGTCTAAAATGTTGGTATTAAAAAAGCTGGAAGCAGTGTCTGTAAGGGAATATGTAATCTGGAAGCTTTTTGCAGCAAGAAAAAACAAAGTGATTTTTAACACTGGGGACTAAGCTCATGGGCTGAGAAGCTCTGCTTAGGTGGTCAGCAATTAATGTCAGAAAATTACATTTCTATTTAAACTCCCTTCAGCTTGCATTTCATCTGCATTAGATTCAAAAGGGGTGGCTCACAATTTGCCAGTTCAAGAACATCCACAGGCTGCTGACATGAGCTGTTGACATGGTTGTCACAGCTTTGTTCTGTATCGGAGCCTTTCATTATACACCCTTCTCTCCTGGTCTTTAGTGTACGTGTTGGCATTGGTTCCAAAATAGACCAGATGCATTTCATCAACTGCTCAGTTCTGTCTATGAGTCATCAAAATAAGGACTTATTAGAGAACATCTTCATCAGGGTGTGTGTACGCAGTCACAGTATAGTCAGCATATGCACCTGGCAAGCAGACTCACTAATGACGGCACATGGTCCACTGCAGAGAAAGCACCAAATGAGTGACGCTAGAAAGGACCGAAGTGAGAAAAACAACATCCTGCAAGTTCTTCTGCTTTGGTAGAATGAAAATTAAAAGAGTGAAGCATCACAGCTTGTAGACAGCACAGGATCTTTAAAAACTGAGTCTAGGAGATGTAGCAAGTTAATAAATTGAGATGAATTAAAAAACAATAGAAGACAAAAGAAAAAGATCTTCAGAGTCAAGAAGAAAAACTAAAAACCAGGGAAATAAAAAAGATGAAATGAGAGAAAAGAGGGGGGAAAAAAAGAACAAAACAAAAAAAGCCAAGATTAAGTGGAAAGAAGGGAAGACAATTAAATTCTAAGATCCAGATCACAAAACTCAGAGAAACAAATGTATATGAAACATACTACTACAGAAATCTCAAAATTTTGAAGTCCAGTCATCTGTATTTTCAGCATTTCAAGATTGAGAAAGTATTTCTAAAGCAGTAAGAGATACAGTATACACGAAGAATGACTTAACCTCTACAGTAACTGCAAATTAATACTTAACATAGTAACACAACAGGAAAGTTTTCAACTTACTAAAAATTGCTTGTTTACTATCATTACAATGGTCTCCGCCTGTGCTCGTTCCAACACTGCCACAAAGTTGTTACATTACTCACTTTATATAAACAAACTCCCTTCTTACACGTAAGGAATAAGCAAATAAGCGTGCTTCTTGCACTTCTCAGTTCTCATGTTTCTTTTTCCCTTCACATCAGTGAAAACACTCCCAGAACTTAAAAGAATATGAATGTATAACTATTTATATATAAATTTAAGATATATATTTGTACATCTAAGATAACCATATTCTGTTATAGAAACTTACTAATTATGGTAATTATAAAATATGTAACATCACTATACAATAGATAACATCCATTATTATATTCTATGAAAAAATCTCCTATGAAAGCAATTTATGTGTGAGATATTGGTATGAATGATATACTATATAACTTATAAAAGTGTGTGTGTCCACACACACATTACTGCCTGTAAAGTGTAATGCATTTTGGTACATATGAACGATGAATGAAATCCAATTAGAGTAACATGTACAGTCAATTGAAAAATGAAAGATGAAAACACTTTCGTGGAATCCTTTTGAGAAATTTTAGAATAATATTTTTTTAGGAAATTAAAGGAACCAAGTATAGTCTGAGTGACTTTTTAAAGGAAATGTTGAAATTCTTGGAGTAATCCTCTTAATTACGACTTCTGAAGTAAAATATTATTAGGACTTCTATGATGAAAAATGTGTTACAGTAAAGAAATGCTTTGTGAACCCAGTACATTTCTGAACGGTACAACAACTGCATATTGAGTCTTTATAGTATTTTGATTCATAGTGTGAGTTTGAAAACATCCTGAAGATGTTTCATATGAAGAACATATCCCAGACAAATAACTACCCATGGTATCCCTCATTAATGCAAACCGAAATCCTCCCAGGGAGAAGAGAAGGAAAAAAAAAAAAAAGGAAAAAGACCAAAAGACCAAACACTAAAGAAGCCTGCAAGACAGATGAAGAAGTTACTATTGGGTATTTCTAACTCATTCCTTGACACCTCTGCCAACATGCATCTTCTAGACAACATTATTACACAATTACAACAAACTAAACAAGCACACAAACCCCCTTTACAGCAGAATAGTGTTTATATACAGCGTTTAGCTTGAATCATTGCTGGAAATAGAGGAAATGTTTTGAAATGTCACCTTTTTGTAGTAAAAACATTGTACAATAAAGTATTCTCAGTGAAAGAATGCAAAAAGGAAGGTGATGTTGCTATTTTTGTTTTGCCAGCGCAGCACAGCCAAAAGAGATTTGTAGTTCAGTGACGGAGCAGCAGAGCAAACTCCAGCTGTGAACATGTGCTCTGTGAGATTCAACCAGGACCCTAGCAGCTAACTGGGTAGCTCACCAAATTATACCAACATGTTCTTGCCTTGCCCACCTCTTGGAGCATGCCAAGGCAGATGGCAACAACAGAGGCATCCCCGTCCTTATCCTAGGAAACCAAACAAACATTTCAGGGCCACTCCTGAGGAGTTTGTACATGCACCTCTTTCATATTCAGTACAACTCTTGCAGTTTAGAAGTTTGCACATGCAGTCAGTCACAGCATAAATAGAAATTGGCAACACAACTATGACTACTCCTCCTTAAAAACCTCATAAGCCTTCTCTTCAAAGAGATTTATGAATAATGGGAACTAAATAATTCATGGCACTGCAGATGCCAGTCCAAATAGCCTCTTCCTTTTTAAGGTTTCAGTTTGTAGATGTGTGATCAAAAGCCTTCATCAGTCATGATAGTGGCATTTGTACTCAGTCCAAACAAACCGTATTTGCATCTGAATGTTTTTCATTGAAATGAGAGATATAATATGCAAGCCAAGTTCCAACTAAAAGGCGTTTTACGCTATTTAAATTCAGTCAAATTAAAGGCTGAATGCAACCTAAAAGGTCTACTCTCAGAACAGTAATTTGACACATCATAAATAAGACACATTTTTTGTTAAGAGTACCTCAGCACTTGTCTGAAAATTTTACACAGCATCCTAACAGTGCTGCCTCTTGAGGAATAACACAGAAAATTCCTACATATAAAGTCATGAAGCAAAGAGAAGCTTAATACACTGCCTCCAGTGCAGATTTCACTTGTACGCAGTAACATGACAGCAAGCACGTAAAAGTAGTTGCTCTGCGAAGGCAATGTTAACCCGGAAGAACTTGCTACTACATCTTTGAGCAAATACCTGCACGTCTTGTATATCAAATTATCTCCCTATATAATTAACCCTGTTTATTAGTAAAGTGAAGATCAGTCTTTGCCATGTCCATTGTCCAGCTTTACTACTATAGTTAGAAGTACCACAAGCCGTCCCTCGAAAAATAACAAAGGCAAAAAAACCAGTCCATAAAGGTCTCAATTATTAAATGTGGAAGAAGTCTCAGATATTTCACCTTGGGAAGAAAAAAAGCAGCAGGACAAATTAAAATTCTTGTTTATGCCAAGGGGAAATAAACACTACTCTCATGAATTGGGGTTAACACTAAGATTAAAAAGTCTATTAAGTGCTTAAATTACCTCTTCTTATGAACCTAAGTGTGGATAAAAAAGATAATTCTTTTTAATTATTATGGGGGTTACTGCTGTTAAACTCTTATTGTTTCCCCCTCTTTTTTTTTTTTTTTTAGGAAGTCTTCCTACTGTATTTAGCAATGACATGAGCTGGTGAAAGAAGGAAATCAGATATTATGTAAGACCCTATAATGATGCATGTCACAGGTCAGTCTTTTCATCTGAAGTACATCTGGGCTGCTGTTCCTTTGGGTTTGTCTGGTTCTAGTTGTTTGGCTTATTTAAAACAACAATATATCAGCTTGCTTACAGAACCCCCTGATATTGTTATCTAGAATGTATTATATTGAGGTCTTAATTTTAAAGTCCTTAATTTAGTAATTAGTATATGCACCACATACGAGATACACTGTGATGATCCTATTGATGTTTATATTCAATCATATACAACCTATTTAAATATTTAGAGAATGTTTGATTTTAAGGTATCGCTGATTTTGATATGGAAAGAGTTTACATGAATAAAGGGTAATGAAAGGAGGAGGAATGTACGCTAGAAAGCAGGGCTACTCCACAGCACGAAGGTACAGACTTCTCAGGAAAACAATAGGGAATGGCTTGTGGCAGACTAGCACAACACAGCACCAACACTGTGAATGTTAATGAGTAAAGCCAAGGAATAACGCTGGAACATCATATATTGGAAGATGACACTGATGAGGGCAGATGTAGAAAAATGATTATCAACTTCAGACCCCTAGAGCAGCACGAATGAAATGACATCCTTGTGTTCTGGGAAATAAAACAGGCAACTTGGATAGAAATAAAGACAGCCTTTAATTATCTAAAAGTAAATTGGGAGCAGCCCATGATAATTCAGAAGTGGCATTATTATAGAACACAATGCAGAGTTAATTCAGAAATCAGTTTGTTCAAAAACATCAACAGCTGGGTTTAATAATAGGCACAATGAATCAGAAATGAAGAAAAGCTTGAGACAGAAGATTATTGAGCAATTCCAATCATATTATTAGATTTACAACTAAACAATGGCAAAGGACCTGTATGTTAGAATTATTTAAAGGAAAACAATAATTTGGATTGATGAGCTGCAAGAGTGTCAAAAATGAACATTTTTACAGTGCTGTTTTGACTAGTTGTGTTTCAGAGATGTTTGGTTATGCTTTCACCATGGCAAAGGTGACTTTCCCATTCCTTCATTATTTTTTAAATACAATAAATGCTGTCTTGACACCAGACCAAAGTATCATTAAAATGAAAAAAAAAAAAAAGCTTTAATGTTAAAAAAGGTTTTAATTACACCATGCTACATTCTGATACTTGTATTCATATTCAGTAAGGTCTCTTTCTGCAAGCTCTCTTACTGTTTCTATAATTCCCATGGTGTATGATTTTTAAATTCCATTACATCTGGGAAAGCACAGGAAGAACACAATCAGACTATCAGATGATTAAAGCCAGTACCACTGGAAAGCAAAAATAGTGTCTGGTTGCAAGTTTAGTTAGAATGATTGGATATTTTATTAACAGATTTGTAAAATTGTACTTTGTACAACACATGGTCAAATTTTACATTTAAAAAGTAAATACGCAAAGAAAATACTGTAGTGCCATGTCTTGTTCTGCAGACAACAGAAATGAACACTGTTAAGTTTTTTGGGGTTTTTGGTTTGGTGTTTTAAGGGAGGAAAACAAGGCTGTGCTGTCTGGGCAAATCTCAGTAACCTGAATATGATTAATATTTTGATTGACTTTAGTAGACTATGAATCAAGCAATAATTATACCATTAGATTACTGAAAGAAAATAATAGTGATTGAGGAAAAATAAACGGAAAAAAGGGAATAGGCCTAGGATGATCTGTATAATCTGATATCAACCTTGGCTAGATGGAATTGCATTTTGCAGCATCCTCTAATGCAGCAATTACCAGTAGTCACATGTATATATTATTATATATACTTATCAGGCGAGATTAATGATTGTTGCACAATGTAAATCATTGACAAAATAAACTAACCAAAAAAATTTATTAGTGAGAGTATGCACAACGAATATAAACTTTCTTCAAAGACTTGCTAACTCATATAATAAGATCCAGCAATCAGTATGCAACCAATACTGTCATAGCAAACAGCTAGCTCATGAAGTTCATCTAGTAACAAAGAAAAAAAAAAGAAAAAGAAAAAGTATCGTAAGAACAGAGCAAGGAACTGTAAAATGCTCTGGCTCTTTGTGGGTATTATGCATGGTTCACCTGTTGTTCACATCTATATGTTGAGGATCAATACAACTAAAAGGAAATTTCCAGTAAGGTGATCACTGGCTGTCAATGCCATGATTTTACTCCCTAAACTGCCACATGCAATTTCATACTTTCACCCTAAAATTCAGTGGTGTATTGAGAAGCAGCATGTAACTTTATCAAGAATTACGTTTTTAAAAGCTGCATAGTTCATTCAAGTATAGAAAATTATTTGTTATTCTAGATCTCTGAAAGCAGTAAAGCAACTGCCACTGAGGAGTACGGGGTCATTTATAAATATATAATTATATGCAAGACAGACAGATGAAGGTCTTCTTCAAGCTTAATGTCAGAGCCAGTGCAGAGTCATCAAAAGTCCATGAAAAACTATAGTAACAATAATCCCAGGTAATTTAAAAACATGCAGTTCAGAGTACTGGAGAAAACATTAAGGACATAAAAGTGTAATAGTAATTAAGAGAATTAAATACCAGAAGACAGTCATCTTGACATGCTACATTATTTAACATTAGGCCTTTTTATACAGGAACTATAAAATTTTAGAAAGACATATAGATTTTTTTAGACCATAATTACATTTTGAATTAAGTGACCATAAATCTAGAGTGAATGTTCCTGTACTCTCATGCTCATTCCTCAACCACTTGTGCCCAGACCATCACCCCCTTTTATGCCAGGATCAATACATTTTCAACTGCATGAAGAGTCAGATGAAGGGACTGATGCAGCTGAAACTAATTTCTTTGCATTGCTGTGTTTTGGATTCAGTTGTGGTTTGGACTTAAATTTATCTTTGCGGATCTAATTACAAACTACATTCCTTCACTATATATAACTATAACTGTTTTATATGTCACTGTCATAAAAAGCAATATTGCCCTTCCCTTCCATCTTTAATGTGCAAATATTATATAACATGCATTATAATTAATGTCAGGAACGTCAAACAGCTATCAGATATAATCTACACCTTGCCTCACAAATAAGAAATGAATACTAACGTAAGAAAACCAAATAAAACCACCATACAACTTGAAAATTTTGGCATCTGTGAACAGGAGATATTTAACAAAGCTAATTTGTAATTAGTTTGCTAAATTTGACTGAAGTTTAAAGTTGTAGCTTTAGAGGAACGTACTTCTGACAGATCATAAATTTACTATCAGTAATAGAGCTACTGAAGACAGAACATAAGATTACTAACACTTCTTATAATGTTATTCTAACATATATTTAAATTTTGACTGAAGTGGTCCAAAAGAAGGTAAGGGATTGTGGGGTATGGGAGGAGGAAGCCCACATTTTATATTAAATCAGCCAATCAATTTATCAGTTGGGAAAAAGTGTAATAAAATAATGAAAGGTATAGTAAAATTTATCCAATTTCTTTTGAACTTTATTCCCTGAATATGAAAAATCTGCTTCTATGAAATTATACTAAACTTTCAACTGCAAAAAGGAGCCACTTTTCTAAGGCAGGGTTTAATTAATTTATGAAATTACTGCTGTGAAAGTTCACTGAGACAAGTATTAAAGCTGCTTTTTAAAAGGGCTGGATAATTTTCTGATAATAAACAACAGTGGCAGCTTTGTAAGCAAAGACAGTGATGTAAGAGTAATTAAATCTATTGCTTCAAGGTATAAGTAGAATCCCTCTGCCCAAAGTACAGCATGAATATTATTAATAACATTTTCTTCATACCATAAAAGTAAACTCCTAGGTGAATTATGTTATCTGTCCCGCCTCTTAACCTGTTTGTCGCTGCCAAGGGCAGCATATGAGACTAGAGAAATCCCTGGGTTGACTTGGTCTGGCAGTCCCTACTTTTCTATGTGAGGTGCTACAATGCTATCAGAAAGGGAAAAGCAGAACTAAACCTCCCTCTTCAAATACCCTTCATCTAGTCAAACTCTAGAAGACTACACCTTCGTTAGTATTATCCACGTAATGCTAAATCATTTGCCATAAATAAAAGTGAGCATGACAAATTACTCAATAAAAGGAAATACAGACTAAACAAATTTTACATTTTCCAACTATCTTCTTGAAATTCCTATACTGTTGCTTCTTTTTCAATAGTGTAACTGAGAAGAGAGCGGAGAAAGCACATTATGCAAAAAAGGGGTTGGAAAACATGGAAAAGGTACATTGCATACTTATGAAATACTTATTTTTAATTGCTAAAAAGAATTACAATTTTTTAAAATTTATTTGGACACTGGCAATGTAACATATGCACATTACTTCCTGCTTTAATACTTAAATACCTTCTTCTGTGACCAAACACTTCAATAAGCGAAAACATTAGAAAATGTGAATAAAAGCTATTGATCCAGCAAAATTAATAAAAGTGAGGAAAAGCGGAAGGAAGCGCATATATGTGGAAAGCCATAAAAACATGACACAAAATTTGACTGTCTTTGCCTTATGCAGATATTTAGCAGAAAACTTACAGCTTTAAGACAACACCTTTCAGAATACTTCACAGTAAGTCTATTACGAATACTGAGGAAGCCCACAAAAGTTAAGTTTATTAGTGTGCACCTATTAAATGATTGAAAGAGGACTTCGACATTTTATTAAACATATGTGATGTCAAATAGATTTGCAACCTGATCACTTTTTGGCACCTATTGTCATATATATACAACAAGAAATAAAATAGTAAATATAATTAACAACTATTTGGTAGGAGCAGTCCAGCAATGTTGCTTGAAACCAGTAAGGCATGTAAAAATAGTGTCCCACAAACAGAAAACACCTCTACGAAAGGAAATGGTGAGTCAAATAACATTAAGCCAATAAAGCAGGCAAGCTACAGGAACCTGCCATATTTCCTGATGAATGTTTTTTGTACTTTGTAATACAGTAACTGGGAGGACAGTTTGTGAAGAACTGCAGCCAAAAGACGGCTGACCCGCACCTGGAGTCCAGGCGGCCGCACTATTGATCCCTGCAGCACCGCCGCTGGTAAGGCACTCATCATTAAGGAATCAAAGCTGAAAATCCCTCACTGCTGAGGTGTCCCTGGAACTTGTCAGCGAGGCTGCTGAGAATGGGCACGCTGGTTCTGCCACTTCTTTCCTTCCAATTACTGCAAAGAGCGGTCAGGAGAAGCTAAGCCATGCTGCCTGCTGCCCCTGCTCCTTTTCAGAGCAAGGGCATGCGCTTCCTCAACCTCTTACACTCCTCGGCTCTCGCGAACAAGCGACAGCAGCAACACGGACTACAAACAGGTTGCAGAACCCCTATAACAAGAATCTGAGTAAATGCATTTTGAGTTAGATTCAATATTCTCCCATGCCCCCAGGCTTTCAGGAGTTGCCATCTGCCGCAGCATCAGTATAATGTGCCTTTCTGAGTTCCTTCGTCTGCAGTTTCTGTACTCTATTGAACAGAAGTTGTATCTATATTCAGAGTTCACAGAGTAAAAATAAAATAACCAGCTTTTTTCCTGTGACAATTTTCATCTCAGTGACATAAACGAGACAGAAGTAGAAAACTAAATTGAGAGCTTTGAGAGCTTTTCTAGTTTCCTACATTTTTCACTCATGAATTAAAACCAGTTATCTGCAAAAAGAAAGGAAAAAAAAATAGAAGCTCCACCTCCCTTTTACTGTTAACAGCTTTGTTTTATTAATGGTAGGCTTAGTTAAAATATATTAATAGTCATCCTATCCATTTAGGTTTAAGAGAGATCTTCAGAATTGCTAACAGAGCCATGATTTTAGAAGACAGTTTTCAACAGATACCCAGGTTCAGAACCGTGTTCACTCCATTTACCTTGACAGCAATTCATGAGCTTGGTCAAAGCCTTTTCTGTTATAACAGATGGTCATTTCATTCTAGGAATTATATATATTTTTATGCAAAAAGAAAACACACAGACATTTATTTTTATTGTCTAAATTTACTGTATCTCTAACAACAGCTTTGCAAGTGAACATGTTTTGACCAGGGTTTAGACCAGACGACCTCCAGAGGTCTATCCCAACCTAAACTATTCTATGGCTGATTAAGTTCTTGCTATAATGCAATATAATTCATAGATAGAGGTAAAATATTTTATTAAATCAGTTGGAAGGCACGGAAACAGTAACATACATTTACCATTTAAAAAAAAAAAAAAAAGACTAAGAAACAAAAGTGGATTAGTAAAGTGGGTGTAGCTCACAGTTTCTCTCTTGCCGTCCCAATGGCTGAGAGGACTGTAAAAAAATTACCCATGTGCAGTCAGCACAGTATGGTAGCACATCCAGGCTGCTTTGTGGCTCAGCAGAAAACACTGGCATCCATCCATCTTCACCTCAGCTTTACAATCCCTGCTAAAATCTGAGCTTTATTTCTCTCTTGCAATAAATGTGATGGCAGACGTGCCAGCTTCAAGCCTGGCACCCTAGCACACAGGGCTAAGAAGTTGCTCGCTGGCTAAGGGCATTACAGATATCACTGCTGGGAGCTGTAGCCTGGTTTCCTTTAATAAACTGTACATAGACGCTATCATGGAATCCTTTGAAGAGTGAGAAGCTAGTCACCCCAGGCAATCATCACCTCAGAAAAGTCATTATCACAATCTGCTCTTGCAGCAGATGGAGAACTTTAGCCATGAGGGTACTCAAAAACTGGGACATGGTGCCAGAGAAACTGAGGAATCTCAGATTCTTGGAGAAGCTCAACAGTTGTTCAATTAAGGCCCATAGTAACCCCATCTAACCTTAACATTATGATTGCTTTGCTCATGGGGCTGATCATGTGACCTCCAGAGGACTTTTCCAGCCTACAGTTACTCCATCATTAGCTCCATAATGTATCACTAATATTACCCAAAATAATCTCATCTCCGAGTTTGCACTGCTGAACTTCAGCTTTATCTTGGTTATTTTATAAGAAATGATACACTTGGTACATTGAAGAACTAAAAGGACTTTTGATCACAGTAGAAAAAGAATGCTGTATCTCCTCATACAATTACAGTTCTAGTATTTACTAATTGCCCTGATTCTTAAATCACCTAGAGAAAAAAACGTTAAAGCCATCCCTGATGTATATAAGGAATTAAATGTATTATTCTTGATGGAGTTAAGATTTGAATTGGCATGGAACTTCAAGGGGGTCTGGGTAAAATAGGATTTTTTCCCTCTAGTTGTAAATTAAGGATTTCTATAAGAAACCTTTACTACTGCATTACAAACTGGTTATTAGACAGATGATATAAAGTAGGAGATTGAGTAGATTAGAAAGTGATAAGAACAGCATAAGCTCATAAAGATGTAAATAGGTTCTCTACAGTTAGAATCTTAAAATTACTTAATAATTTTACATGATATTGTAAACTAGTTTATGCTAAGGGTGACTAACAGGTACCAAACAAACACTAAACCATCTGAAACCTAGTAGTTTGGTAATCCTAAACCCCAAGAAACTGTAACTGTGCCCACACCACCAAAGTTTTCCTCAGAGTACCGAAGTATGGAAGGTGTTAAGAAGCCACTTTGGTAATGGAAGAGTCGGCTAGAAAGGTGGTCAAACTTAGCCAGGCCGTTTGACTATGGTCAAACTTGGCCAGGGAAGTTCTGTAGCATACAGACGCCTGAAACAGTTACAGACCATGATATAGTAAATATCAAAGAAAACACCAAAACAGTTTACCTACCACTCCTGCTTTAACAGTAAAAACTCTATCACACTTTCACCACAGATAGTACTCTCTGCTGTTTCAAATGCTGGCTTAATCCAGTCACGCTATTTCAGATACACACCGAGACCAGCCTTCTCATTCCAGAGCAAGAGTAGCTGCAAAAATTCAGAGCACAACATTGCTTAACAGTGTTTTTTAGCCATTTGGAGGATTTTATTATATACATCATCAGATGCTTCTGTAAAATATATGATAGTGAGTACTCAATTATTATATTTTTTGGTGCTGCTGTCAATGCATTTACTAAAATTCATCAATGCACTTGATTTCCATAGTCACTTTCAAGGTGTATGGCATACAACATGTCACAAATTCTTTCCCTTATGCTCCAGTTCTGTCTAAAAATACACCCTCCTGCCACAGTAGCAATTAATGTTCTCTCTCTCTCTAATAAATAACATCCAAGTTCCTGTCCTTCAGGGCTGCAAACTGTACATTGCATCATGTCACATGTTATATTACAGCTGCTAAGACTGCGTTTGTCTTTCCATGCAATAGCAACTAAAAAAAAAGTTACCGTTTTAAAGGAATTTATAACAGTGAGTACTACCAGATCAATATTTTACATCTGAGTTTATTAAATTTCTACTAAAGATCCTATTAATCAAAAACATTTACACACTTATTCTTCCCATTTTTAGTCTGTGAAGACATGCATGGCGTTATACGAGTAAGTCAGAAAATCAAAGAAAAATATCCCTGCAAATGGTTATGGGTGGCAGTTTAACACTGGCATTGATTAAGCACCTCGAATACATTGGAACTTGACAGAAAAGTCTCCTGACCTTAGAAATCAATGCCAGATGAATCTGCTTAGATTTTTCTTCACGTACTGGGGAACTGCACTGTTGGGTGCAAAGAACTGCTCTCAGCCCTGCCATGGGGAGGGAACGCTACCATGTGCATTACGAAGCAGCTGGGTGGCCGGCACTGAGCGCACCCATAGGTGCCTGCATGGTTCTGCTTTGTGCTTCTCCTGCTTCTCACGCAGCTCCATGCAGCCCAGCTCTGGCTGCTGTGGAGCAAGGTGCTGGGTTTGAGCCCTTTTAGGTCAGCTGTATGGAAAGATGGGCAAGGGGAGTGTCGTCTAATTATGCTACTCAAACTTAGTCACCTCACCGAGATGTCTGGAAAAAAAAAAAAAAAAAGAAAAAAAACCCAGGTGTCTTAATGAATGGAAAAGCAGCGGGAGCTCAGAGCATTTAGGTGATGCTTCCTCTCCAATTTGCCCTTTAGAGGAACTTGCCTCTCCCTCCATTTATTGTGGATTCTCTTAAAACTGGTGCATATGGGTAGATGACCTGGATATTTCCCTGCACATACTTTTGGTGTTGAATTAAATATATATGTATTTTAAAGGCTCTGAAGGCTCTACCATTTGATAACAATTTATAAGAAAATAGAACTTAGAAAAAAGTCTGTTCAGTATCAGTACTGCTCCCAAAAATCTGATGGCACAAAACATGCATGCACACAGCTTAAGGGGCTAGTTAAAACAGGCTGCAACTTTTAAATTATCTCTAGATCAACCCCATGAGCAAAGCAATCACAATTTTAAGGTTAGATGGGATTACTATAAAGCAACAAATGGCTGGACTGTACATTGACATTTGAATGGTCACTTCCATAAGCAGCACAGCAGAGGGCAAGAGTCTAGTGTGGTTACAGACCTTACTGCATCGAGCATTATACAAACACTGGAAGACACGTTCCTTAATACAAACACTGGAAGACACGTTCCTTACCCTGAGAACTGTTAAGCTGGTGGACAAGAGAACCAAGTCAGCGAGAAAGTTGCGTAGGCTCTTAGCACGTGTTACGTGGCTTTACAATAAAGGAGTGGAATACATGCCTGGGCCAGTAGCAAAGGCATTTTGGAGAAAAGGAGGAGAGGATAATAGCAGAAGAATGTTACAAAGCAAAGCTGAAGAACAAAGGCAGATGGAAGAAGAACAAAAGGAAGGATAAAACAAGCAGGATAAATTAGGCTGACACTATTCTGGTAAAAGAATTATCATTTTTTAAGAAAAATAGACTCAACAGTATTCAGGTTCAATAGTGACAAAACAAAGGAAGAGAAAAAACCCTCCACAAAATCCTTGACTCAGGTGGGGGGGGGGGGGGGGGGGGAAATATCTAGAAGCTCCCTTAATGCTGTAGCTATCCCTCCGCCTATGGTTATGAAAAATGTGAAACTGACTCAAGAGAGACTTAGTGTGTTGTGGTTTTTGTTGGGTTTTTTGGTTGATTTGGGTTTTTTGTTTTTTTTTATTATTCTGGGGAGGACAAGGCTGAGGAGGGTAGAAAACAGGGGTCAGAGTAACATGAAATAAATCTTCACACAGCTTTTACTTAGCTTCATAACACTGACTTCAACTCTGATAAGAGGAAGCGAGGACAGTATCAAAGCATGAAAACACCAATCACCTGTTACAATATGACCTTTTCTATGTGTTATTGCAGTGGTTCGGACATACTGTACAAATTAACTTACAGAACAGGGGTCATGATATTCTTGAAATTTCTGGGAAATTGTGTAAAAATAATGAATACAAGTGTAAGTGATGGTGATTTCCATATTTTCTAAATCAAGTTTTCAGCTGACCAGTGTGCTACAGTTTAAAACAACTATAGGTAGCACGCATTTGGTTAGTTAGGCTGCCACTGCAGAAATATCAAAAGCAACAGACACTACTTCAGGTCTCATACTAATCTGCCATTCCTTTATTGACATTCTAAGGCAGCTTTTCATGCTTTATTTTCTCCCACCCCCCCTTCTTCCTGAAAGAGGAATGTTGAGTAGAAACTGAGGAAACTTCAGGAGACAAGTGTACATTCTACCTCTGTATATGTTCTGTCTTATATAAGAAATTGTGTCCTGTAGGAGTGATTTAATCAGCTATTATTTTAAAAATAATATTATATTAGCTAGGAAATAATATAATAAAGCTAAGCAATAAACACCGTAAGTAAGTAGCACGCTACCAGGAGAGACTAGCAAGAACAACGTCTGGATTGACTGAGGAAGAGGCAAATGACTGACCACCATCACCCCTCCGGGAGAGGAAAGGAGAGAGGCCAGCACAGACTTCCACTGGACACACAACCGCATCACCGCATCCCAGGTGTGCTCACCAGCAGGAAAAAACAAGTCTGGAAGAAAAGTCTCTTTTTCTGCTTATTTAAAAATATTCTGTTTAAGAAATGTAGAAGTGTTTTGTTTCAATAAATTGCATTATAGATTTAATATTTTTTCTTAATCTGCAATTCATTTTATACCTCCACATAATGATTTAATTTTTAGGTTTTTTTAAGAAACGGTACGTGATTGCGTGTTACAAATAGAACTTTTCAGTTGCTCAAAATTCTAGTTTTGGAGAAAGTGAGAATGGTTTTCACCCCATGAAAGTTGCTTTTTCTACTATGATTTTTATTCTTATTTTAGCAAAAACCCTGTTTTCAGAAAGGGTTTAAACCCCGGGGAGGCGGGAACGTTTTGTCCCAGTTCAGCTAAAACTTACGGGATTTTTCTGAGATAAACCTTCACAGTTGTTTTGCTGTACTAAAAAATGTTTACATCACTGGGAAACTTTATGGAATATCCAAATAATTACTGGAAAACATGCCAACAGAGTATTAGCGAATATTACAGAGTCAAAATTAATAGTGCTGACAAGAGCACTATTTGCTATACTGGCATTGCAACTTGGGCTCAGTGGCACTCATGCAGCCTCCTGTCAGGTTATGAGGCAGAGGGAGCAAGTAGCACCTTCCTGCAAAGGTCTACCAATTGCACCCTTGGATTAGACAAAAGTCGCTAGTTTTAGGATTAGGAGTTGCTAAATATAAGCATGCCTCCTTTTTCTTGGCTGTCCTTTCCTTTACTGCACACCTAGCCCAGACGTTAAGAATATAGCCATGCATGAGTGAACCTTACGACTTCCAAGTACCACATAATGTAATAGAAAAAAACCCAACTAACCAACCAACGGCACTCGTTCTATAAATACACAGCACCTTATATAGATTTTTAATTTAAACATTTGTTCTAAAAAAAAAAAAGGAAGCTAACAAAGGCCAGGACTATCAAACAGCTCTCCTTCTTCAGCTGCTTTGTAAGGGTTTGTCAGTTTGTTATTATATACTCACTCCTCTTTAGGCTCTTACTTGTATTATTTAATTTTTCTGCTAGCCTGTAGATAGCAAATATGTTGTTCAGCTTGTCTGTATATGTCCAACAGATATCCAGAGGGGAAAAAATGGTTAGAACAGGAGGCAAAGGGATATTCCTTTACTCATGCCCCAGAAAAATCTGATTCACAAAAAGCTGAAGCCAGCTATACCTCTTACAGTGGCAGCAAGTTAAAGAATGCTTTCTATTTACAAACATTATCTGTAGCATGGAGGTACAGACATTGCATGATGGAACTCTCATCGTATAGCCTTTAAAATAAGGTGTTGCACTTTGAAAAACATAATTTGATGATACTGATATTTTAATCATCCATACAGAGAAAAAAGAATAGATGCACAGGAAAAAAACCCAAAAAACACCAGTCTGTGAAACTAAAAATAACAACACCAACACCCCCATCTATCCCAATATTTCTCATTTAATTGAAGAGCATCCTCTTCAATGACTGTTTTGCAATGCATAGAAGATGGAGACATTTGAAATCTCTTCTTTATATAGAAGAGCAGATTACCACACTTATGAAATCCATCGAACCACCCATGACTAGATCTCCAACGTATTCATTAAATATAACTTCACAGGTAGAAGCTTCTCTCACTTCACCTACAGCACTTAGCTGGCAAAGAATAAATCAAAATCTCACATAAATATGCTTGCAGTGACATTCAGTTTTCTGCTCTTCTATTAGTTTACTTCCCAGATTAATCAGCATTTGTAATGCACATCTGACATGTGAATGAACACAACATATTATAATAACACCGACCATGATTAATACTTCCTCCTGTGTACTTGCTATTAATGCAATTATTTATTAACTATATACTTCTATGAGAAACATTTTTTCATATATGAACAGCTCCAAATTATTCCAGTATGCAGTGGCAATTATTTAATACCTGCACTTAGACAACTCATTTTTATAAGCTACTACTCAATACAAGGTGCAAAAGAAGACAAGCTGAATTTGTTAACTACACTGCTAATTTGTGAACTATAATAACAAAGATATTAGTTAACAATAAAAGAATATTCAAAGCTGTTTCTAAACTGAGGAAAACAGTACATATTCACACACACTCTCCCTGACAAATATCTACAAAACAACTGACAAGTATAAGCAACCAGTACAAATTAAGGGCCACTCACAAAGGAACTAACAGGTTATCTACCCAGAAAAAGGAACTTATCATAGGACTAGTAATCTTCAGATGCTGAAGGTTTTGAGTTTCAAGTAAATCTTGCTTCCTTAAAACTGTATCACCTAGAGTACATCTTCACCACTCTTGAGAGAGAAAACAAGTATATATTTATATTCCAATAAATATGGGAAATTTATTATTCTCAGAATGACTACAGACAGCAATATTTATGAAACCAGCTTTTGTGCTGGAGAGAATATCAAGGGCTTTTCATGGGGGTAAAAAAAAAAAAAGCTTTAATTGAGTAGCTATCATCACAATAAGTACCAAATTCCATCATTTCATTATATATCATTTTCTGAAAGAGCACAGAGTTCCAATTTCAGCAGAAAAATGTAGAAACATGTTATAAAAGAGGCACATTATATAGAAGCAATGTGAAGAAAGAAAGAAAAAACACTGGCGTGCAAGAACCATCAACATTAAAACAGTAGCAGGGTTATTAGCAAAACGTAGTGTCATTCAGAGAGGCTGTAGCCCACTGCCAGGTGGAGGCCAAGAGAAGCAGCTTCCAAAGATAACAGCATGGAAACATTCCAGAAGGGAAGCGGCTGCAGGACTGTCTTCTATGTGACAGACAGATGAGCTCGCACAGCTTTAGCTGTGAGCTGAAGAAACAGTACCTTAAACAGTGCTGACGCCACCTCATCGCATGCATGAAGCCAAGAGAGAAGAGGAGGAGGAGCCAGAGCTACCATACAAAATCTAACTAACACCGAGCAAAACAGTTTGCAGTCTGTGCTGAGAAAGCACTGGCAGAAGGAGCTGAACACCACTGAAGCTAAGCCCAGAAAGAAGACACTGAAAGCAGCCTGTGCTCAAGGTATCGGACTTAACAGCTGACATAGGAGATACAGTCAGCAGCAATTCCCTGAAGAGGAGAACAAAATTTTCTGCTGTGGCATGGGACCCAGTTGTCCCACTGTGCCACAACAATAAAGCAAAGACCAAAGGACTGGCTGAGAACAAAGAATCACAGACAACTTGAGGCTGGTAAGGATCCACCAAAGTTAAAACCACTTTAAGATACTATCTAAAGCTCTCCATTCATGTGTTTGTACACTAGCTAGTAGGGCACAATATACAAAGTACTCGGGGCTGTGTCCTTAACAGAGGAAGTCCTTGAGAAGAGACAGAAAATATTAAAGGCTTATCCTCCTCAGAAAGCAAGCTGATCAAGGAAAAGAAAATTCTTTGCTGAAACTGTCACAACCTATCATGTCATACAGATGATCTGACAAGTCACATTTATATAAAAAGATGTGAACAGTTTAGCCCCTTTGTTAGAGTATTTCAAAGACAAATTTGGAGGTTTTTTGGTTTTGTTTTTTTTTTTCTCCTCTCTTGCTATATTATGGTCAGCCCTACTGATACTGAATTCCAGAGCTGTCTTGCTGCACAGAATGGCTGGAGAGTTGGATCGAAAAGACACATTAGACTTTATGGCTCCCACACTAAGTCTTGCCAGATGTGCTCAGTGGAGAGCATCACAGACAGCAAAATGGGGCGCAAGAGACTACGCACCAAGTTCACATCAATCATTCTCTGCCCAGTTCTTCAGTCTAGCTCATGTCTACTGAAGTCCATGCCCAGCTGCACTGGGCGTTTCCACCAGTAGGGAGTTTGTGGGTGTCCAGTGATGATTCCACCATGCAAAATAGGGGAAACACCTGTTACCCAGATTTAAGCAGCTGTCTGGATTCTTACAGGACATTTTGGCCTTATTTCAATACCTCCTAAGACAGAATAATTTTATAGAAATTTTTTCCATTCATTTACTCCTTTGTTCCAAACTGATTATCAGTGTTGTAAGTATGAAAAATAGTTGCTCTGCATCACTGAAAATAGGACATGAGAATTTAGACAGAAAATTTTATGGGTCTTGTGAAAGGCTGAATATTAATCAATATAATGATGACATTTATTCAAACAAATGACCATAATGCAAGGCAAATGCATTAGCCACCCTAATGAGTAAGATGAAAGACACCACCAAATGACCAAGTCAATGCTTTGTTCTTAAATATGGTTGCAGGATCGACTGTTCTCAAAGGGAAAGGGAAATGGACAGATTTTCCAGATTCTGACACTATGAACAGCTTTTACACCCAGTGTCTGAAGAATGGATGTGTGTGGTGGGTTGACCCCAACCAGCACCTAAGCCCCCATCCAGTTGCTTGCTCACTCTTCCCCAGCATGATGGGGGAGACAAAAGGAAGGGCCAAATCAGGGAAAAAACGTGAGTTGAGATAGTTTAATAAAAACAAAGAAATAAACCAGACCAAAAAAAGTCCAAATGATTCAAACACAAATGAAAAAAATCCAAACCAGAAACAAACCCAACTGGTGCAAGGGGCAATCACTGACCACCTCCCACCAGCAGACCAATGCCCAGGCACTCTCTGAGCAATGGATACCTTGGAAAAACTTCCACCACCCCCTCCCCATTTTGTTGTTGAGCATGACATATGGTATGGGATATCTCCTTGGTCAGTTAAGGTCAGCTGTTGATGGAGGGGCAGAGTGAGAAACAGAGGCAGCCTTGATGCCGTGCAAGCCCTGATCAGCAGCAGCCCCCACACCGGTGCGTTACCAACATCGTTTTGGTCACAAATCACAAAAGACACAGCGCTGCACAGGCTGCTACGAAGACAATTACCTCCATCCCAACCAGACCCAGCACAAGGTGTTAAAGACCCTATCTATATTCAAAATACAATTATTTTGTCGGCAAAAAAAAGTGAAATTAACTATGAACACCTAAAACTGATAAAATATCAGAGCCTTAGCAGTCAGGCACCAGTGAAACTTCTCAAATAAGAAAATGACAGCACGGAAATTAACAGCTTGGAAGGAGATTTCACTGGGTAAAATTTACTAAGGCAAACAGGCTATTGGAGGAGGGTATCTCTCTCTTGCAGATCAGATAGTTCCACCCCCACCATTCTGAAAGCAGAAATCACTGTGTGTATTTTCTGGAATGTTTACTACAGTAAAATTAGGGGGAACCCCAAACTTATTCTACTGGGAACGAGGTGAAAGGAAACAGTTCACAAATTGAAAATTACAAATCAAATTACTTATTGACTTCGTTCTTACCCATATAATGCAAAGAGACAGAAGATGAGAATATAATAGAGACTTAAGGTAGCCATAGTTAACTACTACACAAGTTAGTGACTACGGTATGAATCCCATACTAGTAAGAAATATGAGGTGGTGATAGCATAATTGCATAATATGTCCCTTCACATTTGAATTTAAAATATTATGTCCATGAAGTCAGAGATTAAAGATACAAGAGTCCAAGATCACTTTGTCAGTTGTCACCACGGGTGCACTTAAGTTAAAAGCCATCTGATCAATGGAAAGAGAGATGGTAACAGCCTGCTCCATGAGGACTGTTGGGCTCAGAATATGAATTATACTGTTTGCTTTGCCACTCGGTGATACCAGAAAACCAGTAAGAAGAGCTTTTTCCAATGGCAGTATCTACACTCTACGTGCAACACACCATAATACAGAAACTTCTCTTCCCCTTAAGGGCAATGACTCCTTCCAGGTATATGAAATCAGTTCTAATCTTAATAAATTCTAATCAATCTCATACTTAGGCTGCCTATTTCTTTATTCAAGATGTCACATAGTTTTGCTTCTGATTGCAGCTTCTTACTCAAGTCTTCCTAGCATCTTATGCTAAGAGGTTCCACTATTCTCTTCTACCTTTTCTTTGACACTATTTGTGCCTACACCAGTACGCCTGTCCCTTGGCACCATCTAGCTACACAGCCCTTAAAATTTCTCCTGAAACCCAACCTTTTAAGACCTACCAAAGGATTATATAATGCCTCTTTAAGCAGCCTATACCTTTCATCCTTCTGGCCATAAACTTTTGTTGCTATTGATTTTTTTAGTACCAGGTCAGACAAAGACAGACAGACTTTTCTCCACTTGTACTTCTGGTACCGCAACAATAGCAGCAAGCCAGTACTTGTGACAGCCTGCATAGAATTTCACTGTGTATAAAATATATTACAGGTTTATAGTTAATCAAAAGGTGATATTAAATGGCTTCTGGCAAGGGTTCATTACATACAGTATATAATTGATTATTTTTTCTCCTGAAGGAGACTCTAGAATCAAAGCAGATTTTAATAATACTATAAAATCTTTGACAACTATTTGCACAGGATAAGCACAGGATTTAACAGAGATTGTAATATTACAGTATGCTATGAGTTATTTTAATTTTTCCTTAGTAAACTGACTACTGATGTAAGAGCTCAAGTCATTTGATAGTTCATTCTGTAACACATTTCTGAGAACATAATTATCATCATGACCTAAATAAGTTTGAATTCTAACAATTTTTTTCTAAAAATATTTCTACAAGGCAAATATTACAAAAAAAGAAAAAAATATTTTTGAGGGAAAAAAAGAAAAAAATATTTTTGAGGGGAAAAAAAAAAAGAATACTGTTAACCACTGATATTCTCAGAATCCTAGTCAAGGAAATTCAAATTATAATTTGCACTGGCACTGTCATCTATGGTAGATTCCAGGAAACCCCATTACATTTCAAGAAATAAAATCCCTCTCCACCATAGCCCCAACTTGATATGGTTCTTTCTTTTAATACTGCATTAGTTCATGCTCTAACAGACTTTTGCTAATAACTCTAAGAAGTCCTGATACAAAATCATCAGATGGACTTGTTAGAGCATCTACAGAAAAGTTTGCTTTTTCTCTCCGACATCAAAATCAACAAGCATAGATTTTTCTGAGTAAGCCTGACATTCTCGCTCAGACATCCAAAACAAACTTTTCAATAAAAAGTACACTGATTGAAGATACCCTCAGGAAAGAAATATTTATGAGTGACAGGAAGCCGACTGCTGAAAACATATATTGCTCTGTATCTCTCATCTATATACAAACACCTCAGAAGCTAGAGAGAAGCTTGGGTATTAATTTTCTGTTTTTCTCTGAAAACTAACTTCTCATAGCAAGCCTAAAATAACAAGTAGCGTATCTTTTTTCTACTTGCTCTGTGGTAGTTCTGTCAGGCTTCGGCTGAGGGGGACACACTATCACCATTTGCTACTTGCCCAACCAAAGGGCATTTTTTGCATCCCTCGGTGGCCCTGTTGTTCTGATATCCAACAAATGCATCTCAGAAGCATTATGTTTATAATAAAATTCTTTGAAATGCATATTCAGAACTAAACCGAGTAAACATTTTTATTATCTGAAATTTCCGTAGCCAGGCAGAACTCTGACCAACTGAAACAGGAATATTTAGCTGTAATACTTTCAGAGTAAAATACATTTTAATGAACCCTTAGAACATGAATCACAGCTCCTTTCTTTGTTTTCCTCCTCAAAGTTGGAGAAAATAATTTTCGTTGAGCGGATCCATTTTGCCCAGCGATAGAGGAAAACGAAATTTTGGGTAGAGGAATGGGGCAAATATTCAGTCTCTCTCTTCAGTGCAGTGAGACAGCAAATCACTGCAGTTCCAGCAGTGGCTGGGGTCTCCATCCCCTACCAACGGGAACAGCACTGCCATGCTCAGGCTTGGAACCACTGGTGTTCACCAGTGGTCCGTGTGCAGAGATTGCTCTCCCTCTGTTATGTGAATGAAATTGGAAAAGGCATTTAAATTAATGTTCTGAGATATCTTAATCACACTGTGCTTATAAATTAAAAAAATTAGGGTTTTCACTGGTAGAAGAAAAAACTCAGAAATGTCCAGGTCCAGTAAGAAAAAAACCAGACATCATCAGAAAATTATGACTTAATCCAAGACAGCATTAGATTATGTAGTAATTTTCATGCTCATGACTCAAATTTAATTTGTGACTGGAGGAACAAATTACAAAACAAAACAAAACAAAAAACAACTATAAACCCCGGAAACTTGGTGACCTGACAATACGATGATGATGACCCTAAACTGCTGAAAGAGTTGGAAAGTAAAAGACGATGTTTGAGAAAGGGCAAGGTTCTTATCTTAATAAGGACAGTGCCTCAGAAACAAGTTTTGACTGTTTTATAGCAATATCTGAAAACTCACCAACATTTGCTATTAATGTATGAAGCCAAACAATTACTTTAACACCAGCAAAGCTGCCCCAGCAGCTCTGATGCAAAATTGCCTGCTGTCAAAAATCTCAAGAAAAGAACCGTTAGGCAGCTATCTTAAATGAAAAAGCATTCACAGTTCTAAAAGCAGTTTTGGAAGAACTGGGCTTATATAATGCTAGTAGTATTGGGGTGGTGGGAAATCTTTATCATAATCAAATTTGATAAAACCATCCCTGTTACCTTTTCTGACAAGTGTTTTGGACACATTAATAGAAGTTATTCAATTATGTATATATAAAAATTCAGTCACTGTCACACCTCAGAGTACTTCATGCTGACAGAAAAGAACTACGGACATTTTACATTTATTCATTATTTCAGCTTTGTCATCTAAAATTCTCACTTTTTAATATCTGAGGTATTCTAGGTGACAATGCTGAAACATTCACATTTATGAGGAAAGTCTTAGACCTGAAAAGTTATTTTTCTATAGTCTTTGTCTTTTGAACATAATAGACTTTTTACACATCTGTATATACATGTGTATACATACATACATAGATATATATGTTGCTGTAATGTAAAGGTTAGCAGTTACTAGATCTTAAGAGCTTTCAGAATAGCGAGTGATGAATTCATAGCTGGACCCTCATGGAATATTTTGTAAAAAAAGTTCTAGAAGTCATTATTATCAAGGGGTTTTATCTGAACAAAGTCCATTAAAAAGTTAAGGGGAAAACAACAGATAAAAAATTATTTTTTATTTTTAATTTGCTCATTTTAAAATGAAAATATATTATATATTATACAGAATTCTGCATAAATTGAAAAAGCTTTGTGAAATTTAATTTTGAAAGGTTATTTAAAACACTTTTACAGGAAAACAAACAAATTTCTTATTAGTCATAGCCATATTATTTATAGACATCTTTTTATTACATAAGCAAGATTCTTTACAACAGTTAAAAGGGCTGTGTATAAAATATGCTGTTAATAAAAATAATTATGGAAATTTATTGGAGGACTATAACTATAAATTCAGAATAATCCTTTTTGATTCCTGAAAGAAAAACAAAAGAAAAAAACCCAACAACATACACCCCCCCCACCCCCACCCCCCCTTTTCCCCTTATTCTACAGAAAATCTAATTACTTTCTTGACAGGACCATCATTCCTTAGACATTTATCTAGTTCTTACTTTGAAGAATGCAGGAGGCCACTGAAGAGCTTTAATTTCTGCGTCTGGAAAAGGATAATTTTTATCTGCAGACTTCACCGAAAAAAACTCTTGGGTAACTATTCTGTCTCTCTCCTCTCCAACTTCTGTTTGTCCTTTCAAACTTGTTGAAGAACAAATTCTAGATGTTCTTAATTGCTCTGAATTAACCAACTACTACCCTTTCTGATTTTAATTCCAGATGTGCCTTTTTGCTCCAAGTTTTTGAATTCTAGCTAATCTAAATTCCAGGGTTTTTTTAACCTTATGCCCCCCTCCTTGTTTACTAATGGCTTCAGTTCTTTCAGTGTTGTGATTTTTCTTTCAGTGACCTTTAAGCAGAGCCCCTTCACTTCACACCAGCTCTCTGCAAGATTCCTCAAGACCACTGTACTTGATGTAGGTCTCATTAACTGCATAAACCCATCCACAATGTCAACATATGATCACATAATATCTCTAAGCTGCTGCCTCACCAACCTACCTCTGTATTCTAGTTCTTTTCTACTATGTCCAAATTAAAATATCATTAGCCTCTTCCTCTGGTCTTTTCTTATAGATGTCTTGCATGTATCTCTAATATGTCTCAACTGAAGCTCTTCATTCTACATCCCCCTCTTCACCCCCCACCCACCCCAGATTTTTTTAATCTCTTTAATGACTACTACCTATAGTAATAACCACCTGCAGCTCAGCTTTCTACACTTGAATTCAATCACTATACTGATTACACCCTCTGCTAAGTACTTTACCTTGTTGGTCCACAGATGCCTTTTGCATTGCATCTCTAAAATATAGCTCTTTTCATCTTTTCATACAGAAAACAAAGAGCGTCTGCATGGCAGCATTCCTAGGTTTGGCCTAGATAAGTGCAGTTTTGCACTGCTCAAATCCATTCCAAAGGTAGCTACCACCAAAGAAAGGTTTATCAGCACAGATAAGCACCCTGCAGTACCCCACTAGCAATGGCTGTTGCAATATACATCCTCTGCATCATCACTGCTGCACAACCTAGAAATGTTTCCACCCTTTTCATTCCGAACTCCAGTACAACTATGTAAAGCCCCACGTGAGCTCATCTGTATCCATCAGTGCTTTTCTAAAGCCGTTTGAATAATTTTCTTTATTGCATAAACATAACCTTTCATTATTTCCACAGCCGTTTTGTCCTATCCCAATTCTCTGCCTCAGCGTTAAGATACCCATTCCTGAAGCTCAACCCAGGCTGCAGGCCTCCAAAGCACATTTACTGGAGATGACAAATTCTACAAACGGGCAAACCTAAAGTGTTAGTCTTCTTGAAACAGCCCCTTCAAATTCACCTTCTTCCTGCTGTCAGAATCACAACAAAGGCTGTTACAGCACTGAAACTACAGCCCACTGAGCCAGCCGGGATCGTGACACCATCTTACAGCATTCTGTTTCCATGTTTCATTCTGGTTTTTTGCTGCTCTAGTTAGCTTTTCTATTCTTGCAAGACATGGACCTTCTTTTACCTCTGCGTTTATAGATCAAGTAGTACAGCGCAGCCTTATCACTTATTCAGTGAATGAATAAAAAATACTAATGTAAATGAATTTGATTAAAAACCTTACTGAGATGTTGCCTTTTTAAATTCAGTAAAAGATACAGCTAATCTGGAAAACAGCAGAGCATGACTTATATTCCAGGACCACATGTTTCCAAAGAAAAGCTTTATCAAAATCCTAAATACATCTGTACCAGAAAGAGCTGGGGAGGGCAGGAAAGGGCATTATGTGAGGAGGATTTTTTAAATCAACAGTTTTCTGTAGCAAAATGTTTCTTAAATATTTTCATTGAAAAGCTGTGTCTAGCTGACAATGTACTCAACCGTTAATATTTATACTCAAATGAGAACTTTTTATCACAAGAAAAATAAAGTTCTTTAAAATATGTTTTATATTCTGCTCTTTTGATTATTACACATTCAGCATCCATAAACTAGTAGTTTATTCATGAAGAGGAATAGTAATAAATTTATCAGTATGCTTATACTTGACTTAAAGCAAAGGAGACAAATTGTGCAAGAACACAAATGTCTCTTAAGGCCTCAGATTCTGAAATCATTGGATTTCATATTGGATACAATATTGTGTATTTCTGGTAACTTTGCTGCTTCATCAAGTACTGCTCATTAAGAGACAAGCCTATGTCTAATATCAGTGATAAAGACATTATTTAAAATGCAGTAACTTAAAAGAAACAAAAATAATGCAGATTCTTAAAACATTAAAGGACAAATAGTTTCATTAGCCATTGTGAAAATACTCCTTGAAAATACATTAAGCCACAGCTTCCAGTTGGCAATGCTACCCTTTTATACGACTATATATAGAAACATAAAAACATGTCTATCTTTAGCCAAACTACTTCTCAAGTCACAGCCATTTCAAACAGCAAACATACAAAGACCTTGCAGCACGTTTACCCTTTCTGTTTGTCCTAACTCTGCAGCCTAGTGTGTCCTATACCAAATAGGACATGGCTTTGCTTTCAAAAGGTACCCTTACTGATGCTTTTCACTTTTCTGTGGATTTGCTGCTAGAATTTATAACTAGCACTTCAAGCCTTTTTTCCCCCCTCGTCCACACTGGTTTAACTTCTTTATGATGGCAGATAATTGTTTTGGCCTTAGGCAAGGAATGTGCTTTCTGCTTAGGAAGATGGCTGTGCAGCATCTTTATAAAGGAGCCAAATGAGGAAAAATGAGATAGTTGCAGAACATTACATTTCTTTATCTTATCAATTTTTGAAGAAAGACTTTTTTCTATAGTATGGTAAGAATACTAATAAGAGGTCAAAATATAACGCTAAGCTCTTGGTATTAATGGTGATGAGTCATGATGAACCATAATTCAAAACAAACATTAATGAATACAATAGAAAGACTATGATTGAACTGACAAACTACAGAAAACAAGCATTTTTATTAAAAGAATAAAAGAAAACATAGATTAATCCAAGTACTTGAAAAACTGAGGGAAGTCTCCTCTCCTATAGAATCTATATTGGAATGACTATAATCTGAGATGTTACATCAAGAAAGAAGTTTATAACACATGTAATATGCACCTATACTTAAATGGTACTATTAATTAACAAGGACAACAAACAAGTTGAATCTTAAAGTTCTGTATCTGAACGTGTATCTGAAATGAACAGTATCCGAAATGGTAGGATCAATGATTTTTCAGCAGAAGCAAAGACGTATCGGATCATTTCCCACTTACATGTAACTAAGAGACCAGAAGCAGATGCTTAAAACCTTCTTTCACAAACGAATCTGAAAGGGAATTTTTGGAAGGCTGAGAGGTAGAGGTGGGAGGGCTCTGTACATGTCCCAGAACTGTATACATCTTTACTTTTCTTCCTGCTTCACTTTTAAGTATGATATCAGTAATTATCGGATAAGTAGGATTTTTTTTCCTGTTTAACCCACAATGAGGAAGGGAAAGTGCTGCTCACAAAGCTAACGTAGAAATACAAACTCTCTAAAAGACCTAGAGCACTAGAAAAGAATCAAAGACACTCCTTTTCATCACCTTAAGCAGTTCTATCATCACAGCTATCAATCTTTTTCCTATTTGCTCTAAAAGTCTGCACCTCCCACAGAGAGCAAATATCATTACAGGAATACGTCGGGGAAATCCCTCCGCCGATACCAAATGTTTTCATTCTGTAGTGGAAGCGCCAGAACCTAAACTTTACAATGTTATGTTACAACACATGCAGCCTTTAAATTTCCTCTATTTAGATTATTTTGATGTTCCTTTTTTTTTTGTTCCATCCACTCAATACTTCCAGCCATTAAAGTTATTAAAGAAATAAAATTATCAGTTTGAATTCACTCATAATCACAGAACTACCATAGATTTTCAAATTTATTTCCCAGTTTGTAAAAAAGTACTTATAAATACTGATGCTTAGGAAAATGTTAGTTAAACATTTGTATTATTGTCAAATGTTTTAAAAAGAGATGAGGCTATTCTTAAATCTCCTAAGTGCTAAAAAGCCTGCCTGCCCTTTGGCTAGTATGTTTTCTATGTTTTTTAAAAAGAAGATTTTAAGTAAAAAAGACGGAGGCTTGATTTTACAGAGAATAAAACCTAAACCGGTTAATGTTACCACGAGCTCTTCTTCCAGCATCCTTTCTGAACCTTTTCCTGTAGAGGCAAACTCAGAAATAACACGATGGCAGCTGCTGAGGAAGAAAACATGAACTATCCTTTAGAGATTTCTGCTGGCAGCTGACTGCTTTATCTATTTCCCACTAGTGTTAAGAGTACAATTTGGCACCAAAAAACCCCAAAATTCTAAAACGTGGCTTTTCTGACTTCTCATACTTTATATTCAGTTTGGAAAATAGGATTTGTTTCCAAGAGAATTTGGGTTACAAGTTTCAGACCAATATTTAAACAAGTGTCTCTGTCTTAGCTCTTGAGAAAGAGTCAAAGACGCGCAGAATTCGTACAGTTCAAAATTCAGGTATCTTCTCAATCACATACATCAGAACTATAATATGCCTAGAGTATTTTAATTAAGAAGAATTTACACAGTTTCCACTAACTCCTGAATGACTACATGGTAGCTCTAGTATTTAATAAAGGTATGCAATGAAATCCAAGTGGCTGACATATAAACCTCCAGAGACAGTACTAACCTGAGGCTGGAAGGCATCTTCTCTTCTGCTGTGGTTGAATGACCTTTTACTTGACCTACAAGCATGAATATCACTAAAGAATAGCAATGAGAAGTGCAAGTAGCCAACTCCCTACTACAGAGGTTCCCTGGACAGTAGCTGGTATAAAAGGTAATATTAAAAACAAAATTTAAGCTTTCCTTTCTGGATATCTGCATTTGCTTTTCCTAAAAATGGACAGATTTATGCTCTTCTGCCTTATCACCACCACCCCCCTCCGCTTCAGGCTTTCTCTTTTGAAGTTAGGCTTTTCTAAAACTACCGCTCAGAGAAACAAAATATTGACATGGCTGCCTGATTGCCGTGGAATTACTCCACAGAGGAGAATTCTGAATTAACATGCAACATCATTTTAGCTTTAACATTTCGTGGTTCAGTCACTAGACCTTGCAGTTTACTGTGCCTGTGAACTGCATTTGCTTCTGCCAGAAAATAACCTTCTATTTAAGGCACTTGTGGTTGGGGAAAAATTATCCTCAAACAGATTTCATTAATTCAGGCAAGAGAAAGTTAATATCCCATGACACAACTGATTTGTTTGTAGGGGTGTTAAATGCATCATTTCCCTAATAAACTAAGCCACTAGAGGAATGTGTAGAAGTTGGTGTTCCTCGCTTCAACTGATAAAAAAGCAGCAGTGTCTGCCAGGTGAACTCTGAGGAAAAGTACTGTATAGATCACACACTGATAAGCATTCATTTCTAAGAGAAGTAAATGGATTTATATACTTATCTCGATAATAGAAAGAAAACTTTCTGTTTGAACTCTTTTGAGTGCTCTCTCTTTTCTGGGATCCAGAAGCATCCCAAATACATATTCACTGATTTACTATAATGTAATAGTGCATTTATTGTGCCCTCAAACGAAAAAGCCTATTCTACCAGTGCATTACCTGCATTACAGTTTGAGCATCCAGACACAGAACTCTCAGACCCTGCATTTCCTTGCTTGTATCACTTCAGAAATAACGGCTTTCAATGTGTTGTATGTAGTTCCCACTTATCTATTCAGTACTAAAAAGAAAACAAAAGCAGCTATCTGAATAGCACTGATATATGACACGAAGAAATCAGCTTTGAAAAAGGACAGTCTTCTGGAACGGATATAACTGATGACATTTTCAGAAAAGAATACACATTTATTTGCATACGTGCAACAAGAGACATGCCCTCTCACTTTCACATAGCCCATAATAAAACAGATTAGGGTCTGATTCCACAAAGCCTTCCATTTAAGAAATACATCCCAGCTCTCATGCCACAGATCAACTGACTTCTGAACTATCCTTACTGTTTGAGGGGTCTGAAAGTCTGCAAAGATTTCAAAGGTTCCTGATCTCCTCTTCTTTGTATCTTAAATTAGTTGAGAGCTGGCTCCGTTAACCTTCTGGTATGGAAGCCCAAACATACTTGATGGAAACAAAACAAAAAAAGAACAAAAAACCCCAAACCTCCCAGGCTATATACTTCCACGTTGCTTTCCAAAACGACTGTCCTTAGTCCTTTTAATTCAAACAGCACGTTCTCATGATGGGAAGATCACAGTACTTCAGAAAGCTGAATAAATACAAGACGAAAGCTAAATATTTTTGACATGTATAGATATATTTGAAACATATCATTAAGCAAGACAATTGCCTAATAGATCACCATAAATTTTAACCCTGTCACTCAGAAAAATCTCTGCATACATCAGCAGGGGAAATATCATACTGTTTTCATCTGTCTTTTCTAGGGAAATATGGATGCAAAACCAACCTGTTGTCCTACACTTCTGCAGTCTCTTTTGTTCTCTACTGAGTAAAGAAGCAAACAAGACCCCTAGATTTTACCGAACAATAGTTGAAAACAAATCTAGTTGCTTCATCAACTCAAACACATTTTAAAAAAGTATGTTTCACTGCAAATGCCTATGAGGAACAAAATTTTGTGCCCTTACATGTTCTTACATCTCCTCTCAGAGGAGTAAAGGATTTTGGTCTCAAAGAAACTGGAGACATCATTTGTAGCAAAGAATTTTGTATTAGGTAACATTGGACTTGGAAACTGTTAGGAAGCAGAGACCAGAATGGGAATATTACTTTGAAGTCAAGGGACATTTATCCATATGATTATTAAATTTCACAGTTCTGCGCCAACGTGCATGATAAAAATCTGTAAACTTTTAGGGAGCTGGACTGGAATTGCTTACAAGTGCAACAACAGTAAGCCAGATACATAAAACACCAAGTAAAAAAATCAGAAACACCCCCACCCATTGCAGTTTAGCTGGTGCTTCACAGATGCTTCACATTGAATTTTAGCATTACTTGTGAGATGGTCAGGGTCAGCAATTTACTTCAACCATCACCAGACATACCACTGGTGGCAGCATCAGACGTCCAACTTTAACTGCAAACAAGGAAGGCTCTCCTCAAGTGTGTCAAAATGTTCCTCAGCGTGCCTGTCTCACCCCAGAACTGAGACCCCCACAGTGATGGTATTATGTGCAGATGTGCAGGAATTCTGCAGCTGCTCAGGTGTCAGCTAGCACCCCTCACTGTTCCTGCGCAGAGGGGCATTTTAATATAATTCCGCTCAAATGTTGGGAAGATCTTTGCATCATACTGGTATTTCAGCCAAAATGCATAAGGTATTGTACAGCTGCTTCCACTGCTGAGATTGTTTGGTCAGGGAAGTACCAGAAACCTGGCTGCTCAGTGAGTTGCTTTTGGCCATTTAAAGCACTCCTGTTACAATGCCCTAATCATTCAGTCTCTCCAAAGGCTCTCAGCTTGCAGCAAGGTCCATAAAATAGTGATCAACAAGGAAGAATACAGCTATGCTTTTCATTAGGACCTTAAGCCACACAATGATATGGCAGGAGTGACCTCACCCAGGCCCAGTTTACACCGCTTAGGAGAACTCAAGACTATCAGCACAGAGCTGCCTCATGTCCTGTGGGACAAGGATCTCAATGAACATTCTCTTGTGAATTAAAGAAGACATGACAGGAAAACATTCTGCAGCAATATCCAAAGAGCCAGTTCACTTGATCTGTGGTGCAGCCAGGACAACCATAGATGCAGCATTAATTCCTAATGAACCCCTTTGATGAAGATGATGTCTATGTTCAGGTCAGTTATGGAAAGTTTTTTTATATAAAAAAAAAAAAATCATAATACAGCGGGGAGAGGTGGAGCAAATGAAAGGAGGACAGCATGTAGGAAAGCTAAATCCAGGCTCATGAGGGGTAAGATATAGGAGGTGTCAGCATAATGGAGAATACGGTCATATGAGTTGCTGTTTCAATCCTCAAACTTGGCAAACCATGAACTTTTTCCAAAATGTAAAAATGTCATTAGATTTAAAAGAACCAGAAATTTTTACTTGTCATACTGCAAAGTAGTTAACTGAACCAAGTGATTTTGGTGTCTCATGATTGCAGGGACTGGACAGACGCTTGCGTCCACATGTTGAAATGCATTTTCTGTTAAAAGTATATATTTATACGTACTTTATAAAGATTAGCTGTGATCTTGCAGCTAGTCTTACTTTAGCTGTATTTGTCCTCCTTTCACCTAGATGACAATCAAAAGAACAAATTTCTCAACAGTACTGCAAACCAACATATATTTTGAAAGGGGTGAATTATTTAGCTTGAGTCATAACACAGTTGCCCATGAACAGTGTTTGACCGAATTGTATGATCCTCTGGGCAGCAATCCAAAATTTAATACTGCTGTGTTAACAAAGCCATAAATATTTTTCTGACGGTGTCAGGTTTAACATTCAGCATTGCTATAATTTCTGCCTTAATCTAGGAACAGTTTAAAGGATTTGTAGTCTCTAAGTATTTCATCTGTTGTAATTACAATTGTTTTAATGTGCTATGTCTTTTTCTGCGATACAGTAGGGTTCTTCTTCTCCAGAAAAAAAAAAAAAAAAAGAAAAAAGAAAAAAAAAAAAAGAAAAAAGAAAACAACCCACCACAAAAAACTCTAATATACTTTAAAGTGCAAATCAAAGCTGCTACATAAATGAAGTAAATATTAATTACAACACCCAACTGCTAAACCAGAAAAGGAAAATCAAAACTTTCAAAAACATGTTCAGCACCATGATTATTTCAATAACCAGGGTTTATGTGACAGATTACTAAACTTCTACAACCTGTATGCTGTGTAAAAATAATGGCAATTAAACAGGAAGAAACACATCAGAACAATAAGCTTAATTGAAAGTGAGGAGATGGAAAAACCTAATTAACTTTACAAACTAGTTTTGCCTTTGTCAATTATCTTAATTGTACTAGTGAGTACAGGTTACAATCTTCACTAAAATTTGAATCACAAGAACATGTCTGAAATTGGTGAAAGAAAACCAACTTCTGAATACTTAATTATGGCAACACATAGCATGAAGCAGCATCACATACGTTGAAAAATAATGCTTCTGAGGTTAAAACCTTTTATACTTTACATGGGTACTCAACTGGGGTATCTATTGGAAAAGTGAGATATCAGTAATAATGAGTATTTTAATGCAATACTTATAAATAAGAGTTTGGAATTCCCCAAGCATTGGGTTGTTTACCTGAAAGTAATGTATTTCACAAATAATTCCCACTGAAACAACAGAACAGCCATGGGAAAGGTACAAGGGATTTGCCACGGCACTACTGTAGCAGTAGCTGCCTGCCTGAGGGTCAGTCAGAACAAACCAGACCTTTTTGCACATAAAATGTCATGGCTGCAGCTACAGCTACCGCTGCTGGTGGTAACGGTTAATTTGCTGAAGGGGGACTCAGTTTAGACTGTGAAGTGTATACTGAAAACATACTATAATCCAAAAACATTGGAGGCTCTGGAAAAGAAACCTGGAATTGCCTATCCACGTAACCTCTGCCCCTGTTTCAGAGGGTTGGCAGATGTAACATAGGGATGGGACATAAGAACTGCAGCCCAATATTGAGGAAAAAGATCTCAAATCACAAAGCAGTAGTTTTTCTCCCAAGTTTAGCTCCTGACAGTACCTACAGGTTTTGTTTCCTAACACTAACCATAGAAGAGAGGCAGGTTTGGGGACAGCCCTATCCTCCAGGCCTGTGACAGATTGCCTCCTTTAAGCCAACAGATAAAAGCAACCAAGCTCTTTCCCCTCTGCCATGTTGCAGGACGTTGACCCTGGCCAGCTGCCAAACACGCACGCTGCCACTTGGTCACTCCCCTCTTCTGCGGGATGGGGAGAAAACATAAGGCAGGCAAGAAGACTCGTGGACTGAGATGACAGTTTAATAGGGAAAGCAAAAGCTGCATGTGCAAGAAAAGCAAAATTCACTGCTTCCCACCGGCAGGCAGATGCCTAGGCAGGGCCTCAGTGCACATTAAGGGCTGCTTGGGCAAACAAACACCATGACCCTGAATGTCCTCCTTTCCCTGAGCCGTTACGGCTGAGCACCATATGGTATGGGATATCCCCTTGGTCAGTTAGGGTCAGCTGTCCTGGCTATGTCCCCTCCCAACCTCTTGCCCACCCCCAGCCTACCAGCCTCTGCAGGGCTAGAAAGGAGAAGGCTCTGAGTCTCTGCAAGCATGCTCAGCACCAGCCAAACACCAAGGTTATCCACACAGCTTTAGCCTCAAATGCAAAGCTCAGCACCATACAGGCTTCTGTGAGGAAAGTGAACTCTGTCCCAGCCAGACTTGGTACAAATTTAATGGAAAATGCAGTCACGACTCTCAAAACCCCAAATTATGTACAAAAGTAACCTCAACAATCATTTCTGAAGACTTTTGTGCTACAAACACCCAAGCCAAGCAACTGAGGTACCTGGAGAAAAAATATTTCAATCTCTTAATACCTTTTAGACCTTTATCACAGCCTGAAAACCTGCTGTCTGCAAAAAAAAAAAAAAAAAAAAAAAGAGATTCTAAAGCCTTTCTGACAATTTCCTCACCTCACCCCAAACAGCTGGCACTAGTAAACCAAAAAGAATTTACAAAATAATTCTATCAACAAGATTGAGTACAAGCACACCATGTGTGTGAACCATCTGAAAAACTGTAAGCAGTTGGAAACACAACCAGATGAAAATATAAAAATCATAACCAAAACAAAACACTCTAAATATCAAACATAATTTTAAAAAATGATTTTTTAGTCACTATTTCCTAATCTTCTCTGTTAAAGGAATATATTTCATTTTTTGACAAATGCATACTTTCATCAAATGTTGCCTGCCCCACTGCAACACTTCTGGGTCTAAATATCAAACTTCACCCTCCTTAAGTGAAAACTCTGTTCTCTCTAACTGAAATCAATCCACACCAACACAGTTACAACAGATAAATTACCTTTACATAGAAAAAAAATGTATAATTTTGTCCTCCTTATTCCTGTAAGAACATCAGCTGAAAATGATAAAGTCTGATTTTCCCCTAAGTATATGAGTTATATCAGCTTGAAGTTCCAGCTATCAGGCACCTGAATGAAGCATCGGACAGGACATCAGAGATCAGCTTAAGCCCTCCCATATCGCAGAACACATCGGCTAATCCCATTCATGGAGCTATCAGGCATCATTGCTTGTTAAGGATTCCTGCCACTGCTGTTCCACTTGAGATCAGCCTCCTTCGATAGCACAAATTAGTTGCAGGTGAGCAGTGAAAATAATTGCGCTTCAGTATGTGGCACTGCTGCACTAGAGGAGACATCCTGTGATGTCATGACAGTTCCTGCAAACTGATGGTAGGACCACGCTTCGGTCCCACGAGAGGAAAGGCTTCCCGATCAGTAGGGGTAGGAAAAGGAGACAGGGATCTAACAGCAGGTGGAACCTACAGAAGGAAAGAAATCGAGGAAGATAAGCACGGTGCAGTTCTTGAGAGCTTAAGAAAAAGTAAATAAAGCTTTTGATAAAAAATATACAACAGTTCATTTAATAGTCTATCCAAGTTTGAAAGCCCAAGAGTAATGTTTAAGGCTACTGACGTCCCCTAGAGAAAGGAAAAATTTTATGGATTAAATACTTTATCTGAAAGAGAAATAGATCAGCTGCCATAGCACAACCTTTCAGCCTCAGGCAGAAATACTCAATATATTAAATTGCTATATAAACAACCCATGTCTGAGAGTAAAGTGCCCTAAAAACTAAAGGGGGAAAAAATTCTCCATTGAAAAGAGCATCCATTTTTTTATGAAGTTTGCGGGAATATACTCTGAAATGTAGACTATGAGAGGGATCCATTTGGCTTTCATATATACAAACGCAATGATGATTCCATTTTCTTTAATTCGTGTTTCATACTTAGCATTTAAGAGCAGAACCGGACTCCCTAAATATCAGTATTTCTGCAATACTTTATACTGTAATTTTACTAGGCTTATATCTCTAGTCTTCTGTTTAATTAAACTGTACTTTTTATTTTTAAGATACTGGCATAGCAGTTCCAAAAAAATGAAGCATGTCACACTCTGTTCTGAATTTGTTTCAAACCTCTTCCTTTTCTAATAAAGCTACCTCCAAAAAGTGCAGCTTTTAAGGTACTTCAATGGGATTACAGCTGGCCTGCTAATTCTGCCATTAAATTAATTCAGAGAAGCTCTCCACTGCAGTTACTTCTGTAACAAATAAGACTCAAGTATAAAAGATGCATTAAAACGTGTCCTGGCCACAATGTAAATGCAGAGAGAATTACAGCCATCTAATCTCAAGGAGAAGACAGACAAGGAAGACTGTAGCAAACTGCATACTGGAAATACATATATATTTATTTTTGGCCCCATGCACATAAAAGTCTAACATTTTGCATTTATTTTATGTAGCTAGAGGGACATCTTATTAGACCACTTTAGATTCCAGCTATATATTTTTTTTTTTCCTCAGGAGCTCAAAGTTCAATAAGATGAAAGAACATAATAAATTACACCTGTTCCACAGAAATAAAAACATTATTTCAGGAATTAAGCAAAGGCAAATGCCATACAGCTGGTAGGTGGCAGACATGGAAACTGAACTCCAGAACTGCCAAGATCACTCTCCTCTTTCAAATTTGCCTGTACCTTTACAGCATATGCATGAATTAGATAACTTTATTGCAGAAACACGTATGTAACCTTCACATTTTACTAATTGTGTAATGATACTGCAGCATTTTGTGAAGGAAGAGGAGTACTGGTTCAGGTTGCCTGGGCCACATGTATCACAAACAAGTCTCACAACAGCTACTCACAGCACATTTACTTCAAAGATAAAAAGGGGTGAAGTCTTTGCTTATCCATCATCACTTTCACTGAAGTAACAGTGCCAGGGTATTGAAGTAACTAAGTAGCGCAAGCACGGATTCTCTTCCCTTGCTCCCCTAATACAGAACATTAGGCTATATGTAGAGAAGAGACATTTCCCCTCCCCCATCATTTAAACTGCATAAACTGTAATTTTAGTAAATCAAGCAAAGAGCTAATCAAGTTTTGATTTGCTAATTACTTCTCAATTTGATTAGAGCTGGCAGCTAATCATCTCTGGAAATGTAAAGTCAATCTTTCACTCACATTTGCAAATCAGGACTAGTGTACAGAAACTGGGATATTGTGCATAGGGGTTTTTTTGTTTGTTTTGGTTAGTTTTTTGTTTGTGTTTTTTTTTTTTTCCCCATATTTCAGTGCTTTTAACAATAATCCTGATTTTTATTATTGTGGCAGTGCTCTCAATAAAAACTCTGTAGAATTCTATGTGGTCCTGAGAATGAACATCGATAGGAGCTGTGGTATTACTACCATTAAAGCTCAAGGGGTATCTATGCTACATTAAAAAAATACAACGCAATGTAAGAGTATAGTTTATGTAGGAAACAAAAGGTATCTGGAAAGGATGAGCACACCAACACAGAATTTCAACAACCAACATTTTTTGAATAATTATTTAGAATAAATTTCTAGAAGTAGCACTACACCACATGCAGAAGATAATAGTAATATAAAAAAAAAAAAAATTACCTTACATAGAATAAAAAAGTTCAGCACGAATCAAGAAATTAGACTGTGTGGTTTCATTTATTTCTGAAAGCAACAGTGAAATGGGAAAGACAATGGGGTTCTGCTCTATTTTGTTTCTGTGAAGAGTCATTGACATGGAGTATCCTACCTATAGTTTTCCTCATCTGAGTTGATGAAAGTTGCCTCCTTTCTTTCTGGTTTCACAGTTCCAGACCTGCAGATCTGCACCACGATGGAGACCCACTCATGCATCGCCCGAGCTGTGGGGAAACTGAGCAAGTAGGCAGCAGTGTGAGACGACACTCCTCCAGCTCAGATGACCAGGGAGGGGACGTGCCAACAGCCATTTACGCCTAATTTACTAAAAAACAGTCTTGTCTACCTCTGTACAGAAGACACTGGGACAAAAAAATAGACTCGGAAAGAACTGAAGTACGGTCCTAAATAAAGTATGGATTAAGTTAAAAAAAATAAAAACTTGAAATGGGTCGATTTTTTTGAGAAAACACATGTCAATAACAAAAATGCACTTGGAGCCTGTTAAAAACATTTTAAAAGGAGTTTTTCCTACAAAACACCTGGCTTTTTTTTTTTTTTTTTTACCATTAGTTTTCATTTAACATTTTAAAACATCTTGTATTGGTATTATAGACCTTTGAAAGATAAGCTTTTAAGAAAATATTTACTATGAATCAAAAAATATAATTAAAATATTTCTTCAAGAGTTCATTTAATGAAAAAAATCAAATGGTGAGATTTTGTTCCAAACTTGAATGAATTTTGTACATCCTCCATGAAATAAATTATCTAGCCAGATGTATCTAGCCATCAAAAACAGGCCGTAGTAAAAAAGGCTGTAAAAAGTGTCTCTACTGTCTATAATCCTTTTGTGTATAATAATTTCCTCAAAGTTGCTGATTTAATTGAATTACTATTAACTCTTTTTCCCCAGAAAAGGCTGCCATCTCTCTATTCTGCTTTCTAGCTGAACGTTGGAACAATAGAAGAGGAAGAGGCTTGGCCGAGGAAAGTGAATACTAAAGACACTGTTTGACAGTGTCACCAATTCATTGATGTGGCAGGCTTCAATTTTTGAGTACTAACGTTGCTTTACAGTCTTTCGTTACAAAAATGACCGATTGCTCATAACTGATATTACTGTCAAAGGTTTTACAATTCATAATCGGTATATAAATTTTAGAAAAAAAATAAAATACAGATTTAAAACTATAGCTTCATCAATATAGTATTTATATAAGTTTGACTAATGATCAAAATGTAAAAGGTTAGGAACTCTCTGTTCTTTTTAACAATTGCCATGAAATCATAGCAAGCACATCTCTACTTGCTGGTTCTTCACCTTCCCCCTGTAAAATACTTATGCATAAGACATATTCTTAATTATCTTTAACTGAATTCGGAACAAGAAACTAATAAAGGTAACTATGAAACCTTCTAAAACACGAAATGCAGACTTTGTGACATTTGATATATCCCATATTATACTCCACAGCAAAACACCAGCTATCTCCCCGCTGAACAGTGCAACCACCCTTTAAGCTCATTTCAAATACAAATGAAATGAATTAGATGATAAATATATTCCCTCTGATATAATGTTCTAGGTGTTGCCCATTAAAAATAAACACCATATTTTTACTTTTTGCACTCCATAACCTGGTAAGAGTTTCCCATCTCCAATTCAGAACACAAAAACGAGAAGCTTTCCAAAACAACCTCAAAAACACAAAATAAAAGGACTGCGGAACCAATACCATAACTCCACAGAATTTTTTATTTTCCTGTTATTGCAGGCACAATCTAAACTCGGCTAGTTGTGATTTTGGCAGTTATTTCAAAAACTGGAAAGCACAGTTAGAAAATAACTTAGCTATTTTAATGGAAACCACAGGACAGAGCACTACTAATTTTTGCCAGTAATGGTCTTCACAAAATGTTGTGCCTATAAACTCATTTGTTATGATTCTGTCGATGAAACGTCCTACATTCAACCTAACTCCCAGGTCTCAACCAACTACAAATAAATGCCATTTCTCATTTAATTTATGTTTAAAGCATAACTAAAAACTTAATGTTTACTGAAGTAAAACTTCAGTATGAAATGGATTATGCAGAGAAAGGCACACGTTCAGAGTTTGCAAAGACTTTGAAACATACAGTTGAGATGATATCTATCTAAACAGCTATTTTTCAAACATCAAGAACTTTAAAGGTTGTTTCTGTAAGAAATTAAAACACTACCACTCTCTTCCTTCAAAAAGCGAAACAACTCGGCAATTCAGTTTGGGTAGTAAGTGATCGAGTGCCAAACACTCAGCAAAAATCTTTTGAAGACCAATGGTTCAGATCAGTCCATCTATTTGATCTCTGCAACTTTATTCGTCTTTACAAAAATGAAAGTGTTATGAAATCCAAAGACTTACAAACGCATACACACAAAACCAACCAAACAAAACCCCCAAAACAAACCACAACAAAACTGGTGACAAACCAGCAAACTGGTAATTTATATTGTTTAAGCTTTTTTTCTTGTAGAAAGGCAATACACAACAGGAAGACACTGGTTGTGTTTCTTGGGGAAACTAATTTTCCTAGCAAATTCCATTTATTTTTTGAGGAATACAGTTCTCTCTGTCTGTTCTAGCCATTGCTCTAATAACTGCCTCTGCTAGTTCACGTAACAAATCACTGGAATGATTCATATATGTAATTTAATAAAAAAATCGTAACTTAAATGAACTAAGGAACCAGGATGTTGACAAGTTTACTTTGTGAAGAACAATGAAAGTATGCTAAGGCAAGATACAAACTTCAGACCCTTTATCATGAATCATACATCAGATTTTATAGGAAAATTAGAAGTAATGAAGCCTGTTATCATTCCCTTTCCTTCAAATGAATACTCCATTTGTTAGCAATGAAATTGTAGTGAATAAAAGTTTGCTAGGGATTTAATTTTTATGCATCTGTGGTCATAAAATTCATGGTGGAATGGCTGTTAATCTTCCTATGCATATCTTTTGATACATTTTTGATAGATCTGCTGATGGCAATTTCTGGTGGTTCTGAGGTCATTTTCACTTTTTTTAAAAAAATATTTTTAACCTTCATTGCAATCTGTACTTTTTCATGTTAATCTCCCATTGATAGCTTGCATATTCTTTGAGGCAAAGTGATTTTTTTCAATTTTGCAAATAGATATTCTTGTTTCCCAATGATCTTTTATCAAAGCCACAGCTAGGTGAAAACCAATTTAGCGGTCAGACTTAAACAAAAAAACGGAAGGCTTTTATTTCAAGCCATATATTGGTAATATATAGCCAAGGCAAGTACAGAACATACAAGACACTGATATGAAACCTTTAAATTTAATCCGGAATATTTAATTTTGGCCACATAGAAGAAAAGCCATGGCAAGGAGTTACAAAAATAATTAGGAAGACATAAAGAACTATTTTATCCAACAGCAATCAAATTTATAATGATCAAGGTGTCAGATTACAGTAAGATTTGAATAGAGCTAAAGTAACACTAATACTTTTGCTAGGGATTTTTTAATTATTCTTCTTCTTCTCCCCGCCCCCCCCCCCCCAGCAATTTTAACAAGAAGTCACTGGTTCAGTCTAGCAGGAAATTATGAAGAATATTTTAAATACTATTACTTCAACTGAAGCAATTGTCTTCCAACAAGAATTCATCCTGATCTTGTTTACTTGTTATATAGTGTGTCAGAACATGATGCTGTGATACTGAAAGCAAGCTGAGGATCTCCTTAAACAGATCTTCACCTCCTTTACAAATTCATTTGTTCATCACACTTGTTAACATACTAAAGTAATCCAGTTCCTAGTAGCTGTATAAATTGCATGCTCATATTCATGTTAATCTTTCAAGTATCTAGCAAGACGCCTCGTGTCAAAACAATTTGATCATATAATTAACTCCTGATGAAAGATATTACTGGAAAACACCACAAATATTTTAACTTGAGGAAAATACCATGTCTTTATTTTCCATTTAAGAAACACACAAAGGTAAGTATAACCATACTACAGTAAAATAACTCCTAATTAACACGTGACAAGATATTTTGAGTTGAAACCTGCTGTATTTATGCCTCTGTATGCAAAATATGTAAACAGTCACTGACAGAAACATCACTAGAATGAAAAGTTTTCCCTATTCTGTGGTGAGTGACACTGTACTAGAAGTTATTACAGTTTCTGCTTCATTGATTTATATCTACAAGAGTGTAAAAGTTTTCAAAGAAGATAGACAGATCACCCAAGTTCCGCATCCTTGAAAACATGACAGCTAAGGCACACTCCTAAGAGAACAGAGATTCAGAATTTTTAATAGCTTTAGGAAAGTGAAGCCTGAAATTTTGTTTTTGATGGTGCTGTCCATTTAAGAAAACATACCTTTCAATTCTCATCAAAATTCTCCTAGTCATAACTCTGAAAATGTTGTCTACTTTTAAGAAAAGACACAAATACCCAACAGTTGTAAGCACAGACTTCTTGTAGAATTAAAAAGTACAGTACCTATGCCTTGGTCGGTTTTACCACGTCTTACCTGTTCCTCTTATGTTTCCATATATGTTGCTTGAATTGTAGAAAATTATAGAAATTACAGAAAACAGGGAACCTAGTTTGGGGTGATCAGTCACTCCAAGAAAGAAAAGTAAGGCTTACTTGAGCAGGAAGTAGTTCTTGGACTGCAGAAAGAGGTATAAGAAACATTGTTTTCCGAACATGGACATGTATACTGATCACCTTAAATACAGGATGCATCACTGAATGGTCTAGGGTCTAATCATGGCTATCTCAGATCCTGTGACTATTTTCCTTCCCAAGCACAGATACACTTTATTTTTCATCAATTCACTTCCACAATGATTAATTCTTTAAAGAAAGGCTGGAATTTGGTTTCCTTTCCTTAAGAGAACCCAGAGGAGAAGTTAGTAGTACCTAATAATATGTTTTTCTCTTCCCCATTCTGATTCAGTAAGGATCCAAGAATAGGTTGAAATGGGATATTAGAAAGCCTGCAGGCAGAAATATAATGAATGGTTGTTTCTTCTACATTATCAACTAAAACAGAAAACAAAACACTAAGTGTTGTTCTAGTCCTTCACTTAGGATCAAAATTTTCTTCTCTTAAGCTGATCTTTCTTAAGAAACAGAGGTAGGCAACGATCGTAACAAATCCCAGTAACTGATTTGTTAAAATTGCTCATGCTAAATTAATTGAATCTATTTAGAACATATATTTCAATTGCTGCCTCCACTGAGATGTGCTGGGAATAATTTTGAACATGTCCTAACTGTCCCCCTCCCTTTATCTCCTCCCAGTCTGTCAACCCACAGAAATGAATCTTAGCTGAACAACATATACATGATAGAAACAATACCTTGCTGTTTCTCATGCGCTAGAATTGATGGGAACCAGCTCACAACCAAAAGGAAGCAAGTATGTCAGGACTAAAGGACTTCTGAACTATGGAGTGTTCCTCAGGACCCCTGCCTCCCTCAGAGACCCCCTGGCTGACCCCTGCCCTCTCCCACCCCCCGTCATGTTTTTCCTTCCTCCTAGATATCACAAAGTATTGAAGGAACAGAAACTATAGGGTAGGAGGAAGAGCCTGGAAAAAAATCTTGGGTGCAGTAGAGATGGAAATTTTAGACTAGTAGGAAGTATAATAATTGTAGGTCTTGAAGGTGCACTGACAGAAGCAATGTGTACATAGTTGGTTGGTGGCAGTGGGCATAAGCTAGGCTGGTACTTTTTGTGGTCAATTTTTTAGGTACTTTTTGATGCCCTTTCTTCTTTGCTTGCATTCAGGAGGAGTACACAGGTCTGGAAGACTAAGTGTCTTAAAATTATATTAATGTGCATACAATGCATGCAAACTATAAAGCACAGCATTTCTGACAGTATGTTTTGTGGCAAGAGAAAACTACTGGGATAAGTAAATAGGGATTTTTCAAGCATGTTTCAAATCAGCCAAGAGTACAAGAAGTAACGTGGCAAAAGAATAGTGGAGACTTTAGATTCTGAAAAAAGCAAAGATTTATGAGTCAATATGTATGATATTTACATTTACTGATGCAGAAGGATGATGTCTAAACAGTGACTATATAATTTTTTAATAACTGACATGTATATGTCCCATAGAGACAGAATATGTATTGTATGTATTTTTTCAGGTTGCAAACTATTCTTAGTTAGGCATCTATGTCTTTCATTATGGTATCACCAAATAACATGAAGTACATCCCAGTAGGAGGCTGAAAACTAATCTTGCTGATTCAAATATGTACTTTTCCCAGCTGAAGTGTTCATAGAAAGGCCTTAAAAATGGACAAAAATAAAAAGTAGCTGTGGGAACAAAGATGCAAACTGGAATCTTGCTTGAACATAAGTAAGTTTCTGTCACAATCTATACTGGAAAGCCTACAGAAGACTATACTTTCCATAGAATGCAATTCAATTGCCTTTATAAAACTTACCATAAATACCAGAACCGAAGAGCACAGTGCTGTCAAAAGAACCCCATATTTTTTTTCCCTTATCAGCAACTGAAAAAAACCTGGCACATTCAACTACTGGTTTAAAAAGGGAATGGTTTCCACTGAATGATGCAAATACCACATTTTAAAAATCTGATTTTTTTTTTACTTAGAAGGTGACAGGGCACTGGAACAGGCTGCCCAGGGAAATTGCAGAATCTTTTTCTCTGTATATGTTCAAAAGCCACCTGGACACAATGCTGTACAACCTGCTTTAGCAAAGGTTCGGTCTAGATGATCTCCAGAGGTCCCTCCCCACCTTGTCCATTCTGTGATTCTGTGAACTAGAACAACATAGTTCTTTCATGCACTTTCAGTGCAAACATCAATAAACCACACAGTCATCCTGTATTTTTTTCCCCCTTCTTTAAAAATATTACCATTAACTTTTTTTCCTCACACGCATACCCCCCAACCCCCTTAATGAAGAAGGAAACATCTTTTAGAGCAGAGTGTGGAGCATCAGGTGAGTGTCTGTCACTCAGACGCCAGCAGTGACTGTCATTCAGGAACAAAGCATGTGATGGGACCTCAGTAAAACTAGTCTCATTTATCAGGAATGTTTTAAAGGAGAGATAAGATAGTTTCTCAGACCACCATTCAATACTTTTTCTTTTTTTTTTTATAAACTTTACACTTGTCTTTCTCTAGGTGCTGCAAGTTATGTAATCTAGAACTATCTGGTGGCTTGATAGTCCATTATGAACAATATCATAGCAGCCTAAAGTCACAGCGTCTTTTTTTCTTCCAAATGTCTCAGAAAACAGTACATGTCTCAGGACATTTTGTTCCTCTACATCAACATAGTTTCATGTATAGCACTGGTGTTCATACATTTTCAATAAATTAACAGAAAAAGCTGCTATAACTTTGAGGCTATATAAGAAATTATACCATTTTAAAATTATGCTTATCCCCAAATAGCCAGGCCATAATGAAAGTGCTATGATATGGCTATGAAAAAAGCATCAGGAAGGCAATTAAAGCTGGATGCACAGCATTTACTAAAAGACAAGAAGCAGAGTAAGCTGCAATGTTAATCAAAGTTAAGTTTCTCTCCCATGTATCTGAAAATTCCAAAGGCAGTCATAAATCTACAGCTGTTAACAAATAAAGGTTTGATAATGTATCTTTGATTCCTTTAGCAACAAAAAGTGTACTAGAGTTATAAGCTGCAAGGTTTTGGGTTTTTTGTTTTTTGTTTTTTTTTTTTACTATCATCATTCCTTTAGGTAGCACTTCAACAAAAAAGCAGTGAGTCAGTCGCTGAACCACAAAAAACAAATATCAGGTTTGCTACCCATGCTACTTCTACATTATTCCTGAGGTTGTATAAATTGTTAAAATCATGACAGAGAAACGATGTACTGAGAAAACCTGAAATATATTATCATGAGAGGCTGATTTATTTGTGCTGAAAATTTGTCTAGAGCATGAAAAAAAGTTTAAAAACAATACTGGTTGGTTCATTATAACAATAACAGTACTTTTTAAAGTTCTCTTCGCAGTTCTTATCCAACAGAATTGTAAAATTTTGAAAAAATACTGACATGTTTATTGTGTCATATATAGAAGTAGCATCTGTTACTTCACAAGTATGATAAGAAAGAAATCTAGCATGCAGCAATAGTTCAGAAAATGAAACACAATCACCCTTCATGGGTGACATATTTGATGTATTCCACTGAGATTCATTTCCTTTGACGGTAAGCTAGACTGTTTAGTTCAATATTTTGAGTACCAAGTATTGTAGGCAACACCTGGGAAGACCTAGTAAAAGAGCTGCCAAGGAGACAGTAGAACTTTGAGTGCATTACACAAATTAAACACTGTGTTTATAGTAATTTGCGTTGGGTGAGTTGTTACTTTGAATTCATCTGATCTTTTCTACTCTTTCTGACTTTTTCTTCCTAATAGCCGGCATGTTACAGGCATATAATTTCTGAGAGAAAGTTTCTGGAAGAATTTTTTTTCATTGAGTTTTTGAATCTTTGTTTTTCTTATAGAAATCCAAGGTCAATATTATCAAAGCAAATATATGGAAATTGAGTCTTGAAAAGACCATCAGTTTTGTCCCCTCCATTCACAGAGAAAGAAAACCAAATATAGTCAGCTTGAAATTTTCATTTTTCATTCAACAAAACCGTATTATAAATTACACATGACAGCTGAACACCCTAAAGAATCTCTCTGGGTGCATGGCAGCTGAGTTACATATTAGCCAAATATGACAGAATTAAGTGTCACTTTATATTACTTTCAATAAAACTGATGAATAGATTAAATTAAAAAAAATGCAAAATCTCTGTGAAGTTTTCATTTAAACTGACCAGAGGAGAAATGGAATACTGAGGATATCAGTCTACTCATTTTTCAATACCGTTGCTTCTAAATACTGCAAAGCATTTGAAAGTGCGTCGAAAATATAAGCTGTAATTTATTTTCCACAAGATGCATGCATGTTAATTCTATAAGAACACACTCTATGGAGTTAAAAATATGTTACCTTGTTACAGTGTCCCCTAAACAACAAATCTGTGTAATGAAAGGAAAGGAAAAATATAGCCTGATGATCACCATGGATCTTGATTTAATCAAAGAGCCTGGGGCCAAGAAAATCCTCAGTGAACAGGTGGACATTTGCAGGGTTACCTGAAGTTCATAAAAAACCATGTAGTGTAACAGAAGGAATGCAGAGGACAGCATAAAGGAAATTTTGGGGAACATTTTAGCAAAACTGTGGTGTGTTGACATTGGCTGGATGCCAGGCACCTACCAAACTGCTCTACTGCTCCCCTCCTCAGCAGAACTGGGGTCGGTGGGAGAAATTAAGGTGGAAAAAAGAACTTGTGGGTCTACATAAAGGCAGTTTAATGAAGTAATAGTATAAGCTGTGCATGCAGAAGTGAAGGAAAACAGATGTTATTCCCTACTTCCAAACAGCAGGTGATGTTCGGCCACTTCCCTGGGAGGAGGGATTCATTAGGTATAGTGGTTGCTCTGGAAGGGAAACATTGTAAATAACAAATGCCCCCCTTCGTTGTCGCTTCTCCTAGCTTTTCTATCTGAGCAGACATCACATGGTATAGAATGTCCCATTAGCCACTTTGGGTCAGCTGTCCTGGCTATGTCCCCTCCCGAGATCTAGCCCACCCCCAGCCTACTGTCGAGAGGCGGGGATGCTGGACAGACGGCCCTGGTGCTGTGCCAGTGGTGCCCAGCAGCGGCCCAAACACTGGTGTGTTACCAGCACCTTTCTAGCCACAAACACAAAAAGCACAGCACTATGAGCGCTGCTACAGGGCTCAGCCAGACCCAATACCGAAACGTAGTCCAAAAAGCTGTGAAATTTGGAGTTAAAAGTACCTAGACTGATGCAGCACTATGTATTTTACAGAATGTCATAATACGTTTTACTAAAATACGAAGCAGCATACAGAATATTCTAATTGCCCTATAGTGAAAGAAAAAGGCATAATTTGTTTTGTACTAATTTTTGTCATTGTATATTTCTTACCTTTCAACAACTTTTCCAGCAAAAATTCTTAGAGATTAACAGGCCTTCCTAAAATATTTGGAAACTTGTGTTAGCAATTATCTAGGGATAACATAAATAAAATGAAAAATCCTAGTAGAATCAGTGAAAGTTCTAAAAGCGATATGCTTCTGAAGTTCTTTGTGCGTTTTTGTGTCCTAGAAACACGTAAGCTGGTGTGAACACAAAATGTTTTAGTGGGAAAAAATGATATAACAGTAACAATAAGACTGCAAAGTGTGAAATACCTGCTTCTTATGGCATATAAGCCATTGGACTTCAGTAACAACTTCTTTCGTTTCTATTCCTACAGCATAAAAAGTTCTTGGGAATATAACATCAGAGGGAGAGAAGAAGTCTTTCCAGAAAAGAGAATCTAACTGATGTAGGTAAAAACTGACACGCCAAATTTTACTTGCAACCGAGCTGTTGCCTACAACCAGTGCAAACTGTTAAGGCTAGTATGTTCCATCCATGAAGTACTATACATTTTCTACACTATCCAAGCATTTCCTATCCTGCAATGAGAAAGACTGGACAACATGTCTTACTATATACTGCTTTTAAAAGCTTAAGAGAGTGCTCTGCCCTCTTAAACATAGCTAAAGGGAGTCAGAGGTGAAATACTGCTTTGGGTCTCTCGGAAGGACAGCAGCAAACACTCATTTACCTTGTCCATTGCTTCAGGGGTTACACACATCAGCCTAACACCTGCACCATAGTCACCAGTATCATCAGAACCATTAAAGTGGTTACCTCATCTTTATCCATCACTGGAAAAAAACTGTGTTCCCAGGAGAGTTTTCATACTGAACCAAGAGGTTTTAGATTTAGACAAAGGTACTGAGAAATCCTAAATCACCTCTTAAGTACCTCTCAGATCATGTCTACTCAAATCACAGAGGTTTCAGTAAGAAATGACAGCTAAATAGATGGTGTACAAAGAAATGTCTTCCCAAGATAAGAATCTGTACTCCTTAATGTGATATCTCCAATGATAGATAAGCAAGAATGTAATCAAATTGTTATATATATATACATATATATATATATACACATATATACACACAAGCAGAAATGTAAACATCAGTAACAGTCTGTAATATGTGAGTGCTAGAAAACCAGTCACAAAATGGGAAGATCGAACAGAGACCCAGAACGAGCTTGAACTAGCTTTGTTACTTACATAGACCTGGTAAGGTGACTAGACAGAAGCTATTTTACACCGTTTAGATATGCAACATAATTTGTGTTGGCAGAATTGAGAGTAAGCTACGAAAAGCAGGCCGTTAGAGATACAGTCACCAAAAGTTCTTTTCAATTTTCTTCAAATAACTTCTAGATAGTATTGGTCTACTTTCCACTTGGCTGGCAACCTAGTCTTAAAAAAAAGCTGAGGAATTTTAGTCAAAGAAGGTTCTTGTATTTTAGAAGAAATAGACAGAGGTGGCAAAAGGTATCAACCAGTCTAGTATTTGGCACAGAAGAAATCACTCCTGAGATCAGCCTTTCTCTTGTGACAGACCTTGCTGCAGACTATAACCTACAATAACTATAGAATCTCATATAGAAGGTATTTATGTTTTTCCCTGTCTAAACGTGAAAAACATTTAATGCATAGTCATTGTGAAATTGCATTAAACTTATTATCAACATGCCTCTTAACATGTAAAGAGCCAGCACATTGCTAGTAAAATTTCAGCCTCTGGTGGAAAACAGATGTGTTCAATTTATTGGCAGGAAAGATTTTATGAAGAGGTACAAAGATAGGAAAGAGTCGAGAAAAAAACTCCTTTTTGACTTTGAGGTCATAAATGGTGTGTAAATTTAAGACTGTGTAACTGTAACTGTACATATGCTTATTTAGTACTCTGAACCCGAAAGTATAAAAGGGAACAACTAATTTTGATTAAAAAAAGACTCTCGATATAAGCTAGACATTGACAATAAATCCAATTATTCTGACAAGCTTTAGTAATTCAAAATTGGACCTAACAGAAATTTGATGAGTGCAGTTTAAGCATCATAGCTGAAAGAATACATAGAGGGCACAGTACCTGTAAACTGTAAGGACAATTTTAAGATATCACACCAAATGATAATGCAATGATTTTCTTTGATGCAATCTAAGTACTAATCATCCATTACAAGCAATGTACTGTTGGGTACAGTATATTTATAATGTTGTGAACAACATAAACACCAAGGTAGATTGTGGGCAATCATATTCAGACTTTGGGTTCTGGATAGGACAATTTTGCTGTACTATCTCTTGACTAGAAATGCACCACTGATTTCGGTGTTGCTCCTGTTGTATTGGAAACTTCAGTGATTAATCTGATATGGAATTGAATCCAAAAGATGTGTAAGCAACAGGCTCATAGTAACAAAGAAGACATGTTTAAGGAAGAAGCTAGAACCAGAAATTCTACTATAACAAATTTTACGCAAAATTGTGACATGTATATAGAAAAATAACACCACCACCACCACCAGCCAAAAATATGTTCAGATATACTAATTTATGGACATAAGTAAAACTAAAGAAACAAGAACGCTGGGATGATTACATACTGCTGTATATGGATGAAACTCTTCTGTTTGTCTGCAATATATATATCAAAAAAAAAAGAAAAAAAAGAAAAAAGAAAGAAAGAAAGAAAAAGAATGTGGGGGTTTTTTTATTAGAGTAAGTATGTATTCATTTTTCAGGAAGTGAGAAAGGGTCCTTCAAAAATAGAAATTACGCAAAGACCAAAAATGCATATGTGGCAAGGTAAAGGGCCCAAAATATATCAAAGTTGCTGTATTAAAAACATAGTTAGCCTGGAAAGCATAGGCTCAGGCACAGCTAAGCTGTGGTGCAGAGCACTGTAAAACATGATTTTGGGTATGTTGTCTAGAGGCAGTGGTGCCATGGAGGCAAATGACTTGTACTTCCTTAAATACGGCCATCATTCATAGCCTGAAATACTAGAAGCTGAGATGTTTCTGCAGAAATTATTTGTAATAATAAAATAAATAAATAAAATAAAATAAAAAACCATAAATGTCAACATTTGTAAAATTTCCCCACAACCGGCTACAAAATAATATTCTTGTCACAAAAAGAGTGCAAAGCTAGGACTTCCATTGTCTGATAAAGTCTCCTCTTCCAAAAAGAGAACGAAAGAGCAATTTCAGGCCACTACCACCAAGATCAATTAAATAAGACAACTAAAATAAATAAAATTGGTGAATGTTACTTTACAGTTTCCAGGCTAGAAAAAATAGGTACATGTCCATGGTACACACAGAGTACACTTTTTAATCGGGTAGTTGAAGTTTGGAACTAAACATACTGAAAAATAAACTAGCCTTTATTTCCAACAGGAAATTTGAATAGGCTGACACTTGACCCAGTCAAGGCAGAATTACTGAAGTGATTTGGATTTTCAGAGTAGGGGAACAAGGATTAAATCAGCTTTGAACTTTCTTTATTCATGGCTTGCTGGCTGTCTAATATCAAAAAGCAGCAAAATATGTACAAAACCCTTTAATTTTGATAGCTTTTGACCAACACAGAGAAGACTTCTTTTTATGTAAAGTATGTGTTCTTCAAATAATACCACATAACATTATCAAATATAAAAGTAGACCCATATAGGAAGAAGCTTTCAGAAGTTCACATAGGTCAAAATGCATTACTTACAGCACAACGTTAAAGGGAAACCTGTTTTTTGTGTCTGAATCCAATGCTTGAATTCTAGACTGATCATAGGTTCCCAATATATGAAAGTCTGTGAGAATAGTTGGTCAATACTTTTCCCTGTCCTCCGATAGAGGACATGAAGAGATGGACTCGGTTTTCAGGGAAAGATTCACATTGACTACCAGGAAGGCATGAAAAAGAAATTCCCCCTAGAAAAGAACTAAAGCAATGGAAGAGATGATCTCAACCCGCTGAACAATCTGTTACCGAATGTTCTTCAAACCCACTATACAGGTTCTGTATAAGAGAACTCTGCTAAAAGCATAGCTAAGTAAACACTTAAGCCTCCTTCAACCCTTTACTTTTTTGATTCACAAAGAGTTTCAATGTTTGGAAAAAACCTCAAGTAACACCAACAGACTTACACCTAAATACCAATAATTTTTGTTATAAGAAAAATGAATGCTCATTAGCTTTCTACCTCTCTCTCTCTCTCTCTCTGTATATACATCTATCTCAGGAATAAAAGATGCATTAAACTAACTGCGTAAAATGCAGCTGGAGAATACACAAAACAGTCATTGTGCGGGTTTTACATATTTTGCAGCTTCATTTTTTTTCCAAACTGATTTATCCACAGTGCATCTACATTAAGATTCCTTTTGTGTTTCTATTGCTCCATAGTGTATTTATTTCTCACCTTGTTGTTTACAGCATATGAGAAAGGCAAGGCAGGTGTTGCACGTAAGGCTGACACTCCGACAGCCATAAGCTGCTCTCTGGTCAGCAGCTGTTTTCATATGTGCACGAGGTAAAGTATTCCGATTAGAAAAGGTTTCCAGAGAGATTCAGAAGTAAATTAAAGAAGCTACCCAGCTGGTGATTTTAACAAATAGGTTAAAAATAATGAGAAAGAATAATCAGACACAGAATCTCATTGGAGGTATTTTCTGATTTTCTTAAGCAAATAAAGTATGCATTTTTAAAGCAAAATAACAGGCTAGTGTCCAGAATGAACTTAAAAAGTAATTTACTGCTTCTGTGATCTAAAACAGAACACATCATAATGCTTTTATTATGGGGTATACAGGGCTGGGGGTAGGGGAACATAACAAAACTCCAAATTTTTCTCAAATGGATGCAGATGAGGTTTCTAGAATACAAAGTATGTTCTACCAATAAATTGATATGAAATAAAAATTGTCAGAAATCTAATTAAAACAAGTCAAATGTGTAAAAATGAAAAGAAATACAAAACGTGCCCAAGCAATTCTTCACCAAATCGAACGGCAAAAAAAACAAACAATCCAAAAAAACCCCGAATAAACAAAACTGACTAGCATTCGCTATTATTTCCTGTGTAATAAAAGCATGACTTAATTTTTCATCTTGAGAATTCCTGTTGCAGTTAAATTGTGCCCTAACACACGGCACCTTATTAAGGAAAATAGTACTGGGTCTCTAGTGGACAAGTCAAACGTGGGCCAGCAGCGCGTCCTTGCAGCAAAGGACGTTAGGCAATGCTCGGACTGGATTAGTAACAGTGCAGCCTGTTGGTTTATGGAAGCGAGACTGCTTTCCTCTCTTCAGCCTCTGAGGCCACATCTGGATATTGTTTCAGGCTCCCAGTACAGGAAAGATATTGTCACATGCGAGTGGAACCACTGGCGGTCCACAAAGTTGGTCAGGTGGCTGAAGAAGACAACATACAAGGAGATGCTGAGAGGGCTGGGGTGTTTGGGCTGTTCAGTCTGGAAAAGCAACGATCAGAGGACGCAGAGAAGATGGAGCTTGAACTCTGCTCAGGGGTGTGCAGATAGGACAAGAGGCAACGGACAAGTGGAAATGTGGGAAATTCCCTTTATATATTAGGAAAAAAAAAGGGGTTAGAGCTTTTTGTTTGCTTAAACCATGAGGGTGGTTAAATACTGTAACAGGTTACCCAAAGAGGTTGTGGGATCTCTGTCCTTGGAGATGTTAAAGAATCGACAGAACATGACCCTCAGCAACCTGACCTAATTAGACACATTTGGAGGAGGTGCTTGGACTAGATGACCTATGGTGGTTCCTTCCAACTTACATTATGACTCTACTGTGCTGCTAAGGAAATATCCAAACACAATTTTCCAGCATGCTCCAATTCATTGAGGACTTAAATATGTTTTCTTTGGTCAGCAAAACTAATTATCTTCCTACAGATTTGTGTTTCGTACTAAATCTCTTCCCTCCATCATAAAAATTCCCATATCCCTTGCATCAAACACCCACTGGACAAGAGGAACAACACATACCATGGTTAGACAGGAGCTGATTTTCTAGCTGGTATATCTATACTGACCAGAGAGCTAGCTGCTTTAAAACAGAATACAATTATTTTTTTTATTTCCACTCCCCCCACCCCAACCCCACCCTAGACAGTTACTACAATTATCTTGCCACTGCTGCTTTCATGGAATTCTGTCCACTGAATATCTTGAAGACCTCTAACCTTTTGAGAAATGCTCTTGAAGTTATCGGTTCATAAAATCCAAGTGATGGTGAAAAGACAGACAGTGCACGTAGCCTCTTAGGAAACCACGTTCAGAATTGCTGCTCGCTAATACACAAGGCAAGCAGCTTGAACTATCGCTCCACTTACTCCTTGTACTTTCTGACATCTAGTATTGACTTTGATTTAGAAGTGACCATTGTGTTTCCATACAAGAAAGAGTAAGATGTCCAAGGGTAAGATATTTCCTTACTCTTTCTTTTGCTCCTGTCAAAGGCCAGGAATAAATCCTTAGCCAACAAGATTGGTCTGGCAAAACCAAGTTAGATGAAGAAACATGAAGAGAGTATTACCAAATTGCTTTAAAAACAAACACCCATTCAAACCAGATTGTGTTAATTCACCAAGTTTAAGCAAATCATTTTTCCACAGTGCAGGCAGTGATAGTCTCCAGGATTACCGTAGAACTAAACGATTCTAAGTGAGGCAGCCGATTGCAGATCAAAATGTATAGGTATGGAGGAAATTCCGTTTTCTTTAGCATATTCATGCTACTTCATACTTCTGGTTATATTTTTCTATTTTACATGTGTACATGGTACAGTTACATGGCATTCACTGGCTGGTCAGCAGTTTACTTCAGCATTTTGAAACTGCATAAAACCATTTTTATTAGGAATTGATCTCCATCAGGAAAGAGGGATACTTTCTGAGAGAAACATAAAATATCCTTTTTGCTTTTAATGCTTGTCTTACATTCCTACTGCTTCCTCTACCGTTGGTACATTACTCCAAATTACCAATTTGAAGAAGGTAATTTATTAGGCAAATATTTGCATAAGTCCCCCACACTTCACAAGATGCTCATTTAAATTTGAGACTGCCATTTTAGACTGAGAACTGTTCATTGAACTGGAGATTGAATCTTTCCAGACTTCTCCACTGGTCATAGAAAAGCTTTGCTTTGCTTTCCTCAGAAGAGGCAAAGAGACAGACATCGTTCATCTGGCAGCTGGTTTCCCTGTTGGTAGTATACCGTACAGACAGTTTATCATCAGGAATAATAAAAATATTTAACTTTCATATTATAAATAAAATTGCCACTTCAGGACAAGCACTCTCCGGAATGCTTTTATTTAACAAAAAGCCATAATACGAATGAAGGTAAGCACGGAAGAAAATCAAAACTAATGCAAAAGCACCAAGAGTATGTGCACCAGGAGAATCCATTAGACTTGAGCAACTGAGAATTTCCAAAAAGAAACATGAAAGAAACTGGAGAAAATGAACTAGAGAAATCCTTTATTTATTACTATTTATTTATTTATTATGGGATGTGTGTGTGTATGTATGTGTGTGTGAAAACCCAGATTTAATTTTTTTCTCCTTACAAGCTTCCCTTCCCATTTTTTTGGTAAGGAAATTGAGGAGTAATCCAGGTTAAAAAATAATATTGGCTAAATTTCTGATATAGTAGCAATTTGTCAAAAAAGATCACTTGTCCAGTAACAGTTTTCACCTGCAACAGTTTTGTTTGGTTTTGATTAATCAAGTTGTGAACCTAACAATAAACTAACTCTGAACTCTGTATATGGCATTTGGTTACAGACAGCATTACTGTAGCAGAAAAAAAGAGAATTAAATCTTAAAATTCAAAACCATTTTCTGGTTTTAAAATGTATTTGGAATTATATGAATATTTGCTGGCTACTTTTGTTTTTTTTTAATTTAATTAAAAATATAATAATAAATTTTAAAATGCTCTAGAAATGAAATTATTATCGAAAAGCGGGTAACTATTTACTGGAGGATGAAAATGCATCGATGTGTCAAAATTAAATCTTTGAAAACTGCATATTTTTGTTTTGATGTAGACCAGCATACTAATATAGGTTATTGCACCTGTTTTATCCCCCCAGTATGAGCTATTCTAATAACTTGACAGCTTAATTTCCTTTATCTTGTTGAAAAGCAACTGTGTTACGGGTTATTTGCTGAGCTTGTACTTCAGAGCATGCTCAAAATTTGTATACAGGGCCCTTATTTCTCTTGCCAGATTGCTTTTTAGTATCAAATGTACTTTTAATGCTGGTTTTATGTTTTTCAAATGTTGTAAAAGCCTGGAGAATCATCAGGGTCTTCTAATATGTTCTTATTAAAATTCTTTGGAATTGTTTTGCTGTTGAAATACATTCTGCAAGTGATCCATCAATAGAGATCTGTCCAAAACAAGAAAATCTTACATTTTTTGTTTAATTTTAATTTGAACAAAACATAACTTGGGTAGTGGCTCTGGCATAGCACAGACTGAACAGAACACTAATTCTGCCGTTGTGGACGTACTGGCTTTTTAGTTTCCTTCTCATTCTGCTGCCCTCTCGAATACTCTGTCAACAAAATTAATAAGTAATTAATGTCAAGGTAGGGTAGCCTGGTGAGAGTGATCCAGAGCAGAGAAGAATCAAATGATACTATCCTTATGAGAGCCTACATCACAAAACACAAATTCATCTACTGGAACAATTGCCTAAATTATGCTTATTTTGAAGTTAATGGAATGGTACAATATACTATTCAGTGCTAAGCTCTTGCAAATGCAGTGAGACTTTACTAAATGTTTGTTTCCAGTTCTAATTGCTTGCAATTTGTTTCTCTTTTCTCTCTCTCTCTCTCTCCTTTTTTGCTTTTTATGGAGACCTATTTGAATTGGTTTTTACATCTTTCGTTATATTATCATTATTACATTTGTATGCAGAACTCTACATATTATAAATGCATGTAACATAGACAAGAATACTTACACATTTTTCTATTCAGGCTACAGAAGCGTTTTGTTCAACATATCCAGCCAGTCTCTCCTGCCCTCAAGTGTAAGTAGGCAGACAGAAAAATAACTTAAGGCTTTTCCTGTGTTCATTATATGGAAGAGTCAGGTCACATCTCAACAAATTATTAGAAACCAGTTTTAATAAATAGCAGTTAAAGAGAAAAAAAACCCACACAGATTATTTCTTTTTAACTATTACTTAAGAAATGGATCGAACAGTAAATATCTGATCATACAGGTTATTTCTGTTCCTAGTTATTATAATTTTACTAATTTAGAACATAGGTTCTCTAAAAGCAACGTTCACATTAGAACTGTACCACATAAAAAACAGTATCAAGAAACCTTCTAAACAGAAATTGAAATAATTTTTAACTTTGTAATTCAGCTCTTGCTAAGCAATTTGTTGTAATCTTTGTAATCCATGATGTTAAAATACACATTTACATCATTTGAAAACAGCACATACTGTCTCCTTTGCTTCTGCTGTATGCAGGGGGATATCTAAGGTCTGCAGTGATGATCTGACCATATAAATTGTCACATCTGTGCTCCTCTTACTAATGCATTCCCATTACAGAACTCATTTTTAGGATTCTGAAATGAGCCTTAAGAACTTATTGAAAGTAAAAACTCAAAAAGAAAGTAGTCTAGACCCAGATTTTTTTGCTTATATTTTATCTTGGTACTCTGAAAAAAAAAAAAAACAACAAACTTTGCTTAGTTTTTTTTATTTTGGAAAAAGGAAATGCATGCTTAAACAACGCAACCACACTCCCTAATATAACATTATTGAAAGTAATAAATAGCTAGTTTTAATTTTTAGAAAATAGAAGTGTTCTTGGATACACGATTGAAGAACAAAGGTGGTAGCAAACCTCTGCCTCTCAAGATGCAATGTCTTCCTGTCCCTATGACTGAATATGTGTCATTCTTCTCTACTACTCTCAAGCTTCTACAGCTACGGCTTCCCGCCTTTCTATGTTTTTCATGCTGAAGTTTAAGGAGTAGAGGTAAGAGGCAAGAGGCAAAGATGAGATGAAAAAGGGATTCTGTGAGAGGAGGAGGGAAAGGGAAACATTTTGGGTTGAAATATATTCTTGGCTGTAGCATTCGGAACAAGCTTTTTTACTATTATTCCTCTGGTTATCTACATACCATTTTTCCTTCTTTTTGGTGTTCTACTCCAATATGGACAAACGGTGTCCCCCCTAGAACTCGACTCTCAAGGGAAGACAGACAAAGAGCATCCAGGCCCACAGTTTAACATAGTAAGATGCATCTCGCAGTAGAGATAACATTGGGAACAACTCTCTGAAGAGAAAGAGTGCATTTGTTTTGTTGGGACTTGCTTGTTTTGGGTTTGGTTGGTTTTGGTTGGTTTTTTTTGTTTGTTTGTTCGTTTGTTTTTTGTTTTGTTTTGTTTTGTGGGGTTTTTTTTTCCCATCTAAGCATTGAAATTTGAAGTTTCTCAAACTTATATACATACACAATTAATATACACACACGATATATATATACCTATAGCCACCATTTCTAATACTGAAAAGATCAATAACTACTAATGAAGAAAATGGAAGTGATAGCTCTTCAGATCTTCAGAGCAGTGACTTAAAGTTTTCAATAAGAATACAAAGGAGTAATATGATCACATGTTTTAACATTTATTTAAAAGAAGAAAGGAGCAGGCATAACGTTATTTGAAACAGACACTTTTACGTGGCTATACCTCTGTTTAATATAATTTCCATCGGGTAAATTTTCCACATGCTGCACTAGCAGCAGTAACAGCTAGTTGGAAGCAACTCAGCATCAAGCTACTGATAGGTTGCTGCTAACAAGATGCCCAATACATGAAGTTTCTCATGTATGTTGCTAGATTTTCTCGTAATAAAGATATGCTTCTCCTGAAATCTAAAACAAGTATTAGTCAGTATGGAGTCAAAATACTGTATTTTAAAATTATTTTTCCAGAGGCATTATAGATTATGTAAAACTGTGTCTTCCACCACCTCTGCTGCAGTTCTCATTTTCTCCCTCATGAGCTGCCCAATATCTGGCAGCTCATGCCAATCCTCTGCCCTGCAGCTCAGAAAGCTGCTCTAGTTCAAAAACATAGAGAGGGCCCAACACAGTGGCTCTGGGGGAAAAAAAGGAAGGTAAATGGCGGTGCATCAGACACAGTCGTCAGTTTTTTGTATGACTTTTTTTCCCTAACCTCCATTATTCGAATAAAACATCATCATCAATTGGGCATATGAGTCTAAAAGAACATGTAGCAGAGATTTGCTGTGAGACCAGTGGAAAGGGCCAGGAAGTTAATCCAACACAAATACCAGCTCATCAAATAACATGCTGTGGGTTCTTGCTTCCTTTGTTTCACAGAATGTATCAAGTGAAGCAAAAAAAATTAAAATAACTTTTATTTTGCCATTTCAGTTCTCATCTAAAATCTCTCTCCCCCTCTCCAAACTGTTCTTACTTCAGATGCAGCTTTAATTACAGTGCAACCATTGGCACTTCTTCCATAATCACAGTACTGCTGCAGTGGTATAAACAGCCCAAATGTCAGAAGGCTTGAGAAGATTTTGGTCAACACCTGCCAAAGAACATTAGAAGCTGCAGTGGAAATTGTGCAAAACCATATTGCCTATTTGACATCCCATCTAGGTAGCTTCCAATACACTGAGCAACATGGATTTTAAAAGAAATATATATATATATATATATATGAGTTAGTATACAAATTATCTCTTTAATAATACAATACTGACTGCCAGCTTTTGTGATCTGTCTGATAGAATTGATTGATCGAATGCTGAAAAAGATAATGTATACTTTTAAGCATCAGTAAAATAAATCAGGCAATCCTTTTCTCATCAGCAACCTGTTACCTTCAGCTTTTACAACAGGAACACATGCTTCCATGAATCAGAATAGAAACCAACTAATTCAGTATGACACAAGAGTTTTTGTATAAACCAAATTCATTTTCCAAAACACTCAAGATTCACTTCCTCTAATTACTGAGAGTTCTTTTCATACCTTTAGAACTAACATATCAGCTGAAGACATTTATGTCTTACATGTAAGTGAAGGCTTCGGAATATTAGTTACACTGACACCTGAAATGAATGCTGCTTCTAACAAGACACCTGCATTTACATTTCATCTGCTCTCTAAACTTTACTTCATCAGATAGGAGCTGAAACTGACTGTACTTAGGAGATGTGAATTTATTTACCACTCAGGCTTCCTACTGATATGTTCATCTAAATTTAAACTAACTTCAGTATGGATAAGCAGGACTCATTAGTATTTTTAAAACTTCTTTGTCTAGCTTTGCTGTAGAAGACTTCTCAAACCACCCAAAAAAATCACAGTTGAGGCAAACAAATAAAGATTAGAAAAAGAAAAAAAGATTAAAAAAGAAAAGCACAAACTTAGCTAATGCTAAAGGACTTCCACTGAAGAAAAAGATATTATTAACTTTCCTGGATTTACATTTAGGGTTTTAAAAATACTACAGCAAAAGGTGGTTTTTCCTAGTAAACGATCCCCAGCCTCTCTCATTTCTGCCTGTGTATCCTCTTAATGTATTAAAAAGACATGGAAATTTTACATTAATTTGACTTCTGACTTTCACAGTAATGGCATGGAAACAGCAGCAATAGTCACAGCATTGCTCCCTGATAGCAAATATGAAATATTTGCAGATCTTGGAAGTTACTCCTTGTAAACATGTGCAATGGCCACACTAGATAGCTAGCAGCCTTCCCCTTGAAGGCTGAGAGACTGACTATCATGATCTTATCTTGATCGAGAGACTTCCAGATTGAGGGTGAGCCAGATCTCTGGCAGTTTCTGCACACTCTTTAACTGGAATAAACCCCTTTCCCTTGCCAGCAGGCACTGTGCTACACTTCTTGCAGCTGTCTTATCTAGTCCAGATTATAAGAAGCCTTTTCATGAGTTAGGCAGGGTAGCAATTTGGAAGCTTTCTCAAAAGCTTGAACTTGTAGACCCTCTAAACACGGCTTAATGTTTATAAATGACACGTCTGAGTAACTCAAAGCCTCTGGAAGAAGCTTTCCGATCTTTTTGTTAGAGAGACAGTTGCTTTTTGGTGTCTGGCTACAGGAAAGTGAGCAATTGACTTCACAATCTGGAATGCTTATGAAAGGGGTTTGTAGCACAGGACAAAAGCCTCAAATATATGATTTTCTTTTAAATATGAACTCCCAATATTTTTTTTGTCACCGTTGCTTAGTTATTACCTTCAATAATACTTTAAAAAAGTAGACACAACACTTCATATTAAAGCTGTCACTGAATTCAGCGTTGTACTCTGCGAACCACTGATCTTTGGGCATCTAACTTTGGATTTTTTATTTATTTATTTATTTAAAAATTAATTCTTTAAAAACAGGTTTTATTTGCACATTATCAACAAGAAAAAAAAATGGTAAAGCAGGGCCAAGCCTCATTTCTGTGAGCAAATTATTACAGCTGCTGGTATTTTCCTTTGCTAAAAACTAAAATGCCCTTTTCCAAGTTCAAATCAACCTTTTAGTACACAGGTCATTGGAATTGTAGACTGGTATGAATCAATCAGCATAGTAACATCCATGCAGTGTGGTGCTGAGGTAACAAAGTCTATTTGTCTTGTTTTCGATCGACATCATGTCACTTAGGACTTTTTGGACAGGAGATAAACAAATACCTACCTTTACAGTGCCCATATAAACTCATGAGCCACCACATCAAATGCCATCAATCTGCCACATGTCCCAGTAAGGAACCTATTCACTAACATTCTGGTCCTCTGGCTTTAAAAAAAATGAATAAAAAACTCAACAAACCTAGAACTCTTCTATTTTGCTTATTATACCATATTTTTAATTAGTATTTTATAATATCTGTGTTAGGAAAAATGCAATGATGAGTGATGATATTAATGAAAACTGAGCTCAGCAAGAAAAAATCATTAGTATTACATAACATATTATAAAGGCTTAGCCTTCATTTGCCAACTTTCAGTCAGCAGTGCGCATTAGAATTTTAGCTGGTAGTTTTGACTAGGTATCGAGAGTAGTAATTTGAAAAAGACCCAGATAAAATAGTTTGTTCACTGCTAAAGTATTTCTTATATTTTTCAGTACGAGAGAGTATGATTTCCAGGACTCCTGTGCTCCAACCTATGTACATGAAACATTGAGTATCTTCTACCAAACTGTACTATTACTAATATTTCATAGTTTCTAACTGTTAGTGCTAGAGGCTTCGTCTATACCACATCATGCATATTTTGCTCAAATGTCTGTCATTTCTAATGCTGAATCTGCTCTTGCAAATCATCTTCCCCTTTTTCCCACCTTTGTGTGTACTGGGTACTAAATCATCTTTTTAAAAGCAATTTAGGAAATTAATTGTCACTGTTTGGTTATTTGAGAGGTATCTCTTTATTTAAGCCCTTCCTGACAGATGGTGCCTAAGCTGAACTAAACCAGTTCAGTGGCTGACCAGTTATAGTCTACACAGGAATTAAGTAATTAGAAAAACAAACAAAAGACCCTGTGGTGAGCTAGTCACAGCAATGACACAGGCTTCTGTGGTTTGCCCAGGAACAATGAGGAAGAAACAAAGGGAACAGTTTACTTTGATCATGGAAGTTCCCCTGTGTCATTTTGTGCGTTTTCTGTTTGAGTAATGGAACTGGTTCCAGCAGAATTTTGTAAACTTCATCTGTCCTTTCTTGCCTGGACAGACAGGCCTGCAGCTTACGGCCATCAATGGCACTGAAATTCTGTTTATGGCATCCTGTTTTCCATGATGCTTTCTTTACCAAAGCCATTGTTGAAAAAGAGCAAGTCTATAAAACCCAAAATTGGTGTATCATAGTCTCACTTCTTTTCCTTCTCCTTCTGTAAACTATTTGATCTAAATTTAGTATTTGGATTTGACATAGTCACTTTCAATCCAGTTATTAGAGAGCAATTACAAAGTGTAGTTTACTGTTTTCTACAAAAGAAGGATAATACTTTAAAGAGGGTTCATTACACAGTGCCTAGGGTTACCTCTGAGGAGAGGACATCGAAGGCAGAAGGTAGACAGAGATTATAGAAAGAATGAGATAGCTGTGGATTGGTCTAAATGGCTACATCAGGGCTGCACTTCTGAAAGATTTACAAAAGATATACTCACCACAACAAAAGGGTCCTGTAATTGTATTCGCCAGCATTTAGCAATTTTAACTCACAATAGGATACTGTCAAAGAAAGTGGTCATATCCAATATATCGCAAGAGATATTAAAAATAAAAATCCCTTGTTTGTGTGTTTGCATGCATACATGGATGCTTGTTAGGTTTGAGGTATTTTCAATAGAGAAAGGGAGAAAGGCACGTCATAAGCTTATAACATGCCTTCAAAATTCTACTACTTACCAAAGGGCATGACCCATTTCTCTGTATCTATTTTACTTATCTTCAGTACTCCAGGTGTCTTATCAATTGCTTTAGGCTTTCTATATCACCTGGTATACTATTCCTGGTATATTTTTTTGAAAATAAGGTTTAGATGATTTCCTCTTCTTTTTTGTAACCTAAATCCAGAACTGCCACAGTAGTTGAAAATTTTTTGAATAACTAAAAATGTTCATGGAAGTAAATCTACTGACTATTTAAATGAAATGAGAAAATTAATTTTAAAGATGTTTTAAAAATACAAAATTATCTCTAGCAGATTTACTGTACCAACTATCAGAAGCTTTATAAACATGATCTAACTCTGCTTGTAGGTTTGGAGCAAGAACTGAAAGAGGAAAATAGAAGGTTAAGTTCATTAACAGTAACATTTTTTCTGCTTTTGTTTGGCTTTTCTTGAACTGCTTCTGAATGGAAAGGTTTAAAGGTAATCCTGAGTAATTCTGCTACTTATTTACTTGAAGAACAAGCAAAATATTGCCCGTAGTAGTATGACTGTCCTGTTATACATATAACTATCTCCACATAAAATTACTGAGATTATTTCTAGATACTGCATCATTCATTCTTGCCTCAGAATCAGTCTGCGCTGCAGTGTAACAAGCCACCCTAGCCCAGATTCACTTAATTAACTCCAGTGCCAATAGCCATCTCCTTTAAGCAGCACAGACTTCAGCACTGGATGAATTCAGCCCTCTTCTTGCCAGTGCAAGTCAGCCCAGTCTGAACGTTTTCTGCTATAGCTACATGAATATTTGTACTCAAATAGCTTAAGACTACAGGATGACCATACTTTAAATATCTTATGGGCACCCTTTTATTTGGTGCCCATACACATTTCTGACCTCAGCTTTCAATGAAGCTACTTCACAGCATTAGATGACTAATTAACTGCATTCAGATACACTTCAAATCCCAAAATATTCAAGTTAGGAAATTTCAAAAAGCAACTAAAGCACTTGTATGCTTATTACATGTTTCATGGCTCACCTAACCAAGTTGCAAAGTGGACTGAGACTGATGTTTGCAGACTAATGTATTCAGTAAGGCTTATACAATATTTGTATTACTCCATCTGAACAGACAACCTTCCCCTGCTACACTGTGTGTTTTTGTGCTGAAACATTAAGAGCAGTTAGGAAGTATTTCTACTTTTGTATGAATAGTTATTGTACTTATTTAAGAACAATAACCAGTACAATTTTTAAACAGCCTGCAAAATAAATGAATTATAGAAATTGGTGAATTACGAAGTACAAAGCAAAAAGTTAACTGTCAGCTTTAGGATCTCTAAATATACAGTAAGGTAGACTGGGAAATTATTGTCAATATTGAGGCTATATTAGATAGGTAAAGGAATTCAGTTTCATGAGTTCTGAAGCTTTAGCTTGCTAGAGTTTTTAAATATTAAAGTTTCTTTACACTTTAGCATGGTTTAACAGTTTTTTAAATTACTTGAGTAGTATAAAAACCCTGAAAGAACAAAAATAAAGCTACAGTGCTCCCACAAGCCCTTTATGAAACTCAGAGAGGGAGTGCATTGTTTTTAAAACAAGGAATTCTTTGGTCCCAGTCTGACTTCAACCTCAGCTTTCTGTAGCATGCTTCACTCACCATACATGCAGAATGCACTTTAATTTCATCCTTGGGTTGTACACACATATTCTTGGTATTTTTAGTAGCACTTTAAAAGTATAAAATCTATTCCCTATGCCCTCATCAATTTGAAATTACCATTTTAAGGCTGATTAAATAAGGATTAGTGCCAATGTTCCACTTATTAGTCTGTGTCTTCAGCTGGAACTGATGATGTAGTATTTGTCAATAACTAGTTCACAGCCTTAAACTCCACAAAAAGAAACCTCTGCAAGACAGTCCATCTGTCAGAAGATTTTGTAGCTGGTTCTCATGTAGAAGAAAACCATCTATTATAGGATGATACAAGATGAAAGTGGCATGTATCACAGCTGTTTGATTACTACCAGGAAGATGACTTGCATCCCCCTTACAGCCCTGTATCAGAATCCAACATTGATGGATTGAATTTCCCTTGCTTTAGCATGATGATGGATTACCTCAGCAGTATGTGTAAGAAAGGTAAAGTCTGGTCCAAAATTAGCATCAGGACTAAAACATTCTGGACTAAGTTGTGATTTCTGGCAGATCTGAATAGTCAGGAAAACATCTTGAAGACCTTTCAAAAGTCTAAAGGATGAGATTTTGTAGCAGGTTCTCATGAAGAAGAAAACCATCTATTATAGGATGATACAAGCTTAAAGTGGCATGTATCACAGCTGTTTGATTACTACCAGGAAGACTACATTCTGGGAATTCTCCAAAGAGATGCAGACCCTAACTACACACCCACCTGGAAGACACGGATCAGGCAGCCGGTTCAGAAGTTGAGTGAGTTTGTCCAGCAGGTCTGAATTCAAACACGCTCTACTGTCCAGAAACCCCATTTCAATCACTTGATAGAAACAGTATGTTCCAACTAACAAAACGTCATAGTATGAACTGAGATCTAAGTTACCCTGTTGGTCTGCTAAGTGAAAAACAAAAGTATCAAATCCAAGTTGTTAATTCAGTGTCACAACAGACTAAAAGAGGAACAACCAAGAAAACCTCTGATGATTTAAATCTTGGACTGAAACAACCTGTTTCACCAAAAAACTTGGCAATTATTATTACTTCACATATAATTACCACTACTACAGTATGTTCCTTAAACTTAAACTCCATTGTGCCTGCAGCACAATTTGAAGCATTTTGAGGTTCCTGGTGCGATGGGCCTACATGAGCTGTAGCAATACAGAAAACTTTGCCTGGACTCTGTTCACATAGCACTTGCACGTCACTGAGCACAACTAGTAAATTTAAAAACTTCTCTACATTATATTACATGATACTTCCTGTTGTAATTTTTCATAATATTTTGAAGGACTTATCAAGATAACTACATTATGAGGTAAGGTTCAAAGAGCAGGGAACATAAATTAAAATGATTTTAAATATCCAGATTTTATTGAAATCCCCAGCTGTACTCAGTTAAACAAATTTACCTTTCTGTCTAGAGCAGATGTATGCCTATGTTTTAATAAAAGCCTAAATTGAAAACCTTTATTTGTAATTGCTTTTAAATTTTAAGTTTCAGTTCATACAAAGCCACTGAAATGATAGGGTTGAAAAGTGTCCTATGGACAGTTTAACTTGGTGGGTGCTGGAACAGAGAGGATTGTTTTATATTAGCTGAGTTCCAGCTTCAGGTTATACTTTACTAGCATTAACATCCGAATTAATTAACAGACTTCTCTATATATAGGTGTGTGAATATGGAACTAGAGGAATTTTAGTAACAAATTCATGAACCCTTTGACTGAGGAACGATTTCATATGCAAGAGGCACTTAAGCAATTTTTAAAAGTGCAGAAGTAACATGACTTCAATAGTCATTGGGTCCCAATCTTCACCGAATCCTGAACAACCATGCTAAGGCACTAACACTATGTTGGAAATATGTTTTTCACAGCTAGGGCAAGACAGCAGCAGGAGTCTCCTACAGCCAGGAGTCATCTCCATGTCTAAAAGGTAACACATTACTATGATCTGCAGGCCAGGTAACACTATGTATGAAGGAGAAATCCTAAAAGCATTATAATCCTCCTATTAATTGGTTTAATACAGATAAACATATATTGTAGAGATGGCATGGCAAAGGAAAGAAGCGTGCAATCCAGCTCACCTAATTTTAGGTGTCTTGCTCAGACAGCTAAAGACCCCCCTTTATATAGAGTCCATGGAGAAAACCCAGCATTTCTCTTTCATCCATCTGGCTGATTTTAGGCCCCTACTCAATATTGGGATGTTTGTTTCTTTCCATTGAATATGAAGGGATGGATAGTCTAGACAACTATATTAGCTGGCATACACATGACCTACAGGAGGAAGTAAGAAGTAGTACTGACAAGCGACTTGCTTTCATCCATATTACATATGCTTAAATACAACACTACTTAACTAGGCAGCACTTGACTACATACATGGTGTTTTTGATTTAACATCTAACTATATTGGTGGGACAAAAACTAAAATATGGTGGAATTTGGCACATTTAATCTAGAAATCGTTTTTTTTAACAGAAGTGTCATTGGTGAACATTTATAAAAAGGCACAATAATATAAACATTTCCTCCATCTCTTCTGCAACACCACGTAGTCTTACCACACGGTCTGCAAATTGCAGCATTCCTCAAGTTGTAAACCAATTACTGACTTAAGCACAGTATAAGACCTTTTCTGATCCAGATGCCTCTAAAAAAAATGGGTGCTACAACCTGCATGGAATATGAATACTCAGTTCTGAAGAGGGGAAACGCACTTGCTAATTGGTAGGTGTTTACTTAAACTCATATCTTCGTTTGTATCTAATCTCAGATTCAGAAGAGCTACCAAATAAAAAGGGTAGTTGCCTATATCCAGTATGCTGCTAAATGCCTTTTCAGCATTTTTAAAAGTCTGAATAGAAGAGCTAATACTTACAAATCGTCTACTATCTTGCATACTCCTGTGATAGGTTATAATAGTCCTGGGCTGCTGAAGTCTCCCAAAATGCATCCAGGTATGAAAACCTGTTCTGAAAAAGCTTTAACATAACTAAGCAGCCTATGTCCCATTAAGTAGAAGGAAGAATAACGTAAGAAGTAAAAAAAAATAATGGACATTTGAACTGTTCCAATACATGATAAAAGAAAAAGGGTAATGAGGACGTTACTACTGAGAAGTGACATAAATGAGTCCAAGAAAGTACTTTACCATCTATTAGGGTTTTCAAATCCAAACAGAACTTAAACTCAGTAATCATAACAAGTAGCTTTGTAAATACCAGACCTAATCAAGCCTGCTTTTCTAAGCATTATGTTCTAGAACTCCAAATAACCAGACAGTATTTTTTTTTTATGCTCAGATCAGACATTTTGCACTGCTTCTCTTCCCCTGTAACAGCAGAGGTAACAGCTTCACAAATGATAGAAAAGCAAATTTCAACAAGTCAGCTGACTTGCACTTTCACTTTTTTTCCTCTTTGACTTAAGTGTCACAAGTCTTCTGGTAAAACCAACTCAGTCTGGGTACCAGGTCCAACTCTCCAATGCCGGCCTGCCACTGTGCACGTTTTTCAGGATTGTGCTGTGGAGGCATGCTTACTCCAGCTGTTTGGTGGACAGACAGGTGAAGATCAACAGATTTGCGACAGCAGCAAGAATCAGACAAAATTGTCTTTCTAGGTTCTTCTTTCCCTCCCTCTCATTTCCCTTCCTTTGGCTTAGTCAGCCATCTGGGCAAGACACACTAGACCTGCTAGATGGCACAGAGCTCTTCATGGTAGAATACCAGGTAGCTCACACCATGCTCCCTCTCCTGCCCCAGTCAGGAATCAGCTGGTTTAATTTACAGTAAAAGCAAGGTGGTTAAAGAGCAGATGCTTGTGCAAATAACATGAAGCACCTGACAAACCATAACATTGGGGTTCTTTTTAATGTTTCCTTAGTTACAATTCTGATATGAGACGGAAAGCCAACCCTGACAAATCTGCATGTATTTCATCAAACAGGCAACAAATATCAAATCTCAGGTTTTTTTCAGCACCAGAATAAAACTTAATCAACACAGTATTTAGGATAATTTTCCTAGAGAAAATTTGATATTTGAAAGGGCTCATCTTGCAGTGATATTTGTCTTATACATCGTGGAAAACAGTGACTATGCTAACATATGCTTACTGCTGAAATCAAAATGTTCTGGGCATGTTTAATGGGGCAGCCCATATTAATTTTCCAGAAACAATGTCTTAGTTAATTTGGCTACATTCATACCAGTGATAATTCTAACAAAGGAAAAGTTCACAGACACTCTCCCTGAAATTGGAAGAAGCCACAAGTGTTAAGCACTACAACAGGATTTTTCAACAATCATAGCCAGCAAAAGTTAACAGTTATTAAAGGATGGTGAATGTGAACTTAAAGTGTATCTCAATAGGCATCTGATATATTAGAGGTTGAAATCTTGATTTCATCCCATAAGGATATTTTTGAAAAAGAAAAACAGAATAATTTGCTTTAACATACATCTCGCTTACATACATTTGTACTTTAATTTCCAGAAAAGATAAAAACAAACCTTGGAACCTTATCTACACTTTCCTCACTTCTATTTGACCATTTTATTTCCGTATCTTCTTACCCTCAGAAACTAAACCAGATGCTTTCAGAATCCATCAATGCTTCATGCTTCAATAACCTTTCCAGTATTCTTCCATACATTTATTACTTTGTGTAAAAATGTTTCACTCAACTCTATTTTTCTCAACCTTTCCTAATCTGTTTTGATTCCCCCTTTTCTTTTTTCTTCCTGCAAGAATAGAGTTCATTTAACATTAGCCATCCTCCCCTAAATATATAGTTTGCTAAAATCACTTTAAAATATATTAATCTTTTTCAGTCAAAATAAGCCTCTTAATCTTTCTTCATAAAGTAAATCTTTGAAGCCTGGTAATATTTTTATTTCTTCTCTTTGTCCACTGAAGAGAAATGATCTAAGAATCAGTACTGAAAATTTAGCCCAGGATTCGGTCTGAATATTTCTTCCAAAAGTAAGAATGCTATCTTTTGAATGTGGATAATGCTCAAGAGCATGACACACATACACCCCCACACACCCAGTCACAGTGCTATGTTCTTTATATTGATTTTGCACTGTACCAGGCAGGCAGAGAGAGAAAAAAACATTGCCATTTTCTTCAAAACTGCTATAGCCCATTACCTCTCATTTAACTATGTCATAGGTATGAAAAAATTAATAAAGGATATTCAGTAAAATTGTCCCTGTATCACCCTGCCAAAAAATACTATTTTATTCTTACGGGTACCTTCATTTTCAGCACTCCTTTCAGCTTTATTTCATCTTCAAGGAAGTTTCTGTAACCCAAGTATCTTCTAAAAAAATTAAAGATTACTATTTGAAAAGTCATAATGCAATTCGGTTAATCTAGAAGCAGCTCTAACATGACACATTTCCCCTGAAGCTTTAATTTGATGACATCGAATCAGAAGTTCCAGTTGAGAAACAGTTAACAGCAAAGGAGCTGTGTTTATATGCATGTTAGTACAACAGGTCTTTGATCGTGATCAAGCCCGTGGGCACTACCACTATATAAATATTAAATTGCATCCACAAAATCACATAAACAGGCAGTTGCTAAGCAAAGTATTCAAAAAGAAGAAATGCCAGACTCAAGGCAGCCTGTAAAATCCAGGGTTTTTATATTATGATACAATTCCCAATTAAACAGTAAAATATTACCTTTCACTACCAGGACTCCTGCATATTGCAGTAAATTGATTTCTGCCATATTCCACTGATGTATTTAAGGACTTCACAAACACCAAAAATCTATTTTCAAATTCCCTTTATGGAATTACAGATTATTCTTGAATCTGTGTTACAGTCCTGTTCAAAGTCTTGGTGTCTGGCAGCCAGGTGGAGCAACTGTAGGGAAATTCACTTTAATGCAACACTCTCAAGCTAGACCTAGTCAGTACTGAAAGCCTCCTTCATGAGCCACGGCCGTCACAACTAGAAATCCTCCAAGTCAGTGCTTATAAGACACCTGCATGATTAACTGCTTCTATATGTTGATTATCTCATTTTGCCTTCATTCATTCTCTATCTCATTATTTAATTGCAATGTCATGGATGATTTGGTCTTGTTTTAAATCAAATACCAGAAAACAAAATAATTTCAAGCACAGAGCATTCAAAAAAAAGTCTTACTGCAGAGCTTTCTTGAAGTTATATACTGGATGGTGAAAAAGTACTGTATCGGTCACAACAGATATTAACAGATTCATACAAATTCAAAGCAACTCAGTTTCCAAGGATTTTGAAATGTTTTAAAGTTGTACTCAATTCACCCTTCAAGAGCCACCTATAGACACAATATACCACCCTTTTAACCAAAGTTAAAAGTTGAAAGAAGCATAAACACACACCAGTAGTTCCACCACACCATATATTGTAATCAATATCACTTTAGCACTTAACTGTGCTTCAGTCATATTTCCATTTGCAATGTAGCTGTTGCTACATTGACAAAACACCAATACCAAACAAACAGGCAGTACCACCTACTGCTGTACTTCAGTTTGTTTGAGAATTTTTCTTTTTTTTTAGTATTAATTTCTAAAACAGGTTGTAACACGTGAAAGTGGTGTTACATTATGTTAACTAAACTGCTTTTATTTTCACTTTTGCTTTTATCTCCAAAGAAAAATGTACATATATGGGTACATTGCAAGAAATCAATTACTGTTGGGAACTAGCCAACAATTCTAAACTGAATGGAGGTAAATTCCATAAAGGGGATTAGATAAATGGATTTTGGGGTATTGATAGCACTTTCCCATCTGCTAATAGAGTTATGGATTCACACATTTTAAATAAATGAAAATAAATAAACAAAATAGCGTTGCTTTTCAATGCGTAATGAACTTACTGAAAAATACTTCTATCTTCCATTAGCTTAGATCTTCGCCATAATGCCTCCGGTTTTTAAACAGAATCAGAAGAATTTCAGTTGTGCGACTGAAGGTGTTATTGCTCCCAGCTATCTTGCAGAAAACTTGGAGGGACATGACTCTATCAACTGAGGAGGCATCAGAAGTGGATGTGAATCTGCTTCCCAAAGCCCCATTCTTAAGGTACATTACTCTGTATTAGGCAGTATGCTCCCCTGCAGCAGTAACCCCCAGGAAACAGGTAGCTGCTAGCAGTGGATGGTGGCATTTCACATCATCACTGCTAAAGCCATCAGAATAGACAAGTTAGGATCTTCAGTCATGGTATCAACAATGACACTGAGCTATGTTAACTTCCTGTCATCAAAGAAAGCAGGGTCAGGACCTAGTGACCCTGTGCTAGACATGGAGAGTCTGGGGTCTATGCTTGGGTCAGACGATAACCTCCAACACAGCTACAGACAGGGAGCCTTACTCCAACACAGCTACAGACAGGGAGCCTTACTTGATATTTGTTTTCTTCTCTGTCCCTCAGTCTTTCTAGTTTAGATGGGTTCAAAAATAGAACAGTTATTGTTGTCAAAAACATTTGATGAAAATGTTTAGTTAAGAAAAATGAACCACGGTTAAATTGGGCAAAACTAGTAGAGTTTATGTGGTGGGGAGTTGCTCAAGGAGGCCAGAAATCGCTTCATGCCAGTCGCAGCCAGCTCCAGCACTGGCAGAAACACGCCAATGTGTCCAGCAGTGCTGGCCACAGCACCCCAGCAGTCACATGTGCGAATGACAGTGGCTGCCACGGTGGCAGGAGACACATGGAAAGAGGGTTTAGAGAAAAACAAAACAAAACAAAAACATGAGTAGACATTCTGAAAGAAACTCCAGGAGACACACAGAGGGAAAACAACTTCAGTTAATGGTGATGCTTGGGGATATCTAACAGGTTCCCAGGGTACACAAGAGAACGAGAGACTCCAGAAGAGAGAAAGCGAAGGTAGATACCCAGGGGACCCTGGAGTCCTGTGTTCAGTCTGAGCACATTGTCACAGAAATCCTTATATTGACACATCCAGCTTCTCTCTCAGACCACCACCTCTCCTGCAAGGCACAGAAATCCCTTAACTTGTAAAAGTGAGCATGTGTGATTAAAGTGTTCAGGCATCATTTTCCAGAATTATTAATTGTGGTCTTAAACCACAACAGCAGCATACACCTCAAAATACATGGAAGTTCATCTTTTAGTATTGGTCAGATTATTTCTAGAGACATAGGTTTTCACTGCCATCCTCAACACAAAATGAGGAGATGTAACTGCTCCCATTTGAATTAGTTACTCTGTCTTGAAAAACACCTTTACCTGTATGGTAAATGCAGGGTTTCCATACTGAAAAGGCCTTTGCTCTGACACAATGATCATTCTGATGTCTTATGGGCTTGGGGTTTAATTCAGATACAATCATCTGGCAAGTTTCAGTTTTCTCGTGACAGATCCTGCTGGCGCTGTCATGCAGCTAACATGGGTGTATTCCCTCTAGATTTCAAGTTGTCTCTGGAGATCAGTGTGCTTGTATGCTTCACTGTTTAATATTATTACCTAGTGAGACTGACTATGTAGACTGAGTTTGTAGAACCAAAATGTGAATGTAATCCCTACCTGAAGCATGAACTCCCTATATACTGTATTCATTCAAAGAAAAAAGTTCTAAATTTTTCCCCCAGAAATTCTTGTATTTGAAGACCTAATTGGAAGAAACAGCATCTTTCCTAAATACTTATGGGTGATACACTAAAGAAGATTGATTTTAAACATTGCTCGGGGTTATCTCCTTTCAAACAGGAGCCAGGCCCAATGCTGTTGTGGCAGTGACTGAGTCCTAGAATCAGAGGAAAGTTTCCCATCACATCGAGGCCTGAAGGAAATAAGGAAACATTTGAGAGTCCCTGAAGAATATCCTTTACAGAAGCTGATCCCTGTATCTTATTTCTCGGAACAAACCTGCCTGAGCCCAGCTTCTGTCCCTGGGATAGGGAAATTGGGAGCAGACTCTTCTCTGTTATCACACATTCTCTGCTTCCTATGGACCACAAGTCTTGCTGTAGCACAAACTGGATACAGAATATAGGAAGTGCCAAAGAAGCCAAAATTCTCCCCTTCCTCAATTCCTGACTATGCAGACTGACACAGAGCGCAGGGGCACTGGTTTGTCTTTATCTACTTACGCTGCCTTTGAGGTATATTCCTTTTTGGGGAGGTGGTGGTGACAACAGAGGGGACAAAACAAAACAAAAAAGCAAAACCAAACAAAAAACTTGGACAAATTAAACAAGTCAAAACCCACAGCATGCATTCCCCACAATGAAGTATGTTGAGTATTTTAAGTTAAGAGGGAGAGAAAGAGGGAAGAGAGAATGGCAAGTCAAGACTGAAAAAGAAAAATGGTAGGAAGAGTATGTAAATACAAACTATTAAAAGTTCAGAAATGCAACGGGAAGGACAAAACTTAGATTTTAGCTGACAGCAGGATTGGTTCCCCAACTCCATTAGGGCTGTGAAAGTAAACCCCCTAGAACATCTGAAATAGGTCCAGCCAACCGCCAAGACAGTTTTCTGGCAGTTGAAAAAGCAGCAGATGGAGAAAGGGCAACATCTTTCAAAACTCAGGATAAGCCTCTAAAGTCAAGAAGAGTTCATAGCTGACTTGGGCAAGGCCAGGCTTACATCCTTTGTTCTGAGCTTCCTCTGCTAACTGCTCACTAAAAACAGAAAAAAGATCACTGCAAATCTTATAGAAGTGGTTTTTATCTAGATAAAGTGAGAAAATACCCTAGCAAGCAAGCTACTTCATTCAGGCATAATTTCCCAGAACATACCTGATGCATAAAATCTTGCTTAGATATTTACCTGTTTACAAGAAGTTGCTCATTATTAGAATGCATAATTTCATTAGAATAAAATTTCGTATATACCTGCCTCTGGGTGGGTCCTATGCAACTATCTCAGTTCAGATGAGCAGCACTTTCTTACAATAAATCTGATCATTCCCAGTTATAATGCTTCAGTTAACATCTTGCATCAGTCTTGAAAGGCAGAAATAGATTTGTTGACGGTATAACTAAGCTAGATGTACTCCAAGAACACCTCTAAGGCTCTCCAACCTCTGGCAGGTGCTCCAGCCCACAAGACAAATGCTAACACCAAACCAAACTTTCAAAAAGGCACACAACATGGGCGTTGCATCCTCAGCACCAGCTGTTCCAATCTAGAGCTCTCTTCCTCTAATAACACAGTACCTTCTAATGCAGAGATGGCCTTTGATTTCAAAGCAATAACATGCATATATTTTTAGTGTGGTCCCTCCTACTTGGTGCTAGAGAAAAACTTTCCAATTTCCACCTCCTCATTTAAAACACGTTCCCTGTACAGCAGAGCTATTAATGTATGTGGTACTGGAAAAAAAGAGACATCAACTTTGTGATCACCAAAGGAAGACCCATTTCACCAAATTAAACCAGAACATTATCCAGAAGGAACTTGCTCACAAAACTATTTCACCTTTGATTATATTAAAAAGACTGGGTTTAAATTTATATTCGGGCACTTTTCTCATAATACATTCCAGAGAATTTAATTGCTAAATGTGATGTAGGACAAGGTGTTTAAAGGCTGTACCACCAGCATGAAAAACATGAATACAAAACAAGATTATTTAAATCCATTTGGATGCAGGTTTAGGAAATTGTGGAATATCTTACATTCTGACATCACCTCCAATTGCAGCTAAGTGACTGTTTTTACCTATTTATGCCAGTTACAACTTCAGAAAATTTTCCCCTTTTCCTCCAGAAAGATCCATTCATTACCAGCTGTTTCCCAGTAACAACATTCCTGCTCCTGAACTAATTCCTATTTAAAAAATGTTCCAACTTCTGTTGGTTGTCTGGCATCCAAAACTGACATTCTGTACTTGAGATGAGCATGAATCATTTTGTGCACATCATTATGCTAAAACCATTTTGCTGAAATTTTTAATTTTCTGAACCAGATATACTACTAAGACACATTCCATTAGTAAGTTACTAAGAAAGTCAACCTACCTGACCTGGACAGCAGTGAAAGTGATCAAACATTAATTTCTCAAGCTCACTGAGAAAACAAAGGGAGTGAATAACTGTCAAGAAAAAGCCCCACCACCACACTATAAGACTTAATGCATTGTTTGTATAAAAGAATATGAAAAAGTAAATCTGAATCTCTTGTCCTTATGCTTTGCAGCCAGTATTTGTTACATTCTCATGTATAATTTCATTAGAAAAACTACCAGATTTTTCACTGATGATCTGGATACTTCCATTTGTATTATTTTATAAACAAACCAGTGTCATTCTTCTATTATTTGCTTTGCATGCATATAAACCAGGAATGAAATAAAATTTAGTAAAAAAGTTCTCACAAGAAAGTTCTCCAGAGACCCACTGTCATCTTCTCTCCTGTCTTACCATGTATAAACCTCAAAACAAAGATATGCTTTATAATAGTCTGAGGTCAAAACAAATTTGCAGTTAGATGGACAAATACAGAAGAGATGTGGCAGACTTGACAATCATGCCTTCATTAAAAAAGCACCTGCATTTTGCTCTTTCATATGATACATGAAGACGTGGTTACTTTCAGCTTATCATCTGACCTTTGTTGCTATAGTGTCAAGCAAAGAAAGCATTTCAGCCAGCAAGGAACCATTTAAAATTCCACTGGTTTCAGACAACACCTTGAAAACGCAGCCAGAAATTACATGCACTGTCTTCCAGTCATGGAGCTTATCTGATCTGTTTGTGAAGCATGCTTAAATAATGAATGACATTTTCATACTTACCATGAAAAAAAGAAAATCTAGATGTTGAGCAGGTTTAGGTAATTCTTGCAGAGAGTCTGTGAGTTTTCCATATACAAGAAAGTATTAACTCTACTCTAAATTGGTTTCTTTTCCTAGATCTGCCTTACTGATGCCAACATATAACCCCTCATCTCTAGAAATATTATCCATCAACTGCTTCAGTTTACAAACAGCCTAAATACTACCCTTTAGGAATGCCTGTAGCAATTGGGCAGAAGGATGCAGCACACTAATAGCCATTTGGTGTGTACATTGTTTGGCCACTGTAAATGTGGAAAACCATTGGAAAAAAACCAAAAACCACAAACAAACTTTACAGGAAATTCTAGCAGTAACAGTATTTCATCTTCCTGTAAGGTCACATTATACATTTGCTAAATCACACATGACTAAGAAAAAATAGCACTCTCCATCCAGATTGCTTAGTAAAGCATGAGTGAGAAAAAAAATATTAAAAAAATCTCTAGATCAACTCACAACTTTGAAGAGCCTTTTGAATAATGAATACACAGACTAATCAAAATGGAAACAACTCCACAAGATGTCAAAAAATAGTTTATATACAGTCTGCAGTAAAGAGCATCTTGCTAAGCAATTTTTATTTCCCTCGTACTTCATATTCCCATTAGACTGCCAGTTAGACATCCTGGCAGATGAACAGCCATGGGTGTACACAGAATTCTGTTATTTTCCCCAGACACCCCCCCAGCTGAATGTGTTACTTTAGTAAAACACGTTTACTTTTACTAGTATGCAGTGGTATAACTGACAACCAACTGACAAGTAAGCAGCTTGTGAAGACAAAGATGCTTGCTTCAATGAACTGTGTTTCGAGGTATTTTGTGTGTGTCAAACCATGGATCTGGAGACAGAAGAAGGTAGGTACATTGCTGCTGCTTCTTTTTCCAGTAACTTCTGTCCACACAAAATCTGGCAGTATTTGAGTATTGTATTTCAGAAGAGAGTTAATATTTTTTAATGCAGACTATTGCGGCATTTTCTCTTGAATTTGAAGAGCTTTATGACTGTTAAAATAAGCATCTTGACTAAATTCCTTTGAATTCATTTATCCTTTCTCACAGGAAGAGGTTGTAAGAATCACAGGACTTCTAACAAGTCACCCAGAAGGTACACCAAAGGACATGTGTTCAGGCTCTCAAAGGACACTCCTTCCAGTTCCTGAAACACACCCGGCACTACAGAAGCAGGGAAAACACACCACTTGTCCTGTATATAAAGGCATTATTCTTCATATTTTCAGTACCTTAATATCTAGCAGTTACGGCCCTATTATTTCAATGTCTGAAATGCAGATAAAGTGTGAAGGATAGAAGACTTTTGCTAGAAGTGTTCTTTTTATTTTGTAGTTGAAGTTCTGCTGTCAAAGACAGAAATCACCATTTGTGTTTAGTAACGATGGCAACTATATTGTCACAGCTTAAAACACACCCAGAATAGCATGGCATACTCTCAGACTGTTCACTACAGAACTCTTCCCCCGAGATCTTTAATAGTCACCACTCACTTGTGTCATTTTCAGAAGCCTTAGGAAAAAATAATTAAAAAAAAATAAATAATCAGACTTCTCCATCTGCACTATGCACATTTTATAAGTGATTCCAAATTGATTAGAGTGCCCTCAGCCTCTCTCTGTTTACAAGGAGTACCATAATAGTAAACTAAGGATGGAGAAAAGCAGACTTTGAAAAGGAATGATGAAAGGGGATTCAACTTGGAAAATCCTGTGAACCAGTAATGAAGACAGCCACCTGATGGCTAACACAGACAAACTAAAGTCTCTTCTCTCCCAGATTTAGAGGCAGAGTTTGGCATAAAAATTTTCATGCTTCAGGAAAATATGAGTAACAGCACCCTGATGCAAGCCTTTGCATGTTGCCAGAGAGCAAAAATAAGTATTTAGACCAGTGAGTAGGACCCTGCTGGGGAACAGGCACTTGACCTCTAGCTGCACCTACATTGTGTCTCCATTTTGTCAGCTGACACAGAAAAGCTGGAGACGAACCACATTTCATCTTTCCCTCCACCGTCCCTTTCAGGAGTGCTGTTCCCTCCTCTTTTAAGCAAAACGGAACTAGTTTGAGCATAAGATAAGTGTTGGTTGATGGTTTTCAGAAGGGAGATATTTTGGATAAACTAATTATTTCTCCAAGGACATCAAGAAAGGGAAGCAGCAGTAGGTCCTAACCCTTCTTTGTACTAGGGTGTGTCAGGTACTGATCCCAGAACTGCCGTGTGCCAGGACTGCCTGGGGACAGCAAGAGAAGAGAGACACCATTAGCCTTTGCTGCAATGCACAGAAAACTCACTTATGCTGCCTAACATCACTAGTGTTGCAATAACATTTTGGCATCAATGTGAAAAATAATCCACTACAGTAATGCATTCTGAAAATACAGATCTGTATAAAAAATATACAAATGCATATTCAAGTGACATGTTCTGAAGTCACGGTGCCTGAAACTCCAGCCCTTCTTTGACATGTTTCTATGTAATGTTTGATCTGTTAAGATCTGTTTATTTTTTTTCCAAAACAAATTTTCAATTATGTTTATAAATATAAGCTGTTTAATGCAAAACCAACCACATGGTACATATTTCGTACAAAACACCGAATGTTTAAAGACATATTACAAAATACTTCCTGCTGCAAATCATGAGTACAGAAGAAAAAAATAAGCCATATCCTGTATTTTGATATTTCAGGTGAAAAAAAAAGGAAAAAAAAAGCCCCAAATCATAATACAATCCTAATGTGTGAAACAGAACAGTAACAAGGACAAACATCTGTGCCAAGATTGTAGGTCAGTTCAGAGCAGCATTAAGCTAAGAAATAAATGCAGACATGAGAGTTTAACTAGAGCTCACCCCCAGGTTTTATGTGTTTCATGGCATGGGCAATTTATTTTTAGTGTTAATTCTCTAGAGAGAGAAAAAGACCAAACCAGAAGAGACCACCACTTACTCCAGCCATGAAGGACATTAACCTTAAGAGTTCCTGACCAGACTACAGCTTGTGGGGCTAAGTTTCCTTGAAATCTGAAGCTTGTTCTGTTTAAGAACTGATAGCAGAACAGTTCCACATGAAGGAAAGCTGAATAGATTTGTTAGTGCTGCTTGGCTGGTTTGGGTGTTTGTTTGGTCCCCATCCCCGTCCGTCGTCCGTCCCCCCCCCCCGCTTTTATATTTAATAACTATATTCCTATAGTGCACATAAAATCATAGCAGGATAAATCTGTTGTCCAAAAAAAACATTTTTTGATAGTTTGGCAGTGCTATAGTTATGCACAAATATAAGCATTCAGGTAGAGTTGGTGGATTTATTATTTCTTCTCCTGGTACCATGATTTCTTTCAGCATAAAAAGACTGATTTTATTAAAAGAGGACTTCATTGTCATTCACATAACAAGCTACGCAGAATTAACAAACTCTGCTAAATCAAAAATTAAATTAATCAAAAGGGCAAAGGAATATATAGTATACAAGGTCTAATCCTACATCAGCAGCAACTGCACCTCCAGTGTCAGAGAACGCCAATCCAGAAAACAGAAGCTACGTGTTAAACCATTTACTAAAAGTACAGTGATTATTGCAGAGGTATTCAGTACTAATAGTGTCAGACAGCAATTTGTCTTCTTCACCAGTGACATTGTCGGAAACGGAAAGACAGTTTTAATTAATAAAACAGAATCTCTGGGGAGCTTGTGGAACAAATTAAAAAGATGCTTTAAAAAAAAAAAAAAACAACAAAAAACACCAAAAAAACCCCTCAACACATAAATGTTTCAGCACCTATTTGGCCCTACTTCCTTATGTAGCTGGCTTGGATAATTCTGCTCTTAGAGGTTTCTTTCATGCACGGTGTTTGGTCTTTTACTGAAGCCAGCAGCCATGTGACGCATGTGCCAGCTGTAAGATTCAGAGAACATAAAAACTGGAATCCTTCCTCCCCTGCTCCCCAACATTGTAAGTCTGTTGATCCTTATCGCTGGTCAAAACCAGTGATACTCAATCAAAAGTCACAGGCCAAGCAAGTCTTCTGTGATACTTCTGGATTTTTTGCTACTGTGTCTTTGTTCATGTCTTTGCAGATATGAACTCAAATTATTGTGGATAAGAATTAATCCCTTTTAGAAAGGCATGAATTTTTTGTCTTCTCTGTCACTTGAACAGTGGCAGAGCAGAATACAGCTCAAAATTTCTTTCTTCTATGGGTTATAGAGTTTTAGCTACTAAGTATTCGTCTATTACAGAGGTTGCCTGCTACTCCTGTTGAATCCTATGTTCCCCCACCAAACTGAAGTCAAATTTACAGACCTGTGATCTCCTAAAACCGGTTTAGCATAGCCTTAGGATATTGGAGGATCAAGCCATTAGAATTTATTACCACATCATCACAAGACAACACAAGAAAGCAAATTCAACTTTGTTAAGGCACACATACACAAAACCCATGAGACAGTAATGAGCTGTAACTCAGCCTCACTGTCCCTGAGGCTCATTTTGTACTGTGGGGAAATAGTCGTCCATCTATTTGGAATTCATTGAAAGATTAGGGCCAAAACACTCCACAGCCAAGACAAGGATGTTAATTCTATCCAGCTTTTATATATGACACAGACAGCAATCGTTTCTTTGGCCTTTACAAACAGGTCTGGCTGGAAAATGAAGAAAAATGATCTGGATGAAAAATGAAGAAAATTAGTTTCTGGCAACCATCTTACACTCATGAGATCTAGTTTACTTTGATAAAATTAAATTTTAAAGATCACCTCTTTCCAAAATGATGTTGTTCCTATGAAGGCAACGGACCTAGTGGGATGTCCTTGAAAGGACAAGACATATGGATAGGGGTAAAGATACATCTGTACGCTACATGAGACATTGTAAACATCTTTCAGTTTAATTATATATTTTACTGCAGATACTAAAACCAAAGATACTATGCAGAATATTAAGCCTACTGAATGAGAAGAACAATTCTATTTTAACCAATCATATGTTTTACATACTTTGTTTTGCTTTCTCCAGAAATGCTTGTAAAAACCATATTCCCCAGAAAGCTAACACCCACATATATATACATATAGCAGCTTTATCAGAGACTATATATCCTACCTGCCTAAAATTCTGACTGAACTAATTTTATTGATCTTGTACAATGAAATCTGGTGAGGTGAGACTTTCACTTCTGCCCTTCTACAATGTTTGGGCAGCAGACAAAAACGCAGAAGTAAGGAACAGTGTGCAGTGAATTACAAGAGACTACATTGCTGGTGAGAAAGCTAGATAGAGGTGATCCATCTTCCTCCCTTCCACATAGTCTACAGAAGTTTGCTGACTCCAAGCCCACGAGTACTGCACACATCCTAAACCTTTCAATAACTCAGTATGTAGCTCACAGGAAGGCCTTACTGAGGTTACTCATTAACTTGGTGTGTTCTACCCAGTCCTTTTAAAGAGTTCAGTCTGCCGCGTAAATGTACTTCTAACACAGCAATCTCAACAGGCTCCGCTCCACACGCTGTGACAACTGCTCATTTCTATTCAAACGCTGCTTTGGCCAGATCGTGCAGCTGTTGGAAAACTCAACATAAAACAGATACCTAGATGTTGGAGCAGCAATAGAAATTCAGATTTTCACCACTTTGGTTGCACAGTTTAAGTGGTGACCATTACAATTTATTTTCTTATCTCCCCACTGTCCCAATGACCCTTGAGCTTAGAGAAGTCATTTAAGTGGCCCCAGTCCGATAACTACCTGTAACATCTGTAAGGCTTGAAGCTTGGATTTTTATCTCACCAACTATTAGGACATCGTAAGAAAAAGAGATACAAAGATCTCCTGTTTTTCAGAAAAGCAAGCAAGCAGCCAAACCCTCAAATCATTGGCAGCAATAACGTAAGAGTTCATTGTCAGGAGAGCATTCCACGCTAAGAATCTCAGGTGGAGAAAGGTATAACCAATAATGCAAAACCACATCCCTAGCGCTGTGTACAGAAATTTCCTGCCTATTGATTTTACTGTTCCAAGGGCTGAAGGGTGGGAGACATTAAACCATCGGGACATTCACAGTCCTGGCTTTCCCTTATCTGACCTTTCCTCTTCTTTTTTTAATTATCATTATTTTTAATGCTTGGATGGAGTATTAGTAATACTGTACTCTGATGCAAAAGGAAAAACTGTGGGAAAGATTACAAACTTCTCTCCAATGACTTTTTGCATTATGCTCTTGTTGCTTTACAGCCTGGAAAAGTACTGTAAATTAATTTGACGAAATCTCTGTTGCATAATGTGGAGAGAAAAGAAAAAAATATTTTGAAACCAATCAATCAATTAATAAATAAATAAAAGACACTTACCTATGCAGTGCAATTTTGTTTCCCCTTACCCCCCAAGACTGAAATGATACACAGAGTCAGGAGGATATTATAAAGCTACATGAGTATAAGAGAGCTAGTAGTATCAACCAAATAGTCTGTATTTCTTGAATAGTGATCAAATGTATTCATGAGTAAAAGCCTTGCTTCACTGAAGTAAGTAAGATCTTATAAACTAGGTCAAAATCTATCCACATTGACACACAGCAGCAATTTTCTAAGGCTGGATATGTCAATGCCTATCTTGATTTGTAAAACTTCAGGCAACCTTCTATGCATAAAGAGGTATCAAGGTCACTGCATGAACTGCAGAGTTCTCAGGAATCGAGTGACACAAGTAATACATTCCAGCAAAAGAATTTAAAAAGTTAAGCTAATAAATTTCAGTTACGTGAATTTGCCATTTTGACTTGTGCATATGGACAATATGATACGTATATTGTTACCAGAGTATAAAACAATATGTCTTCATTAATGTTGGACCCTTAATGCTTGAGGGGAAGTACATCTATAATAATCTGTTTATACTTATGTGTTTGTAAGGATGAACATACAAACAGGAAGTGAAAAGGGAAATTGCATCACTGTACTCCTGCTTACAGCCTAACGGGCTTGTCTCATCTCCCAGATTCTTCACTATTATTTTTCAGTACTCTCTGTTTTGCTGTATGCTTTCAATATTCTTCCTCTGCTGTTGCCTCACCTTCCTACCACCTGTCCTTCTTGTACAATAGAACGTCAGGTTATAAGAGTGTTTGTTCAGCTTCCACTTCATGTTACATCTTTGAGTGCTCAATAATTAAAAATGTTTTCTTTCTAGAAAATATGTCAAATAGGTTATAAGCAAAAAACCAGTGTGAACACCCTCCCAAACAATAACGTAGGCGGGATTCATCAGTATAAGCTTCCAGTACAAACATACACGGTAGAAGCAGAGTGTGCCTAATTTGTCCTTACTCACTAATCACCTGGGAAGAGTATAGGGTGGAGCAAGGAGAAAAAACATCAAAATGCTAAAGTCATTTACTGGCTGACATACTTTGATAAGTATATGTCCATTGCATTATTACAGAGAAAGGTCAGGAAGAATAAGAAGTGCACAAGCTGAAAAAAAAATTCAAATTCCATTACTTCAGGCAGTATATAATAATTATGGACATTTCAATAAAGCAAAGAAAGTGGAAGCTAAAGATTTTTTTCTTTGTGGAGAAAGAAACCCCACACATTCTTCTGTAGAACTGTAATTCCAGTTTAGGCTGCTTATGCATTCATAAACTGAGAATTTTCATACAAAGTGGAATTTTAATTGCTTTAGTATTTCCTGTGTTTAAAGGTATTCCAGTACATTTAAACAGAAATTTCATAAATAAAGAATTATATGCATTAACTGAATTTATTGGATATAATTGAAAGATAATTTGATTGCTATAATTATTATTTTTTTTAACATTTCCATGATAGCCAATTTAGCATTGAATTCTCTCTGAAAGAACTTTCTGATTTAAATAGTGCACATTTTGATAATTTTAAAACAAGTACTCATTAAGGTAATTTATCTGAGATTTTAATAAAATAAAAAGGACTATATCACTTTGATTTATGTTCATAGTGTTAATTGCCAATTGCATTCTGGCCATACCTGTAATGCAAGATTCATATCTATATTCAATAGCAAGCATATCCTGTAAAGCTGCCCACTCATTTCAGGCTTCTGTTCTGCTTCTGTTCCCTGATGTTGCAGCTTGAACAGTAAAAATAAATGAAACACAACACATAAATTAAAAAAAACAACAACAAAGAAACACATAAGAATAGACAAAGGCACTATATGTTGCATTTGTAAACTGATGTGTATTTAATATTGACTTTATTAAAAAATAATGTTCTGACAGTAAACCATGCCATATCTCCTGCAAAGTCTTTCAAAAAATGAGCAAAATGAAAGTAGAAATACTGTGCATATAGTATCATGGTGATCCTAAACCCTCATGATTCATGTAGGGTAATGCTGGACAAGACCTTATACATAATGATGACATTATGTATATGAAGCTTGATTCTTCGATTCTTCCTCCTGATCTGGTGACCACCACTTTGAAGTCTTAAAAGTTCCTTTTGGTTACAAACAGCATTGAACAGTTTCACAGCCAGCAAACAACCCTTCATTTATGGATGTAGGTGGGAAAGCAGCAAATGACACAGTGGGTAATGTAATCCTAAATTCAGTGCCAGAACTAACAACTTCAGTTTTAAAAAAAACAACACCCACATGCCCACCCCCCAGAAAAACCAAACAAAAAAAACCAACCCACAACAAAAAAACCCACCCCTTAACACACACACATGGAGCATATTCAGAAAGAACTCCTAATGCCATTTAAGCACGTGTGAGCTTTGCTACTTAGAATTGCACAGGTTTACCGTCTTCCACATAATGGTTTTATTTGGTAACTTTCCTTGTCAATCAACAGAGGCTTATTTTATGCTGTGCTTCAGCTAAATTAAGAGTTGGAGAAATGTATTCCACTCTCGTACTACTTAAAACTGTAAGCAAAGCCAGTGGAAAGAAAAATTAATTTCTCCAGGAGTTAGTTGTTCAGCAGCTGAATGGCCTATAGCTGAAATGATAGCTGTCAATTTACATGCCTGTGTTGTTGGACATAGTACCAGTTTCTTTAAAGTGATGAAACTGATTGTAACCAATTTTCAGCTCCTATCACTCATATCTGGAGCTGCACTAGTATGCTCCTGGGCACCGGAGTGTAGCAAATACCTTGAAATAGTCAGAAAGCAAAAATATTTACTGAACTTATATGAAGAATTGGTCAAGCCATTGGTAATATTTCCATGAGACTAGGCCTTTGTTTTTTATTAAAAAAAAAAACAACCAACTTTTAGGAGTTTATTAAAACAAACAATTATTTTTATTAACATTTAACACTATAAAATTGTAGTTGCTGCCTAATAAAAAATAAATGCTAAGATCTGTTTTAATATGCCTGCTAATTCTTCAGCATAGCAAGCAGGTAAAATGTTTGTGAATTTGTTCTGGGTTTGTTTTGTGTTTTTTTCTCTCCCCCACCATGCAAGCCAACTGAGGTCTGATTTACTTAAATACTCTGCTGTCTGTTGTGACTATCAAAATCTTGAAGTGCACTTCCAAAACATATTCAATTTCTGCATGTTCCCCCCCCCCCTTTTTTTTTTCTTTATACAGTTAAAGGTTACAGAAGCTGAAAAATACATCAAGAGAAACAAAAATAATTGACTTACTTATTCACTCAATATCTTGCTGAGAAAAATGCCCTAAAAGAATTACCTATCAGATTACTTTTTGTAAGTGCACAGAGTTCTGATCAGGTCTGTATCCGTATTGTGCTAACAGTTGTACAAACACCTGTTTATACCCTGAATAGACTAAAATCTGTTGTAACAGCAATACACACCAAGTGGTTGTAAACAAGCACAGGGAATGCAGAAGACAGGTAAGTAAGCTAGTAGAAGGAAGGACAAGCAGTAACTACATATGCTTGCATAGATGATACAGTCACATTTCTTATAATCCGTTATGATTAGAGGATACTAATATGCATCACCCACCCCTGCATGGAGGTAGCAGTTATCCTGTGGTTAGTTTTGCTTATGATTGCCACACACATAAGTATGGAAGACAGAGAAAAGGAAGGGATGTACAGTTGTGATATGTTTGCATGTGAAATTATACCATGGGGAAAAAAAAATATGTCTAGAATGATGGGGGGGGAAGGGGGGTTACCAAGTCAGAAGAAAATGCTCTAAAAAGTGGTGTTAGCACTACTGTGTGTCTGATGAGATGTGTAAGTGGGTGAACAGGCCAGAAAACTCTGGAGCCAGAGGCTACAGAAATGAGGCAAAAAGACTCAATAAAAAATATAGATGCCAAGCAGGGATGCAAAGATTGCTCCTGGGAACCAGAAAATGAGGTAGCATGTAAGGCTGAAGCAGGGGCTTGAGCATGAAGGCCAAAATTTTTTCAGGCTGTGGAGAAACCCCTGTTTAAGCAAAACTTTCAGCTGTGCTGGCAAACTGTTGCTCACCAAGACCACACCCTTTTAGACTTGGTTTCCGATCTCCTTGAAGAGTTCTGGGATAGTGTAAGCCAGTGGCTGGCAGGTATCTTGATTCAGAGTAATGCATGTGTCCCCCATATAAGCAATATCATGGCCATTACCCAGAGCTCTTTGCACAACGTGAATTATTTTTTAAAAAAATCACTTAAAAGTAACTGTGAACTACAAGAAAAAAGGCGTAACAACATACTAACCCCATTATTAAAGATTATGCCTAATGACAAAAATCAACAAAGATATAGTTGGCACCTCCAGCAGTGACTCTGCCCAGTAGCAGCACATCCTGAGGAGCTCTTAGAGCTCTGTCTTTGCAGAAAGGGAGCACACAAAAAAAAGGTACTCCAGCTACCCAAAGCGATTGCTTTTAATGACCTACCCCACTTAGCATGAGAGAACAGACTCTGCAAGCCCTTGTACCTCTGTAATGGGGAACAGAAATACCACATGTTAACATAAGTAATTTCCACTTGGCTCCGACTCCCCGCTCAAACTTAAGAGATTGGTAATCAAGTATATTCAAGCACATACTACAGGATTAGTACACACTTGATTTTGAAAAGGTGCTTTCCTTTCTTTACAGATACCTTAAACCAGCAATTTTAATTAACATTGCATAATTTCACAAACAAAAGACTGTAAGTGATTTGCCAAGGTTGATATAAACTTTTCAACAGTTAGAGCACTTCAAGATTTATAACCCTTAGCTTGTCACAAACTTTGCATCAAATCCAAACTCCTGAGAGTCACTTCAAAAAACAATACAGCTGTTCCTGCCCTTCTTCTCACTTTTTCCACACAGACACAGGCTTTGGCAGCACTGGCAGCCATGCCTATCTGCACATGCTGTGAATGACAGCTAGAAAGGGAGGAAAAAAGTTTATCGTCTAGAAAATTAGGTGTTTTTGGATGGGTTAGTATTTTCATTTACAAAAGATCATTTGATAGTTTACACATATCATCTGTAGAAGGGTGTTAATTAGACTAACTTTGTGGCTAAGATGAACACACAAGATCCCTGCACACATCTCTAAATATACACCAAAATTCTTAACTTGACATCTATTGCTCCTCCTCTCTTTATTTTTGTTATAAGTAACAATCACAAGTAATATGCAGCACATGCAACTGACAAGTCAACTCCTACAGTGCATAATTTATTCCTATAATAATAATTGTCTAAATCATAATTGCCAGCACTGAAACATACAGTAATGATGCCTTGTTACCTAATCAGTATACTGGAGGAATTTTTTCTGCTCTCCTGGTGACAGTGAAAAACAATGCATTTAAAACACTCTTTATTAATAAAGAGTAGTTCATTCTTTTAATTTTTCTGTGTTTAATACAGTACAAACATCAATACTGTGCACGTATAACAAACACACAAGTAACTCAAAGTACATTGAAAACACAGGTTTGGATAATTATTCTTTAACAAGTTTATTGATTGCAGTAGATAGCTTCAGCTAATTACCAGAAGAAGAAGGCCCATGGCAGAATAGAAGAAACGATAAAAAAAAAAAAAAAAAAAAAAAAAAAGTGCCTTAAAATTCTGCTTTCAGTGTTGCTGCATAAAAGTTTAATAGTATAAATTGCTTCAACCCACATGCATTGGTATGTCTCAGCTTAAGGAAAAAGAAATGCTTCTATCCAAGCCTTACTTTTTGCAGTCATTTCTAAAATGAAATGGAAACTTACTTCATTAATCTTGCAACAGGTGCAAAGATTGAAACCCAGCTACTACAGGTATCAGCCCCTATGAAAATACTGTAACACTGCAGAAGAAAGATTCTTTCTTGTTCTTTGGGGAATGCTGGCCTACTTCTCAAATGTTTTGTGCAGACATTTCATTTTTTTGCTAAACCAAGGGGTCCACACTGTTTCTATTCAAACAAATAATGGATAATTTTAAGTAGGTTATTTGCAATAATATAGCACTCATTTATACAGCTATGAGTGGGACTAACATTTGGACACAGGCAGGCAAAGAAGGAAGGGAGATCTATACCCACTTTTCTTAATGTTGAAAGTAGAGACAAAATTATATGGTGATCCAGGCCTCTGTGAAGAGGGAGTAAGGACTAAGAAATGAAGAATAAAACTTTGAAGACAGCATAAACATGGACTAAGAAATATAGTGGAGAATCTTAAGGTCTGCATTTTCCTCTTATTGATGGACAGATATCTAGGCCCCCTTGGAACAGATGGCTGCATCTCAATTTTTCATCCCTGTGAACCAGGAGTTGTCAGTCTCTGATACCAACAAGTAGCAAGCAGATAGAGAGGAGAGTACTGAAGTCCAAGAAAGAAGTAGTCTAAGGGCAATCAATAGAGACCTCAGGGCCTTGGGGTGACTGGTAGGGGATTAGGAGCTCAGGCAGTGTTTTTGTTTATCCTGCCAGTTGCAGGAAGCGATGGTGCGAGTAATCGGAAGATCGCACAGAACAATACCTGGCTCCAGGCCTGGTGTCACAGGCTGTTTGGGTTTTTTTGATCATGGGACAGTTTACACCGCACCAGGCCTGCTGGCAACAGATGGGGTTCAGCTGTCTCAAAGGGGAAAAAGGATTCTAGGTCAGGAGTTAGCAGGGCTCATTGATAGAGCTTTAAACTAAATTTGAACAGGGAAGAGGAAAAAAAACCAGGCTTGCTAGAGATGAGCCTGGAGACATCATGCCAGTGCTGGAGGCGAGATGGATAGAACAACTGAAATCCATCTACACCAATGCCCAAAGGATGGGCAACAAAGAGGAGCAGCTGGAAGCCATTGTGCAGCATGAAAACTATGACATAGTCACCATCACGGAAACATGGTGAGATAACTTGCATGACTGGAGTGCTGCAATGGATGGCTACAAACTTTCGAAAAGGGACAGGCAAGGAAGAAGAGCCGGTGGGGTAGCTCTGTATGTTAGGGAATTTTGACTGTCTAAAGCTTAATGCTGGTAACAAGAAGGTCAAAAGCTTATGAGTAAGGATCATGGGGAGGGCCAACAAGGCAGATATCCTGGTGGGAGTCTGTAATAGACCACCCAAGCAGGATGAAGAGGCAGATGAAATATTCTACAAGCAACTGGAAGAAGTCTCATGATCGCTAGTCCTCATTGAGGACTTCATTTTACCATGTCTGCTGGAAATAAAACACAGTGGAAACAGTCTAGGAGGTTCCTGGAGTGTGTGGAAGATGGCTTCCTGACACAGCTGGTCAGTGAGCCAGCCAGGAGAGATGGACCTGCTGGACCTGCTGTTTACAAACTGGGAAAGACTGGTGGGTGGTGTGGTGGTCAGAGGATGTCTTGGACATAGTGGCCATGGATAGAGTTTTCAATTCTTGGAGAAGTAAGGAGGGCAGCCAGCAAAAGCGCTATCTTGGACTTACAGAGGGCAGGCTTTGGCCTTTCTAGGAGATTGGTTAACAAACTCCCTTGGGAGATAGTTCTGAAGGGCAAATGAGTCCAGGAAAGGATGGACATATTTCAAGAAGGAAATTTTAAAAGCTCAGAAACAGGCTATCCCCATGTGCCAAAAGGCAAACAACAGGGAAGGAGACGGGCCTAGCTGAACAGAGAGCTTTGGCTGGAACTAAGGGAAAAAAAGTGAATTTACCACCTTTGGAAGAAGAGACAGGCAACTCTGGAGGACTATAAGGATGTTGTTAGGTTACACAGGGAGAAAACTGGAAAAGTAAAAGCCCAGATAGAACTTAAACTGGCTGTTGTATTAAAAGATAACAAAAAAATGTTTTTACAAATACATTAGAAACAAAAGGAGGGCCAATGAGAATCTGCATGTTTTATTGGATGCAGGGGGGGAACACTGCCACAAAGGACAAGGTAAAGGCTGAAGGTACTTAATGCCTTCTTTGCCTCAGTCTTTCAACAGTCACACCAGTTAACCTCAGGGTACTCAGGCCTCTGAGATGGAAGACAGGGACAAGGAGGAGCAGAATGAAGTCCCCACAGTCCAGGAGGAAACAGTCAGTGACCCGCTGCACCACTTGGATACGCACAAGTCTATGGGGCCAGATGGGACCCACGGAAGGGTACTAAGAGAGCTGGCAGAGGAACTTGCCAAGACACTCTCCATCATTTATCAACAGTTCTGACTAACTGGGGATGTCTCAGAAGACTGGAGGTTAGCCAATGTGACACCCATCTACAAGTAGGGCAGGAGCTACAGGCTTCTCTCAGCACTGGGGAAGATTATGGAGCAGATCACCCAGAGTGCCATCAAGCGGTGCATGCAGGACAACCAGGGGATCAGGACCAGCCAGCATGGGTTTATGAAAGGCAAATCTGTTTGAAAAACCTGATCTTCTATGACAAGGAGACCCATCTAGTGGATGAGGGAAAGGCTGTGGATCTTGTCTACCCTGACCTTAGTAAACTCTTTGACACTGTATCTTGAATCGTCCTCCTGGAGAAACTGCCTACTCATAGCTTGTACAGGTATAGTCTATGATGGGTGAAAAGCTGTCTGAATGGCCAAGCCCAAAGAGTGGTAGTAAACAGAGTTACATCCAGCTGGCGGCTGGTCACAAGTGGTGTCCCCAGGGCTCAGTGCTGGGGCCAGTCCTGTTTATCAATGATCCGGACAAGGGAATCAAGTGCACCCTCAGTCAGTTTGCAGATGACACTTAGTTGGAGGGGAGTGTTGATCTTCTTGAGGGCAGGAAAGCTCTGCAGAGGGATCTGGACATGCTGGAACAATGAGCTGAAGCCAAATGTACAGGATTCTACAAAGCTCAGTGCTGGGTCCTGCAGTTGGGTCACAACCACCCCACAGAGCGTTACGGGCTTGGGGCAGAGTAGCTAGAAAGCTGCCTGGCCAAAAAAGACCCGGTTGTGCATGTTGACAGTCAGCTGAATATGAGCCATCAGTGTGCCCAGGTGGCCAAGGCCAATAGCATCCTGGCCTGCATCCAAAACAGTGTGGCCAGCAAGACAAGGGAAGAGAGAGGCCCCCTTCCTCACCACTGGAGGGACCACACCTTGAATAACATGTTCAGTTTGGGGCCCTTCACTAAAAGAAAGCCACTGAGGTGCTGCAGCATGTCATAAGAAGGGTAATTAAGCTGGGGAAAGGTTTAGAGAACAAGGCTTATGAGAAGCAGCGGAGGGAACTGGGGTTGTTTAATCTGGAGAGGAGCAGGCTCAGGGGAGACCTTATTGATCTCTACAACTGCCTGAAGGAGGCTGTACAGAGGTGGGGGTTGGTCTCTTCTCCCAGGTAACAAGCAACAGGACAGAGGGAAAAGGCCTCAAGTTGTACTAGGAGAGGTATAGATTGGACATTAGGGAAAAAATAAAATGTCAAGCATTGGAACAAGCTACTGAGGGAGGGCCGTGGAATCACCATCTCTGGAGGTGTTTAAAAAATGTGTAGGTGTGGTACTTAGGGACATGGTTTAGTGATGGATTTGGCAGCCCTGCATTAATGGTTGGCCTTGACGATCTCAAAGATATTTTCCAACCTAAATGATTCTATGATTTTATGACTGCAAAAATAGCATAGCTTCCAGTGGCTTTTCATGTAGACTGAGGTCTAAGGATTACCCAGAACAAAGGGCATTTCTTTTTTTGTGTTGAGAAAGTCTTGATAGTTTTAATTTCCATTATCTGTTTTATAGTTTTTCAATGCATCCAGATTTTGGCCATCCACAATATTCTAGAGCAACAACTTGTATCAGCTTCACATTGAATAATCTGAAAAAGTACTCCCTTTGGTTTTTCCTAATTTACAAATTTGCTAAATTACCTACAAATCTCCATTCAGCACCTATATATCTGTACTGTAAAACTTATTTCTAACACTATTACCTCTTTTTTTAGTACTCATGATTTTAGTAATCCTCTATTTTTGCAGTCCCCTATGTTTAATTCCTTCCTCAGTCATCTTTCATTTCCAGCCTACTTCACAGAAAAGATACTTACCAAGTACTTTTTTCCCATTCTACAGCTTCCTTACCCATATGCACATAATCCATCTAAATCTATAATTTCACTTATCTATCATTAAACCTCCAGAACATTCAGATTAGTTGCAAGAAATCCCTGAAGATGACTACCGGCTCAGCCCTTGGCCCAACATACACAAAGCATCTGTGAAAAGAAGCTAATGAACCTCTCATGAGGGGGAATACACCATTTTATACTGATCATATACAAGTAACTAAGCCTAAGGGCATAGTCCTCCCAGGTGTTTTATATCACGTTGTGCTTCGCCAAGCTGCTGTATTTCCCCTCGCCCGCTGTACTGGAATGCCTCACAGAGAAGTTGCTGATTTGCTTACAGATACTTTCTATTAACTTCAAGAGGCACATGAATTAAAATTGTAATGACCTATTGCCACTGTCTTTCTATTTCCTACCCACGTTGAGTTTTATTGAAATACATGTCCTGAAAAGGATATCACTGGACAACTAAATCTCTAACAGTGAAAGCTGTTATAGGGATTCTGTCTGGGTGTATTTGCCAAGCATGGCAGAGAATTTCCAGAGGGAGGTTTTGGCCTGTTTTGGGGAGCAAGGGGCAAGGCTCTAGGCCAGCTGAGAGTCAGCTTGAGGCAACTGAAACCACTACCTCAAAGCGCCTTCTGAAGGCTACCTTGAATATCGATTATTTCTTTCAGGCTTTCAGAGAGGGATGACCTTTTTAAGGTATCACTACCATGATTTAGCTGGTAATCTGTTAATTTAAAGTAAAGCAAAAGTAAACCTACCCCCAAAATATTTAGAACACAACAGACATATTTCTGTTTTTTCTTCCCATCTAGTGCTTTCAGAATAGGATGGGAACAACCCTAATACAACCCAGAATTCCAAATATAGAAAAACAACTCCAAAAAATTCAAACAGAGAGAAGGAAAAAATATAATCATGCGATTTAACGATGAAATCATATAAACAGTAGTAATGAATGGCAACACTGGCTTCCATTCACTAAGCTGCTGTGCAGCTCTGCAACCCAGTAAAGTTGATGCCACTGCTAGCAACAGATCAAATGCTTTGCACTAACTCTACAAGGCATCAAGACAGGGACTTGTCAGCTTCTGTCTAGACTTGCTGTAGGCTTGCATAGAGCATTATTTTAGCACAGTAAGCTGTAACAGCAACTGTCTAATTAACAGGTAACTGCTACCTGACCTAATTTGGCATGGCCTAGTACAATGGTGTGTGGAAACCCTACTGTTACTAGAATTTTGATGTATTTTTATAACTAATGGAAACTATTAGTGAGTTGTTATTCTGTATATAGCAAGCTCTCTATGAATCTAGCGTAAAAATGCTAGATTGCAGGCATGAAATGATAGCAGAAGCCTTCAAATTACAGATGGAAGACCCAGGACTGATGAAAAATGTTTGGTAGTCAATTACTGGTCACTAAAGGATATAATCTTGGGAGCTGGATCATAAGAGAAAAAAGAACAAGCATCCAGCATTTGTAAAACATACCATCTAGGATGTAATGTGGGACTGTAAATGAGTGGAAGAGCAAGGTGTCCAGCACATTACAACAAGATATTAAATCACCCGCAAAGGAACCCTATAGTGAGGGGGAAAGAAAGCATTTACAATATACTTGTCCCAGTAAAGGAGTTAAGATGCTGATGACTCATTTCAACCCACTCTTATATTGATTCCTGCTTGAGCACGACTGAAGATGTTGAGGTCCCAGAAAGAAACTGCAAGGTAAGTATAACATCAGAGCAAGCAGGAATATACTAGGAAGTGTATGTAACAATTATTTAATGTATCATTATTGAGACTTTCTATGTAATATCATTCTTCAACTTTATTTGTATGTAACAGAGCTCAATAATAATAATAATAATAACTATTTGATGAGACTGCTAAGTTTTCAGTTAGACTAACAATAAACTTGCTTTACACATAAGGTGTGGGGTTTTGGTCCATATAAACTGCAAAGACTGTAATGCTAAATTCTTTACAACAGATTGGTAGAGATAACCTTGATTTAGAAGCAACAACTGCTAGCAACTTTAACAGTATCTCCCATCCTTCCAAAAGGATTGTCTATTTTCCCTTTCTTCTCTACCTTTTTAATAATTTAAAGTGTCTTACAAGTATATTAAACAAATCAGAACAGTAGGAGTTTTGACCCCCTCTCCCAACCACTAAACGCTTCATTGGTCTGTACAAAGCTTTCTGCTATTAATTTTCTTTGGGCATTAGTCTCTTTGGGATGCATTTGTCTTGAAGCTGAGCCATCAGGTAAAGCAGTTTCATTTTAGCTAGAGCATCTCATATGGAACCAAATATCAGAACACTCAATGCTTCAACCCCAATGAAAAACAATGGAAAAAAAAATATCATTATAGACAAGGGATACATTCAATTGTCAGGATAGCTGTCGGCTACCACACATCTATACTATGACTAAGCTATGCAATATTCTTATTTTAATAGCATTATAGAGATGTTCTGATAAACACTGCATGTATCTAACAATCATTTAACAAATTCAAAACTAGACACAAAAGTATATTTTTATTTTTTAGCCTTGTTTATACACATTTTGCTGCTGTTATTCTGAACTTAGTCACATCTTGAGTAAGTGCAGTGAGAGATTTATGAGAACAATGCAAAATATAACTCGCTTCTGCTCATTGGGTACCCACTGCAGGGATAAACTGAAGCCATCTGTTTGTTACTATTCCCACCATCATGAGACCACATACATACTTTATTGTTTCCTATGTACAAAAGCACAAAATTATCAGACATACTGCAGCAACAGTTTGTGCTTAGTAGAAGATCAGGCAAGCAGGCACAGAAAATCTCTATTAGAACAGGGCATGTCTGAGACCAGCACTGGAGCAAAATAAGCACTGTTGTGTAGTCTACGCCCTACCTGGCATGTGCAATGAAAAGGCCCCTCATTTTTCATCAGTGTCTTAATCTTCGCAAGTGTAATTACAGCATTCCTCAGAAATGGTAAATACAAATTATACACTGTTCTGCAAGACAAAGATAAGCTGGTTTTTTATGTTTCAACAAAAATGAATGTATGATTGGAATAAAAAGATATTTACCCCAGCTTAAATATTAGCATTATATAACAGCTTTTAAAATACCTGCACTGAAATTGAATGTTTGTCAGCTCAGCATCCTCAACAATCATCTTACAAAACAATAGCGGAGACAAAAAAAAATGCTTTCCTCTTTGTTACAATACTCTTGCAAGGCTATGAAAGATCAGCCAGAAATCATTTCTACCATTTGGTTTTCCTTATAGTGTATCCTTTGGACACAGAAAATTATTTAAACTGCACCTGTGTGATATAATTTCCCATCCCACAACCAATATCTTGATAAAGTTTTCACTGTGATTTGGAAGTGTGTATTAAAGACAAATAACCAATAGCAATCTATTTACTAGATCAATTATTTTAATAATTCACCTCATATGTTCTTGGTTAATTACTGACTTCTATACTGCTGTGTAATTGAAACAATAAAGAAAAAAAATAATAAAAACCAGAGCGTCTGAAATTGCTGTGCTAGAAATTGTAAGCCTTTGTACTCCAGACAGAGCAGTCTTTTGCTTTACGGTTGTTTGGTAACAGCATGAGTTCACTATTTCAGACCCAGCTAGCAAGTGAGGAACTTCTGAATTTGAAACTCAGGAGTGTCACGCTTCCTTCCAGGTTTATTTAAATGGAGATTTGCCACAGTTTACAGTTTATAAACTAAATCCCAAGAAGTCCTACCTAATCCTCATTTTTTTCTCCTATAGCTAGCAAAACAAGTTTAAGTCGTGGTAATATGGTTACAATCTACTTGTATATACTGTTTATCACAACAAATAGCATTTATAACAATGCATGGAGCAAGAAAAATATATTTTGCTGTAGTTTTAAATGTTTATTCTTCCTGAAACAGGAAGTAATTTACTCTGCCTTGCAAAACATTTAATCCTTTTTACCATTCAGATCCAACAGGATTTAAGGATGTACAGCATCTCATGGGGCAGGACCTGAGAGCATTCCAGGAAAAACCCTATCTTAACCAGCTTTACAGCCACAGCAGGGCTCCACTTCTGGAATTATTTTATCTGTTATTTTTAGAACTAGTAATTACTCATTTTATCATACTTATTTCTAAAAACTGGCAAAGAAAACTGATAAGTGTATGAAATAGTCTAAGAAACATTAAGAGAGGGATATGATTGCTTCCTCTTAGTTTCTCATAGTGTAACACAGTAGGATTGCTTTGTACAAAGGACATAATTTCTTCACATCCCCTAGTTCAAACTGCCAGAGCTACATATACTTTATTTGGCCTTGATATACTTATTCCTTCTTACTATGCACATTAAAGGCTTTGCAAGTTTTTGGGGTTTTTTTGTTTGGTTGGTTGGGTTTTTTGGATGTAGCTACATTGGCAAGGGAAATGGGACTTTTTAAAATAACACCATCCAATTAAAAAAAAATAAAATCAATCTATCTGTAGGTTTGCTGTATTTGATAGGAACCACCTACTGTGCACCTCCTGTTTAAAACCTTTGGTACAGATGTTAGTTATCTCTCTCTGTTGTGTGTAGTTTTACACAATATTATTTTTGAATTTAGTACTTACTTTTGTATTCAGTTTTCTAAACCATAGCATTGAGTACGTTTAATTTGTCTTTATTTTCGTCCTACTAAGAAACAGGTGCTTAGTAGACACAGGCTGTTGCACAAGGAGGGGAAAGGAGGACAGTCAAATTAGTTTTAGCTCCCTTGTTGAACTGAACAACAGAAAAAAAGAACCAAGCTAAAATATGGAGAAAAATCAAAGTAAAAATCCTAGTGTAACCTCAGTAAATCAGCAGGTGCTTAATTGCTTAAAAAAAATTAGAAGGTGACAGGTTTACACTAGACTTTCCCAGCATGGCACAGAAGTTTGAAGAACACCTTGATCAAATCTCGTGTTGGGAAGGCCAGCCTTAAAAGGGAGTGTTACAGTCTGAGCAGATGCAACAGGAATACACAATCCCTACTCTTTCAAAACGTAGTTTGCTGTAGCAGATGCACACTGCTGCATCTCCATCCCAAAAAGATTATCACGTAACAGCCTGACTAGCCTGAGGCCTGGACCTTGCACCGTATCTGCTACTGGGAAGGCAGTTTGAGAGGGGTGCGTGATCGAGGAGAGTAGAAGAGATCGATCTGTCCACAACAGGATTGTGCTCTACTGTTTGTCTTAGAACACTGTACTGTGCTTGGACTAATTTATAAGAGTTAGGAATAAATATCTAGAACTAACACATTTCCAGCCATTCATTCATCAATTCCTAAACAGTTCATATGAAAAGAACTCAAGACACACTGTTCACTGTACTTGAGTTATTGCAGATTTTGAAGTAGAAATCTGCTTCTTTTGAGAAAAATCTGTTTGAGTAAGAAGACTTTTCATTCCACCTTCCTGGTGTACTTGCTCATCACATTAAAATTACTATATTTTACATAGAAAGCCAAAAACAAAGCATAAAAGATATTTACATAATACCTTACATAACAAGCTCCTTTTGAGAAATGAGAATATTAAAATTTAAAAAGTACAGTCACAGCAAGTGGTAGGCGAGCAACAAAGATAAATCAAATCCTATTTCTTGCCATGCTGTGAAAAGACGGCTGGCTTTTAATCATCATGATGTGCCATATGTAAATTCCATCAAAGAAGAAGTTTGGTAAATGTTATATTTCATAACCACAGGGAAGGAAGCTATTTATAAACATCAATTAAATGATATAATATAGTCTAAAACCATTAATAAAAAACCCCTATTAATCTAGGTAGACATTACTCTCTTATGGAATAATTTTTGAAATATACTTTTCATATGCATATTTAACTAAGGAAATATTATATTTCTTTCTACTCAAGGTCATTCTAACCTGTGTTATAGGTTCTTTGATACAAGTAAGCAAATTGCTCCCCAAACCAATAGTGCACAAAGCACTCATAAACTGAGAATCCCTTTCTCAAAAAAAGCAAAGATTGTTTCAGTCAGCACCTGTGTTTTATATGTGGTCAGAAATCTATATATGTTCATATGAAGTTTAAATGCTAATTCATGTTGTGCTTTGTCAGTCTCAGGAAACATTTGGAGATCAAAATGTCTTAAATCAGAGGTAAGTAGTGACGCCTAACACCATAAGAAATCTATTAGCAAGCCTCCGATGAAGTAAAGAAACAATAACAATTACAATACTGTTATAGTAGAATTGAATATCGCTTGCATTAGAAGACAGCAAGCTAATTTGAAAACATTAAAAATCATTGTATTTCACAGAATTCTTAGGAAGGCTGCAATCATCTATGTCATAGTAAGTAAAGCTTTGGCATAAAAAAAGTTTATCTGCCCAGACTCAAGCGAGACAAGATCTTTAAGCCCTAAATACAGGACTAACACTTCTTTCACAGAAAAGAAGCTCAGATCAACAGATTTCAAACATTCTGCAGCAAAGTATGAGGTATGGCTAAAGACAGCTGGGAGAAGCCTTCTTGTAGTAATGGAACTGACAGGATGCCCCAGGGAACACAGGAGGATAGCGTACTTTATATCTAATGAAGGTATGAAGGAAAGAATGCATTTCAGAAACAAAATTTCTAAAAGCCTACAGCAAAGCATACCCTTACAAAAATCCTAAAACAAACAGCTACCCACCCCACCCTCCAAAAATCCCCAAATGAAATTTCAAAATATTCTGTATTTCATTTATATTTTGGTTCTGCCTATACAGAAAATCAAATCTAGTTTACAGTCTCACCAGAAAATTTAGAGAACTCTGTATTTGTTTTCCATGACACATTTAAAACCAAAGGTTTTATTCTAATGAGTTTTGTGAAGGGAGAAAAAATATCTCCTTATTTTCAGCATACTCATCAATGTCTGTGTGCTTAAACTGAGACCTGTCACATTTGCCTTATGATTAGGAGAAATTTAATGCTTCACCTCTTCTTAATGTTTGGTTTTTTGTTATAACTGGTGTGTAGATTGAATGGCAGGTGACATTTCATAAGATTTAAATAAGGTAAGAAAATAATCAAATTAATATATTCCTTTTCAAAGTATAATGAGTAATTTGCATTTGAGTCTGTAAATATAAAATGAACTCACTTAACAGCACATAATGAACTGCATTTCTTACATTTTTTCTAATATATGGATATATATATATACACACAAACCCATAACAGAGACAGCTTTTAAAACCTTGAAGCCCTGGCTGATTTACATAGCAGTTTGGATTGAGGAAGTGATAATGCCTACCCCCTCTATGGATCACAGCATGTAAGGCTCCACACTGCAACATTCCATAGGGGACCGACGGAGTTACTTATATACCAGCTGCAAAAGCAGCCTCTCATCTGTCCTTCTAGAAAATACACTTACAATGTCAAAACTATATTGCAAGGGTAAGCTCCAGGTCTGATTCTGTAAAAGGAGTTAAGCAGATCCTTATTCACACATGGAATGCCACAAAAATCATTGAAAACCTGGTGAAGGGAACAGGATCTTATCCCTTAGACTCTCTGCAGAACTGTAGCCTTACTGAAATGTAAGGCAACCATGACACAGAGCTCCACATAGAAAAGTGAGATGGCAAATTAAAACATCTACCAGGACTGATAAGAACTGACAAAACGCTTTGCAGGCTGCATTAAAAAAAAACCACAGGAAAGTAGTACTTAATATTAAACAGTAGGTAATTCAAGGCTATGGGTTAATTTCTATTTAACAATGTTGCCAGTGTATGCAAAAATACAGTGAAACAAAATAAGCTGATTTGTTTAGTTAATAATTGAAAATATATTCGCCCACTATTGATTTACAGTCAACGGGACTCACCTGCTCTAATTTGTAACTTCTGCCTCTGTCTATAGAAGAAAGGACAGTCTTTTATTTATGAACTGAAGAGATCTAGGACTTATTAAAGATGCAACATAAAGATGGAAAATAGGAATGCTAGCATATGGTATGAATTCACATAAACACAGCAATTTCAGCCAGCTGGAGCTGAGGTATAATGCTAACTGCACAGGTTTGGCTTTGCACAAAAGAATCAAGAATTATTGGTATTTTAGTTCACATAGGTGCACAATTTATAAAAATTCAAAATTTAAGCCACAGAAAGGAAAAGAAAATGAGTAAGGAGCTATCAAGTACTACCGAAAGGCATCAATGTAAATGTAAACAAAACTTGCACGCTTTAGGCAGAGGAATAGTAGGCGTTACGTACAACTGCAGGCTACCTGCAGGAAAACCTGGACTATCACCATTACTTGTAGATCTGACAAAACAAACAAAAAAAAATCGTTATTTTCTGCACTTTATATGGTAGCAATTGCATACACAACTCCTTGTGCATACACTCTATAATAACAGGCTGCTTAAACCCAAGACCTGAGTCTATACTACAGTTCACCCTACTAATCCCCCACTTGAAACAGTAGCAAAGCTCGCTTCCCTCCTGGTGGCAGAAGGAGTTTTAGCCTGTAGCTCCCATTTCTAAGTATACCAGGGACACCACTGGTTTAGCACTATGAAGACTCACCAAACTCACAGTATGAATATATTCTCCTTAAGGATAAGTATTTGACATCCTGTGTCAAACAAGGCAGAGGACTGGCAAACACCAAGTGACTCCTTACTCCATTCTAAAATTTGCCTGATGATACTGCACCATTACATAGACACACGGGTCAGTGCAGGAAGAAAAGACTTCAAACCCCTTATGTCAGCCTGCCATTCTTTTAGATTTGTTCAAAATTTGCTGAGATATGCTAGGGAATGCATTTGGAAGTGTAATTTGGAAGTGCTTCCCAATGTAACCACTAGTGCAAACAGATCCTCTCTCAAGAATGGTTACAGGAAATGGGACCAAAATCAGTCTCCCACACAGACCTGCTTTGTAAGGGTAATTTATGGGTGTATATCTAAGCATAAATATATGTACGCATACACACACATATGTATGAGATCATTCAACAGTTAAAATAATCTTTGAAAATAGTAACTGAGGGTACTAGCGTTGAGGAATTTGCTTATCCATTTGAGCCAGCCTGCCAGTTACTGCTTGAGCTCTTACAGACGGTTTCTGCTTGGAGAGGAAGCTAAGGAAGTCTTCACTGGTACAGAAACCATTCCTATTTACAGAGAACTTATTAAAAAGTATTTCCTGATTACAACAGGAATCTTAGACTTGGTCTTGACAAAGCATGCACCTATTAGGAAATATCAATTTATACAGTTATTTTAACCTGGTTACAGTAATATCAGAGTGTTTCTGAGACACTTTGCAGGCTTCTTTTGCTAGGCCTTTTCTATTTCTTTTGAAAAAATTATATTCCTCTGTTAACATCTCCCTCTACATTTCCATACAACCTCACTATTATCTCCAAGTTGCATTTTCTACAGTGCCTATTATTTCAGCTCTCTCTTCTACAGTGAAGCTCAATTTCATTTCAGGTTTCTTTTCAGCAAGGGATGACTGGCTCTATCTTCAAGGAGGTATGAGGAATGTTTATTCTTTGCCTGTGTCTTTACTACTTCCATGCAGTTCCTACAGAACTCACAACTTTTCATGCTGCTTGCTCTCAGAGAGTTGTCCTTGAAGACTTCAAATTCCTCTCATTTTTAAGGATTGCTATTCCACACACTTGTCTCTGAAAGCCGAAATATTTCCTATTGTTATTTTAATTCCTACAAGAGATATACAGCAACTCAAGTATATCTCTATTAATCGCATGGGAAAAGACATTTGGTGCAAAGAAGTGAGAATAAACAGTAAGGACTGGGAGAAAAATAGTTACATGTCAGCACAGTGGGGATAGAAGCTACAACTCTATTAAACTCTTAATAGAAGTATTTAAATCAAAATACCCTTTTGAGTGAAATTCTGTACTAATTTATGTTGCCTTAGACATCCCTTGCCTCCTTTCTCTCATCCTACCAAGGAACCCTGGGAAACATTTCAACCTCCTGCAGTGTAGTCAGCAATCCATCCCATGACTGATTGACCCGTATCAGCACTGAAGCAGACCCTGTGGGTCAGTAGCGTACAGCAAGGGGAATGATGAGGCACTGAATCTGCGCTTGATAGGCGGACAAGAAAAAAGATAACAGACAGGATAAGGTGGATAATAGGCTCAACTTCTGTCACTTCCTCTTGTGAAGATTCTCAAATCAAAATATTGTTAAGCATTCTTTTCCATTAATTAAATGGGAGCTGAGGGGATATATAACCTGTCAAGGTCTGAAGAGCTCAACCTCCAACACTTTCTTCAACAGAAAAGTCTCACAGAGAAAATGAAGTAAACATTTTTCTTAAACAAAATCACGATTTCTTCCTCACCTCCTTCCTCACAATAACAGACATGCACACAGGGGGTGTTCAGAAGTACTACCTCTCCTGGATACTTAAAAAAGTACTTTAGACCTACAGTGAAAAACAGAGCCCTCAAGAAAAAACAGCATTTATTTCCATTAGAGGACTTTTCACTACAGTACTCACTTTGTTTTACTTAAGAGACGCTAAATCTACTATTATCAAGTCACATCATTTTCCCAGAGAAGAAAGTTGCTGCTTAAACTACATGCATCTATGTTTCTTTGATTGTTCACGTTCAGTTTACTTTTATCATTAACATCTGGTGCCAGCCTTAACACAGAAATAAATGCCTTAATGGATGACAGTTGAATGTTATTATAAAAGCAAAGCATTCAGTTGTATGAAAAAGGAGTTTTCGAATTGCCATGCACACTTCAGAGCAGGACAGAGTACCCAGCTTGTTATAAAATGCCACTTTTTCAGGTTACAGGTCAGTATTTGTCAAAGGCCAGGCAGGGTCTGACCAATAAAACACAGATGAGCGAATGTTTCTGCAATTTTCCATGTGTCCATGGGCACTTCATAACTGAAGAAAGAAAGTGGAAGTAACACCAGAAAAGTATAAAACTTTTTTTTTTTTATTTTATTTTTATTTGTAAACCACAAGAGTTCTACTGCCAAAGCTAGGGCTTGCAATGCATTACATGCTCTTAATGTGAGTAACTGATTTCTTCAGTATTTCCAGAAATGGAAAGGTGTTTCTAAGGTCACAGATAGAAAGCAACAACAACAAACAAGTCAGGAAACCAGAATGACAAGACAGTTGACCTCTGTTAAAGCCAAACAAAGGTATTTACTAAAAACCCTCACATTATCAGCCACCTGTTGAAGTCTTCACTAATTTGAATAATGAAAAAATTACTCCAGTCAAATGTCTGATCGAAGTAAAGCTTGTTTCTATAAATAATTGTATTCAGGATACATCAGATTTTCTATTATTTTCAAGAGGAACAATTAATTAAGGTAATATATTACTTTCACTCCATTTTTATTTCAGGCTTTATTATTGCGGGGGGGTGGGGGGGTGGGGGGAATGCTTTTCTAAAGGCACTTAGCCACCAGGTAATTTATGGCAAATCCCAGTAACTTAGGATCTGTAAGTTAATTTCTTCAGTTTTACGTATCTGCAAACAAGAATGACTTAAATCCTGTACAATTTCTCTGAAATTATAGCCCAGTTTTCATCTTCGTATATGTTTATCTTGTAGGTATCCATTCCTTTAAAAAATCTTGAATTATAGGTAATAATCTGAAGTGAGAAACACTGCAAGATGCAGACAGCTTCCCTGTGAACACTGCAGTTTTACAGATTCATAGCACATAAGCATCTCACTGTTATTGAATAAAATACAGTAAAGGAGCATCAGAAGAATTCTGTGTATAATTAATTTTCAGGTCAATTAAGGAGCTGTATGTCTGCCTACTGATCAGTGACTTGAAGTTCGTAATACATAACTTCATCTTAAATGCAAAGTTCAAAACATCAGCAATACTGAGTGTATAGTAAGACAAGCAATGCATCCATTCTTTATGCAGATCACTGGAAAACAAGTTGCTTCATTAGAATGGCTTGGCCATACCTGGCACTGCCACTCATTCTCTAGCTTCACTAAAGCTGAGCCAATTAACACTAAATGGGATCTGGGCCTTCCACACTGCTTACGCTACGCACGTTAGGCAGAAGCAATAACATTCAAAAAACCTACCAGGATTTTTTCTAGAAATATAAAAGTGTATAAATTGGACACAAAATAGTTTTATGATACTATATTTAATTAAGAGGCCTCACAAAGTTAAAAAAATTGTCATCTAACTAAATTTGCTACTTAATGACTTTTTCCTCTCAAAAGCTTTTTAAATGAAAAGGATTAACATTCTAAGCATCACCTAATGGGACAACACCCAGTTATGTAATGTAAGTGTGTATGACACATATGACACACTTACATACAAAAACATGTGTATGACAGAACAAATTATCATGTCGTCATGTGAATATAGCTATTTAAAAGGAACATTATTATTTCAACAGATTTGAGTACTAAGGCCTCCTACTGTTCCCAAAGGCTCACTCCCTCTTTAAAGACAGCTGTAGATTTGGCAAATCCTCCAGGTTTCGGCAGAGGTTAATTTTCTACACCAAGGAAGCTAAGGAGGAAAAAAAAGAGAAGCAATAGGAAGTCTGGGGTCTCTGAGGAAAGGCAGAGAGTGTCTATGCCATGGGAAGATGAACACTCATGGGAGACTTGAGTTCTCAGAGACAGTAACTAAGAAATCAGTTAGGCACACAGGGAAGTGCTGCTGCAGAGTGGATCCAGTATCGTTCTTAGTTTGCGATGGGAAATTATGTGATTTTTGATGATAGAAGAGCAAGGTACAGTGTGATGGGTGACTAGTAGGCTGTGTGGGTGATCCCAAGTAGACTCCCCTGCATCCACACGTTTAAACTGACCACCAATGAACAAAATCCAGAGGACAGGAGATGCCACATAAAGAGGATTGGTAATGTTAATGGTTAACAGAACATGTTGTTTTGCAGTGTTCTGCATTTCAAATAAAGTCACATATTATAGTGAAATGTCCTTCCATAATCAGAATGCACTAAAAGACAACCTGTAATTCTTTGCCTTCTTTAAGTTTGGTTATATTTCATTGCTGAATCTTCCTACAGTTAAGTGTGAAAGCCAAAGCTCTTTGCCAAAGAGAATATTACATCTAAATCTATTTAGATGCATATTCTGTCTAAATAGAGCACCTTGGGTACTGTGATGTACCTTCTTTGCACAGACTACTTGGATTCCATATGTGCTTGTGCCAACATGCTTAGAAGTAAGACAATGAAAAGGTGTGGGGCAAATAAAAGACTTTACACGTGGGCACAAATGTGGATCTAATACATCATTCAGGAGAAAACAAACCATTTGCTTTGTGGCTTTTTTTTTTTTTTTTTTTTAATGATCTATGAAATCAGTTTTTTAGAAGTGTTACAAATAACTATCCAGATAAGGTCAGGTAATGATAAAGGAAGGATCTCTGATTACAGGGTTATATACTAACCCTCTTCCAAATTTTTCTGAGTATCACAGAATATGCAATCATGTTTACTGTGAACACCTTTTAGCCTCTGAAAGTTTGCATAAATATAAAAAAGTTTACTTCGTTTCTGCCTGTTACTACTAAGTTAAATCACTGAAAAAATCAAATGACAGAGGATATATTTAAGGATGTAATAGGCAAGCATTTCATGGACTCTAGGAAAAACAGTGAGGGCTACAGAAGTAAAAAGAAAACCATGTATTTTTTTAAACCTGTCTGTAAAACAGGAAATAATAATTAAGGTTGTAGACGTAAACCTGCTTTGCAAATAGAAACAAAGAATACTTAATGAAAAAAAGGTGAATAGAGGGTGGGATTATTTTGCCTTTTTTTGCACTATAATGTGTAACATTTGCAATTAGTTCCAATGTGTTTTTTTGCTTTTAAGGAATAGTTGCCAACTTCAAATTCCACCTCCTTGGTATTTCGTGTTATGCTGAGAATGAACTCTTTTTAAAAGGATTCTTTCCAAAGAGACATTAACACCATTTTGAAGAGGAGTTTTCAGCTGTGAGTATTCCTGTGACTGTTCAAGCAGGAGGACGAAGGGGAAGAAGAAGGGAAAAAAATAATATTGAATCCTTTTTACTACTACTATGGTAATAAGGCAGTCAATTAACTCACCTGATTTTCTTCTAAGAGTACAAGGATTACTAGTAGGTTTTCCTGGAGCCTGATATATTTCTGCTCAATAACTAAAATATTTGGGCAACTATTTAACAAAAATAGCAAAAAAAATTCTGGAACAAAAACTCTGGGTATGTAGACTTACATACTTAAGTATAACATTAAAAAAGTTATGTGTTGGGGTTCTCATAACATGTAATTCACTTGTTAGTTTACAGAGGTCTCTTAAAGAGCTTAAATCACTTATTTGTTTGCAACTCATTGTATTCCTCAACTCATCGTCCACATAAACATCAGTAATTATCAAGTGTACTTGGACAATAGTGCTAAAATATTTTTTGTTTTCATAGACACTTTTTTTATTATTTCACATAGCACTGCAAATCCAAAATAATTATGGGAATTTCACTGAACTTGGCATTCTCTAAATTACAATATCAATACTTACTGCTACCAAAAGTAACCCATTAAGGACTTATGAAATAATAGAACACATTCCTTTGAAGGAAATGATCTTAACCATGTACTTACATTTAGGCATGAATTTAAGCCTCATAGTTAAAAATCAAACCCATTCATTAAGTCCTCCTGCACTGCAAGTTTCATAAGAAGGCATGGTAAATATTTGGTGGCAACATGAAGAAGCCCAAGACCATGATGGGTTAGCATTACTGGAATACAGAACAACTCAAAACAAGAAATAACAAAATATCACTTTAACTGAAAAATCTTATTTTAACCTTCAGACACTCAGGAAATATTTTTTTTGGATTCTTACTGAAGTTCTAACATCTGTACTTCTGCGCAGCGCTAGGCATTCGGCATTGACTTAGTAACAGGTCAGAAGGGGACAATAAACATCAGTGCCTACAAAAGCCTTTTTGGTTTCTAATAAATCTGGAAGTGGATAAAACATAACTAGACTTTTTCTTCCGCTATGTGGTGGGTTGATCTTGGCAGGAGACCAGGCGCCCACCAAGCTGCTCTATTGCTCTCCTCCTCAGCAGAACAGGGGTGTGAAAAAATAAGATGGAAAGAAACCCTTGTGGGTCAAGGTGAAGGCAGCTTAATGAAGCAACAGCAAAAGTAATCGACTTGGAAGTGAAGGAAAACAAAAGATGTTGTTCTCAACGTCCCATCAGCAGGTGATGTTCGGCCACTTCCCTGGGAGGAGGGATTCATTAGGTATAGTGGTTGCTCTGGAAGGGAAACATTGTAAATAACAAATGCCCCCCTTCATTGTCCCTTCTCCTAGCTTTTCTATCTGAGCAGACATCACATGGTATAGAATATCCCATTAGCCACTTTGGGTCAGCTGTCCTGGCTACGTCCCCTCCCAAGATCTTGCCCACCCCCAGCCTACTGGGGAGGGGAGGTGGGGGGAGTGCTGGAGAGACAGCCCTGGTGCTGTGCGAGCACTGCTCAGCAGTAGCCCAAACACTGGTGTGTTACCAGCACCTTTGTAGATACCAACACAAAAAGCACAGCACTATGAGCGCTGCTACAGGGCTCAGCCAGGCCCAAAAGAACATAAAGCATCCCATTAAAAACCCAACCAACCAAACAAACAAAAACCACAACAAATAACTCTCATTACTATTGTATAGGGAACTTGGATATCATGATTTTTAGAATGGAATAAATATCCATGGGAACAAGTTGTACTACTCAGTTACACAGAGGGAGTCAACATGGTTGAATTTATGGGAACACTATACAGTTAAATGAATGTGTGGTGTTTAGGTGATTATGCCTTCTCAAACGATCTTTAACTGCAACAAAATGTGCAGGCAGAGACTTGAATATGGGCTAGCAACCACCATCACATGTACCCACATTACATATTTGGCTTTAACAATTTCATCTGACATCTGAGCCTTCATTACTAGTGTCACCTATGCAGGACAGTATTAACAACCACCTGCTTTTCAACGTAGGAGAGCTGGAACACCCTATAGTATTGTTTTCTACACTGAATTTGGTCAAAACAAGTGTGAAAAACCCCCAAACAATAACGTATCTTTTATGACTGGGTGACACCAATGGAATTATTGAACAGTCATTATCAAGAGGAACAGAGAGAACAATGATGAAAAGTTGAATGACTCAGATGAGGAAAAGTTAGTTGACTGTTCCACCAGAACTTGCTTCTTGGTTTGAAACACAATGATCTGGAAAGATTATATTTCCATTTGTTTTTTAATGCATTAAAAGCAGCTTAATTTTTAAGGTTTCTTGTTAAATAATCAAGTAAAACATTAATTTGTGTTTGATTGATACAGAAGCAGTTTTGATTTAGCTTTCTAGCTTTATTTTTCTAAAACTGTATGATTTGCAAAGTATGTTTTCTCTTTAATAATTTTCACAACAGTAGAGTAATTTTGCTAGATTTCTACTGAATGATTTGATCACTTTAGAAAAAAGCTTTGCTTCAGCTTGCTATTAATTTGTGTGTACATGCACTAAGATTTTATAGTCTGCCATTATAAACTAAAATACGAGATAATAATGTGTCCCCTGTCAAGGACATGGCACTGCTTTTGGAGAAATTTGAAGGAGTATTTTGAGTTACATTCCAGCAATCTCAGCAGTAGGTAAATCATTTCACATTGCTGCCCATCACAACATATAAAGCCACAGCATAAGTACTATACAACATATGAATTCTGTGAAAAAAATTAAAATTTCCCTTTTATATTCTAATGATATTATTTACATCTGAACTGCAGAAGATCCTGTGCTGCATAAGGGAAGGAGTAAATATTTATAAAAAAATGACATAATAATTACTATGTATATTTTTGAAGGATATAAATTTTGGGTTTTTTCTCATTTTAAATGACTTTATAGAAAATTTGTAACTTTGCTTTTCTCTTACTATTTGTTCAACTACTGTAGGAAAGTTAAATTTGGAGTTTGATTTAAGAAATATGCACATAAACTATTACACAAGAATGTTAAATTTTGAAAAATAAAGAGCAAAATTATTGTTTGGAAAAAACCCACCATTTATCACATAATGGAACAAAATTCCACAAACCTTATTTGATTGCACATGCATATTTAAGCCATGTGCATGCTTTAACAACTTAGTTTGAGATCAGTGCTTCTCTGCAACTTCCTCTTCATTCATGGCATTAGACGGTTTATAGGTTTACAGCAGAGGTGGGGAGGAGGAGGGATGGCTGGCCATGAAGGGGGATGGACGACGAAACAGTATGCTTTTAACCTGATAAATCTACTTATAGTCCTACATTTCATTTAATCCCTGCCCTGGCAAGAAAGCTCATATACTGCAGGCATTTAATTTTACTGGTGAAGTCAAGTCTTCTGTTCAATTACTTTTTCCTAGGCTAGGGATGCAGAGGGATTATCCATTATCCCTACCCATTTTTATCACAAAGAGACCATACCTCCATTCACAATAGGTACAGAGACAAAAATCCAGTTTGCCCTCTTGTAACCTCACATGTAAAAAGGCTGCATATACCATTGTAGTGTACGTGAAAACTATTTGAAAACCCAAAAACCTCTGCATTTAATTTAATAATTTACAACTCACACTTGTTACAATTTAAAAATGTCTGGAAATTGCCTTCGAAATTATGGCTAATGGATTATAATAACCATTATCAGGAATTATCAATAGTAATTCTGGTTAAGCAATATATAGCTTTATTAACACTATACTGCAATAACATGCTTATGCTTAGCTATTTCTGGAAACTGCTATGCAAGCTCTAATAATTTTAGCAGACCCAAAGAAACATATCTCTTAAGTACTTTGGTAACATCTTCCAATATAGATGTGCTGGTTTTGGCTTGGATAGAGTTAATTTTCTTCACAGTAGCTAGTAAGGGGCTACATTTTGGATTTGTTCTGGAAACAGCATTGATAATACAGGGGCGTTTTCATTACTGCTGAGCAGTACTTACAGAGTCAAGGCCTTTTCTGCTTCTCACCCCACCCCACCAGTGGGTAGCCTGGGGGTGCACAAGAAGCTGGGACGGAACAGAGTCAGGGCAGCTGACCCCAATTGACCGAAGGGATGTTCCACACCCCATGAAATGATGCTCAGCAATAAAACTAGGGGAAAGATTGGTGGGGGAGTCACTGGTTGCGAACTGGCTGGGGATCACTTGGTTGGTGGTGAACAACTGTTTGCATTTGCATCACTTGTCTCTTTTGGGTTTTATTTCTTGATTTTTGTCATTTTTGTTTTTAATTTTTTTTTTTTTTTACAATTATTAAAAAAAAATTATCTCAAGTCATGAGTTTTCTCACTTTTACCCTTCCAAATCTCTACCCCCATCCTCCTGTGGGAGGATTGAGCGAGTGGCTCTATGGGCCTTTAGTTGCTGGCTAGAGTTAAACAATGGCAATAGGAATGGCCTTTTTTTAATGTTTTTTTAAATGACCATTATTTAATCAAAAAAGCTATACCTTACTACTTTCAATGCATAGGTACTTGATAGAGAAGCAGAGTTAATATGTGTCAAAGAAAAACCCACGTGAAGCCTGGTCTGAGCTCTCCACAGTCAAAAAAATTATAGATTTTTCTACATCTCCACAGAACACTAAGACAGATAAAATTCTCCAAAGGGGTATTGCAAACATAGTGACTTGAGACTTCTGGGTGAAGACAGAGACAGGAAAAGGAACTATTATATTGACTTAGGTAACTTCCTATGTTCTCCTTGGGTGAAACAAACATACAGAGTTATTAAAGCCAAACATTCTTTCAGTTATTTAAAAAAATAAACAGAAAAGTAACTTTAGACTGCACACTGGTTAAATAGCTGGGAATATGCAAGCAAGTATCTACAGCTACCCAAACTTTTTTGTCCGTGTTTGTATGAAAAATTTTAACAGCATTCAGCATATGCTGTCATTATGAGATTCTCTTGATTGCTGTAGCTTTGTAAAAGAAACCGTGATTTGCACACAAGTAATAGCAAGCCACTCCTTGAAAGAAGGAAATGGTACTTAAAAGAGGACTGCTTAATATGAAGAAATATGGAATGCCTGCTGTGTAAACATATTTAAGAGCATCGCATTGTACAATATTCTGGTTTGAATATTCTTGTTAGAAAAGGAGTATTTTTTACTAAAATATCCTTTGCCTACAGGAATACTTGATGGTATCACCATTATTTTTAATACTATCATGCACTTACATAAAGCAAGAAACAATGATTGTCTTTAAACGATCTCTATCTAGACCACTTGCCAGCATGCTATGCAGGCAAAAATGTTACAGATTTCATTGCTGGACATTTTTCTCATTAAAACTCTTCATATGGTGTGACAGGTAAAAACACACTGACAAACTTTGGTTGTTTTGTCTAGTTCTGTTAAGATGCGTGTCCATGCAGTTTTATTAGTTCTGTTTCTTTAATTCACCTGGCACAGAAAAGGATTGGCTACTGGAGGCAGGGAGAGATGGAAGGGAGAGAAGGGAAGGGGGGCGGGGGGGGGAATAAAAAAGGAAAAAGAAAAACACAAATTACCCTACAGTCAGAATAATTCTGTATGCCAATTTGTGGAATAAATTTAGAAACTGTTCCAACTGCCATACTTATTAAACTTAATGGTGTTCTGCACAATTTTCAGGTATCAATTATACCAGAGATACACAATCTATGGTTTCAAAACCTGCACTGCAACTTTACTATTATTCATCTGCTACAGGTAAGATGCTCCAAGATTAAAACATATAGCATATTACATTTAAAGTAAGAGCATCTGCTGGAAGTACATCGCAGAACAACAGATGTTGCTTTATCAAATAACTATCAATCTTATGCTGATCTAATTGCACTGACAAGGCATTCAAAATGCAGCTGGACAATGAAAGACACACCCATTCCAACAGTATTCATTAAAGAACCCTGGGTGATTTCTACTTTAAGTAAATAATCTTGAAATCTCTGGACACCTCACCATACCCTACCTTACAAAAACCAACATTTAGATTCATCACAGCATTCTGTCTAGCAGTAAAGGATTTATGCTGTTTACTAGACTTTGTGTATCTGTAGGATTTTATATTTTCCAGTATCCAACAGATACTGGGAACAAAAAAAAAATCTCAGTTGCTGAACTGAGAATACAACATTATCAAGGATAAACCAGCACTACCATTTTTTTTTTTAATGTTGTATTTCAAAGATAAGATAAATCAATGAAAGAAAGACTTCTATAAATGTTCTGATTGTTTTCAAGATACTAAACACTATTCACGCTTGAAAACTACCATATCAAGGACTACATTATTAGTGAGGGGAAAAATTGTATCAATTTTAATTAATTTTTCCAGAAAATCTTAAAAAACTGTAGGTGACAGACATTCTAGTAATGCATCTTGCCTGAAACTACTGCTGACTGCTTAGCCACAAGGAACCCATTGTAATTTACTTCAATAACCAGACTGATAAATGATGTTCAATTGTCTATTCACAATACAAGACTTAGAGGAGTCATATCCATAAACCTTGACCAACAGCAAGGATGTAAAAGCAAAGCATTTTTTTAAGTTGTTCATACTCAATATTAATTTATAATAAAAGAAAAAAAGCAAGCTGGATAGAGATCTGTTTTATCTCTGAAAAAAAGCTGAGAAACACAAGATTCTTGAAATTTCTTAAGTGCTTTTGGTTTTGAGACTTAATAGATTATAAATTGTGGCAATATAAATATTTTGAATGCTTGAGCACACTAGTCTACACAGCATTGCAAGCTGTGCCAATCCCACTCTTTAGGAAACTCTTGGCTTACATATACTATCCACAAGGAGAAGTGAGGATGGTGTAGCCCTCTAGCATACTGGTATTTCAGAATCTTTCTACCTTCATCTTTACTATTGTGAACTACCCATGGAACTCAATACTTTTTTATTATTTGCATCAAAATATATTTTCCCCTTTTTTCTTTGTTTCTTAAATCACTTCACAAAGTGACCATATTGTCTTTGTTTTACTTTGCAAACATATTGACATAAAAATACATCCAGTATGGAAACAACTAATTATATAGTTTTCACAGAAGAAAAGTAGAACATAACTTAATGACACTGTAGAATAGAACATAACTTCTTCTATTAGATTTTCAAATTTACAAAGGATGACTACCTGTCCTTTGGAAATAAAATCTGTTAATGAATCAGACAATTATTTTTTAAAAATGATAGAGAATCTTATGTATATATACATGCATACATAATTATATTCCTATTATAGGCTTCAGATATCTGAATTCTGTTACCTTGATGTAGTCTGAGTATAATGAGAAACCTGATATTCTCTTACCTAGAATACAAAAAAAAAATAAAAAAATTAATTCATAGTATTGCTGAAATCATGCATTTTGCAAATTCAAGAAGAACGAATGACACAAAACTAACAAGTTAGGTAGACTAGTTGTAGAATGGTCTTTAGCATCATTAGCACACAAAAGATTTGACAGCATCTTCTACCACAGCCTTGTCATTTCCTCTCCTTGAATGACTATAAAACGAATCTTTTCAGTCAAGTATGGTCAAAAGCCAAATTTTGCAACAAAAATCCCAGAGTCACGTCCATGCATGTATAGGTATGATGCAAGTGTATGAATGCACATGCATATTCAATTTTTCTTGGAAACCATAAACTCAATGGCAAGTTTAGTACTCCTCACTCTACACAGCTGTGTGGTGGTTGTTTGGGGTTTTTGTTTTGTTTTGGGGTGGGGTGTGGTTTTTTGGGTTTTTTTTGGTTTTTTGTTTGTTTTGTTTGTTTATTTTTTCTTTTTTTGTCTAATGATACTACACAAATGCTTTGCTTTGGTGTCATTTTCTCATCCACTTTTTTCCCAATAGTCTGCCAACAATGACAAATGTACCATGAGATTTTGTCAGCAGTATAAAGCGTCTTGAGGCTCAAAGAATTTCTGTTTAGTATATCATCTTCTCTTTATAAAGTGTATAAGCTAGGAAATACTGATGTTTGCAAGCAATCAGCTCTTTAAACGGTACACATTCTCTTAAGCAAAGTAACTTTAATGATACCAGCAACAGAGCAATTACAAGTTACTTGAACTGCCTGAGCTATGGAATATATGGATTTGGGACAATTCAAACTTTGCTCCTACAAGCTGTTCAAAACTTGTGTGGATTACTGGGGTGTAAACCAAGATAACAGAATTGTTCACTTTTCACCAGAGTTCACCTTATGAGAAAAATAAAACAAATTAATCCTTTAGTTCAGAGCTGTAGGCATAAGCCACCAGTGCTCACTGTGCTAGAATCTAAATCTTAGGGTGAGAAGGGAGGACTGGAAAATATCAACAGATTATAAAGTGCCATCATATTTATGATTTTGCAACAGCTTGTATAAAATCCTACCAAGGGTTTAACTTCTCATGAGTAAAACAGCAAGAATTAGTACATAAACAACCAGCTCAGTATGCCTTCAAGGCACAAATGCTTATAGATAATTTGAAGTACACCACTGCAATCTCGCTTCCTTCAGATCTGTTTTGGTTGGTTAGGAAAGCTACCTCTACAGTTTTCTTTCAATTCACATTGTCATTACCCCTCCATTTAAATTAACTTCACTGATGCTATGAAATCCTGTCTACCTATGACTGCCCTGCTGCTGGTAATTTTCATTTATGTTCACCTCTTTCCTTCACCATGATGTAGCATCTCTATCTACTTAAAGGTAATGTTTATGTTAACTAACATAACTTACAGTATGTTTTAACAAGCTATAACTTATTGCAGGAGGTACCTAATGCTGACCAACCACTTAGTCTGAAGACTTTTAATACTTTCCTGTCCAACAGCATATGACAGAAGTGACCTTACCTACGCTGAGAAATTATTACTACCTCTTACTCCAACATGCACTGTCATGGTTTAAGACCACGTTGAAAGTGTGGGGACTAAATAGACTCAGACATGAAAACATTTTAATCACAAATACATGTGCGGTTTTATAAATTATATGACCTCCATGCCCTACTGAAGACACAGCAGAGTCTGGGCAAAAGGTAGGTGGGTCAGCATAAAGGCTCTGGCTATGCTTGCTTTGTGCAGTCCAGGAGTAGGACTGCCAGGTCGCCTGGAAGCCTCCTTCCATTTCTCTTGGTTTGAAAATTTAGGGTTCTCCCTCATGTACACCAGGAGTATCTCATATAACCCTGAAATCTCTCCCTCATGCGTCTCCAAGAGCATCTTCCAGAGTGTCTACTTGGTATGACTCACTAGGAGCCTCTCCACACGTCTCCTGCCACTAGTGGCTGCCATGTTTTCCTCAGCATGTCTGAGCAGGTGCACTACAGACTCCACGACTGGTTGAAGTTCTGCCAGGTGATGGAGTGTGCACTCCAGTTTCACAGCCAGCTGGGACTGGCACAGGGCAGTTCACCCTCTCCCCCTGCATGGCCACCAAATTCAAGTTCCCTGTCACGCACTCTATCATTTAAATCCAGTACATTGCACTCCTTGCCTCTATGAAATATGTATTTTAAGAACTCTTTGAAAGTGTATGCTTAAAAATATCTACTTTCAACATCATCACAATATTAATATACATTCATTAAATTCTGCCTTTGTCCCTGAGGCCAAATAACAGCAAATAATGATGTTCAATGTGTATATATGCTCAGACTACATGGGTTAACATCATAACAGGCTGAACATTTAGCTATTGCAAACTCCCCCCCTTGCTCCTGACCACCAGATTAGGTATCATTGCTGACACGAGCAGCACATGTTGGCAATTCCCTCACCTGACAAACTAACACAGGTTTTTGTTGCTGCCCAGATGGATTTCTCCCATTTCCATCTGTATTCTTCTACATCACCCTGGCTTTCCCCACACATCATCTTCCACAATCCGTTACTGTTTGTTTGGTTTTTTTCCCGTTTGCGCTGCAGCACCATCCATCTAACCCGGCTGCGGCCACCACCACACCAACCTTCCAAATGACCCTGTTCCCATTTGCCATCAGCACGCCCTTCTCAGATCGTACCCTCACGGCATGGGGGGGGTGTGTGTAGGCAGGGGTGGGCTGGCACATGTCTACGTGTGTAAGATGCCTCAGCAGGCCTTAGCACCCTTACCTCCCTCACTCATGGCCCCTCAAAGGGATCCACCTGCCTTCCTCCTCCTGTTCTTCTTCAGTAACTGTGTAGGGCTCCTCACCCCTGGAGAGGTAACACCCTGGGAGAAGGGAGGTCCGAGGTTCCCAGAGCCTTGACACTGAGTTGGGAGGAATTTTGTTGGTTCCCAGGTAGTACTTCTCTTCCTCCAGTTTCTGCACTCTTTCCGCCAGAACCCTGCTCTGAAGGGCACAACTCCACATTCAGACCTCCCATCCGGGCTCCAAGGAGTACTTTCGCATACCCTTTATTTCTGAGTCGACCACTTTGCTGTGTCTCCTTCACCACCCCCTCCCCAACATCCGTGCTTTGGGGCTCACCCTCACATTTGGGGCCAAACGGGCCCTGGCCTCGGCGACTGGCTCAGACTCACACTAGGAACCACCAAGGCCTGGGGCAACAGCCTTCCTGCGCGCACCCCCACAGCAGCTCCGAGCCGGGGGCCTAGCGCCTGCCCGCCATCACAGGGCAGAGCAGCGGGGTGGCTTGGCCTCCCCCCGCCCTGTTACCCTGAGGCCCTGCCACGCACACTGGCCTGGGAAAGGGCTCCTCAATCAATTAGCCCATGTTCCAACTTGATATGAAGCGATGAGGAGATTTTCTTTAGAAAAACACCAATCCGACAAAAAGAGGCGAGGGTCCACTGCTCTCATTATTGGATCTGAACATTGGATTTCAAAGCAAAGGATTCAGTGAGGCAGTAGTGGCGGTTTCAGATCGGGGGAGGCTGGCCAAGAGCACCCAGTCCACCAGGCACCCCAGCGCTTCAGTGGTCCTTGCCCAGAATTGCCAATGTACCCAGCAAGTGCACGCTGGAGACAGTTTCTTCCAGTGACAGCAGCTGTGTTTTCTCCTTATTTCTTTAACCGTGTTATCTCCTTATTTCTTTCTCCCCACAAAAGCTGCAGTTTCTTCATGCTCTGTTTAGGTGGCCATGCACTGACCCAAAACTGCTTGGTGACATTTCCCACTCTAAACTTCAATCACTTATAAAACATTTTCTTTTTTAACTGGAACGTTTAGACAGACCTGAGTTAGTTTCTGGTAATAGCAATGCTTGAAATGGCACAACTGAGAGAGTGGGAACTCTCAGTGGGGAAAGTAAACTAGCTTTGCTGGCAGAGGAAACCAACCTTTCCTTAACCTGCTTCTGTTTATCCATTAAGGTGATCTAATAGATTTTCTCCATGAACAGCTGTGGGACAGGGGACAGGAAAGCTAACTTTTCTTCTCTCCTGCTATTGAAACCGGTAAAATAGAGCTTTCCTTAAAACCACCTTTCCTGCTCCCTCTGTCGAGCTCATAATTTGTTCGTAAACAGTAAAGGACTATAAGTATTAGGTCCCAGCATAAGTAGACACTAGGCTAGGAAAACTATTTTTGTAGATTTTCCTTCCTAATTGTTACTAGGAGGTCAGGGATGAGTTGATGGGCTGGGGCTGGGGTGGGATGGAGAAAAAAGGAAACTTTCCGAATGGTAAATGGTTTCTAGTGTTTGTTTCTATGTTTTTATTGTATAGGAAAGCTGTTTGGCCTCACCTATATAACATCCAATAAGAGTTTTATTACACTGGAATAATTATAGAACATTCTGACAAGAATATAAACTACTAGGGTTTTTTTTTAAGAAACAAAGCATTTAGATTTTAAAATGTCATTTTATTTAGAGGTTGCTAAATACTTTGAATAAGGATGTAAAAGTGCCACAATGTGAAAATAAGATAAAAAAATCAAACTTTTATTTTTTCTTCTTCTTTCATGACTGAAATAAATTTAGCAAAATTACAATGAATGTGTGAAATGGTCATTGCTGGAATACACAGATGTAATTTTCTGTCATCATACTTGGGCACACTGCACTACTAAAATACTCTTTAGGTTCATTATGTCAAATCCGCTAATGCTCATAATGATCAAGAAGCAAAGGTTTCTTAGCTCCTTCCAGACAAACTTTCCTACATGTGCAAAAATCCTGGCATTGTAGATCTTTTCAAACCACTTAACTTTATTATTGGTTAATCTACAGGATACAACAAAAATGGCTGTTTGTATCCTATGAATTCCTTATAGAATATAATTACCAGAAATAACCATGTTCCACCAAGTTTTTCAGCACACCAGCACCCTTGCAACAGCATCAAAACCTCCACGGCAATTTTAACACTAGGCTGTCTGAATCACAGCTGCCCCTGCCAGAGTCTCTGGATGCTGCTATCAGAGACCTCACCTTGCAGGGAACATCAAAGGGAACTTCCATGCTGGACTCCCATTGGGGCAAGTCACCCAAAAGTCCTGCTATTATATGTGCTGCCACAGTCCTACAGATCTCCCCTATTGGGTGCTCATACCATCTGTCTAAGACATAAAATACAAGAGCTCCAGAGAATTACTTTTTGTTGCATCCTTCTACCCTTCCTATCAAACTGCAGAATCAAAAATATATTTGCCTTAGGATTTATGTGCATTATTCTCTTTTTATTAATGACTATCACAACTGCAGCCATCAGTACTGTCTCTTTCATGTTACGTGAGAGAAATTTTAAATTCGTGTTTGCAACAGAGAAAGAGATTCTAAGAGTGTTTATGGGGATATATTACTTAGATCTGAAATAACAAAACACCTGCAGTTTTTAGTAGCCAGGACACATTTTATAGAAAGGGGGGAAAAAAGAAAAGAAAAGGGGGAAAAAAAAGCATAAGATAGAGTATTATATCCTGTGTTTTCAGCTGGGAAACTGAGCAGCAGATGTTGGTGAGCAACAAGCAATTTAGATGTAATAATTACTAAGGAAAGTGCTTTAGTGTGGGGACAGCAAAATGGCACTGACATGCTCTGATTTGACACAGTCAAAGGGAGCAAAGAAAACAAGACGGAGGAAAAAAATCTGTGTAACAGACTGAAGAAACAGGAAAAAGCATGAGGAAAGGACACCACTGCAGATTTCTATGAAGGTTTAGAGTTTATTTCAATATGATTTAAAGAGATCAGAGCTTTACAACTGAGATGTAAAATAGAAGTTAATGTTTTATGATCTACCATCCAGGAATAAACTGAGTTCAATAAATATCCAACCAGTTAGCAATCAACCACAGTGCTTATGGCATAGCTTAGTATAAATTAGCAGTCTTGAATAAACAGATACATTGTTCTTACAACCCAGTTGGGAAAATCTGTTATAAAATACTCCACAGTAATGAAAGAAAGCATCATTTTCAGTTGTGATCACTACTGATGAGTCAAACTACTATAAACCACAAGCTACTAAATTACCTTCCATTCAGACAGACACCTTATTTAAGATCTTAAAATTGATGGGTTTGTAGACTGAATGTTAGCAACGTCCTTCTTAATTTCTTACTACAGATTAATCCCTTGACCTCAAACCTCAAAGTCAAAAGAATAAATATTTACATCTTCACCACAGTTGTGCATAGAAACCTGACTTGCTCACAGTTCTCAGGCAAAACAGGCCTGCTTGAATCATATGAATCCTACTTGAGCTTGACTTTGGGTTGACTTTGAAGTTTATGAGCTGAAAAGCAGCTAAATTAAGCAGAACAAAACAAGCAAATGACAGCTAAAGAAGCATTAGACCCAAGTCTATCCATTCAATTAATTTGCAGTGTTACCCACTCTTCTGTTTAACTGCTTTGTTAAAATTTAGACAGAAATAGCATATGACTGAATCTATGCTGTGCACAATAGTAAGTTAAATATCTGAAATAAAGACAAAATAGATAAATCTGTGCAAGATGACACAGTAAAAACAAACAAAAAAATACCCACACAAACTCTTACTGTTTTAGTTTACTTTTCAATGTAAGCATTTGCTTTATACTGGCAATCTAGAATTTTCTGATTTCATAAGGAAAGAAACTAAACTAAGAGTTACAAAGAACCAGTAAAATATTCAAGAACTGTAGTAACAAGTGAATGTATAAATTAAAGAAGCCTTCAAGGATAACAAGGCAGGTGAGACTCATAGGATACTGCCAATTCTTTTGTCTAGTTATAATATCCGTTAGAATTCATCACCTCAAATAACACGTGAGTCAAATTAAGATATGAAATCAGTCCCAAACAGGATAAAGTGCTGTGCCTGTCAGGTCCAGCTGCTTCATCCTCGATTATTTCAAACAACCCCCACTTGCTTTCTCAACCTTTCAATCCCATTTTTCACTTTAAACATTGATTGAGATGTACAGTGATTGAAAAAGAACATTAATCAAAGAGTAGTATAGACACTACAGAACCCTTTTATTTTCAGACACAATTAGTTAATTAACATGAATATGTAAGTTATCAGTAGAGATTATACCTAATTTAACTGCATCTAACAGGAGAATGTGAGAACCCATTTCTCACTTTACAAAACAAGCTATAGTAAAAGCAAAAAAACAGTAAGATGAAATGTGTTCGGTAAATGTAAAGAAAATTATCATTAAGTGTTTAGGATTATGTTTATATAGAAGAGTTCAGAAGAATCCCAATCAGTCTAGAGTCCCGTAAAGCAAATATACTTTGTGGGGTTCCCCCACCCCACCCCACCCCCCTGGCCCCAAATGATTGAGCACAATGTCTATATAGAGTAATTGTAAATTTACATAGGGCAGTAGGAACTTACTGTCTACTTCTGGAGGGTGAATCTCCTCCATGTATCTGCCTTGCATCTCCCTATGGTGAGGACAAAACCGAACAAAAAACCAGCTCTTTTTTGTGCATCTGCTTTAGTAAACAGGTTCTACTTAAGTCCCCACAGAGTTCTTTATTGTTGTGTACAAAACCTTCCAGTAATCAAGCTAACTTAGTAAAAACTATCGCTTATAACTGTAAAAATATAGCTGAAGTATGTTGCTGCCTCTAGAACAACTTAGCAGACCTGGCTGCCTGTTAAGTTGATGTGACTATGTACACTGCACTTTGAACACAAAAACTAATGAGCTTGAGCTAAAGAACTTCCTACAAACCTAGCCAGGTGCTAATTTTTTCATAGGCATTCTATTTGTTCCAGGTCTGGACAGATTATAGGGACAATAAACTCTGTCTTTTGATCCAAATAGAATCCCACTCCTGTTACCTAAGTCATAGAAACACTAGAACAAATCAAAGAAAACAATGCGGAAAATTGTGTTGCATCAGCAACGTTAATCCCAAAATAGCTGACCACACATCACGTTAACTGTATTTATTTTAATTTGATCAAGGCGATTGAAGTATGCTGAGCACTTCATGAATGTAGCATTACAAAGAACATGCAATAACAAACTCCTATTTTCCACAATTTAAATTTAAGCACTGACAAAAATAATTCTTCTTTAGAAAATGATTTTTTGACAGGTTTTGAAAGCTGGGATGCAGATGTACTTATCTGTCCTCTAAAGCCAAGATAAACAACAGTACAAGCTTTTTTGCATGCGTGGTTGATTTTCAAATCATGCCTTGAAAGGAACTAATAATTATATACAACTAGAAACATAGAAGAATGTCTTTAATTCACACTACTGACTGGAAAACCATTGCAAATGACTAAATCAGAAGAATAGTAAAAATATATATAAAAAACCCCAAACCCTAACAGCTTTGATATATGCACCACAAAATGATTGTTTCTACTTATAGTTTGACTTCAGCTTAATTTCTCTTACTTAGAACAATACAGCATTAGTGTACTAATCAACTGTATCAACTAATCAATGCCAGTCTTGTAAGAAGTAGTACTAGAAATCATACCTAGATCTACTTTGCTTATTATTTAAACCAAACCAAACCAGCCAAAAAAACAAAACAATAAAACAAACAAACAAACAAAGCTGAGAATACTTTAAAACCATGTCAAGTTTTGTTTTGTTTTTTAAAATGTGGTATCAAACCAAAACATCCAATTTGTCCAAAACCACTGAGATTTTTCTCCATCCCAATCTCAAGGATTTTGTGTCCTGACAAACAGGGTTGTAGCCCTGTTTCTCAAAGCCAGAATGGTCAGAGGTAGACTCTTAACGGCAATTTGGGGTAAAAATGGAATTTATATGTTTACAGATATCACTAAGCAAAAGCCTATTTGTTAACTCTAAGTTCTGGAGTGGGATTTCCATTATTTTCATGCTTAATTTGTAAGGTGGGCAGATCAGATAATTACAGGTTAGGATAGCTCAGATATACTGGCTAAATAATCATATATTAGGTCCTATGCCATTAATCAATTTTGAAATAATATAAGAATTGAATAGTGATAATTATTGTGTCTCACTTCTAGCATTATACAAAACTGATACCAGTTGCATTGATAAACGGTAGCTAAAAAGTCTGAATTTTATTCTACATTGCACATTATAAGTTTATTATTAATTGTAAACATGAAGGGGGAGAAGTGGGATAAAAAGAGGAAATAGGTGTGTACTAGATATAGGCCTTAAGTGAGATGCTGTATCAAGGAAAAACAAACAAACAAAACCCAAAAAACAACCCAGATAGAGAAGCTGTAGTGTGCTGACCATAGGTGGCTGCCAGCCGCCCACCCAGCTGCTCTTTCTCCCCTTCCTCAACAGGACACGGAAAGAAAAACACAAGTAAGCTAAATTTTTGTTTCCACGGGCAAAACAGGCTTGAATCTAGGAAAATCAATTTAACTTTTTCCAGTTAAAACGGAACTGGGTGGTAGATAAATAAAAGCAAAACCAACCGACAACTGGAACACATCCACTTCTTCATCCCCAACTCCTGCCTCTGCTGCACCTGAGCATGGAGCAAGGGTGCGGAACCCTGACTGGGTACCTCCATGGCAGCTGCTCCCTGCCGCTCCTCCCTGCTCACCCTGCCCCCCTGTCTCTCCCGGGGCTGCAGGGGCACCCCTGCTCGGTCTCCTGGATCACCCCCACCCCCTCCCCTCGGGCTGGCCGGGCTGTCCCTGACCCGTTTCCCCTCCCTCACGCAGGTTTCCCCACGGCCATGGCGGCTGCAGGGCCCAGCCGTGCCCTGCGCTGGGGCCGTTGGAGCCGGCTGGAACCGGCTGTGCCCGGCACGGGGCAGCCCCGGCCGCTCCCCACAGGGGCTGCCCCCGGCCCCTGACAGACCCTCCGCACCCGGGCCCCGTACACAGCCACAAACTGGCGTTGTAACCAGAACTGTCGAGACTGCAAAAAATCATTCTGAAAGCTGGACAACAAAGTCAGTTGTAATTTGTCCACGGGCAAATGTGGCCCATCTCAATTTCTCTGTCAGTCTCTGTGCTGAAGGTAGGTACTCAACAGTCAGTGCTGTGACTGCTCCTGTAGTATGGAAAAAAGCTAGATCTTATTATTTATAAAGCATTTTGCTTTCAATTGACTTCTTCATTTTAACTGAGTTGATTATAAAAGTACTCGTATGTGAAATTTCTATCAATAATATTAAACAGATAAAGGAAAAAGTCATACTACGGGGGACATGAGAAGTGTTTTCTTATTGACATACACAATAATTGATTAGGTTTCTCAGCTTCTGTTGCTAGAAATTCTGATGTATTCCACTTAGGATTACTAGTTAGCTTTCATTTCCTTTAAACTTTTGCCTCTGGATAAGCTCAACTATTCCCAAGAAGAAACACTGATCAAGTACATTTGTCATGCGAACAACTATAATAAGGTAATTCATCATAGTCTGTCAGAGTCTTATTCCAGGAAGGCTGCTGCATTTTTATCCTTACTTAAAAATCTGCTGTCACTCCTGCTGAAAATTTTGGTAGACACTTTGGACATGTTTAAAAGGCCTTCCAAACTGATAGTGGCACATAATTAAGTTATCAGCTATCAAAGCCTTTTTTCACTCTCTGCAATGTTTATGACACCATGAACCTTTCTGGCTGGTTTAATGTGACCTGTTCAGAATGCATGATTCCTTCTTCCTTCCCTTTTCCTTTCTTAATGGTAGCCAGTGACCAATGTAATTCACTACCACAAATAAAGCTCCTCAGAAGAGTCTAATTGAGCAATTTGGTTTTCTTTCAAGGTCTGAACTCTACCACAACCCACAAACCATTCTTCAGCACCACAGAGGCAAGATAGTTACTGGAAGGCAAAGCAAGCTAGATTTTAGGTTTTCAAACATCAGAAGAATAAACTAACAATGCTGGCTCAGAGCTGTGTGTGGGTGAAGGTGGGAGTCATTACTCAGGCTATCAGTAATGCTTGATTTTTTTTTTGTATATTCTCCAGTCAAAGCTGAACACTTCCTTTTTGTGCAAGCCTGCAACTTCACCACATGTTGGGTGCAAAATTTCATGTACCTTTCCTCTATTTCCTCTTACAATACTCTGTGGATATAAATATTCTCTTAAAAACCAAAAAATGCTTTTTGTTCAGAAATAAATAGGGCATGCAGTTTTAGCACTGGTGAACAATCTCACAAATGGAAATGCACTGATGGAAAAAATACTGCGACACAAGCAGGTTGTATTTCCATCTTCTAGAATAGCATTAACAACAGCAAGGAGAAAATGAACTCAGTCTTGCAGATCTGTTGCCTCACGTACCAACACAAACGAAGCATAGTTTTAATCCTTGCACCTTGTCCATCAGCACCTTTTCTCTGTGGATTTTCAATATAGCAATTCAAGCCTAATGACAAAGTGATCTTAAAAAGCTAGAATCAATTTCCACTTCAGTCACAGCTGTCAAAAATGCATGGAGAGAAGTTAGATCTGATAAGCAAAATTAAAAGTAACATCAGTTAAATCTACCAATAGAAACATACAGTAGATTGCTAGCAATACGATGCAGTCTGTGTGTAACTGGTTTACTTACAGCATTTCATTTATGAAAGACAAAGCACAATGCCACAAGATTTATTCTGAAGCAAGGCTTCATCAAGTGTGAAAGATGGGGATTCAGCATCAGAAGATAAATGAGCACTGTTCCTAATACTGTGTGAAAAGGGAAGGAGCCCTGATAGCTCTAGGTGAAGGAAGGACCATCCTTTATGCTCACTTGACTTCTATTAATCGGTCTGGTGTAGGTCTTAGATGAAAATGACATATATTACAACTAAGAAGTCTAGCCATGCAAGAAGCCAAGTTAGTAATATTTCAGTGTGCAAAATACCCCGCCTTCCCAGCATTTTTTGTATTTGTATCATATGGAAGAGATAAAAATAATAAATAAATAAATAAATAAATAAATAAATAAATAAGAAAGACAGAAACTCACTCAAAGACTCTCATGCGTTTAGAATTTACAGCTTTATAACCATGTCACTTTGATTTACAGTTTCTAAAGATTGGTCAATGAGAAGATTTGAGGAACGGGTGATTAAGGGGTTAAAGTAAGCATTATTTTTATGTATTTAAGAAGTATTATGCTTACTCCTTGTTCCTAGGGTTTTTTGTTGTTTTGTTTTGTTGTGGGTTTTTTTGTTTTTGTTATTTACAGAAATCACACAGGCCATCATTTCTAGTTGTGGCTAAAAAGTTACAGAAATCAGATTTACATTAAGATCCTGAAGCAATTACTCATTGAAGAATGCAGCTCACACTACTGATACTAATTTGAAATCAATATAATTAAACCAGCCAGCACTTAAACAGTTTGAGGGACAGACTTTTTACCTCAGAGTATCAGCAAAACTTACCTTTTTTTGCCCATGTACTTTACTTTGTTCAGTTTCCTTTCCATGAATAAATGCTAAAAAGTGAGAAGAACTAATAAGCCTATTGGTGAGAATTTACCTGGCTGAGGAGAACCCAGCTGAGACAGAGCTGCGCCATCAGCTAGTATGACTAGGTACTCTCCACAATTATCTTCACCACCCCTCTTCCTTTGCTCACACAGCAAGCATGGAAAAGACAGCTGCTTATGCCTGACGTATACGTTGTATAGATTACTTAAGAACAGTACTGTGACTGTCTGACTGTCCAACTCTCATGCTGTTTTCCTTCTCCACTGCCTACCTTCTCCCACCAAAAGCTCCACATTGCTTGCCCATTCTGTGGAACCAGGCTTGAAGCAAACAGATCTGTCCGACAAGTTCTAAAAGCCTTGGCTGTAAATTGCAGACCATCTGGTTTCAGCTCTTCCCCGTCCCATGACCAAATGCAGTGGCATACGTATACAGAGGTATAAATGAAAGCAGCCCCAGACTTGAGTAGTAATGGCTTAGCCCAGTATATCCATCCAAAAATGGAAAGCCTCTCATTTTCAATTCAAAGTTTTTTTGTTTGGTTAGTTTTTATTAATCTTGTTGCGCTTACCAGTCACAACTAGCCTAGATTACAGGCAGTGCTAGGAAACCGAATCAGTAATTTTGGGCAAAAATTTCAAAAGACTCAAAGAAGAGCTGCGTTTTCATATTCCACTTGAAGACAGTATCTTATTCTAATTTCTTCATATTCTGAAAATAAAATCTAGTGTCTGCTATGCTGTAAATATTTAGTTTTAGGAAAAATCTTATTACTCACATGAAATTACTGTTATGCAAATTTGCCAAGACTCTAACGAAGGAAAAACTACTGGAGTACATGTAATGAGTAAGGATTGCAAAGATTCCTAATTTATGTTTTCAACTAACATTAATTTTTGGTAGTAAAGCCCATATCAATGTTACAGCACAGCCAAGCATAGTGCTTACTGCCAAGGGACCATGACAACAAATTTCAGGACACTGGATTTTAAACTGGAGGCACTTCTATCTCAAAACAATCATTCTATCCAGGGAGTTATAAAGACAGCCTAAACAATATGAGGCTATAAAATGTTTGACCTCTTTCCCACAAACCGATAAATCAGGGTGCCAAAGCAGCACAACACTATCAAACTGGTGAAACTACGAGACTGATGAGAAGGACCCCGAATACAACTGGGAAGCATTTCATTTCATATTTCCAGGGGGAATTCTCAATACCAGATAGATTGAATCCCCACTCAACATTTCTCTGTGTGTGGCCATCATTAGTTTTAATTATTTCTGACATTTTGTCTATCATACTAGATCCTTGGAGAAAAGTAATGAGTCTCCTCATGTGAAAGGTGAAAAGAACGAAGATCATATTAAGATGCCAGAAATAATTAAAACACATGATATTACTAACTATAAATGCCATAAAGGATCCCATTAAACCACTCGCAACTACCAGTGTGACTACTGAAATCTCTTCATTAGCTTTAAAAGCCAAGTAGCAGCATCTTAATTCTGGAATTTCAATTTCATTAGTCGATTGTGTATGCTTGGTCCAGATTTAACGTCAACTATTGTCAACTGTCTGATAACAATGAGTATGTCAGTAACAGACAATTAATGAGGGCTACTTACCTGAGGAGCTGACCCAGTCATTTCCTAACTGTTTCTTTTTGAGTGGTTGGGAAAGTAGTTTGTTAAAGTTATCTTTAACCTTTTCCTGAAGGTCACGTTTGTACTGTAATAAAACTTAGTCAGCTTTTTGGAAAGAATATACCAATCAGTTCAAATCAAAGGCCTTGGAAAGTACAAATTACATGTTCTCTCTTCCCAGCTTACTGGGAGGAACACTATGTGGTACTCTCCAGGAAAATTAAGCAAAGGAGTCTAATACTCTGTATTTTCTTATCTTAATAGAATTTTACAACACCAATGAATGCTTCAGAAATACTACTAAGGAGAAAAGCTAATTGCCAGAAGATTATAAATTATATTTCCATATTCAGCAAAATAAGTAGAAAATAATTTATTATTATATTCAAAACTATAAAGCAATGGGTAGAGGCAGAAGACTACAACAATAATTTAAAATACTTGTACTCTGAAGAAACAAATTGTTTTATGAAATATTAACATATCAATAAATTTCATAAAAAACCACTGATACATTGAAATAGTCTATTTTCTCCCTATTTAAACACATAGTGCATTTACTAAACAATGTTGTGGATATACCCACCCACCTATATATATGAAACTGTATAAAATAAAGCAAATATCTACTCAAATTTCTACTGTATGAGCTAAATTCTCTACCTTCCATTGGCAATGTTCATAGAACACCTCTTTTCTAATGAATTAATAAAGGTGCATAAGCACACACCTCAATGTAACCCTTTGAGCAGTTCTACTGACTTCAGCAAATCAAATTGATTGCATCAGCCTTAACTGATGAGTCTGACTACTTCAGTCTTGTCCCAGACATGATAAAAGATGGACAAGAAATAAAATATTATAGCAAATATCACAGTATTTCTAGACAACAGAAACCTCAGAACCCATAGAGGCCTGAGCTCGTTCTCCATGCTCTTTTACCATCTTTTACCATTCATAAGTTTCTTATACAATACTCCTGTGGATCTTTGTGTCAGAAGAATATATTAAACACATTAAATTGTTAAATTTCTCATGGGGCCACCAGTTATACCAGACATTATACAGTGGTGATTATATTGCCCATTTGTTATTGCCAGACTTTGTGTTAAAATCAAGTATTATTTGACATACGGTTTCATGAGTGTTTGTTAAAATGAATTAAAGTAACAGACACTAGAATACAGGCAGTAACACAATGGTGACTTCATGTGCTAATTGTGACTGTAGTTCTTTGACTGGTACCTAGCACTGCAGTATACACATTTTAAAGATCAATTATATTTCAGCTGTCAGACATCAAAGGCTACTTGTTATCAAATTTAGATGAGCAATTCAAGTGATATAAACAAACATGAAACAGTACTCCAAGATATTTTAAATCTTCTTATCTATTTTAACTTGTCAGCAGACACTTGACCAAAATGTTTAGAAGTAAAATAATCACTTAGCCAATAATGGAAGCAGCATGTAGCAATCTGTAGAGTCCATAACTATGGAAATAAAAAAATAATAATAAAAAAATACTTATTTGGAGAAATTATTCTGAAAATTCCCAGGTAGAGGACCAGGAAATCAGTGCATGGTAATTTTACTGTCAAACAGGAAATCCACTAAAGGTTCAGGTCTGTATAAATATTTTTGACCATGGGAAAACCCAGACCATATATGTTTTTGTCAGCCAACCTCAGCAGAAGAAACAATCTCAGTAATATGTGCCCATAAGCACATATATCTGAAATTTATACTAAAAGTCATCTGTTTTCTTCCAGTAGTCTTCAGAAGCAACTAAAAAGCCACATGTAAAAAATATAAAAATAAACTGAAAGCAGGAAGGAAACAACCCATTGAATTTATCTTGTATTTTACTATCATGTCTCTTAATTCTTACAGTGCTCATCAGATATCGTTACAGTAGTCAGATTTGTTACACTAGTCAGATTTGTTACAGTCAGTCATATGCCATGATTTTACTAAATTTCCCATTCCAGACGTTTAGTGAAACTAAATACAAATCCTCATGGACTTCACACAGACATGAACCCACCTTCTGGTTTAGCAAGCACAGTTCTTTGTTGCACTAGTATCATATTTACACAGCTCTTAAATCTAACCGTGAAGGAAGAAGGAACAGCCATTTCAAGACTAACAGGTATTGCTGTTGTTGAATAAGATATTGGTGGCATGGGATATTTATTACAACTTCTCTTATCACATACATGTGCAAAACAATTACTATTCTTATCATCTGCAGTTAATGAAATTAACATTTACCACCATAAAAGCTAGCATGTAACTTTGAACTGGCTTTAAATAATTCCTTAAAAAAAGTACTTTTTTTTTACTGTTTCCAACACTTGAGAACTCCATTTACCTATTAAGCTGCCCTTGCTGTGACTTCTAAAACATTCAAAAAAATAAATAATCTTCTTTCTTTCATATATCAGTATATACGTATGAAGACAAAAGCATTAGGTCTTTCCATCTTTGAAGTTACCATTAAGATGGGCAATCTTCAGAAGAAAGCAAGAATAAAAAGAAGAGCATGCAGTAATTATTACAAAGTATATCACTTTAAGACATGTAATGGTAGTTAACCACAACAGAAAGAAACCCTGCAACATAGTTTATTAAGTATGAATGAACATGCTAAGTGATTCCATAAGAAAAAAATATTAAATATCTCCTTTCTCTAGACTTTCTTCTTATAGAACATTCAGAAGTAGTATTCTTATTGAACTGTATTTCAAGATCAGAGGGATCTTTATTCTCCTAATTGCAAATTGAGATAAAGATATTACCAGAAATTACACGCTCCTCTGTAAAGATACCGTACTCCAGAAGTTATTTTATCCAATGGTAAAAAGTTACTTTATGTTCTGTGCTCCCAACATGGGAGAGTAACGAATAGAAGAGTAACAGTGGTTCCTGAAAACAAATACTCTTATTAAAGACCTAGTTATACTGAAAATGGATTAGTGGTCAGTGGGAAAGGTGTGTCATTACTGACTCTTCGTACCAACTGTCAAGACGTAATCTAGCCGTTTTGAAGAAATAACATATAGTTGCTGCTGCAGTTATTGGAAAAGGGACTGACACTGTGTTCTGATGCTTCAATTATCCTTCTATATGCACCAAATACCACAAGGGTCTCACTTTGCTTACTAAACTGAGCATTGCTGTCCTTTCATAGCACAGAAATAAGATCACCATCTGTTTCTTTGCAAATACCTTATCGGAAGACATTGTCGTAAAAGCAAAATAAGTTCTGAGAATAAAACAGGAAAAATGTAATTAGAAGTTGTCACAATAAAAATAAATAGAAGATGAAGATGGATGATGGTGGGTGGTATGGCAGACTGTCTGGAAACATATGGCTTGATCTAAGACCCACTGAAGTTAGGAGAGGTTTCTGGTTTCCTGAAGAGCCTTCAGTTACAGACATGGACCTAAGTCACTAAGTCTGCAGAAACTGTAATCTTGTTACCAGTGCTTATGGTTTGGGTTTTTTTGGTTTTTCCTTATGGGTATGGAACTTCATTATTTAAATATTGTGACATTTCCAAATACATTGTATGTTACCATAAACTCCAATTTATAGCAAAACAAACAGCTTCAAGCTGTGCTGGATGTGGCAAATGGAAGCTGAAGGTGTCTGAGGAGTAAATGGACGCCAGCTTGTTAGCTGAGGTAAGGGGCTGAGGCAATCAACATTGAGAACTTGCATAATGAGGAGCTGGATTTCAGGGAAGGCTGAGAGGTGCAGAAGGCAGATGAGAAAAAGGGGCAGAAGCAAAGTTAATTTGTGTTTTTGACAGGGTCCAGACATATCGAGGTAACACAGGAGCTTATGATAAGAATCTGGGTTTGTGGAGGCACTGAAGGAGGATAACTAGAGCTGTTGAGTAATTAGGCAGTAGCCAGACACCTTAGAAAGATGTGGAGCTTGTTCGGACAGCAGATAATAAGGACTCATGGACAACCACCAGTACCAGATCGCCACACTGTAGGGCAAGAACATTTTCAGAGCTCTTTTAAGAAGAGAGAAAAAACAGAATGCTAACATTAGACTAATTATTATACTAACAACTATTTGTAGTGTGATTGCTGAAATGCTGGGGTAATGTTCTCCAATTATCTCTTCAAAAGGTGTTGCTGCTTCTGCTTCTTATTGCCCCCATACCACCACTTTGTATCAGTATGAGCACTCACGTGGCTGCACGCATAATACCAGAGAACTTAGTCAGCTGAAAAGCAACATTTACATTCAGTTCACAATCTTGTCATGTAAATACTCACTGCAACTCAAGGGAAGTCCTTATGCAGGGCTATAGGTGCCTGAGGCAGCAACCACTTTCCATGGGGCAAGCATATAGTAAACAAGTGGGTGTGTAATAACTTAAAGAAGAGCCAACACAATCTGAAGGCATCAAGCCTCCTCTGCTATCCAATAAATCTAGCATAGACTATACCTTCCTCAGGATTGAAAGACAAGTGACCACAGATATTCACTAATTGCCATTTCGACTCAATATTATTTGCAACACAGGCTTGTAAAAAATTGTCTACTAACTAGAAAGTTACCATTATGAGATTCCTTCTCATGGTTGTAGTTTAAGGATCTATCTACAATGACCTCTACAGAAAGCTCTCTGCTTTTTTTTTTGTATCTGCCTGGGTGTAATTCGTGGACCAAAAGTAAATGATAACTCCCATGGAGAAGAAGCAGCAGGTTTAGTAGCGCAAATTACATTTCTCCCTTAAATACTGTTCTTTTAAATACACTGCCATCATAAATATTTGGTGAAAACTTGTGTGATCTTACATGTCAGGCAACCTTCAGTATAAAAGGTGTGAGCAATTATCAGATACATGAGCCTGTTTTACTACTGCACCATTAACATTTTATCTTCTACACAGTTCTAGTCATAAGACCTTTGAAGATGTCATTATGAACTGTAGGAAAACCCAAAGCAAAACAACCTCTTTCTTTGGCTCTTGCCCAGCTAAGTCACTGCAACCCAGAAGCTTAACGTCCAAGCTTATCAGTTTTTCACCACAGCTGAGATACGTTTTTTCCCCTTGCTTCACTTTTCAGTTGTGAACGCTACCATATGTGCAGTGTACAAACTGTATCAATAATAGGAGACAAAATAACGCCGGCACCATCATTTAGAATTCCACTCTTCCGTTCCTGTGTATTTTCAATGAAATAATTCATTGCTGGTAACATAGTACAAGCACTCCAAAGCAGCCTTAAGCAAAAGGGAGAAAACCTTCAGTTTGCTTACAAAATAAATTAGGCCTTACTTCATATATTTGTATTCTCCTTGACTTCACCTAAAAATATACTTCAGGTCTAAGCTGATGATCTCTTTAAGAGAAATGTATGTTATCTTTACCATGCGACCATTAACCACTCAGTCAACAGTGACCGGAACCCTCTTGAACTTTAGCTGTACACTGTGTCAACTGTAACACAAGTTCACATAATGAAAGTGCCCTCTTGTTCTAAAACAGCATATAGTGCTCAAAAGTCATATATAAATTTAGACACTTCACTGTCCTTGCCACTTGTCACTGTCACTGAAAAGCATCACTGCATTTGGCAACAATACTCCAGTGAATTACATCATCGTGTTTACATTTATAATTGACAAAAAAGTGAGGTAGGGCAATACAAAATACAGAGGCTAAAGCTAAATTCCTAAATCCTTATGCTGTCAACTTCTTATCAACAGGCTGACCACCTGCAGTTCTAGTTTGTTAAAATGAAACCTGATTGGCACCTCATATTCTCCTCCCCAGCCCCAACCTGAACAAATTACCAGGTCTCTAGTTACAATGCCTAATTTCAGCTACTTAAATTTTCAAGTGCTGACCAAAGCACTTTTAACATTATGAAGCGGCAGTGTGCATTATTAAATTAGTATCATGACACAGTCCTTCTCAGAATGAAGGATGTAGGAGAATTAGTGGCTACGTAATTAGAGCATGAAAGGAAGATCAAGAGAGAGGTCCCAGAATAGCAAGTTTATACAGTGCTGCAGGAAATTATTCATCCTGCTCTGGAAACAGTCTGGCCGCATTAACATGCCACTGTGCTATGCCAATAAACCTTTTGAGGCTAGACTGCCCTGAGTGTAACTGGATAATAAGTGACTCTGTTTGGGTTGGGAATCAACAAGCCTTATATCTTGCATTTCTGAACACTCTGTTCCAGAGCTGAAACAAGCAGCTTAATTCTGCTTCTGCCTGACATTAGTTCTAGTAAAGCTTTTCTGTGATCAAATCTGGTTGCATTGCTATGCCTATATCCCTGACAGGATCCATTTATTGCTAAGCTTCCTCAGTGTGAAAAGAGATCAGATGCAGTCTCTGACTTCAGGTTTTCTAGAAAAGCATACAGGAAAAAATTATCTTGGGAAAGGATTCCACGAAGATTAGTTTTTACTTTCTCACTGTATCAGAGTAAAAAAACCCCAAACAAACCAATAGTTTTTCTGGACTCTGTGTATTTGCTTACAAACCCCAGATACCTGAGCACCAAAAACCAGAGCGGCACGTTTGTAGTTTACGTTTTCTGAGCCCCAATTAAAGCAAAAGAGAGCAATTTTCACAAATTGTTATCTCTATTGCATTTAACATAGCCCTAATATGCAGATGCGGTCAAATCATATCACATTTATAAATGTGTCCTTGGTATCGCTCATTACTCTTGATTGCAGTGTAATATTTGGTTGAAATTGCTAGGCATGCTCACTCTCTTCCTGTTGTAAGATGCTGGGTTCTCTTCTAAGACAGGAGGCTCTCTTATCACCTGTAGCTGCGTCCAGCATTCTACCCTCCCCAAACTGTCAGTGTCCAGCCACTGTCAAGTAATCTGGCAATCAGTTTTGTCAAAATGCCCTTTGGCAAAATGCTAGATGATCCTTCAGCTGGTCACCAGCCTGTTTGGCAAAGCTGTTGTCTTGCTTGGCCAGCTTCTTTACTGTAGCCACTATATGCCCAGGTAGACCTATTCAGATGCAATGAACTTTTTTAATCTTTTCACTGGCCCTAACCAGTTATTGCCTATCATAAACAATGCCCAAGAAAATGGAGAATACCACTGGTAAAATGTTAACCCTTGGGGATCGGGTAAGAAGCAACAAACATATATGCATGCACATACAAAATACATAGGTAAACCAAGTTGTGGTATTTCATAGAAGTAATGCAAAAAATCTCTTTGTTTATGGGCTTTGGTTATACATAAGGATAAATATGACAAAAATCTGATACTGTTACTATGTTAAAAGAAACCCAGAAGGCTTTTTACGCCTTGGAATAAAGGAAGACATAAAACTTCTACATAAACTCTTGGGATACTATAAAAAAAGAGAGTTTTCAATTTCTGACCCTGAACACTCTCAGTAAGTATGCCCCAGTTGTGCAGCCTATAAATTTTCAAGGTTATTTAGAAAGTGGAGAACAAAAGAAGTGCTTCTCATAAGAAAACCTCCTTCGTAGCAACAACGAAGGAAGTCTTTCTTTTGGAATTCCTCCACACATTATTACCCATACAACTTTAAAAGTTAAATAGGCTAAGGCATTATATGTATCATATTTTAAAAATACATTTGTAATTCAGATTGATTAAAATCCAGTGTGCAATATTTTGGGATATAGCCATAACTTCTCCTGCAGTTTTGAAAGATGTTGCTAGATATGAGCTATGGAACCAATTAGAGCACCAGTTCAGACTGAGGAAAAATGACCGTACATAAATAAAGTACTTCTATCACGTAAAAGAAAAAGTAGGCATACCCATAAAGGCAAACTAGAACATCAACACAAAAATGAAACTGGATTTTCCAGGAAAAACGACATAGCTAAATGAAATACCTGCTAACATATTGTGCAGAGGATTTTATGCTGAGCATTTCAATTATCCAACATAGGCACACCAGTAAGTAGTTTACAGATGATACACACTGCACAAAATACAACTGAGCAATCTAGTACTAGTATAAAATTGAAAATAAATATCTCTCTCAATTGCTTTCCCCCACTTTAGGGACACAATGACTCAATCCATTCAAATAATTTACCTATACAGACTCACTGCTTCTATGCAACCTTTCTGAATGAAAAAGGGAAAGTAGAAAAAAGGGGCAACAAGACTGAATCCAAATGGTTTTGTTGTTCCTCAAAACACGACAATATGGTGCTACAGTGAACACAAGAAACAAAAATCATAAATGGTCATCCAACACTATTCAGACTGATTTTTGTATGAATATCTGTTCTTAGTTCAGTTACCAGTTAGATCACTTCCCTCAGAGTTATGAAATGTTATGCTGCACCTTTTACTTTCATCAGTGGTAGCACTCCAGCATGCTACAAAGAAAGAAGAAGCATTGATGTTCTAATCTCTCCTTTTTATTTTATTTTTTTTTTCCATTTCTAATCCTTCCTAGCTTCTTTTGAGGTACAACTTCCTTCCAGCTCACAAAGAAGGCTAATGACATCAATAGATTGCTCAGGAGGGCACTTGTAATGAAATCTCTGCATAAGAATTCCAGTGCTTTTGAAATAATTCAGTATTTTTCAGGAGACAAAACCAGACTAGCTTTATCTTTCTCCTCCAATGCAACTGGGGGGACGGGACGGGACGGACACGACAACAACCAAAACACAACAACAACAAAGAAAAACCCAACACACACACACACACACCCCCGACAAACCACACACACACCCCTTTTTCTTGTGGCTTTCTGAAACATTACAAAGCAAAATCTCTTGCTTGTCTTTGTGTTGATCAATGAGAATGAAAAAGACTTGTACAAAGGTGGAAACAAGTCAAAATGCCCTTTCTGACTTGTTAATGAAATCCTTCTGATGTACAAAAGGCATTTATTCACCACCTTAATAGTCAGGCTGCAAGTAGATTTTATCTGGCTAGAGACTCATTTATTTGAATGAGAAACTAATCTCTTTTGTGGAATTCACAGAAAGGACTTGAATTTAAAAATAAATAAAAGGAATTGTTTACCTGCACATAGTTCATAATGGCTTTGGAAATGCTACCTATGGATATTGACTACTGATTCATGAAGCATTAGCCTGGTACTTAAAAGAGTTCACACTATTAAAATATAATGAATCTATGCTCTAGACAAGCACATAAAAAAAAATGGAGACAAAGTTAAAATTAGATCCCAAATGCACTCAGAAAATATTAACAAAACGTTATAGAAAATATTTTTAAAGGGCAGGTTTGACAGTGTATGGAAAAAGCTCCTGCATGAAGCTTTGCAAATTGCATTTAAAGGGACTGACCTGACATAAGGTTGGCAATGGATGCAACTGGAGCTTTAATTGAATAAGCTCGGACATCTGTCTCAACTGTCAATCCTGCTAACAATAAGATTGATAGATGCAAGCTAATTGCCAATTAGAGGGAGTTCTTTGAGATATAGGCTGTGAGTTTAGAAGCTGGATGAACTCACAGGGAGGAGGATGAAGTGAGTGTGCAGAAGAGAGTGCAAGATTTCTGCCTGCTTCCATACAGAGACCATGAGATCTTCTTAGACTGAATTCACAGAGTAAAGCATCACCAGCACAGTAATGAAGGTGTGAGAGAAAAACTGGATCTGTGTGACCAACTCTCTTTAAAAGAGTTTCAAGCAAATACCCAGTATGGTTTTACTTACACAGTCACTAACACCCCTTTCCTTTGGGAACACAAAGTATTTCAGCATTGCATATACGACTCTATTAGATGTCTGCCTTTCTTCCTCCCCAAATACAAAGATACTATCTAGTCCTCCTATCTTTTCCACATCCTTTTAACAGACTATTTATAATAAAAATCATTAGGATTCCTTTCGCTTCTAATATGTTTAAACTCTTTCTGGACTTGCCTTGCTGGCTGCTAGTCAACGATTGTCTTCTTTTCCCCTACCAGTTTTCTATCATTCCTAGTTTTGGATACAAAGCCTTTACAAACCATGTCCAGTTTCTTCCTAGTTTGGCAACTGATTTGTCATTTTCACTGGCCCAGAATACTAAAAAACTGGTCTCCCTCTCCCCTATCCCTTCTCCAGGTTGTGGAATTGCATCTTGGTAAACACAGAATGTGTGTTTTATACATTACAGTTATCAATACTTATTTTCTGTTTTAGCACTGCATCCCCAAGCCCTTTAGGATTCACATGTAATGGCACCATGGTATACCATAAAGACTCATCTATAATTATTTGTGGGACACAAGAGCAGGACAGTGAATTTATTTTTCTCTCTTCTCTCCAGCACTAAAAATTTGTTCTTCTCAAGGCGCATGCTGGTTTCTTTAAATACCACTTTTGTAAGTACATCTGCACAAGTAAGTACTTTGATTTGGATTCATGTGCTTGCAGAGCAAAACTGATAAAAAATGTCGTGGCTATTAGGGGCAAACATTTATTTCAGTACTTATTTACCTGTGTATTCTAGCCCTCATGCTGATGGGAAAATGCTTCTGGAGGCAATAGTTGAGGTTGTAACAACAGTTGCCAGGTTTCAGAAATAATAACTGGCAGCACAAAATGCCCAGTGTGCCACATACAGAACTCAGTGTTCTTTTTCCCAACAAACCATAAATGGTTTCTGGCGTGATGTAGTAGCCTGTTAGTAGACACTAACAGGTATGCCACACTATACTTCCCCTATTAAGCTTTCAAATAATCTATTTCTAAATCGCCTGTTACTTGGAAACATATAGTCACATAAACCACACCTAGAATAAAAAGACAGGCTTTTCTGATGGCTAATGAGGATAATATTCCACTTTGAATATTGGAGTTATGCCTTTTCCAGTACCAAATATGCCTGGGCATTTCTATGTGGCCTAGTTTCACTGCTTCTGGTAGTTCACGCAAAAAAAATATTCTAATTCATTATGCAGTGCTTAAAGGGAAAACATCACTACGCAGGGATGGTGGTAGTGATGGTGGTGGAGCAGGCAGAGACAAAGAACTTAGGCTTGTAGTGTTATATCTCAGTGGACAGAGAAGTTTTCACCTACCTAAAAGTCCAAGGAAGTGACCTCCAGACACTTATGTCTGCACAAAATAAATGTAATTTCTGGCACACAAATATTTTGCAGTGAAAGTTGACTGTTACTATTTTGCTGGGAATGGAAATGGCAGAGATACCTGAAGTCTCAAGGGTTAAATAATTTCTATAACAATAATGACCAAGACATTAAATGTACATGAATATTTAATTTCAGCTGTACTTTGTTCCAGTTTAATTGTCAAAACCACTTTGCTAAGAATATGGAAATAAATTATCTATACTACTCATTTATGCAACATCTTCGCCTCCAGATTTAGGACAAGGAGTTAAATCCACAAGGAAGCTAATTTAGTGTCTTGTTCTGCCAGTTCATTTTACAATGCTGAAAGAAATAGGACTAAGTATAGTTGTGGCATCATCCATTCTCCTTCCACACCCTGTTTTTACCCTAATTTTCACAGCTTTCTCATTGTCTATTGAAAATAATTCCTCCACAGTCAGTTGGCTTTCTCAACAATGCTTTTCAGTTGATCCACAAAAATCTCTGCTGTCCGACTTCAGGCTTTCAAAATATGCTTGCATTCAAAGTGCAGAAATAACTCTGGTTATTTTTCTGAAGGGTTAAAATCTGATGTGTGGAGTGTAATTCCCTTTAAACATAACATTCTTTTAATGGCACTATTGAAAGTGCCCCTAAGTGTTCTCCAGAAGCTGTTAAGCCATTCAATGCATCCTGCAGTGTTAGAAACTCCTCGTACTCTGGCCCAATGACTGACTGCTCCATGTGGATCTTTTATCTAGACGAGCTATACAGCTATGTAAAACAGCAGTGAATGGCACATCACATTTGAAAAATATAAAATACAGTTTATTTTTATTCAGCTTTATTTTTCTGAAGAAAAATGGCACTTTTTCTGGTGGGTTTACTTTGTCAGGACATGTAGAGTTGAGAGATATATAATGATATTACTGAAATAACTGGAAGATTAAAACCAACTTAAAAAAGCTGGACAGGTAACAACTATTGGAAACAGAACTGAAAAAAGCAAACTCAAAGCTGTGTACTACAGCCATCAGTAAAGAAAAGAGCAGAGATTTAAGTGACAGGTGAGGTGTACGTACCCACAGAGCCAAGTAAAATGCATGCCTAATAGTTGTGACTTTAGGCAAAAAGTCTTAATTCTCAAGTTACAAATCCATTTTCCAATGTTACATGCTAGAGGCCATACAGCCAAAGAGTGTTTTCACATACATTCTTGTAACTTGGCAGTATAGCTGACTGCTATAATTAAATACCTTTTTGTAGTATAAATGAAACTATTTGTATGTCACTGGGAGAATTTAAACTTTGCCAAAACCTAATTATTTAAGATACATTAATTATTTTAGAGTTTCAGATGCAATGTTCTAAAAGGTTCTTACGTTTTAAAACAAAATACAGCTGCAGATGAGAACAACAACATAGCTGAATCTTTTGCCTGAAAGATTTATTGTATACAAAGCGATGATATTGTTTATGAAGGATTGAATTTTAACAAGGTGAATCAGTCACAAAAAATGGTTTTTAATAGCTGGTTTAGAATGGCGATCAACTTTGGACTAGTGACATCAAGGTACAGCGTGTAACTTAAAAGGAAGATTAAAAGTTCAGCCTCTTGCACCCTTACCCCACCACACATACCTCGTAAAGCAAAGGACATGTAGGGGAGATGCTCCCAGTTTCCTCCACTGGCATCACATTTACTTGTATTGGGTGGGGGTTGTGGAAGGAAAAGAGAGAGGGAAAAAAACTGACTGAAAAATTGGATGTTTGTTCTTTCCCCCCATGTTTGTTTTATCTAACAGGTAGTAAATGAGAGTTAAAAAGTTGTCAGAGTTAGGTACTTTTAAATGGAAGTGACATGCTGATGGCCAAACTAAAATCAAGATCACTCTGTCATATCCTTTAAAGGACTATTATAGGTGAACCCCTTTTGCATTTTAGCTAGAGCTTAAGGACTTGGAAGTTAAACCAAAATTTCCACTTATTATGTAGATCTGTGCCTCTGTTGCTCAGGGAGAAGGGAAACGGGTCCTAGGGTCTGGATCCTGGTTGTCAATACTGTTATTCAACAACACCTAAATGCAAAATAAACATACACGTTCATTGAAGCAGGGCTGGGAATCAGGACTCCTGTCCTTCCAAAGGAGCCTAATTTGCAGCAGGTCACAAAAGCAAATGCTCGCTGTTCTCCCTCTCACCCTATAAAACTTGCTGCAGACTGGTCAGGATTCAGTAGCAAAGAGCATACAAGCCCGACCCCAGCCTTGCTTAGCTACCGAGCCTGCAGGTTCAGGTTAGGCCACACGCTTGAATCTACACCCTGCTTGCAAATGCTCTTGTTCTATAATACGAAACGTAAAAATGTCCAAACATCCTCTGAAATGAGAGGTGGGATTCAAAAGCAATGAGGCTGAGGGGAAACAGAACTGCAGTCTCCCATTGAGCAGTACACATAAGAAAAAGCCTGTCCTTTTGTAGCAGTGTCTCAATATGACATTTTCCTCTTTCATATCCTTGTCCCCCTGCCCCTGAGGAACTCTCTTACCCTCTACTTTGTTATCCCCATACTGGGCTTACATCACCAACTGCTCAACAGCTGACTGCAGCAGCAACAGCATGAAACCCAAGCTAGCCCTCTAGAAAACCCGAGCCTGGGAGCTCTGTGGCTGCCCGCAAGCAAGTAAAACTGTCCCACACAGAAAAGGTTACTAACTCTTTTCCTGACTTGCAAGACAAGTCTAATCCTCCTGCTCCAGTGCTGTAGCAAGATATCTGAACCAAACAGGAGCCTTTGACCATGAACCGTAAGTCTTCAAGTTGACACTTGTGCCAGGAAGGAAGGAAAACACCAGCACCTTCTTCATCTTCCCTTTTTCCTATTCACCTCGCTTCTTTCTCATGTCCTTCTCTTCAACACAGAAATTTCAGTGTTATCCACTGACTTGGAGGTGTATTTTATTGCTCAGCATGTTGCTTGCCTTGCATTTGACTCTATTGTTCAACCTCCCTGTTTAACTTTATGTGGCAAAGTACAGACACATTTAATCCCATAATTCTGTAATCTTAGATATGCACTTTAGCCTTGAAATCTGCTATATTCTGATTTAAGATACACCAACGCAGAATATGAGTATGTAAAAACTGAGACCAGTGTTGAAAATAATCTCATACCAGCCTGGTATCCTTCTCATCACCTGGTCCAGTGATTTCCCTTGTACATTATTCACAATCCTAAAGAAGAAATGCATTGTGCAGCAAGAACAGTAAAGTAAAAAGTGAGATCTGTGGCTACATAAAGAGGAAAAGCTGTTTCTATAAGACTAAGATGATTCACATTGTAAACCTGTCCTAATAACACATACTGTATTCTTGAAAACACAGAAACAATAGATATGAGTCATTCCTGTGCACACACAATATTTACAACTCCTTGTACAGTTCTAAATTTTAAAACACAATGTAAGTTTTTTCCAGGAATGAACAAGTAATGCTGACATCATGTGATATGTTCTCTGCAATAAAGAGAACTCTCTACCACTGTCATAAGAAAGAAGCTACAATATAAATTGCCTAAGTTCCTATTATTTTTAAGCTATACCCCCTTGCAGTTCATAGCATTATATCACAAGAAAGCAGAAAGGAAAAATTTAAAAACAAAACAAAACAAATAAACCAGCCAAAGTCTCCCCAATCTAACTGACAAGGTAAAGTTTGCATGCAAAAGGAAAGGTTGTATTCGTTCATCCAACCATAAAGGCTCTTCCGACCTCTGCTGTTATCTAGACACTAAGAAATCTCCAAATGGTTTCCTCCAATAACAGCAGACAACTCATAGCAGTAAAAAATTCCTACTAAAAAAAAAAAAAAAAGGCATAGACACTAAATAACTTATGCAGCCAAACTGATGGAAGAAGACAACCTCTAATCATGAACACTGATCCTGTGTATGCTGTGAATGATGATTCTCCAGCATACCACTAAGGTCTCCTGAAATAAATCTACAGTTCAATGCTCACAATTTCCAAATTTTTTTATAAATGTTTCTGACGAGGAGAAAAAAAATAAAGTAAGTTTGATCCAAGTGATGCTGGACATCTCTTTCATTAAATAAAAAAGTATGCTAGAACTATGGGGGATAAATGTTACTGCCACTAAAAGCACACAGGCACAAAGGACTCTTATTCTTCAATATTTTTTGTTACAACTGTATGTTCAACTCAAAACTTTATACAAAGATTAAGGGGGTTTTGTCTTTTTTCACAGAAACCCCCACCTTGCTTGAAAAGAAGGTATTTCTCACAATAGTGACTATGAACATGCAGGTATACAAACATGAAGAAAAAAAAATAGGAGGTGTTTTGAAAAATGGTGGCTTCCTCTTTCTCTTCACACACATTTATAGCAAGAACACCACTCTGCTCCTCAGCAGATGATCTCCACCACCTTCTGCCTCCACACAGTAAGGTTAGGAAGCCTTTCCTTCTCGTGTGGCTCCCAAGCACATTCCCTATAGTAGGAAGGATGAAGGTAATGAGCCCTTTATTGACCACTGGGCTGTCCTCAGCCAGTTTCTGTAACCCCAGACCTCCTTGTTCTGTTTATAGTTTGGTCTGTAGGTACTATACGTAATAATGTAGCATGTAACGAAAGCCTTGATTTTTACTTTTCCTTGCACAGTTTCCAGCTAGAATTAACACCATTTCAGTACCACCACTACACATAACTTCTCTCCAAAAATCATAAGCATGAAGCTCAGGGAAAAAGACTTTTTTTTTTTTTTTTTTTTTAATAACTAATGTTATAATCTAATCTGCTTCACTGTTTATGCATATGCTTTCACATGCAACAATGATTGAGGCTGGGAAACAAAAAAGGTAATGCTACTGATTGCCAAGAACTGAAGTAATATGTTTCCAAAAGCAAAAAACCAAACCAGCAACAGTGGGATACAGCACATTACAAAGAGTAATGCTATGAAGAACAAAATCTAGCTTGACTGTATTTAAATGTAAGTAGCCAAATTCTCAGTAGTACATTTGGATTGAATGTCAAATAATTTCTCTGGAAATCAAAAATCTTCATCAACATGAAGCTGTTGAAGTTGTCTTTAATTTCAGTAGGCAATCTCAGTATAATTTCTTCTTGCCAGGTGACAAGAAGGAACTGCTAGCTACTCACTCGCAGACTAATTTTTATCAAGCACAGTATCCTTACAGTAAAGGCTAACAATTTTCTACATCAGCTGAGCAGAGGTTAGTTTTCATGCCCTTCTGAGTCCTACACACATTTCCTTCCCATGGTAGGTGGAGGAATTTCCAAACCTGAAAGTTATTTTGAGCAGCTTCCAGAGCCTCTCTTTGTGACACCTTCTTAAATGTGATTTCCTAATCACTATGCAGAAGATTTCACTGCCTAATTAAAGGACTGGTGCAGTGATGAAGATAAAGAATACAGAGCAGGGCTGCAAGCTAATCTACAAGCAAAACACAGGAGCTACTTGTCAAGAGTAAGGGCATATTTTATCGACAGCTGTGTCCAATAAGAATGAGTTATGCAGTGGAGGTTTAATATTAATGCATGTCAGTCGTTCCCATTACTTACTCGTTATACATACCTGGGGCATTTCCAATTCTCTCACTCTCCCTTCTTATTGTAATGTAATTAACATATTAACCCCTCTGAAAAGTCTTGTTTTTACATCATCGCAGACTTTTACAGACAGAGCTCAACAGAGCCACAGGTCACAGGAGTTACGTTTTTGGCCTGGGGTGGGTATGTAAGTCTTGGTGATGAGTGAATCTGCAGGCCAGATCACCGTTTGCACCTTTAAAATTTCATTTCCTATTATATGTCTGTTCCTATATATGTATATATGCTGAAGTATATATGTCTATTTATACCACTGTTCCCCAAAAGGATATAAACAATCCGTTACAAGTCAATAATATTCTACACCAAAGACATTACTTAGTGTTTTGTAAAACTATTTTTCAAGAACGTGAGGTTACCGATTTTAACATTACCATTATGCTTCTTTGTAGAAACATGGTTCAGCTCCCTTGAGAGCTGAACAGCCCCGGTTCAGGTCAGCCATTTCTCCTGTGGGATCCCACCCGCTCAAAGCAGCACTGCCACCTCAGAACGATCGTTTATGTGCCACCCACATCACATCTGACATGGGAGCTCATAGCTGTCTTGTGAGGAAAGAGGCAATAACCATAGAAAATTAATCTTACGGCTGAAGCCAGCAGAGTTGATCCTACCTATACACTGTTATACAAAAATGTTAAACCAAATTCCTCTTCGTGGCTACTAATTTGTTGATCCTTATTTGGGGGCAATTAATTTTAGACATCTTGGACATAATCTGCAGACACAGAGCGTTCACAACAGTAACACGGACAAGGGCAATGCTGTTATCAGTGCATAAACCTCTCCACAACCATGCCCTAGGCATGGCAAACCAAAGGCCCAACCGATGCCTTTTAATTTTTGGGCTTACATTATCGTGCCTTAGTTTGCCGTATACAACTCAGGAATAATAGTAACATGGTTTGCAGTCACAGAGGTGCTTTAAAGCTGAATTTGTCAGTGCTTTAGAAATCATTAGTGCTTAGATAGATAAATGGGCATACATCTTACAATAACATTTTCTTGCAACAGGAAAGCTCAGGTCTACTTCTGCACAGTCTTCAAAGTGTTCATGCTCTCTCGCTCTTTCTGACACTTTCAAGTTTTCCAGTGGGAACAAAGCAGGCTGTCAGAACCCCAGCGCACCCCACCTCCTGGGGATTTGGCTAGCTGGGCGCTGGGCCAGCTCAGAGCATAGCTGGTGATCTGAAGATGGCTACTGTGAAAAATGTCAGAAGAAACCTCAGCCAGGGCTGCACACCCTTCCCTTGGGAGCTGCTTTTATGCTGAGCCTCTCACCCTGGATCCCTGTGTCACAGGGATCACACCTGGATCCCAGCTGCGCTGTTGCTGTGCCACAGCCCTGCTGGTGCCTGGCCAGCCCGACCTTGGCCCTCCTGGTCCATACAGCCACAGCAGATGATCAGGACCCTTGGCTGAATGTGGCCTACCATCACCAGACCTGCCTGGCTTGCCTCGCTGCCTGCCGCAGGACGGGGCTGTGCTCGCTGAAGGCACTGCCCTGCCTGCTGTGCTGCCCCCAGCCCTGGTTCCTCCCAATCCTGGCACCACAGGGCCTGCCTGCAAGCCTCACCCAGACACTACTCACAGCCCACAACACCATGGCCACCAACAGCTCTGTTGCTGTCCCCCTCCCCATACCTAACCCACCCCAGGCTCCAAGTGACCCCGAGCCCAGTCCAGGTTTGGCAGTGGTCTCTGCTGGCAGCTGGCAGGAGGTGTTGGCAAGATCCCCACCTCAACATCACCTGGTTGGTAGTTACAAGATTATCCCCAAAACACTGTCCTTGTGGATATGAAAGCTCACCTGAAAAAAAGGTGAGAAGTAAACCCAGGTGTCCCATAGTTTCAGTATCTAACCAGGAGCCAACAGGTAAGAGGTACGTAAGAGGACATGGTTTTACCATCCCAACAGGAAAGATGCAAGAATTGCCCTCCTTCCCTGGAAAAATAAAGACTTAAGTAGTCACCTTGGATGTGTTTTCTGACAATGACCCAGGAGTGGGAGAAGGCACCTGGGTTCAGACCTGACGTGTACAAGCTTCCCTTGTATGTACAAGCATCCATGGTAAAGCAGCGCAGTGCTGCACTGCTTCCCAACTGCCGTGCTGGCACCAAAGCTCTATCGGACTATGGCAGAGTCATTTAGAATCCTGCTGAAACACCTTGACTGCAAGAATTCACATCGTCTAAGCACAGTCCAGGATCTCCTGCTCCCTACAGGAGCCTGTAACAGCAATACCCGGAGGTGTCTGTGCACTGATAAGGGAATTTAACTCAGGGCTGTGCAATCTAAGCCGAGGGCAAGACACCTACAAATTAGGCATTACAATGCTAAAGAGCCAAGTATGTCTGTCCCTTTGCGGATCTAGTTGTAAGATATAACAGATGAAATACCTGGTAAAAGCACATGAGGAAATCAATAATTCTGCCTGCGTTCATTGGGAGGACTGGACTGTGTGCTGTAAATATTACATGTAGTCACACACCGATGGGAATGGTGAAGTTGGAAGGAAATAGGGAATAGCAGCTCATTCAATACTCCACAGAAGTTAAAGGTTGTGGGGTAATACTAGTCTGTGAGCAGGTAATTAAAGACTATATTAGCGCACCTGCCTGAAAGGGACAATCAGTGTTGCATAGACAATCTTCATCACAGCGTTTCCTAGGCTGCGAGTTCTTGCCTTGCAACCTTGAAGTAGCCTTGGCATATGTTAATTTTCATTCCTTTTAATGTCATATTATATAAACAATCCCTGTATTAAGATTGACTTCAGATATTTGTATTAAAAAAAAAGCGAAATATCCTCTTTGTTTGATTTGAAGGATACATTGTATCACCTTCCCCGCTCAAAGGACACACTCTAATTAAAGACTGAATTTTTTTCAGGATTTTAACTAAATCTGTCACTTAGCTTATGAATTAAAAATAATTAAAGATAGGGTCTCATAAGAATTGTACTTCTGCGCCTGCTCACTTCTGGCTGATTCTTTTCACTAACAAATTGCTAGTTTTCCATTGTTTGTGAGCTCTGCATAATTTGGATTTTCCTTGAAATAATTAAGGCACATGGGAAAATGATGTTGTATGTAAAAATAATTTTTCCCGAGTCAGAATTTTGTCGTTCTTGGAAAGAACAGTTATTCCACTCCTTTCCACAGATGAGGAAGGCAAATGCTTGTCTACAGGCAATTTTGTCAGGGACTAGGTCCCTACCAGAAAATGACGTCCTCTGCATTTATACTAACTAGTACCTCTAAAGATATAGAAAGCCTTTTGGAAAGACAGCTGCTGTTTATTAATACTTTGTATGGTGCATATGCTACTCATGAGCAGGAATGGCTGACGTTCCCACTTCCCAGAACCAGCCTGCTCTGGAAGACAGCTGCCACTTCATGAAGAAGTTCCATTGCAGAGCTCAGTTATTCAAAGTTTTTCATGTCGCACACACACACAAAAAGCAAGTTCTGAGTTTTACTCTGTACTTTAAATAACAAACTAGATTAATGCAATATCTGCCTTAGATACTTTCTTACCTTGTGACTAAAATCAATTGTTTCTGAATGTTTTGAGATAAATTTTAGCACATTTAACCCAGACAACCTGCTGTCCCACACACCTGCTATCAACAGGATAGCAAATTACCTTATTTCACCAGAGTGGACATTCTGATACACGTCACAAGCCTCAGCTCCTCTTGGCTGGTATTCTTTCCCTTCCAAACCTCAACTATTCCAAGTTTTTTATGGTTGAATCACTCATTAAATACTAGCATAAATTTAAAGAAATGATGGTAGGACAAGTAAAAAATATGTACGTTATCTATAGTCTCATCCCCACCCCAAGGAAAAAAAAAACAAACCAAAACAAAAAACAACTAACACAACTAAAACAAACACACACACCTAAAAAAACCCAAAGAAACCAGAAAGAAAGGTTTAATAATGAAGAATTTAAAAAGCTAGAAAATGTATTTTTTTAGAAACCAGTTTATTAACAATATTGCACTTTTGCACTAATAGAGACAAAATGCATATATCTTCACAGGGAATTTCAAATTTGCTTAGAAAAAAAAGGGGGGGAGCATACTGGCCCCACATTAATCACAACACTCAACCTGTGCATACAAAGTAAATTTTCTTTATTTATCTGTGTGTCTATGGCTGAAATTCAGCTGTGTGCTGTTGTGCAAAACAAAAAGAGTTAATGTCAGGAAAACATGTAGAAGTACAACATAAATGCAATCTCCACTTTTCAGATATATTAATCTCAGAATTGCTTACTTTTAAAAAATATTTAAAGATTCATAACCACTTGTCGCTCCTTGTTTCCCCAGCTGACAGCAAAAATTAAATACCAATCATAATTCTTGCTCAATTTTAAAGATTAATGTGTCTGTCGTTGTGCAAAGTATGCCATTAGAAAAATGTGGAATTCTGAGTGTTTGAAAAAAATATAACACTATTCAAAAATGGAAATTATTCTTTGTCAAGTACTGCCTTAGTTTAGAAATGCAGTTGATAAAAAAGTCATCCTGTCTATATCTCCTTTCTTAACTCTCTCATAAGATGAGCTAATGGTATTTTATGGCAACTTGACTAAATTTTCCCTTTCCGCTGTTAAAACAAGGAAATGCAGTGGGGTTTAAAAAACCAAAAAAAACCCCAACACACAAAAACCCAAACAAAAAAAAACCAAAACCAAAACAAAAAAAAAAACCCACACACAAAAAAAAACCCATAAAAAAACCAAAACCCAAACCCCAACAACTATTGCTTTCCTAAATCTTTATGGCCATTAGTTGATTTATTTTTAAAAAAACTAAATTTAGAAAGATTTTGCAGAATTTGTGCATATGCTTATGTATCTCCCTCCTTTTCTTAATATAATTACTTCCGACATCCTTAAAATTGCCATGCCAAAACAAGAACAAAACTTCCTGAGGCAAATGTATGATAGCTCAAAGCTCACTCTTCCCCCCGTCCCTCGACTGTCTGTCTTTATGAAATCTGAAGAAACATGATTACCTTGGAAACTTCTAGCCTTCTGTCAAATTTGATTGAAAACAGCCAATACCTTCAGATGTTTTCAGAGGGAGTCATACAAAGTCATAAACACTGAATGATCTACAACAACTCTTTAAAATACAAAACCAAAACAAAGACTAAAAATACCAAAACAACCAAGCAAACAAAACCAGTGTTACCTTAACAAATAAAGTGGAAACTCTCTTTTCTCTGAGCTCTGTTTCAGAAGTATGAATTTAAAAAATTCTCCGTACTCCCTCAGACAGGTTCATTTCAATTCAGTTTTAATGAGCACTATGAAAAGACTATGAACAAGATTCATTTTCATAAACCAGTATGAACTTTCAACTTTTCTTCATGATGTTCTATTACTTTTTACATAAGTAATGCTATTTTAGTATATGCTTAAAAAAAACCCCAAAAAACAACAACAAAAAAAAAAAAACAAACAAAAAACACAATTCTGGTTGCTTTTAAAACCAGATTACATTTAAGTAATTTTCAAATAACTTTTTTTTTGTAAATTCATAGTTCCTTATTTCCAAATCTAAAAAAAAATTAAAAATGGATTAACTCTTCCCAAGACTAACCTTTGTTCAAATCATAGTGTTCATAAATGACAGGAACATTCCAAAATCGGCAAAGATAAATCTCGTCTTTGAAATTACTGAAAGCCTTCATTAAGCCTTAATATATGCTGTCAGTTTTAAACTAAATAATAGATGAGATTTTAACATAATCAGAAGAAAGCTGCTGGTACCTGCCTCTCTTACTGTCACAGTTAAATTGACATGGTAATTTAAAAAAAATAACACCTTCTCTAAGTCAGTTAAAGACTGACAAGCACCCACCATTTAGAATTTTCTTCTTCATGCCGAAGTATGAATTCACTGGTACAAATGAGCAAAAATCTCTTTGGCTGGTCCACTGTGGGATTAAAACTTGGGTGGCTGGTTTAAATAACGAAGTGCATCTAAAAAGGTAACACAAACACCTTTCTCTTGGAAAAAAACCCCATTATTTTGTTAAGGTAATAATTTGCTAGTATGTTATTATTTGTTATTTTGCTATTCATGGCTGTAGGGGAAAATCTATCAATTTTTATGAAATGTGCATGTGAGGATTAGACTATATACTGTGCTTAAAACCTACACTTAATATTCCACATACTATGAGGATGAGGACTGCATAATGCAGACAACTAAACAGCCAGAAACTCAGGTGATCCTCTGTATCATCTGGTATCTGAAAGGCCGGACGTAGTTTATAAGGGAAACAAAATCCTGCTAATCTGTAGCCACTGCAGTCTCAGCATACCTGCTGGTTTCAGGTATGCTTCTCTCCTCCCCATACCCACATGCGATGAAGAATAAATCTGCTGCAGCTTCTTGACTGACGGACCGCTGTACATCACCATATGGACCCAGCCTCCTCAGAGTCCTCCGCACCGGACTGCCTGAGCATCGCCACCCACAGCACATCGTACGGGAACCCCTCACAGCCACACCGCCTAGTGCACATCTCCACAGAGATTTCACCACCTCCACAAGTGAGCTCAGCAGCTGATATCACCATGTGCCTCTGGTCTTTCCTTCTTTCCTCTCTGACACCTATTTCAAATACTGCTGGCATTGACTGAATAAAAATTCAGTGGCTGGCAGCTTCTGCATCTGTTGGCCCAAAGTCCTCCTAAACTTCTCTTATGAACAGCTAAGAGCTTTTATCTAAAGTAGCATTGAAAAAGGCTGCCTGCATGCAAACTTAATGATGGTGAAATGAAATCAAGCTGTAAATAGTGGCAGAGAAGGTATGCCACCAATAAAAAGTTTCATTTAGAAAGTGTTGGATTTCTCTTCTGGAAGGTCACCAGGTGATGGTTTCAAAGTCTGTTTTAAGATAGTCATGTTTTGTGTCTATCAGCTGTCACTATGACAGACACATTTCACTATTTTAGCTGCAAAAGGGATTAAAATGGGATGTAATAATTTCAAGTACTTCAGAAGTAGCTCACAGCTCTAGTCCCTGGATCACTTGATAAGACTAGAGAAAATATTTGAACACTCAAGGAAGGCAACAGCACTACGGATAATAAACCAGCATGACTAATAGCCCTTTTCAGCCTCTAAGATTTATTTTCTGGTTTTGTAAAACAAACCAAGAAATTTACAACTGAAAATATCTGCAAAGATTCCCACCCTTCTGGGTTGAGTCAAGCCTCCCTGGTCTATGTCTTTGGAACCTGACCAGCCCTTGAAGCCTGGAAATTCTTCCAGGTCATGCAAATGCACCAGATATCTAGACATGAAGCTATATAAAAATACTTTAAATAAAAACAAACTATACAGTGTACCTATAAAATGAAATTTATTAGTCCATTCGCCTGAGAATTTATGGGTGATGACAAACCATAGCACAGACCCATTTATCTTTTTACCTTCCAAGGAAAATAAACAGTACTGACTAACTGAACAGGGAAAAGAGAGTTGTTATTCAAGCAGTGGGAATAAGGTGTGGATATTCTCTTATACCCAACTGCTCCATGAGCTTAAGAAGCTAAACTTACCATTAATAACAAAGATTCCTCCATGATTAGAGGGCCATGTCATTCCCTTATAGTTGGGGGTGGGGGGGGGGGGGGGGGCGGAAATAGAGTTACTAGACACTCAACTCTTCATTGACTTCATTGATTGGATAGATGGAAGCGAGTGCACTGGTGTGCATGTGTACGTCTGTGTGTTTGTATTTGTATGTATGCGTGCGCACGCACGTGTGTAACTACAGAATCCTCACATACTTTATTTGTAATAACTTTTTTTCTTAATTCCATATGTAAAGGTGAAATTGAGGCTGTTTTGCTTCTGTATGGCCTTCTTATACTGAAGACTTGATTATTGTTGTTGCTTCATGTCACATCTATCTGTGTGGCACGTACTACATATATCCAGCATGAATGTTTCATGAATATTGGGGAAGCAATTGCAACGTGAGATACAATGCATATTTCAGATGACACATGACTGATGTGTTTGAAGATCTGGGTTTATTATGTACTTGCAACATTCATCTACTACCAGAAAGCTGGTCTTTCCCCCTATTGCACTGACTACAGTCAAAGAAGGAAAACAAATGTGCATTTTGAATGTATCTGATCTTTTACTGAAACAATGAATTAATGTACTGTCATGTTTGTTTTCTACTGTCTTTCCCAATGACAGAGCACAGAGATAAAAACAACATCAAAACTCTTCTGTATTTTCTTCAAAATGTAAAAGTTTCCTTGTAAAAAATGTCTCATGCACGGCATCATTAATAGGTTTGGATTATTAAAATCTGGCTTAATGACACATTAGTTAAGTAGGACTTTACCATCAAAATCACTCTATTCTTTTATTTGATATCTGTAATTCTCTAAAGACTATCTCTCCTCTTCTATTATGTTACTTACTATCTCCACAGGATTAATAAGTCCAAATTTATAAGCAGTGACCTACATGTTAGACATCAGTTAAGACAAGAACCTGGGTATTTGTTGCCATCTCAATTCTACTGTAGGAATGGCCAATTCTGGAAGGGTAGTTTCCTTTGATTTCTCTCTTTCTTCATACCAAAACAAAAGATGTAGCAATGACATCTCCCAGCCATACACTCACAAACATGATTTTGAAGAGGCTTCATTTGATCCAATTGGGGGGAAAAAAACCCAACCAAAAACCAACCAACTTTCTGGAAGCTCAAGAAATTTCACAGTTAAGAGTTTTCCTTCATTTTATTAAATGGGTTGTATAAAAACAAACAAACAAACAAACAAAAAACCCCAACCAAACTAACACAACATCTTTGTTGTAACAAACCAATACACCTCATTATTTCCTACAAATATTGCATATAACTAGAGGACTAATAATTCTTTGTCTTGCACAAACCAAGGCAGCCCTACTGATGATTTCTTAGGTTGTTTAGAACACTTGAAAAGATAAAAATGTAGATCGGAACAGGCAGCCTGAACACTAACAGCACCGACCCACAAAGATTTCAAATATCTTTTTTAAAAAAAAGCTTCTCTTCTTTAGCTTATGAAAAATATGCCCCACTCGAGGCAAGTCCTGTAAACACTGCCACCTGGGTCTCCAGGGTAGGGTGAAGGTTGGGGGATCTGCACCGCGCACTGCTTGAGCTACGCGCCTTGCAGCTCCTCACCCACTTATACCAGTGAGAGCACGATGTCCCACTGCGTCCAGCCTGTATCTGGAGCCTACCAATCCTCACACTGGAATGCACATGGAATTGTATGGGAAGTTTGAACTGTCTCTGAGTCAATTTAACAAGCACACAAAGAAAACCGCCATCTCAAAATAGCTGTTGCTTTCAGGTAACAATTCCAGCAGGTAATGCAGCTGTTCTACAGTCCCTCCAAGTTTTCCCATTGCTCAGAGAAAATGTTACCACCTGGAGAGATGCTGACTGGTAAAACAATCTCTGGACCTTGATAACTTACGAAATGTTAAATGGAGAAATGCCAGCAGTAACTCAAAACCAAACACATTGCTCAGTCAATTGGCCGAATTGTGAAACTCCCTCATTACAGTTTCTCAATCCCACATTTCCCATTCTGTGTCACAATTGTGGGCATTTCAGCTTCTGTACCTCCATTTTCACTCCTTATTTAAAGGGTACACTTTGTAGGGCAGAAAACACTACTTTCCTCTTTCCTCCTTTCTTCCTTTTATAGATGTTGCAGTGAGAAAACCAAAAAGCATATAGTTTGATTATATTTCATTGTATTTATGTATTGTATTTTCAGTGTAGTAACCCTCTGAAATGAAACAATTCTGTTACAAGCAGGAATATTTCATGACCAGAGAAGTTCACACAAGCGCACACTATAAGTGCATCTCAGTTCATGTTATGCACAGATGTTGCTGAAAAAGCAAACCCACATACAGCATTCAGAGAAGTTTCTCGATCCTTCAAAAGTAGACCTAGCAAATGAATAGCATACATTGGTAAACAAAACCTGATTTCAGAAAAATTACATGATATTACTATTTGGCAGCAATTTTAGAAAAAACGGAAAGTAGGTGTTTCTTGGAACTGGTAAGCACTCCCCAACAAAACAGCTAATTGTAATTTTAAATGAGGCCACAGGTCTTAGTTAACTAAACACCTTCCTATGTGGCAGCTGCTTGTTGACTGGCTTTGGTGGACAGTTCATCGCATCAAGGAGCCCATCACAATTATCGCCTTTGTTGGCGGTCTTGGCATAAGCCAACAACTGAACCGCCATCTATCCTGCCTCTGATGTGTAGCATGTTGATGACATTTGTTCATGCTGTACTTACTAGTTCAGTGGTTCAATAGTTGATTCTAATTCCCATGCTTTACTCCCCTGCAAACCTACATTCCCTTGAAAAGATATATTCTTATCTAATCTTGTCTGGCTCAATTAATCACTGCGGCTTTCGACAGCATCCCAGTCCTTGAAACTGAAAACAAGAGGTCAGCATCCACAAATTTTACTTCTTACCTCAGAAGTCAGATGTTTTTAGAAAAGACAGTGTGGAACGGCCAGCACAGCTAAATAAGAGATGTGAAGATAGTCTTCAAGAATAGACAACAATGAATCATCCGTAAGCAAAAGTGTCCTGACCACATAGACTGCATAGTGTTTTCGTAGAGATGCCGTAACACACAATGCAAACACTCACAGATAAGGGAGGGAGGAGACGAAATTAAAAAAGCTGAAACCTTCCCCTTCCCATTGTCTTAGTTCAAGAATGGAACAGAAAGAATACTGTGGGTCAGCGTAGGCGTACCAATCTGTGTAAGAGCTGGCTGATCCCTCTTCCCTGCTACTGTCAACATCACTTTTAGAACTTAAATTTTGCTTCCCTAAGTGTCAGCATTTAATCCATTACCTATACACAGTAAATACTGCATAATCATACATGTTATGTATACATATGCACATATATACTATAGAGTAGCATGTGAAGAATTGTGTTATTCCATGGTCCTGACCAACAGCCATTCATTTCAACTGAAATTCATCCTTACCTTTCACATCATCCTCCACTGAAATTGCCTACAGCAATATAATTTATGCGTAAATATAAGAATGCTAGGCCACTGTGTTCTGTTTTATAGGTGTTTCCCAGCCATCACTTTAAGGCATTTCTAATGTTCCCATCATGAGAACATCTCCAATAGTCTATGACTCTTTGAATGAAATTATGAAACATAAGAAAATACATCCTTCTGTGGTAGTTCTCAAAGTTCTCTTTCAGAAACTAGGAAGGGTTCTCAGAATATTAAAAAAAAATAAAGGAAGTAGGAATCACATGTACTTATATACATGAATTAAAGACTAGTGCTATTGATCTCGAGCCTTCACACAAATGGTAAAAATGTGGATTCCCTCTCAGCTCTCCTGCTTCTCAAACAAGGATAACAGCATTTAGACACTCAGAAACAATGTGGTGAAACAACCCTTGTCACATGTGAATGCTTGAAATATGTAAAGTGTAATGTAAGTGGCTAGTATTACTCTAGTGAGAGTCTTGATTTTCCATACAGACAGCTCTGGGGTATACTTTTGCGGTAATGGTACACTTTAATTTACTATGATGGTTTTGGCTGTTGCTTTGTGAGTTATTTTATGTTGTTTCAAGATGCTGCATGATTAGAATACTTCAATGCATTTATAATCTTTAGATTTTTCTACATGTTAATTTGGTTAGTTACCACTCTTGGATTATTGATCATCCAAGATGGTCACAAATCAAGTGCCCTCAAAAAAACCAGCACTGCAAGAAAAAAGCAAAGACACAAACTAGGAAAGAATGAGACTATTGCCATTTCCTGATCTCAAATGTCCAACCACCAGCAACAAAAGGAAGTAAGACAGAAAAAAATAAAATCAGCCACGTTCAAATACAAATAAATTGTTTAAAATATCGTCTTGGGGAAAAAACCCAACAAAACCTAACTGAATTAGTAAAAAAAAAAAATAATTAATGAAATGGAAAATTACTAGAAGGATGAATTTATGTATTCAATGTGTGGGATCACAATTTAGTGGCAGTAGTTCTCTGACAAATAACAAAGCTCACCACTTATAAAGGGCAAAGAAGTATTTTTCAGGAGACAGAGAGCATGACTTGGATTCCCTGCTTGACCGCAATTAGGCTTTTCTTTATGTTCACTCGTTCCTCCCTCTAATCTTCCTGGGGTGCTGCCACAATCAGCCTTTTTCCCCTCTCCTCTTTTTCCTTCCATTCTCCAGGCAATTACTGCCTCTTTTTGCCTTTATCTTAGGCTTCTTTTAATACATCTCTTTTATCATACTCCCAGATTAAAAGGTGAACTGGTATTCTTGCTTACTGGGTGAAATTTTGTTGTACCCTTCCTGCCTACCACTAGTTGAGAGCATTTTAAAAAGACCTTAACTATCCTGACTGGCTCTTTGGCACTACTGTAATCAGAAAGAGATGAAGGACTTAGCAGATTTACCACTTCTATTTGCGAGTGGGGAACTCTCCTCACTAATTTATGTCCCTGCTGGACCCAGTCATGAATTTTCCACCAGACAGTTTCCCCACCGGACCGTGCAGGGCTGGCTGTCACAACTGGGCCGAGGCACATCAGTTGTCAAAATAAAATACAGTGCTGGGTCATTCCCGACAGCTTTCCTCTCTGGTCCTTTGCCATTATGTCTATCCAGCCTCTGAGGAATTTCATCTCCCAGACTCCCACAAATCCACCAGCTCAGCTGACAGCAATAGTGGAAGTCATCAGCTCCCAAGCTCTGAGCCTGGTACAGCAGCTGGCAGAGGTGAGCATCCCAGGTCCCCAGCAGCCTCACTGGGGCAACCAGAGCCGGGAAACACTGAATTTTTACAAAAGGATTTCCTCTCCTCGGTCATGCTTTCCCCTAACTTCCCAGATTCTAAACCAATGGATTAGTGTGGGGGGGCGTTTCTTCTTTTTCTTTAAGATAGAACCTTTAAATAAAACCAAGCTGAGTGACTCTTTGGTAGTACATCCATGACAAAAAACAGAAAAGCCCAGATGGAGTAGAAGAAAACTTTCTACAGTGTGAAACTTTGTACGACACCTATTTACAGCTAGAAAGGAAGTAATATCTCCTTCCCTAATCCTCCCTGCCCTACTTGATCAATAGTCAAGTCTTAGGTGCCTGAAGTCCCTTTAGTTCCTCACATATTTTAGCAAATCTGGATGGCTGTCGCATCATTACTGGAGGTTAAAATAGCAGGGCGAGCAATACAGATAACAAAATAAATCTTGTTTGAGAAATCTCTGTATTCCTTTTGTCATGCAGAATCAACTTTATCAGTCATTAATTTTGTAACCTAAGCTACTTACTACACCTGTGGGCTTTCAAATAGAACCAGAGGAGTTAGGTGTGACCTTTAAATAGCTGGGAAAAAGCTACTTGAGAGACATTTTCACTGTTGTATGATTGAGCTGCAGAGAACTTTGTGGTAGAGCTCTATGCATATAGTAAAATGGGACCTCCTAGAAGGGCATTCACTGTCAAAGCCCCTTCACTCTGAAATTGGATTCCCCTTCAGCTTCCCAGCCTGGATTTACTGAATCTCTTGTAATGATATTGGGCTGCCTTCTCTACTAGAAAACTGAAGGAGTCCTTTGAACATTAAAATAGGTGATGATATTTTGAGCAGTTTAACAAACTATTGCTTTGTGGTTTGTACAGGCAGTTGAATCCATTTTAATGATTTTACGTAAAAACAACATTAAGCACAGTAACATTTAATGTTATTCCTTCAGACTCCATAAGCAGAAACTATTTATACTGAATTAGATTACAATTGTTGAAGGTGAAGAAAGCATTTCTTTGATTGGGAACATGGTGCAATTGAGAAACAAGCCTGAAGCTACATGTTTGAAAGGAACTGAAACAAGTCCTGTTCCAAGTTTGGATTCTGGGTCTAAGATGAGATGAAGTGAGTCATTAGGGAAACAGCAGCAAAAGTTCTTGAGATGACATAATCTACCAGGTGATGTGCGAACTAGCGAACTACTTTCTAAATGCCAAGACGTGTATTACTATCTGTCCCATAGGTCCCTAAAATCTGTATGTTAGGGAAAAAAAAAACCCAAAACTGTTTTAAGTAGCCAATTGCTTGCTGCTCATTACTTGTGAGTAAATTCTGAATCTCCCCAGCACTGAGACACAGACAGGAGCTAAATGTGTAAGCAGAAAGCAGTAACTCAAGCCAGGTGAACCCAGAAATGCTTATCCTTCTAGCCAAGCTACTGGGAGCTAAGCTACAACTGTCCCTCTAAAAAGTTAGTGTTATGTTCTTTCTCCCCACTTCTGGAAACAACCAGCACTTAATCTGTCAATCACTCTGACATCTCTCATCTTGGGATTGGACAGCATTTGATTTCTATAGGTTAGTTGCAAATTAACTATTTGGAAACACAAAACATAAATTGGGTTAAGGAGGGTCCTCAAATATTTGTCATTTTAAGCTTTACTACTCAAGCAATGATTTTAAGGACATGGTTTAGTGGTGGACTTCACAGATTTAGATTTATGGTTGGACATCATGATCTTAAAGGTATTTTCTAACCTAAACAGTTCTATTATTTTATTCTAAATTATTTTAGGTGCAGGTTTCAATTTGACAGCTGAAAAATTTCCTCTCTGGAAAGCTGAACAACGATACCTTCTAAAAGGCCATGATAAGTGGATACAGGGATGTAACTGCTCGCTATTTCACCACAATATCCAAACGATATTTTGTCGCCTTACAGAAGAATAAATTGAATAATAACCAAAATATTAAGCAAAACAACAAAATTATAACTCTAAAACTTTTGCATTCTTAAATCTGCTTCTTGCTTAAGAAAATTACACCTCTCAGATTCTACTCTAAAATTAAAAATACCATTAAAATAATCCACATAACTCTCCATGTTCTGCAAGTACCAGTAACTTCATTCTGTTACCTAGCTACTTTAGCAATTCTCTGCCTGCTCTAAGAGATCGATAAAAAAATTTAACTGAGAGGCTCATGACTTCAGTTGAATTTAAAATTATTTGTCTTCCCCAAAATGATCAAATAAAATGCACATAGAAACTTATATGTCTTAAATTACTAGAAGTATTTCAAAGATCTTTTGACACTTCAATATCCAATACAAGTTTACTGTCAGAAAGGTCTACCATGAAATCTAATAAACCCTTATGGATTATTCTGCAAAAGATAAAGGAATGGGAAAATCATGGTAATTTCCCTACATATGGAAAAATCAGAAGGTCTTTCTTTCATAGTGTTTTCATTATAGAAGTACATTTAAAAAGAGAAATTATAGTATTCCTTCCATTCCTTTTGTTTTGCATTGTCTGGATGACAAGTAAAGTGTGGTTAAAAAAAAAATGCATTGCCTTTTTTATTCACTGTCACTAAAACTTCACCTAAACCAGCAATGATAATGCTTGCATCGCTTACAGCTGGATATTTTGTTGAAATGCAGTTACTGCTTGGCTGAAATTCAATTGTTTCTTATTTTACTGATATATTACTATTACCAAAAAAAAAAACCCTTACAAATTATTCAGTCAGTCATAACACACTTTACTACACCGTTCTTTAGTGTTTCCTCAGTAGCTCCAATTCTGTTTCATAGAGAGCCAGACAGATAAAATTTGTAAGGAACAGTTAGGTCTTGAACCAAAACAAACTCTGAAGTCAGCTGTAAGAAGGTGACTACTTAATACTGTTTCATCTGCAAAGTCCAAAGACTTGAATTAAAAATTTTGACAGGATCAAACTGAGTTTTAAAAGTTCCATTTTTATTTTTTTTCATCCTGACCTGCCTTTCCAAAGTAAAGGCTAAGCCCATCCTAATATGTTCCAGTTGATATGAAATTAAACAAGAAAAATGAAAGTAAAGGCAGTGAGGGTCCAGATTCACAAAACTGGAGAAAGATGATTTACAGTATCTCCAGGGCTGAAGAAATTAAAGTTAGAGAAAGTTCTTGAACTTGCAGGTAAAATATCATATGCAAATACCACCTCCTGCTATTTTTTTTCTTTTTACCCCCTAAAGAAGAAATATTATTTTCACACATCTTAACATGCATCACACATCTCTCTCTCACTCTCAGAATGAGAAACCTCTGGGTTTACTACTTGCTCTGCACCATATTCCTCATTCCAAAAGTGCACACTGTGGGAATGACTCAGTGAGGAAGTTGTGTGGTTGCCCGTTTATAAAGGTCAAAGTTTGTGAAATCATGTGTTATTATATGATCTATGTTTATTGACAAACCATCTCTAGTTTCCCCTAATATAAGGACAAATAAAAGAACCACAGTTCCCAGATATTCAAGCTAGTTGTAGCTTGTTTTATCAATAGTTTCCGCAATCTTTGGGTCCCTCTATATAAAACTTCCTTGTAAACATCCCTGAAGGTACAACTACGCTGAACATAAAAGATGTCTAGAAATCACACTGAGGACTGAATCATCCCTCATCATCCACACTGCTTCTTACTTTTATCCCAGAGTCTCTTTTTGAGTGAACAAACTAGCTCTTCCCAAAGTAAAACCCCTCTCCATTTTCAGAGACTCTTTACTCCCAGGTCTGCTCTGCAGACCCAGCGTCGGTGACGTTACACACAGCTGCCCCCCATCACCCAACACAGCCCCTCAACACTATCCTGGCATCTTGTGCTTCCTCAGGCACACCCCAGCCACAGGACAGAGCGACACATACTTGCACATTCATACTACAAAATAAATTGGTTGGTGAAAACAAGCCCGACATTTTATGCAGTTTGAACTTAAACCAAGAAAAAAACAGTTATATCTATGGACTCTGACACCATAAAGGCTGGGGAACCAGAGCAAAGTGACTTTTGATGTGGGCATGGCCAGCATGGTGCTGTACAGGGAACTCATATGAATCATTTTAAACACAGCTCTGATTGTACCATTAACCACAGGGCCTGGGGTTGCTCCTTGTCTTTTTTATGCTGCAGTCCAGACCTTCACTGGAGGGTTACCAAGAGCATAAACTATTTGAAGCTAAACCACTCTGTAAATAGTGGCTTACTCCCAAGTTTCAGGTCAAAAACTCCCAAGTTTCAGGTCAGGTTCTGACACGTCTGTTGACTCTTCATCGGCTGAGGGTTTTCCATGGACTATCCTTGCCTGGTGGGATCAGGCAACTGTATTATCCACTCAAATGACTTGACTCTAGTGGATTATTTTTTTTTTTCCCTAGTCCTCTTACCTAGTGCCCTTCCCATGTGCAAACTGAGGCAAAAGAGGGCTAGGTCACACAGTGGAAATGCAGCCAAGGAAGGTGAAAAGATTTCAGGTTTAATGAAACCAACGTTGTATGTTATTTGTCATCATGGAAGGCACCACACAGCATGTGCACATGCATACCCATAAGAACACCACATTAGTATGAAGCTGGGTCTAGCTATTTTTGAAGATAAATGGTTTGAAAAAGGCACTGACTTTTGCACCAATCAGTCACCCTTCCAGCACCGGCTAAAGCAATATGAAATGTTTTCCTGTGTCTAGTTTCAGATGGTCATAAAGTCACAGATTCATCTATGTCGGAAAAGCCCTTTAAGACCATCGAGTCCAACCGTTAACCCAGGACTGCCAAGTCCACCACTAAACCACGTCCATAAGCACTGTATCTACACATCTTCTAAATGTCATCTTGTCTTCCATGGAGAGGTAAGTGCTATTTCTGGAAGTGCTTACTCATATTTACTTATTTTTCATTTTAAAATTTAATATACCCCCAGCTAGCAATCTACCAACTGCTCTAATGAATTTTAGTTAAGTAGAAGTGTAACTTTTTTTCTTTTTTTTTTTTTCTTTTTTTTTTTTTTCCCCTCAGCTAGTATGATTATATGCATTTTGGAATACAGTTGAAAAAAAATCTTTTTCAGGATCTGTTTAGGTTGGAGAACAGAAGACTGTGAGGGGATCTTAGAAATGTTTACAAGTACATAAATATATACAAGTACCTTAAGGGCGAGTGTCAGGAGGCTGAGGCCAGGCTCTTTTCAGTGGTGCCCAGTGACAGGCCGAGGGGCAACGGGCACAGACTGCAGCCCAGGAAGCTCCGTCTGAACATGAGGAAGAACGTCTTTACCCTGAGGGTGACAAAGACCTGGCACAGGCTGCCCAGGGAGGCTGTGGGGTCTCCTCTGGAGACATTCAGAACCCACCTGGATGCAACTGTGCAATGTCCTTTTGGTGAACCTGCTTTAGCAGAGGTTGGACTAGGTGATCTCCAGAGATCCCTTCCCACCCTTACCACTCTGTGATTCTGTGATCTATTCTTTATATCATCACTTTTATATGATACCAACCATTTGTGACTGATTATTAGTCCTCACATTGGGTAACTAAAGCTAATATTGGAAATTCATGGAAAATGCCCATAAATTCATTAATGACATGTTATCTTAGCATTATCTTTCAGTAGAGACATGAGGGAAGGATAAACTTCAATAGATTTAATTTTAAACAGTTCTTAAGTTTGCTCTAATTGTTTAATGACAAAGAGATTTTAGAAGTAAAATGTGTGGAAATAAAGATGTCCTTAAAGATGGAAAACTCACAGAATTTCGAAGAAGAGTTCAGAGGTTGTCAATGTTGATAGCATTTAATGGAGCAGATACAAAGCAAAAGACAAAATCAATACCTAGGTGTTTTTACTTCATTACTTTGTAGTTGTCAAAGCTTTGAAGTTGTTAAATAATAACTTATAGACTAAGAATAGATGTCTATTTTGACATTTCCCTTATGCCATGTCAAGAATCTAGCTAATCACATTAAAAAAAAAAAAAACCCAAAAAAAAAAAAAAACCAAGCCACACCAAAAAACTACAAAACCCCCATATGATATGGAAAAGAAACTCAACCTCAGAACCACCCGATGTGAAATTTACCCTGCCTAAGCTGTCATATTGTCTTTATACAATGCCAAGGGGGAAAAAAACCAACAACAACAACAACAACAAAACAAAACCAGACCCAAACCAAAACACACACCACAAACCAACCCACAAACTTATACTTTGTAAACCTCTTTGGAGAAAAAGCTTTCTCCCCACATAACTAGCTTTGAAACAGACACTTCAGCATATATGTACAGAACAAAAGAGAATTACTTTGAAGGCTTAAACGGCTCTAACAATAGATAGAAGATCATTCTTATAAATTCTCTTTTGAAGTGCTTCTCGGCAGCACGTCTCACCCTATCCTGTGTTTGTAAACTAGCTCTTTAGACAGTTTATAATGTAGTCATCTTTTAAAATCTCATACAAACCCACAGTTCCTCCATGGGAACCTAGAGCATTCAAAACTACGGTAGAGAGACACTGTCCCCTCCCAGGCTAAGCCTACTCCCTTTGCACTGAACTTGGTACAAGCTGTGTCCCCAGCTCCTGCAGGACTGGCAGTGGCACAGGTAAAAGGCTAACCAGTTTTATTGCATGAGGAAGCTACTGCCTCCCGACCCGGGGGCTCCGTGCTGTGGAGCGGGGTAAGTCAACCCAAAGGTATCACAACTGCTGGGAGAATTGTGTAACGTGGGAAGTGAGGGCATAATAAATCAGTACGTAAAATAACTCCTTTGCTACCTCCAGGTGAGCAGCTCTACGGCTCTGATTCATGATGCTTGCCTGATTAAGTTGCAGCAGCTGAAGAGGCTACTGCCTGCACCACCCCTCCCCAGTTTGGCAGTTAAAATAAACAGTTAGTTTGCAGGACATAATTTCTTCAATAGCTGTAGCTAAATCCTGCAGAAACTGTGAATCAGCCGTCTCGGGCACCACAACTTGTCATCTCACATATTAAAATAAACTAAAATGTCCTTTGCTTTAAGTTAATAACAGCGTGGCTCTGGTGTAGCAATGCCACCGGTTCATTGCCCCCACTCCCCAGACAGAAGCTTTCAGCAGAGGGACAGGAAGGATGGACACCTTTTCAGGATCCTTTTCAGCTGCCAATCAGGAACAGGCACAGCTCGTGACTCAGAGCTCTTACTCTGACCCAGAGGTACCTTGTCTAGTTTGGGTTAATCTACTTTGTAAATGTAGCATAGGTGTCTCACTTTAAATTCACACCCTAATTTACTCTGTATTCATCCTATTATGCAGAGATATATGAGAAAATCACATTAATTTTATATCACATTTTTAAAAAAATAGTATTTCAGTCTTGAAAATACTGTTCCTTTTAGAATTTTTATTAAATTATCATTTTATATAGGCATTCCACACAACTATCAGATGAAAGAATTACTATGATCAATAAGGTTCAACTCTGAACCATCCTGCAGAGCGAAACGAGGTTAAAACCAGCCCGCTTATTCCCTTGAAAAGGGAAGCAGGGATGGGAAAGCAAAGCAGCAAAACCTTCTTTCTGGCTTTCTATGTGCATTTAATACCGCTGGTAAAAATTTGTCACTGACAGCCATGTTATTCCTTCACATATTTCTGGAACGCTGAGAAGGACAGATTAGGCAGATTTATTTCATTTCAAGGTCACTTCTTCATTGTTCTGAACCTAAAGCAAAAGCTCAGGCTTCCAGAGTAGTGCTGTATTCTGATTATTTAGATATGTAAGGAATTGATTTTAATTTAGACAAAACAGGCAGATTTTAGGAAGATTAAAACCTTATTGGGAAATCAGTCTTGATACTGGACCTGATAAGTGTAACCTGTGGTTTGTGCTCTCAGTATCAGATCTCCATGACTAGTTAGGCTAGGATGGGACTTCTTTACAGGCACTCTGTAAAGCGTTTGTCAGAAGCGGCCACACCATTTTTTTCATACTCATGCTTATGCTTTCCACAGTTTGTCTGAGCTGGGATTTCCTAAAACCCTATTACAGGGTTCTGACAGAGGTATTTAAAGCAGAATTGGCATAATTGAAATTCAATGTGAGACTGATTTTGTATTTTGGATGCCTGAATTTCATTAGGACAAGTCATTTTTCCATGACAACACGTAACTAAAAAAAACCACTTCTAGACATTGCTGCATTGAATGTTGATTTTTTGCGTTGGGTTTTTTTTTCTGCTTTGAAAGTTTCAGTTTCCTTTTAGGAATTTTGTAGAAATAAAAACTGGCGACTCCAGAGAATATTTTGTCCTAAAGTAACATGTATGGATGAGATGACTTGCTGAGCAATAACTTGTTAACAACTTTCAGGTTTTAAACAAAAGTAGGAGGGGGCTTAGTTTGCATGCTGCTTGCTTTAAGAAGGTACTGTATAATCAAAACAAGATCTCCCACAGGAGAGATTCTTTAACAGCAAAGGAAGGAAAGAAGCATTACCTCAGACATCTGATATAGAGGTTATGACAAGAGGAAGAACAAAGGAACAATTCAATTCTGCTTATTCTTGATGTAGCTGTAGAAAGCGATACAAGGAATAGCAGGCAGATTAGAAACCACTGCTGCTGAAGCATCTACTTAAGCAAAAGGACAGACGTAGCTGGTATAGGAGATGACAGTTAGTTGCAAGGGATATCCTCATCCTATGCCACCCATTGTTAGATGAAGCTCAGAAATATCCGTTTCTCTGCTGGTACAGACAGGTCTCTATTCTGTTGCACAGTAAACAAATCTAATTTTTTCAGCTATGAAAGCTTTGATCATTGAAGCACTTTTGCAATTTCATGACTGTAGCTTCCAGAAAACACCCCAATACAAATGATAACATTTGCAATGATCTCCTGCTTCAGAGACAAGAACAGCCAATTCAGGGTCACGAATGGATAATTAAATTTCCATACTTTCTTATTACATGCTTTATCATTAGGACCTTGTTGCCAGTTTCTGGTGCCAGTCAACAGAGAATATCAAGAGTATGTGATGATTCACTTGACCATTTAACTAACCCAGCTCCACTGTTGCCAATTAGAGTGCTGCATAAAGCTAGTTCTCAAGGGACTTACATGTTCAGGGAGTAAAGGAATATAATTACACCAAAACCGTTACACACGGGACTTGAAAAGTTCCACATTTTGGAAGTGCATGGAAAGAAGTGCCAGCAGAGCTGCTAATTTCTTATGGAAAGGAATCAACCTTGTGAGTACCTTGTTAGGCTGTCAAGCAAAAGTAAGGGAAGGATTTAAAGTCCTGAGGTGATCTATAAAATGCTTGTTCATTACAGTTATTAACTCAAATAAAATACAATTGAAACATTGTAAGCTATCTGATCTCCTGCTTTCATCATTGGCTAGTAGCCAGTTAATTACGGGGAATTAATTATGTATTAAATTATTGTTGCTGAATCCATTGGTAATTTGTGTTTAGTGCAAATTTCCGAGTTTTGTAGAAGCAGAGGAGCTAGACTTCATCTTACACCATTTGGAATGTAACTGTGTAACATAGTGTGGCTACATTACGTGGAAAAACAGCAACTAAAGCAACTCTGGCGTAATTTCAGCGACAAACTTCAATCTGTGACAAAACTATGTTTTAACTTACCTGTTCTAGCCTAGCCTTTTATAATGCCACAAATAAAATTATTCATATGACTATTTAGAAAGAGGAATCTCTAATGATAGGTAATTTGCCATTGCAGACAAAATAACCCGAATAGGCCAGAGGCTGAACATTTTTTCAAGTAGCTGTGCCTGAGGACACTGAGCTGGAAACATTCTCCCACAACTCTCCCCCCAAAAAAGTTTTTATATATCACTTCAAAATGGAAAATATTTATAAATATGAGAGTTACTGGAAAGCTCAGTGGACACTGAAGGAGAAGGTAAGTTAGGTTTCAAGAGAATCGGCTAAACAATGCATAAAAAGGGTTCTGTCTGCTCAGATGGCCAAGACTACAGATCTTTTCCAGGCACTTAACTCTTGTTTTGAAATGTAAGCAAACTGAACCAAAATACAATTATGTGACATAACTCAGTTCTACAAACAAGCACAGTAATTTGATTCTGGAATATTTAAACATTTCATTTGTGACTACAAATACCTAAAGAAATTGTGTCATGTGAATATTTTTAGAACTTCCAGTGACAGCACCCAACTTTTCAACTGCTCTTTTTGACCCTGCTTTTGATACAGTACAGATTTTGTCATCACTGGTATTTGTTTCTTCCTCTTCTAACATTCTGAACTACGATTCCCTACTAGCCGCAGTGCAACCCTAGTTCTGCTCCTGTCTTGCAGTTCCTCTTGTGCCACATTGTTGAGCAACCCTTCCACTTTCCCCCTGCCTGCCTCTCACCAGGCTGCTGGGCCTGTCCCTGGTCCCCTTCCTTCTCCAGCCGTAACCTCCCCTCAGCTGCGATGGAGTTGGCTGCTACCTTCAGACAAACCGTTCCCAAATGTACCTAACCAGCTCCACACAATCTGATACCTCCAGCTGTCAAGCAGAAAATGTGTATTCAGTGATGGCTTAAAGTGTAACATTATTCTGCCTCTGAAGTAAAATAGAGAATACTAACAGTCTTTCTATTTTATTTTAATGTCGTGTCTGTGTTCAAAAGCCTCATTAAGCTGTGTTGCACTTTTCCTTTGAGCAGGATGCCTGTGCAATGCTTTTTCCTAAGGGTGCAACAAAAATACACATGAATCACCTTTATTTGTGAGATTATCTGCAGGAAGTTCTTTGTACACTCTAAGTTTAGATAATAATTCATATTTCATTTTGTCAGATCTGTATTCCACCTGACAAATAGACTAACACAAAAGTGCATTGTCTGTCTACATCATTTCATGGTCTTTTTTGTCATGCCTGTATAGCATTACAGACCCATGATCCATTTAGGACAAAAATGTTGGTGATGTATGAAGTGAAGACATCTCTAAATATTAAGAGAGTGCTCAATACGACGACAAGATTGAAGAGTGAAACAGAAGATAAGGTGAGTAGCTGACGACTCTAAGGAGACAGAGCTTGCTTTACTCGGTGCAGGTATACAGCCACTGTAGGATCAAAATAAAGCTACTTGGAAGAGAGAAGAATACGTCATGGGGAAAATAAACAAACACTTTAAATGATGCTTTTTTACCATGCCAGTACTATAAATATTATTACTATTATTAAGTGGGTGAATCCGATGTTCAGCATATTTGAGGAAATTTAAAGGAAGAGACTTAAACTCATTTGTCTTCAGTTTAAAACTAACTGCCCTTTTGTCACTTCTGCGTTAACTAGTCTCCTGCCCCCTCAAATATGGAACCAAAAGCTCATTTTACATTCTTACTACTGTGTTAATTATCTGTTGAAGTCTGTCTTTATGACCAGCAGGTGACAAAGTGCAATCACACTCATCCACAAGTATTAAGTGTCTTCCTTTCATTCTCAGTACACTAGATAAAACAACTTTCCGACAGTGGATGTTTACTTTAATTTTAAGGTAATTTTAATCTTTTATGATTCAGCTTTTTTATAGCCCCAGGTATCTTTTTAAAAGAAACCCTCCACCTCTAGCCACAGACTAATACTCTGCGAACTTTTCTGAAACTACAATTTCTGCACCAAAGCAATACAGTATGTTTATTTTCTGATTCATTGAAATAATTTTTACAAAAGAAAAAAATTGAACAGTAGCACCAGCGTGTCAAACTGTGATAATTTTTGACTCATAAAACCTACACCAAATTTCCCAAATTATCTAAAATAACATTATACATTATCCTATCTGCAACAGATATAATTTTAAAGCTTTTTTCCAAAATATACCAGGTTTCCTTTTGAAATAGAACCTTATTTCATTAATTAGGCTTCTCTGAAAGTCTGTATATTTTTGAAATTACTCATGGCTCTGTCTCTATGAGCTATCAAGTCAAAGTATGTTAAAGACTAGGGAGAATTTCCTTACTATCTCTAATGACAAAAAACTTTTATATGATGAAAAGAACAACAAAATGAGATATTTTATTGGCTAAGAAATTCTGTCATGTCCCTGTTTAGACCTCAGTCTGATTTAGAAGATGTGAAAGTCAAGCAGATTATGCTGGAGAAGACACAGACTAAAAATTAAATGATGGATTCAATATTCAGTTCTGTGTATTCCAATTACAGTATTTTCAAATGAAAAATGTGAATTCAAAGTTCAGGTTTATCACTGAGACTCTATGCGTTCATTACAAACCCAATTTCTCTACCCCTGCATCTTTGCCGCTGTATTATAAAATTTAAAGCTTTGATGATAAAACCAATACATATTAAGAAGACACTACTGTAACACTTTTATTTCTTTTTATTAATAACAAATATTGGTGGAGAATACAGGCAGTATGAATGAAACTAAACTCACATGTATTAAAACTGGAAAACAAGAATGCCTGACTACAGGAAGAAAGTATTTTTTGTAGGAAATATACAGCTGAAAAAATACTTCATTTTAGTAATTTAATCTGCGCCTCTGCTTCATGAATGAAAACTAGTGTCATGTAGCTAGATCACTAAAGAAAGCATGTAAAACTGCTAGTATCTTGACATCTTTCAATGAAGTAATGGGGAAATAATTTATTTCCATAACGGGGAAATGTGTTTGTTGAAACTGTGTAAATTTTAATGGACTAGGATTTTTATGTGACAGTTCTAAATGATACTATTTGATACACCTAGTCACCAGAACAGCATGGCCTGAATATCATAATACCTATAAATTGCATTTGTATTACTTAAAGGTGCACTAAAATAGAGGTGACAAAAAGTGACTCTCAACCTGCCACTTACCAATTGAATCTCGTATTAAAATAAATAGCAATAAATACAAAGAGATAAGCTGCTTCTGTCTTCTCAAGTATAAAAGGCAAAACACGGAGTGTCCTTTCAAGCATTACTGGATTTCCCTGATGGGTCAGAGATTCATGTACCTCCTAAGCATGCAAGGGACTATGCAAACCCACCACACCGTCCTGTGGAGTCATCCTTAGAGCTGAGATGCACAGCAGATTCTAAATACCCAGCCTACTGTAAAACATAAACATAAAGAGAGAATGAGAGGGAATTATCAAGACAGAAAAAATATTAAAAATAAAAATAATGAGAACTAGAAAATGAGAGAAAGAAAGAGAGAAAGATGGACAAAGGAGGAAAATCAGGATGGAAGGAAAAAAGAACAAGGAAGAGGAAAGAGAAAGAGAACAAACAAGGGAAAGAAAGGAGAGAAAGAAAGATAAAAGAAAGTAAGAAAAGAAAGGAAGAAGGAGACAAAGAAAGAAAGAGAAAAGCAGGAAAGAAAAATGAAGGGATAAAAGAAAGAAAAAGACTGGGAGAGAAAAAGACAATAGTGAGAATTGAAAAATAGCATATGTATCCACAAGAATTTAATGACTACATTAGAGCTAATGAAAGCTTGCCAAGATTGGCACAAAACTAATAATATTATCTTCTTCCCAATAGTGGTAGCCACTACAAGTTAAAGGTGACAAGAACTGGAAGCCTTCCCAGAATTTAATTTTCTCAGGAAAGCACTGAGTAGATATTTCTATTAAATTCCAAAACATTGTATAAGAAAAATATAATCCCAAGTTTAAATTGCACGTCTGCATAGAATGTGCAAGGTGATTTTTTATTTTTTTTTTTATTTTTTTATTGTTGTTAATACTGCAATACAGAAAAATAATAACAGCTTAAGCATCTGAGAAGAGACAGGTAAATCTAGCAAATCTGAGTCCAGCATTCTCTGTTTAACCTTCTAATACTTTTCCTATTTAGAGGTAAATTGTTTAAGCATGCACAGTGAGGGTAACATCTGACCAAAGGATGCAGATTCTTAATAGAAATGTGCCAAATGGCTTTTTAATAAATAAAATAGAAATCTCCTTATTATGTGATGCTACAAGAAAATAAATTACATTTTAAGTCATAACAAATCTTATCGTTTAATTGCAAGACATAATACTCTAGGACTCTGCTGAATTTATTTTACCAATTGGTTCAAATTTTAACAGGTTTAAACCACTGAAATGGTTAATGTTAACTAATTATAATTCCTCTATCTATTTATCTTTATATATTTGTCCCTGTAAGGTGCTTGTGAACTCTCAGTCAGTAACACCAAATGTGAATACACAGTATAAATACCAAGTAAAGCAAGTCACGCTTCCATTGGTAGCAATTAGGTCTGCTACGAGGCGGGTCAGTGCACCTTATCTGTGAGGTGACATGGGTGGCTTGCAGTGCTCTAGTTATATGGAATCAATTATAAGTTATACATTGTGATACAACAGAACTTAGAAGATTAAGTTCCTTAGTAATTTCCAAGTTCAAGACTATTTCTCAAAGAACAACCAAATGCCTGTGTTTGTATCAGAGGATAGGTGGGAGGAGGAATTTTTCTATGTTAAGACATAGATAGATAGCTACTAACCAATGTAAGATACTCAAGCAACCCCCCAAAAATAAGAATTTTATCATACATTAAAAATAAAAAAAGCCACAATGAAAAACCCAAAAGCCCAAAACTACTGCCCTAACAAGATTCTATGAAAAAAACATAAATGAAAACTCAATGTGCAGCCTTACAGTAGAAGCTAGTGGTTTCTGTTTTCCAAAACATATCTACTGTCTTTAACACACAAATTTACTTCCTCTTATCTCCAACAAAAATGGACTCTTTTTCAGTTAAATATATTTTCATTCACTCTCAAGAATTTTTAATTCATTGTACAATCCTTATACATAAAATAGTTGTATAAATAACCGTCTTAAATACAGTATAAAAGAGATACAAAGCCTGATGAAGTTGTGAGATTTTTTTTGGCCAACCACGATAATTATATTAGAATTTAGTATTTAGAGGTGTTATCTTTAGAAAAAAACACAAAGAAATTGCAAAGTAAGAAATTATTAATAAATACCTTAAGTCATTAGTTTTGAATTTTGCTAGTCCTCCTATCTAAGCATATCAAAACATTTCATAAATAATAATGAATTGACTCTAAACCCATCCTGTGAGCTAATTCTGTGTAATGACTACATAAACAAGTACTTTTGCTTTAATTTAGACCTTAAGGACTAGACCCTCAACAATATTTTTGAAGGATAAAATTACGTCACTTAAGAAGAGTAGTAGGTAGGGAGAGTAGACAGTGAAACAGAATTATATTATCATGTGACAAAACAAATGAAAAAAAAATAGGGAAAAAACCCCCAAACATATGGAAATTTATTATATGTTCAATATCACGCATATCTGCACTTATGTTCCATAAAAGATATCTATAAAGGAAAATTTGCTTTGTTTCTATAATCACACAACAGTTTACCAAGTTAAAGGCAAATAAACTTCTACTACTGAATTGAGAGAAATACTTTGGATTTTCCTGATTTCAAAAGTGTCTAAGTTTAAGCCATTAGATTAAAAGCAAGAGAGTATTTAAATATCTGCAGTTAATACAATGTATTAAAATATTTTCAACACAGGAAATACTAAATAAATGGCTTTTGGAAGCAAAAGGTAATATGGTGATCACTAAATATTTTGGTTAAATAGATGTTGAGTGGTATGTATTAGTTGTCCAGAAAGAAAAGCCAAATACATCTGGAGGAAATGGGGAATTAACCTTTTCAGCATCAATACAGAAAAAAATCTTTGTGATTTTCCTACATATTATAACTACTGTAGCAGAATCATGCTGTGTACTGCAAGTTGGTCTGAATTTTTAATTGCAACATATTGATAAATAGGCGAGCCAATAAAACAGTTCGTAGTTTTTCATTTTTAAAGACCAATCTGTGCCAAAAAGCACTAAAAGAGAAGCTGGCAAATTTTGTAAAGAATGCATTAATCGTTTAACAGTGTTATATACACCACACAGACTGTAAAACGGTTTCAATGACCAAGTTTTGATAAAACTATCTATTCAATTCAAATACTGGTAAATTATACAGGAAAGCTAACAAGGAAAAAAATCAGTAATTAATAGAAGTAAGTCTTGAAAGTACATCAATGTTTTTAGAGTAATACATTTTCTATATCAAAATAATCCACAGTAAATGGACAGGCTACTTCATCAAAACAAGTATACAAATGTAAATGGATAACTTGATTTTGTTTTTTTGACATGGTAAGGAAATGCCTCCCTTAAATCTTGTTTAAAAATTTGATTTCAGGCCTCATAAATGGAAATGTTGGTTTGCAAATCCACTAGGGAAGCAGATGTTTTGAGGACTGTTCTGAACAAAACATTAACAATATGGTTTACTCTAAAAAAACAACAAATGTACAATATTAATTATATACTCTTTTCCCGATATAACACACACCCCTGCATTAAGGGGAATACTGCATGTTTCTAGTTGCCATGGTTACAGAAAAGATGCTATTTGATAGCACAAATGGTTCTTTATAGTTTTATGTTCTAGAAAGTCTAAGAATTATAGGATTTCTCTTTAAACATGTACCTTTTCTGGACTTTTTGCCTTACTTTTATGCTTTATTTTTGCAAAGTATGTGTTCATGAAGAGGGCTGTGTAAATAAAATCATTAGCACAGGTACAGAGAGCACTCATTTAAAACAGTAAAAATCAGGTGTTTCAATATTTAAACTTAGAAGAGTTGATATGGAAATTATGTCTCCACCTCAGCATATACCAAAGCTAATGCTAAAACAAGGAAGAGAAAAAAAATATTCTTCCTCGCTCCATGACCCAAAGAATATAAATATAGCAAATAAATGGAAAATACTAATTTCTATATTACCGTCTTCCTAAAAAATAGATAAATCCAAATTTTTGTAATTTTAAAAGGTAAAATTAGCATAGAAATACAACCTTTAATATAAAGATATCGAAAGTTCCCATTGAAATTATTTCAATACTTAATAATCTTGCCGTTAACAATACAAAACCAGAAAAGATTGGAAAAGCTAGCATAAATCACTTGGTGTTACACCAAAAATAGGCAAGAAAAAAACGTGGCATTTACTGAAAAACTAAATAATGAAACCTCCTACAATATTTTATAAATTACCACCATTAAAGAAGATCCGGGACACTGGAAACATAGAATCTCTGCTACCAAGTACTATCAGGTATATATTCTGAGGACAGAAAAGAAACAGTCTAGCAATGAGAATGCCAATGTTTCTGTTTTGCTGTATACCAACACTGACTTCCCAAAATACTTTTCAGAGCAGTGAGTTGTTGGATAACATAGAGCTAGAAAAAAATATATTTCCTCATTCCTTGCATACTAAATCCATTCCTTAAAACCCACAAGGGCTAGCACAAGGCTTATTGCATATATGAAATATCCCCAAATATGCTTTGCAAAGTATCTCCCTACCTTAATAAAAAGAAAGAACTTAGAGGATCAAATAACATCCTTTGAGTGTGTGGCACTTGGTTTATCATCGGGGGTGGGGGAGAGGAGGAAATCACTTAAGAGTGAAATGATAAATCACTCTTAAGCAATATAAGTTGTTTTCAATGCTGACTTCTGCTGGGCAGAGAAAAGTTTTCAATTTAATTCTTTCTAATCGCTTGCCTTAGTTAATACTGTTTCCTGACCCTTTACCATCAAAAATTGGAAAAAACAAGGCATCTTGCTGCCAGTGAGTAAAACACACTGTGCACAGCAGAATACCAATTCAGCCTGCAAAGCTGGTTCCATTCCCATTTGTTGTCTTTTTCTTTTTCTGGTAAAGTACATCATTAATGAAGACTACAGAAAAGCACAGTAAATTGTTTTTCCTGTTAACCTCTTCAGCTGACTACTATGCACAGTAAGACAGACTGCAGCACTACTGGAATGCTGGAACCCAAATTACCCCACTTCCTTCAGGTCTGTTCACTTTAACAAAAAAATGTTGGGTTTTTTTATCAATACAGGTCATAATTCTGTCTAAATAATTGACAATGTAATCTACCTCATTACAGTTTACTGGGAGCCCATATAGGATTACAATTCAAAGGAAATGTACTCATTGAAGGCTTCCCACAGCTGTAACCTCTGATTAGTACTGTAACAATCTGAAGCCTAGGGTTAGGCTACAAAATTTGATTAATTTGCTTTGTTGAAGACACAATTTAAAATTCACTTTATTCAATCACTTATATTCACTTTTCCCTAATGGTTAAAACTACTGTTCATTAATTACCCAGGTAAAACTTACACATATTGCCTTAGCCTTGAAGGAGCTAATATAGCCTTCCCTTTGTTTAAAATATAGGATTGTGTTTAATTTTAAATTTACCTAATAAATCCATTTTCAAAATTCCTTAACTAGCAGCATAAATTTGAATTGCCTTCAAAAAATGGAAGTTCATTTAGTGTTATCATTCCTTGATACTTTTTTAAACAATCAAGAGCACTCCCAGGAGTATTTATCGGTTTTGAGTGGTTTTGGTGGTTTTTTTTTCCCTTAGATTGAAAAGTCGTTCTGGTTGATTTCTTCTTGAGCTGAATTCTTTCATGCTCCTCCATCAAGCGGTGGCTGTTAGTGGAGGACGCCAAAGCCTGAGCTGGGAACTGACCTGCATCAAATGTATCAGCTACTCCAAGACCTGTCAAGCCATCAATGAGCCCTCCCTTGTCATACCTGACAGAGCCACAGAACAAGGTTTCCTTCCGATCATTGTCACAGCCTTTCTGCAGGCTGAAGAGAGGAGATGGACTCAGCTGGCCTCCGCTGGTCTGAGATAGCCTCTTTTTGAAAACTTCATTTCTTTAGCTACGGGAGGATTTTCTTATGACAACCCCAGGGGTTGGGGGGGCGTGCATATATGTGAAGGTAAAGACAAAGGGTGGTGGTGTGAATGGGAGACACCAACTCTAAAAGTCAGATCATAGAACTATTACCAGGCTAACAATCTACCACCCTGTTCCAGGGGAAAAAAGCCCGTAACCCACAGGTGCTTTAGGAGACATTTCTTTCCACTCTTTGCCAGACAGGTAGAATAGATGGAACAGAAGCCTCTGCCTCTCTGCCCTCCACGCCAGTGAAACACAATATACTCTGTAAACTACAGTAAAGCTCAGGAAGATCTCCTTGAGTGTAATTCCTATAAAATCGTCTCTATGGGGTTCTCCAAATAATCATTTCAACCACAGTTGTAACTCCATACTATGGGGACCTGACGTACTGATGCAAACTGAAGCCAGAGGGAATTTGTTCAGTCCAGGGCTACACATCCTTGGCACTGGTGTTCCAAAAGCCAAAGTGATAGGGGGAGTACCAGTATGTATGCTGTTGATGATAAGGATATATTCCTTCAAAATAACGTAAGAATCAAGAGTAAAGGAACAGTTTATGAAAATAAGATACAAGGCTATGAAATGGCCCTGTTTATTAATCTAAAATCTACTAAGATCTGAAGACAGGCACCAGGCAGAACACTCTGTGCAAGTTTATTATTTCTCAAGAAAGCAGCATAACTAGGTTTTGTTAATATTACAACATTAAAATTGAAGGTATTTTAAAGAAACATGAAGAACATTTTTCTGTACTCTGTAGAATGCATATTTCATATAATTTTTACAAAAGGACAGGGGACAAATTTTCCTAAGCCTTTACATACGTAAACAATACTGCATAGTCTTGCTAATTGTCCATTTAGACTAAGTTGACTGAAGATGCCAAGCAGGGATAGAATATTAATTTTTAAAATATAAATCATCAAGGGATGAATAGTCTCTGGCATTCCCTTGGGGTGTATATTCTTTGTTGGTTGTCTGTCACAGTAGCTTCCTGGGATTGGTGCTCAGAAAACCCACCGCTCTTCTATACTGCTCCAGACTTGCATATGAACTTTCTAAATGCATATTGAAGGTGTCAGAGCCAATAATTTATTCTCGCCATTTTCCCATTCTGCATGATGAATCTATTATGTTTTCCACTCAAATATTTTCCATTTCAATAAGCAGAACTGGCCATTTATCAAAGTACTTATTCTAAAGCAATTTGGAAAAATATTCCAGTACATAAAATAAAATAAAATCAACGCAAAGTAAAATAAAATACTTGCAAGAGAAACTTGCCCATTGAAATTCCTGCACCTGGTTATACCTTCAGAGGGAAACATTTTCCCAGAATCTCCCTGCTCAGGCAGGAAGGAGAGAAATACAGAACAACATTAATGGCTACACATAAGGCGATGTGAAAAAACTTTCTGCAGAAACATTACACTTGAAGTTTAAATAGAAAACAAAAATGCTTATTAGATGAATGGTAAATGGTGCAAAGCAGTAATTAAAGAATAAAAATTATAGCTTTCTATTATTTTTTTTCCTGTTCACTGTTGTAATTATTCTCTATAGTTAGCTGGTTAATTAACTTCCTTTTTATTTGACTGCACATGATGAATGAAGAATCAACGAAACTGTCAGAGGATATCAGGGCAAAGATAGTACCCAAAATAATGCACATACACGTTGTCTCTCACATGGAGACATACATTTGCACCTAGACACAGGAATGCATGCATTTCTTTACACCCAAGGAAGCAGAAGGAATCATTTAATATTACTTGGCTTATTTTTAAACAAATTACAAAACTCATAATGCACATACTGTAGTATTGTTTCAAACTAGACTTAAGCCTTATTTCTCTCTTCCGAAAATAATAAAATACTAAGGAAGGACACACTAATTTCTTATTTAACGTGAAAACTTAAAATCACTAAAAGAAGAAATATCATCCTTCCAGTGAATGCCACTTCATCAATATTTTAATATAATATAAAGGAAAAAGTTGAAGGCTATTTTAATTTTACATGAGAAACAAAATGACAGTTGTAAGAAGAAAGAGAACGATGCCTCAGAAGAAAACATTTTAGGGAAATAAAAGCCCAAACATTCATATGAATTATGCTTTCGGGAACTGAAAAAACAGATTTAGAGTAGTAATATACTACCAGTAATGTGGAGGTAATACATTACAAAGCTTTGAGGAAATAATAGCTGGATTGTAGTAGAACCCCTCGCATAGGAGACAGATATAATCGATATTTTAAATATGACTGCCTTCAAAACATTTGTCCAAACCCAATTACAGGTCATCAAAGCACTCTAATTCATGTACACCCTCTTGCAATAGGCTGATTTTCATATGTTAAAAAACTACTCTGACAGTCAGCTATCTACTTTTTGTTTATTGCTCTTGCTCAACTACAGCTAATTCAGATGATGTGTCACTTCTCATGTTAATACATACTTTTCACATGTCATATCTGCCAGGTACATTTATAATGCCATCTAGGAAACTGAAAATATTAGGTAATAGGAAAATACTATTTGGCTTATGTTTGACTTGAAAAACAATATTTTTCATGGTGTCAGTTAACGAGTGAACAACATCATTTAGTCAATATGAAAATTGACTGTGAAACTCAAACTTGTAAAGTGGATTATGACTGTTTGAAAAGCTGTATCTTCCTGGAGATATTCTTGAACTACTGTCTGACAGTGAAAGAGCACATCTTAGGACTGATCCCACTATCTGTGAATGACTAAGTCATCCCCGCTACAGGCAGCAATATTATCTGCTCATTCAATTTTTGGCATACTACTTGGTATGCCTTTCTGTCCTGATAGTACTGTTCTCCATTGTGTCTTCCTTTATCCAAATTGCTCAGTCTATAACACTTTTTATTGAGAAACGCAGACATCTAAACCTTCTTTAAATTAACTCTGTGACTACACAGAAGCGGATGTTAGAATGACATGTTAAAAGCAGTACTCATGATATAAACACACAAACCATTTAATATTCTGAGACTTAAACTGTAGAGAATTAAATAAAGGCTCTCCCTCATTAGATGACTTACATCATTAAAAAGTTTAAAATGAAAATAATAAAGAAGGAGAAGGATGAAAAAAGAGAGCCAGGCCACTGTTGTTGAGCTATCCTGAGAGTGGTTCTGTTGCCCAAACATATTTTTCCATACTCAAACAGAGATGTCCTGTGCCCAAAGACAGGCGTCCTGTGCTGTGTGAGATACTCAGGGGTATCCTACCTGTTACACAACTGTTAATCCAGACAGCCTCAGGCTTCCCACACGTCTTGTGTCATGTCTGCTAACCCTATGCAGATCTCTTGGCTACATTAAGGCATCTTACATAGCATTAGATATCTCACTAAACAACTCAATGAAGTTTAAATAAATGATGCTAAAAGAAAGTCCTGCAACACACCCGACACACCTTTCTGGGGGACTATATAAACATTTCCCATCTACTCCTCTTTAAAATCACATTGCTTTCTATTTAAACATACTGCCTATACTTTTCTTCTTGAACTGTAAAGGTGAGTTTCTTCTTTGATTTTGACTCACAATAATATCCTTAATTGCCAATACGTTTTGCAGTGTGTGAAAACTTTTCCTAATTCAAATTAGGAATAATCTGTTGTCAAAGCATGCTTTTGGCTTGACCGAATTCTTTTTATATGCTATTTCTTACTTCCTAAATTGGTTGTCGGATGAGGATTTTTCTTTTTTCAAACAGTTGCCTTACAACAGACAACACTGGCTAGAAAATATTCATCTCAGGTTAAATTAATTCTAGTATCACATGCACAGATTCTTTAAAACAAACAAACAAACAAAACAACCACAACAACAACAACAAAAAAAACCCCAAACAAATAAAAAACCCCACAAACCCACCCAGAAGTGAAATGAAGCCTTGTTTGCCATACATAAACAGAGAACCAAAGGACGCTGCAAATCTAATAAATTTGTCAAAGTGCCAGATCTTATCCCAATCAGGAGAGGAGTAAAAGGGAATTGCTTGCCTCTTCAGTGAGGATTTATTTCTTACTTGACTTGGTCGAAATACAGACAGGGAAGAGAACAAGATCCTGAACTGATATACATGCTTACAGCTCCACCAAAGTCAAAAGAATAAACAGACTTCAAGGCACCTGAGGATTAGCCCTCAAGAGATCAAAACTTAAAAGAGATTTTTACCCCTCAAAACCACCCAAAACTTACTACCTTTAAAATCCACTCTACTGAAGTTCCTACTCACAAGACAGATGGTGTGAATGTAGTATTACATTAAGCACTGGTTTCAAAGAAGGACTTTTTTCTTGCAGCAAGCTGTTCTGTCCCCCAGTACTGAAACAGTTACACTGAGACAAACCAATTAATCAGAAAACTCCTTTTGCTTTGGGGGTGATACCTCTCCATTCATTACTCTGCCTCATAGAACTTTACAGCTGGTTTAGAAGACATGCAAATTCTCCAATAAGACTGTACTGTAAATATATTTTTAATCTTTGTGCAGGGCTACACAGACTAAATTACCAAATAAATTGTTGCTTGTATTGGGATAAAATAACTTACACCACATAAAATAATCTTTTCACAGGGAAATTTGCAAGAAGTCTGAGGATTAACAGCTGTATCATAAATTCCCAATGAAGACAGAAGTTCTACTTCTATGGCACATAAATCTGTTCATATTCACTACATTATTTCCAATGGGATATATCCATGAGTCTTGAAATGACTCTTAACCATTTTTAGTGTGGATGTTGTATAAGATTATAATAGAGTAAATTCTGAAACTATGTACAGGGGGGTTCGGTGTGTTTTATTTGTTGTTGTTTGGTTGGGTTTGGCTTTTTTTTTGGTTTTTTGTTACTTTTTTACTATTTCAGATATTTATTTTTATTATTATTGATATTTTCTTCTACTGTAGCTTCCTCTTGCCTGCTGTAATTCTTACATTTTCAGGGAAGCATACTCGCAGCTAATGATCTAAACTGAGACCAGGCTGACCAGTTCAGTGGTAGTGTAGGCAGAGGCAGGGTTTGGTGAAAAAAGCCAAAGACAAACTAATAAGCACAGCAGGAGAATGATTTCCTTAAGCCCGTATTTATTTATTTTTTTCACTTTTCCACATGATCTTGAGTTGCTGAGAGTCTAGTTGATTCCTGACCCAAATGCAGAGATCAATAATTTAAGTGATTAGATTGCTCCAGGGGAATGATTGGTTTCTTTCCCTACTGAAAGAACACCCAGGTTAGCAGATTGCTGGTCCACAGAGGACATAGCAATTCAGTTGTGGGGGCTGGAGAGGGAAAGCGTGTAGCCTATATGTACCTTTAAGATATTTTATTTGGACCTTCTCATTTCTGCCGTGCCTCAAAAAAAATCCAACAAACGGGTGCAGATTAAAATCAGGTGGTTTAACTCCTAATAATTTGCTGTTTTCCTGTTGAACATGGTTTGGGTTTAGTTTCTTGGTTTGTTCCAGTGGGGTTTTTGTTCTTTTTCCTCTTCTCATTTTCTTTTTATGGACTTCAAGTTCTTCCATTTTTAAAATAACCTGTGTGTCTTTACTACATTATTTCCTAAAAATTGGATATGCTTTAGATGCACTCATATTTTGAGACCTGTGAAGCACAAGTACTGGCAAATGAAAAATTAAATTGTATAAGTTAAAGTTAACTATTCATATTTTGTTTGTTTAGAGAGGCTGGGAGTGGTAAATTGAACACATTGACTAGACAGCTGGTTGACCTAGAGCAGGTTGCAAAGAATCACGTTCAGATGGGTTTTGAGGAGGAGACCCCACAGCTCCCTGGGCAGCCTGTGCCAGGGTCTGTCACCCTCCGGGTAAAGACGTTCTTCCTCATGTTCAGATGGAGCTTCCTGGGCTGCAGTCTGTGCCCGTTGCCCCTCGGCCTGTCGCTGGGCACCACTGAAAAGAGCCTGGCCCCAGCCTCCTGACACTCGCCCCCGAGATGTTTGTGGCCATTGGTAAGATCCCCCTCAGCCTTCTCTGCCCCAGGCTGAACAGCCCCAGCTCCCCCAGCCTTTCCTCATAAGGGAGACGGGCCAGTCCCCTCATCACCTCGGTAGCCCCCGCTGGCCCCTCTCCAGCAGCTCCCCGTCTCTCTCGACCTGGGGAGCCCAGAACCAGACACCGCACTCAACCCCCAGCCCGTGCTGGTGCCTGGGGCTGCTCCTCCCCAGGGGCAGGACCCTGCGCTGGCCTGGGCTGAACTCCATGAGGTTCCTCTCCGCCCGACGCCCCGGCCTGCCCAGGTCTCCCTGAATGGCAGCGCAGCCTCTGGGGTATCGGCCGCTCCTCCCAGCCTGTCCCACCAGCAAAGGTGCTGAGGGTGCCCTCTGCCCCTCCACCCAGGTCGCTGGTGAGTAAGTGGAACAGGACTGGAGCCAGCACTGGCCCTGGGGAACCCCGCGAGCTACAGGCCTCCAGCTGGGCTCTGCGCCGCCGGTCACAGCCCCCTGAGCTCTGCCGTTCAGCCCGTTCTCAGCCCACCTCACTGTCCCCTCAGCCCACCCACACTGCCTGGGCTGGCCTCAGAAATAAGAGTGATTTACATTTAGCACATTATTCTTTAGCAGCCTCATGTACCTTTGAAGAATTGATAAAATAAATTTTAGATATTTTTTCCCTCGAAATGAAAACTGAAACAAAGCTGAACATTTATGATCTATAAAAACACTCCTCTGAAATTCTAGTATCTGCAGATTAGAGAAATAGGTAAGTAGACAAATAGACAAAAAATCTCTGCAAGTCTTAAAGTTGCTTCACAAAAATTCTTAGCTTATCCACATTTAATGCAACAAGAACACAGTTCACATCCTGTTTACATGAAAGTGTAAACAAAAATGGCTCATAATACATAAATATATGCACATCTCTTGATTTACAAAGAAAACACTGTCTTCAGAAAATATGGGAGAGGAAAATAATTTCAGGATAGTTCCTTGACTTCTGTTTCAGGCTTTGCATTAGAAAGTGGGAAAGTAAGACTTTCTTGACACCTTTAGCTTTTTTTTTTTTTTTTTTGTATTTTTATTTTGTTTCAGAGACTGACATATAATACAGAAAACAGGAAAGGGGTACATATTGATTTTGAGGGCAAAAGACTGCTTTAATTTCATTGCAAGTACCCTATGTGAAAATACAGCATTAATAATAAATGCTTTCTAAAGGCTATAAGATGTTATCGACACAATGAAACTGTGAAGATGAATCCTAACTCTACAGCAGGGCAAAAGAAAAAAAAAAAACCAAAACCAAACACCAAACCCCAAGCTTCTACAGAGACACGAAGCTAAGAAGGAGCAAACATTTGGAAGAGGGGAGACAAAGTAATGTTAGCATTTGATATTAAAATAAGCATCTGAATGCATAGATTTTTTTTTGTAACAGCATAAAGGCCAGATGATGTCAAAGCAGAAGAACTTACAAGGTTAAAAAAACCAGTGTCCAAAGAAGTTGGTATTATTCAGAAAATAAAACAAACTACTACTTGTTCCTTCTTAAAGACCCCAATTAAAATGAGCTAATAATTCCATCAGCTACAGTTTTCACATTGGTAAGAAAATAAAATTGCATTTTCTTCCTCAGAAATATTGCTCAATTTTTTTAATTCAAATTTCTGTAACGTTCTCTCTTATTCACAGAGATGAAACTATAGTAAGAAAAGCGTTGGGGAAAAAAAAATGGCTCTGGATTTCTTAAGATGTACAACAAATTACTAATCACTTCAGAGGAAGTGTGTTTTTCCAGTGGTTCCTCTTAAAGCCAATAAATAATATGTAAAGCAGTACTGAGAAACAGGACAAGGATGCAGATTAAGGAGAGTATGAATAAACTTACTAAATCGCTATGAAGTATCGAGCTAGTCTAGTGAGAAAAAGGGTACTGTACTAAACATGCAGTGCCACTTAAACAGGTAGTCCTTACCTTAAAATACGTTGTCTTTATCATAAGTTGTAACAAGGCTGAAATTATGCCTCCTAACACATTTTATTACAAAATGCATTTTTCAGCATGGATACATTTTCTAGGGTGAACTCTTCTTTGGCTTAGACAAACATCCACTCAAATCTGATTTACAACTCCCTGTACTGTTGGTGAAACACAGTTTCTTCACAAAGATCGCATCTCGAGGGAATGAGATTGATAGTTTCACAAAATATATAGTGACAAAAAGATTACAGTTTTTGATCTGAGCACAGTATAGGCATAGACGTCGGGGGGTATTACTTCAAAGACTGTGTACATTTTGAAATGAATTGGGTCCTCACAATGACATCTGGTGAGATACCAGGCTTAAAGCGTACAGTCACAATTTGTTCTGACATTGTTTCATTGCCATAGTCTGGTTCTTCATTTCATGTATTTAATAAAGAGCTGATAGTCATTTTATATCAGAGTTCAGCACTTCACTGAGAAAAATATGCTTTGGTGACCAAATAAGCAAAACATATGGAGGACAATCTTGCACAGCACAAACACAAAGACAAATCCAAAGCCATGGTGTTTCTCCATTTTTTTTCTCCTCAAACCTAATATAAAAAGTAATAGGGATCAAATAATGATTTTTTGTACCTGAAAAGGCCACCAGTTAATTTTATAGAGAGGAAATATATAACAATGAGTTTCACGGTTTCAGGATTAGCTCAGAAATCTGCAACTTTATTTCTGTGCCAAACCCTACCTCTCTTTTGACAGAACTGTCAAGGGAAGAGATGTAGTATGCTTCTTTTGGAGAGTTCAGCTGGAAATCAAGCAAATCAAACCAATCTACACTTAGTTCCTTTTTTTTTTTTTTTTTTTTTTTTAAATGTAGAAAGTCCTTTTTTCCCCCCTGGTTTTCATCCTTAATGGCTAAAGAAGTAATTCTTTCTCTTCAATTATTCCTCATCAATCCTGGGCCAACATTTAATAATTCATTTATACTTCAGAGACATGCTGAGACTGCTAATTAGTTAAGAGATGGATTTTATGCATAATAACCTGATGTGTGTCTATGCCAGACAGATGTGTACAGAGTTATAATACTCACACCCTTAAAACTGTCATCTGCTCTAGCAGCTTCTGTTTAAATAGAATTAAATTTAAAAAGTGCAGAAGAAAATGAATAAAGCCTTTTCTTTTTCACAAGCTTTCCACTAAATTTGCTTCGGATTGCTTAGAAAGCCATTGATAGCAAATGGACATATTTAAAAGCATTTAAAAATTTTCAAAAGAAGGATTCATTCCAAATATATTATAAATGACATTTCTACTTAACACAGAACTAAAATGCAGTTATGTCAGATATACTCAAAATAGTTAATTTGAAATTCTTTATTCAGGAAAAAAAATGATGATGGCACTTTTTGAAGTTATTTCAAATAATAGATGATAATAGGTTATGATTTTCCTTTGGACTGGTGCAGTTTCCCTCCTGTAATTATTATACTCCTGAGTGGGCATCATCACACTGCATTGAAGAGTTAAATCACTTTCAGAGTGCACTTTTCAAATGTTCATAGCCTGCTTCATTCCATAACCAAATTCTATGGGGACTGAATGCTTCAAACACATTTTGTTCTCATGCATGCCTGTTTAGAAAGAAGAACCTCCTTCTAGCTTTCAATTAATTTTGTACTCCGATTTTCTTGTATTTTGTGTTTTAACATTAAGCCTTCTTCTGTCAAATATCCACACACCGTTTCAAGAGAAACATGCATTTTCATGTATAGCAGCTGTCTTAACTGCCAGAAAGATTAATCAGAACCAGTGCGATTGTCTCGCCTTTTAAAAATATTTTAGTTTTTCTGTAAGTATGTATATCATGATTATAATGCTTTTTGAATGAACACAGTTTTTCAAACAGTCTTTTCTCTTATCTTTGTTTTCTGCATTGATAGGCATAATCAATAATTCATCAATTTGTGAATACGTAAGTATGCCTCTGGTATTCTTTTCAATGTTTTATTTTTCTGACATAATTAAATGGGATTCCTATCACACTAACTAGCATATCTGAATGCTTTCCTGCTCTCAGTTTCAAAGCACCACCTGTGTAATGTAAGGGTCTCTTTGAATGAGCTGTTAGGAGTATAATTCCAAGAAAGACCAAACGAGATTACCAAATATAAGCAGAATATTAAAGCTATTTCCTTAACACTGGCATATCAGAAGAATTTTTGTCAGCTAAGTGGAAGTTCTGAACAGAAGCATGACAAATATTTTGCAGAAATAATCAAATCCCACAAATGAAGCATTACTTCAACTTCTTCTTGGTTTAGCACAGCATGAAGAACAACCAGCTCAAAACGTCCTCAGCTAAACTACTGTGGAAAGCAAAGACAGCAAAACCCATAAAGAGTGCAATTATTGCACAGAATTACACTTCTACCCTTGAAGAAAACAAAACCAAGTCCATACATTAATTATTTCCAAAAGGCCGAGGCATGGCGTGTGCCAAGGCCAGCAGTGTGGCAGGAGTGCTGCCAGCCTAGCACACAGCGAACCTGATGGCAGCTCAGCCGCCCAGCTGCCTTCCAGTGTGACAGCGACCGCAAGGAGATCAATTTACAGGATTAGAAGCTTGCCATGACACAGCTGCCAGTGTGTACTCAAGACCACCATGTAGGGTGCAAGGACCCTTGCACAGCAGAGGAGAAAGCTGAACATGAGGCATCCCAAATGGCAAATGGAGTCACAACTGCTGTCCCAGGGGAGGGTGGCACACTTCACACCGCCAGCGGCACTCAGAAGATTAATAATCCTGCCTTGCTCTGAAAATCCTCTCTTGTAACAGAACAAGCCTTCAACCCCATCAGCTAGACAGTCAAAGAAAATTGTGGTGGCAATCGTGCTAATTATCATGTTCTCTTTTTATATAAAGGAAGACATTTTCTCTGATCTCCTAAACGGGGGATATGCTATTGTCACGTGGAGTCATAGTGAGAGCAACAGGACTCCAGACAGGGAGAATTGTACACCTTCACGTGATCTTGTAGGACCTAGCTTTACACACTCACACAAACCTTGATGTTAAACTTTATTTAAACTTCCCTATGTTAAGAAATGTCACAGTGAAGGAGAATCTAAACACACAATTCAAATAAAATTTAACTGAATGTTTATATTAGTCTTATTTGAATGTGTGTTAATTCACATTGTTGCAGACAGTTGGGGACGCTGAAGTGTGTACTTATGGTTTAATAAGATTTTTCTCTTTCACATTTAGAAATACTTTGGAACAGGTTTTACCTCATTAATTTTTACCTCCAAGGGCCCCCTCACAAATGAAGGAAGTTCAAGCGTTTTGGTCTCATGTCTTCTGGAAAAGGTAAAGGTATAGAATAGTATTGTATGCAGTCAGTACTGCCAACAAAACCTTCCTGTAAACCCAGTCCCTGCAGACTAATGGAGACGGCTGGGTTTCATAGCATCCTGCCTAACAGTTCCACTATAATCAGAGAAGGATGCTGGTAACTTCTGGCCTCAGAGACTGATGAAGAGACACAGTGATGAAGCAAGAGGGGAAGCAACCACAGTATGATTCAAAACTGTAAATTAATTCTGATGTCCAGGGGTCTCAGTAGTTTTTGCATTAATCTTGCAAAGAAGTTCTGGGTGAGTTAGAAAGCATTCTGCAGTGGTTTTACAAATTTCTGACCACAAAACTGCATGGTCTTTCTGAAGTTCTGCAGGCCACACGAACTAGAGCTCAGGAGAAAATGAAGGATGGATAGCAATGCTTGATTCAATTCCTCTAAGAATTCTGCAGGGTTGTTTTGTTTTGGTTTTTTTTTTTTTGTTTGTTTTTCTTTTTAAAGAGACTATAGGCATAGAAAAAAGAAATCATGAAACACAGTCTACCCCTTTTGCAGGTTCAGTGCTGTTATGATCCACTTCTGGATGCATACCTAGCAATAACTGTTATTATTTTTAGAGGGCCTAGAAGTGCACTCGACAATCACGGCTTACACAATGAGACATGCTCTGAAAAATCTAATGTACTCTGCTAAGCTGTTGTCATGAAACAGAACTTCCCATTACTTCTTTCAACATTTGTTCCAACAGCAAATCTTGATGCTACAAGTTTTCTTCTTTGCCCCAGCACTAGATTATTGCTATTTGTTCTACCTGTTGAATTGCAGCTCTTAATGGATTCCTTTGAAATCACACAGTCAGTCAGAGGCAGCCCCTATCGCAAAAGAATTCCAAATATTTTAGCCCAGAATTTCAACTCTATCAAAGTTGACACACCTCTTCATAAAATCTAGACTTACATAAACCTTTATTTCTTGGTTTTAATCCTAAAGTTGTTACTTTGTAAACTGTTAACTTAGAAACAAGAGGATGAATACACATGTAATTAATGTAGAACAGAATTATTGCATCATTATAGAAAAAAACCCCCACAAATGAGATATTGAAAATTGATACACATTTCTAAAATTGAATCCATGCATTAACAGGTAATTTACAAGACACTGCAATTGTATAAACATGACAACCTCTTTCTGACCTACAAAAAATCATACAACACAAGTAACCTAAAATAGCTGGTTCAACCAAGTAACTTACTGAAATATTCTGTATTTTCTACACTTAAAGAGGATGTGATGGATTTTGTTTTGCTGAAAGCATCAAGAAGAAAAAAAATGCAGTTAACATTCATGACATTAATTTCTGATATGCACTGTGAGGTGGCACTAGAACTGGAATTCAGTTGCCTAAACTGCAGGCATCTACTATCCTTTGATAAACCTATACCAGCCTGTGACAGGCCTCTCTTGCTTATGACAAACGACTGTAGGAAGCTCTCACCCTTCCAGAGAAGCAGCTACAGTCCTGGGGCTACTGTATTTAGAACTGCAGTAGACATGCGTTTAACCAACAAATAGCACCCTAAGAAATAGAACTAAGTTATAATAACTGTATACATATACTAAGTATAGCTCAATGTCATTACAGTCTCCTTCTCAAAATGGCATTTATAAATGATGTCTAGACACTTCCCACCTGTTTAAAAGGAAAAAAAACCAAAAAAACCAAAAAAACCCCACACACCAAAAAAACCCACCAAACACAACCTGTATTCCTCTTACTATTGTTGGTTTTTTTGACCATGCTATATAACGTCAGGAAGCTATGTTTCTAAACATTTATTTTACCTTTATACTTCTACAAGAAATTTTAAAAGCATCCTCAGTGATACTAAGAACAGGATTTTAGGAAGCTATATTATATAGTAACATAATGGATATGGATATTGTATGTAATATCATTATGAATACTGAAACATAACTATTTTATAAATGTAGTCTCTGAGATAACTATGTGACTATAATGAGGCATAAAAACTTTCGGAGTAAATATGTTCTTTTGCTAGAGCTCATGGGGGTCTCACCATATGTCTATAATTCTTAAAATTAATACAATCTGCTCAGGAAGACACTGCCACCTCTTTCCAGAAAAGAACTGACAAGCACAATTTGAGAGAAAACACTATTTTCCTAAGATACATTACATTGAAAACTGTTTTCCGAGATTGAAAGCATAAGGATCAGAAAAGCTCAAAATACACAAACCCTTGTGAAGCAATTACAGAATCATTTGGGATGGAAAAGACCTTTGAGATCATCAGGTCTGACCATTAACCCAGCACTGCCAAGCCCACCACTAAACCATGTCCCTAAGCACCGCATCTACGTGTTTTTTAGACACCTCCAGGGATGGTGATTCCACCACTTCCCTGGGCAGCCTGTTCAGGTGCTTCGCCGCCCTTTCGCTGAAGGAATGTTTCCCAATATCCAGTCTAAACCTCCCCGGCATAACCTGAGGCTGTTTCCTCTTGTTCTGTCCCTTGTTACCTGGGAGAAGAGACTGACCCCTCCTGCCTACAGCCGCTGTCAGGCAGCTGCAGAGAGCGATAAGGTCCCCCCTGAGCCTGCTCCTCTCCAGGCTGAGCACCCCCAGCTCCCTCAGCCGCTCCTCATCAGCCTTGTGCTCCAGACCCCTCCCCAGCTCCGTTGCCCGTCTCTGGACACGCTCCAGCGCCTCAACGTGCCTCCTGCAGTGAGGGGCCCAAAGCTGAACACAGGATCCCAGGTGCGGCCTCACCAGTGCCCAGCACAGGGGGACGGTCCCTGCCCTGGTCCTGCTGGCCACACTGTTTCTGATACCAGCCAGGATGCTGTCGGCCGCCTGGGCCACCTGGGCACATGCTGGCTCCTGCCCAGCCGGCCGCCAGCCAGCACCCCCAGGCCCTTTCCCACCAGGCAGCTTCCCAGCCGCTCTGCCCCAGCCTGCAGCGCTGGTGGGGTGGTTGTGACCCAAGTGCGGGACCTGGCACTGAGCCTTGTTCAACCTCATACAACAACTTTCCAGAAAAAGAGAATTACCTTTCCCAGGGCATGTGTGTGGGTTTTGAGAAAGGAAAGAAGCTGACCTAGAAGAACATTAAAGAGAACATGTAAAAAGATAGGACTTCATGAGATGAGAGATGCATTACTTTTAGCTGTGTTACATACCGAAGTACCCCTGTAGCCCTGGATTTTATCCCTAGAGGCTTATGTAGAAGAAGGTAGTTAAACAAGGTGTTGGAGCTTATGCAGAGTGGTTTTGGTTTCCTTCTTTTTGGAGGGTTTATTTCTTAAGATATGTTTTCTCAAAAACATGTTTTCTTCCTACTACATGGTACTATATTTCAAGGATATTTTTTTTTTTTTCAGTTAATGTATTCCTGCAGAGAGAACCACATGAGTCCTCAATCAAAATTAGATCCACTGATCATTTTCTGAATAGTACATAAGGACATATAGTCCAGGCACAGTTGGACAGGTAAAGGCAAACTGGGATTTTATTGTGAGAAATGGGTGGTTGGCACAGGTCTGAATTAGGAGGATTGCAGCATCTGGGGAAATAAAGGTTATGGACCAAAGGCAACCAAGTTACTATTGCTTCAGAAACTACCACCCATCATTGGAGTTCTCTAACTGACAGGCTACAAGATCTCATCTTGCCCCAGATATTTTTTTTTTAATTCCACAGAAACTAAACTACAATCACTCTAGTGGACATTCAGTAATTTGCAAAATTGTGGAAATTCTCATTTGCTGAAGTAGCACTTCTCCCAGGAACAATGAGAGATGATAGCACTCTTAAATACAAGTATGATTTTGATTTAAATAACAGTTGTCAGCTTGGAGTTAATACCATATTTTGCTGACATCATCTTTGTCTAAAAACAATGAATAATATTATTAAACTAGATATTGTTTTTACAAAAATAATCAAACATCCTTCCTTTACACTTATCTTCATATGGTAAAGGCCTTTTCATTTCAAAGCTTGGTATGCTTAACAGGATTTTCTTTTAATTTTTATTTTTTAAAGCATTTTTAATGCTGAATATGGCAGAGTACATCATCTTTATTACTGAGCAAGCAAGCAAGCAAGCAATTCATTATTGCTCACAATGCAAAACTAGAATCATTATATGAAATCATTAAATAATGGAGAGTGGGAGCTAGTCCTTTTACTACACAATGCGTAGCCAAGCTCTGCAAGTCACTGCCATTGACAGCTCTGGATGATAAAACAACATACACAGATTTCATGAGAGAACGAACTTAAATTCACAGAACAAAAATCACTCCAAGACTATGGAGCAGAAAAAATATTTCCTCTAGCTCAGAAAGATCCTAAACTGCAGCACCTTAGGAATCTGAGAACACACACAGATGTGAATCTCGCTGTTTCTTCCCCTGGATCTTTTCTCTTTTCCTAAGTATCTTTTACATTTGGCTAGAAGTTTTACCAAAGCAAGTATATTTAGGATCCTGGCACATTTAGGAGTTTGGAGGGAATGTTTAGGAGCCTTTTTTGTTGGTAATATATCTTTGCATGGACTTATTTTCACTTAGGAGCATTTGACGTTTCTTCTCTTGAATAGAACAGTCTGAAATGTAAATCTCTGACAGTTATACTGAAAATCAGAATACTTAATTCTCTTTTGCTTTTAAATATTTTGGTTAGCTGCCAGACAAGCATTCCAGAAAATACACAGCAATAGGTACTACAGGTGCATAAATATTATTCATGGTCAGATAAACTGAATTTAGTTGACAAAAAACACACAGTGAAATGAAATACAATACAGACAACTAATTGATCACCATGAAAACCAGGATAGTGTTTAGGCTTTACATGAATGAACTGATCTTGGAGAATTATAGCTGTTGGTTTTAACCAATATAAATCACAATATTTATTAGCAGAGGGAAAAAAAAAAATCAGGTCTGCCCTTGTTTCAGCCTCCTTGCACCCCACAGTAAAAACCCACATTATGATGAGAGATGTATTCTGCTTCAAATATTAAATCACAACCAAATAAGTGTTGACAAGCAATAAAATATGGGCAAAGCCAATAAAAATTGGCACAAACAATGGGAAGAAAAAAATCTGTGTCTAATGTGATCATGATAAACTCTTCCCCTACCATTTAGTTAATAAACAACACTTACATTAATGTATTTTATATTTTTAGATCGCTTTTTTCTTTTGATCTTTCTTCATCTCATTTTGTTCTGTTTACCATTTTATTTCCACCAAGATTCCTCATATGTACTGAGATCTTTGACCTGTTTACTGTCTTCAAAATAATTGTTTCTGCCACATAGTACTATGTCCAGTGTATGCCAAAGTTTTCTCCTGTGGCAGTGACCAGTGTCCAAGAACTCTAATGCGCCACTAAAGCTGTAACAATTTATAATAACATATATTGAAAGACATTTCTGAGTGGGTTTAGATCTTCCTTGACTCATCAGAAAACATGTAGAACACCTTCCAAGATGTCATCTTATTAAGCAGATGGAAATCTGTGTCAATACATTTGGATGTACTAAGTTATCTATAGTCTTACAAAATGATGGAAGAGCGTACTACAATAATATCTTTGCACAGAAACACATAAGTGGCTAACAAAAATCCTACTGCTAAGAAAACCAAAACAAAACTCACATGTCCTCCAGAATTTATCCTGCATTCTTGTGTCATCATATTAAACAGATGGAAATCTGTGTCAATACATTTGGATGTTCTAAGTTATCTATAGAGTCTTAAAAAATGATGGAAGAGCATAGTACAATAATATCTTTGTACAGAAACACACAACTGGCTAACAAAAACCTCACTGCTAAGAAAACCAAAACAAAACTCACATGTCCTCCAGAATTTACCCTGCATTCTTCGCTTTGTTAAATAGAAAACTGCCCAATATGAAATTTTTTCAAAGATGCCTAAGTTTTTGGTTTTGTTTTCACAGGCATTTAGTTGAGAAATTCAATCTGGAAGCGAGACCAATTTTTTTGCTCCTGAGGACAGTCAGGTAGTGAAGCATGTTGCCCAGAGAGATTTTCAGGTCTTGACTGGAGACAATCCTGAGCAACCCAGTCTGACTCAGCAGCTGACCCTGCTGGAGCAGGAAGTTGAAATGGAGATTTCTTGAGGTGCCCTCCAACCAATATTTCCTATAATTCTACAGTAAATTCATTACTGGTATAAAACATCAAAATAAGGTGTTGGTAAAGGCTTCTGAAGAACCGTGTGTTACTAAAGATTTGTAGCACTTTCCAAATACAAATTGAAGAGCCAGCATTGATTATTTCATTATAGCCACTCCCCAAACACTGTCATGCTTAAAAAATAGTTTTACTACGAAGTCTTCATCTTACACCCTGTTCTGCAGCCTCTAATCCTCAAGTGGTTCACTCGGTTCTGAAAAGTTTCTGCTTCTTAACCTGACAAAGGCAAATGCATGATATAACCAAATGAAATATGAGCATAGCCTGAGTTACTTGATTTAATTATTGCTACCAAAAAGCCTTCTTTGAATTGTAACACTTAGAAAATTAAAAAGTATTTAATTTTGAAGCAAATTTTTCATAAACCAAAAACACCATTGCAATTGATCACTGTTACTACTATCTGTGATTCAAACACATGGCAGGAACAAAACTCACAGAGCCAGTGTATTCTTTAATCAGAATCAGAATGTTGTTGACTGGTAGTTTTATACAACTACTTTTTAATGAAAAATTTGGACAATGATAGGTTCAAAAAGAGACTGAGGGGAAAAAAATATTATTAAAATCCCCACTGAATAACTCTTTCTAATTGGCATTCTGCTCATCCTCTGTGCAAAGGAGAACGTTTAAAATATTTTACAGAAAAGTAAAGTTCAGCACTCTTCCAAGAGTATCCTGGGGAGAATAGTCAGAAAAATGTGAGACACTGTTTCAACACTGAAGAACGCTTCCTCTTAAAAGAGAATACATCTTACCATAAATGGCAACAATTTGATAATTATTTTGTTCGTGCACATATACAATGTATTTTTAATTGAGACATTTTCCACTTCCATTTCTGTTTACAAATTGTGAAAAAATTATTAGCTTCTGAAAACTGATGAGTCTTTTCTTTCTTCCTCCTCAATTCCATAAAAAGTGCTTGAGTCAGCTCCACGAAAACATTAGGAAAAAAACCCCAACATGATAAAATTGACTAAAAAATGTTTCTTAAGACTCCAGTCCTAAAAATGGTTTGTATAAACATCTCCCTGCCTCTCTATTGACTACCATCTTTTGGCTTTTTATGTGGGAAACAATTTATATCAATACTAGCTTATTGGGACAGAATAGCTTTCCTATTTATTCCACAGCAGGTCAGTAACCTAGTTAAACCAATGAAGAAAGTGAGTGCAAGCTCTTCTACGTTAGATGGTGGCAGGGTTTCATGAAGACTCCCTTAATAAAGCAAAGGAAGAGCAGGCTGTAATTTGTAACTTCTCACACAGCACAAAATGCACTAAAAGCACCATATATCTTGATTCAAAAGAAAGACAGTAAGGTCTCTGGCAGGGCCTTCGACCTAGTTGAAAAAGGAAAAGAAATGACAGGTGTGCTCACAAAACAGACAGAAATGAATATAAAAGGAAAGATGACATGCATCCTACAATTTACTGTCAAAGCCTTTACCAGATCAAGAAAAGAGATCATTCCAAACAAAGCCACATTATCTACATCTTTGTTTCTTGATGAAGAAAGAGAGAAGACTGTTATGTAAGTAAAATTTAAGTATCACCTAAGAACATTTCTCTTCTGAGAGTTCCAGGGTTTTCTTATATGTATCATAGAGAAGTTTCTCTCTGAACCATTATTTATAATGCCAATTGTATCAAAAGTAGCTACATATATGTACAATCAAGAAGCTGCTGGATCAACTCCCTTCAATCTCCTTTCTCAGTTAAAATTTGGTTGTATTTGGGGTTTTTTTAAGATGGTCTCTACAAGTAAGTCATAAGCAAATACAGCCTGCTAAAAATCAATCAACACAAAGTAATTTTTGACCACACTTTTATCCGTGAAGTTCACCGCTACTTGCACTGAGCATGCACTAACAATCAAATGTTACTGATGGTAATGGATACTGAAAATTCATCTCAGTTTTTTCCTTGTATGCTTCCGTTCCAGGCACAACTAATGCTGACCTTAATGAAATCCTCTTAAGATTAAGTTAGAACTTACCTAGACTAATTGTTTTCTAAGAATCTCCCAGCTACTACATAAAGTCTATTAAGTTAGATTAGAGCAGAGGTAACTTATTTAAAAAAAGCTTATATAAATACAGAGCTTAAATCCATATTATAACACGGGAATATAAAAGTTTTATGAGTTCTAAATTAAAACCATATTACTAACTTTTTCTACAAAGCCTCCATTCATAAGTGAGCAAAGTTTGTAAGTCTTTTGTGTTTCATCAGTAGCAATTTATGTGGTATTTTATACTGCAGCAGTGAAAGAAAGACAGATTCTTGTGGATGTGAAATGAAACTCAGATTACAGAAGCGTTCTATTAAATAATTACCCTTATTAAGCCAGTTCACTGACAGTGACGGAATCAAGTGTTTCCAAGATACAAAAGAGAAAAGCTTTTTGAGACTTGAGAGTAATGGCCATTTTGATCTACCTGTGCTCTGGATGGTAGACTACCTGAAATATTTGATGCCTAAATGTAGTGTGAAAAATGGGTTCAAACCTTTTCTCTTCTGCTTAATGAAAAACAATTGTGAGAAATTCTAATAAAACCATACTATTTTTTCTCGCTGATAGGTATTTCATCTGTTCTTAGTATTGTCCTGAAAACCAGGTTTCTCCTCCCACTGGAGCACCCCAAGGTTACCATTCTTGCAAAAGACAGCCTAGGACTTCTGTGAGGTCTGTGATTTATTTCCAAAAGGACTGAAAGATCTGTTTATACCCAAATGATTTTATTTTTGGAAAACATAAAATAGCCATTACATTCTGGGTGAATATGATAATCTCATCCTGTTTGCAATGCTTAATAGAGAAAATGGACACATGACTTAGCCATTCAGGGAAATCTTTTTTCAAGGAATTGGTAAACAGAGATATTACTTACGCAGAAAATTTTAGGTTTTTTTATCCTCAGTCACTTAAACCATTTTCTTAACTTGCAAACTCCAATCATTTATTTCCCAGTTATTAATGCTTAGTAAAAAGACCCAACATTCTTTTAATTTTTAGTCGTTAGGAATCCTCAGTCCTCTTTATACCAACAAAACCCAAGAAATCATAATACCGTCCTTTTCATGCAAACTGAAAAAAGTGGCTCGGATGATCAAAGGCCTTCTATCACTTGGAAAGAAATTACTTCTGCTGTAGGTACTAGGTCCATGTCAGTAAATGTCTGCAAACAGGGGTACTCAGCAAAGTGTAACTGCAGCTTTCCCAGACTTCACATTCACCTACTGTCTAGAGGAAGATTCAGTGTAAAAATCTGAACTGTAGAGCAGCCTAGAACTAACTTGATGTAGTCATACTAGGTTTATTGGATAGCATAAAATAATACTGGAAAGGGATTAAAGTAAATGCAGAATATATCTTGGATAAAATATTACTGGTAAAATCTCAGAAATGAAATGAAACAAAATGAAAATCAAATTGGAAATTTCTACAGGCAAAACTTACTGTTTACTTATTGTAAATAGCTCATAGTAAAACTTTATATTAGTAACATTTGTATATAATATATTTGCCTTGTATATAAAACAAGACAATTTTTTATTAATGACAAGATAAAATAGGCTTTTCTTTGATATCTTGGAAATCTTGGAAGAAGGTGTAGATTCAAAGATGTCTGACAGCAAAAGGAAGAAAGCAGAGAACAGTGGTTTGTTTTTGTTTTTCTTCCACAAAAAAAAACATAAGACTTATATTGTCTAAGTAGAGATTAGATTATGCTTTAACAGATGTCAAGCAGAAAGTCTAACATTGCTTCTGCAGCTGGTATTTGATGTAAGAAAACACATCAGTAATGGAAAATAACTGCCTTATTTCTACTGTATAAAAATCATCACAAACCAGACTTAAAATGTTAACTCTCAACCCTTTAAAACTGAAGCAGCGCTCTTGCATTCGTGAGAACAAGTAAATATAAAAACCATCTTTAATAATATATAATGAAAGCAAGTGTATTTGTGTGTGTGGTTTATCCTAATACTCTATTCTGCAATAAGAAAATGTAACACTCAGTCTTTAAAGTTTACTTTTCAACGAAATTCAGATGAAAAAATATGAGAGATCACTCAATGGAACAAATCTAACTAGAAAGGCACACAACTTTAAAACAAGTTAAGAAAAAGTCCTAAAGTTTTCCATTTTAAGAAACAAATTAAAGTTGTATTGTTTTTTTCCCCCAACACCTATTAGAAATATTGTCATAATGAAAACAGGCAAGAAACATTACAATTAATCTTCATGGTTACATAGGTGCCACTTCATATACCACAAAATCCTCCACACTCATGCATCTCTTCTACTCCTTTCCCCTAACCCTCAAAGCAGCTACAGCCAGCTAGACACCAAAGTGTTACAGACAACTATGCATTATTAATGTGGTTAAATAATACATCTGTAATCGGCTTAAAATAATTAGGAAAAAGAACACAGAACAATTTCTGGAATATTATAATTACCAACCTATAAATACTTGTAAATCACCAATACTTTAAAAAGAGTTTCACCTAAAAAAATGGGATAACTATCATCAGAAAAAGGTGTTTTGTACAGAGGGGCACTGTATTCTCTGAGCTGATAGGAAAGGCCCATATCCTTTGTACCCACATTGCTGTTAAAATTCTGATGCCATTGACCCATTTCCTCTGCATACCATTACGTTCAGAAAGGTTTTGTACCCCTGACCCTTAGCTTTTGATAAGGAGCTCAGCTCATAACATTTCCTATGGCTAGTTTCAGATTTATCACCTTTTTTCTTTTGACACTACTTTAATGAAAATATCCAATAAAATCTCTTGCTTTTCCCAGCATATAATTAAGGCTCACAGGAAAGCTAGCAGTCTGAGCCTTCTTTGGACAGTAGTCATGAAAGACTACTACTTTTGGTTTTTTCTCTCAAAATAAATATGTTTTTAACAGTTAAAGGATTTGTAAGAGGTCTAAATTATCATATATACAAAGGTAAAATTATTTTTGTGATTGAGTGTTATTTTTTCATTACAAATTTTCCTTAAAAAATGAAATTGTATGAAACGCAGACAGTAACCTTACTTTACATTGAAATGGAGTTTCATTAGTAAAATAGAAAACAAACTAATTTCCAACTATTTCCATAAGTAGAATTGTACAATGCACGTTTGGCATGACACCAGTGTTTACCATCTGTTTTCCAGATACACACCTTTGCAAAGTTTCATATTGGACAAACTGAATGTTGAAACATTCTGTACAGACACTGAAATGGAGGAGATGCAAGGTACACAAACACATACGTATAGAAAGAGCTCTGAACATGAAGCTCCATAAGCCATATAATTTTACAAGAAATTTTGAGCATTTTCAAAAGTGCGGTCCATTGCAACAAGTTGCTAAAATTCTTTTATTCTGACTTGAAGATGTTAGATGTAGAGTTCAAGATTCTAAACTCAAAACTTCCTAAAGAAACCTTAAAATTAATTAAATTGCAGCTAAAATAAAATATCAAGTGGAAAACCAGTTATAACAGTACTAATCTATACTTCAGTTGCCCAAATTCTGAAAATGTTAGCTTAATCAGAAGGAAAGTAAGTGGTAATAACTACTTTTTCCACGCATATCCATTGATAGCCTGCCCAGTCCTACAGTACCATCGTTTTAATTATCCTCAATCAACAAGATTAGTTTACCTGTGCACCTGTCTATGTGAAATGAATATAAATATTAAAATATCACCTATGCATTTAAATCACAAAGCTCATCAACTTCTGTTGGCAAGGTGAAAGATAAAAGCCACAGAAGGTCCTTCCCAGTCTCTGTCACTAATGATAAACGGCATTAACTGCTTCTGCAGACACTAATGCTGCTATCTTGGGAACACAGGCAGCCACCATGAGAACTTTACAGCTTCACTAATCATACTCTTGTTTGTCACAGAACACCAAATAAAATCTCAACAAGAAAAGGCAATAAATATTAACAGCTATGAACAAAGGAAGGTCACATTAATATGTAGATCTTTAAATACAAGATGCTTTCTTCATTAACTAAATAACTTGTTCATTATTATAGAGTGTCAAGGGGGCGTAAGGGAGAAAATACATTTAAAAAAAAAAAAAAAACACACCCTGACTGAGAGTTTTAACGTATTATCTACTCAACATTTAATATTTACAGAATAGGGATTTTTGATTGAACTAAAAGTAGAACATGGTTTTAAAATGTTAATATCACCTATTTTATAACCCATGTATGTTCAGATTTTGCTTTACCCAGAAACTGATGGATGAAGTTTGGGTTTGTTCTGCATTTTCCTCCTCTCCCCCATTTCCCTACACCTCCCTCAAAAAAAAAAAAAAAAAAAAAAAAAAATTTAGATTATTTTTTTTAATTAGAAAGAGTGTTGTGGGCATATCTGGATATGTTCCTGTTTCTTTTTGATCACAGAGCCACAGTGATGTTTTCCATTGTTCTCACCTCAATAACTAGGTAAATTTAGCCTTATCATATACTGCCTAATACGTAAAAAAAAAAAAAAAAAAAAAGAAAAAAAGGCATTGGGTAGACTTCAGCTGCTACCAGTGCCCCAGTGTCTACGATAACATATGCTTCGGTCTTGCAGTTCATCTACATCAGTAATATTTTTATTATAGGAATGCTTGGTGAAGCACTTGCATGCCCAAAGCACTCTCCCTTGTATAATGCTATACTTAACACAAATACATTGTTTACACCCATTTAGTCTAAAGGCTTTACACCTGCATTTCTTCCCCTGAGTTGCCCTAAGCCCCTGCCTATACCTTGGCAAGCTGTTCCCATCTTCCCTTCACTCTACAGCAACCACAAGTCACTCTCTGTACCAAACCCTGGGCTACAACTCCTTGTGATGTCAAGGGCTCTCTTGGGAAGTCAGAAAAATAACACCAGATTCATGTGACCATAAGCTCCACCATTATTACTGCAGAAAAGTTGCCCATGCTATTCCAGCTGCAGTTGTGAAGCGTACCTGCAAGGCCGTGTATGTAAAGCCTTTGGGGAGTGTAGGAAGAAAGCCCATAAAAAGCAACCAGAGAACATCACATCGCAGTCCTCCTTACGCAGGAACCTTCCCCTCCCTTCTGCTGTGGTACCAACCTTAGCCAAAACACCCCGTCACAACAGCCACAGCATCACTCAGCAGCACCACATTTATGCGATCTTTCTTGTACACAAGCACTGAAGATAAAATGAGATTATCAGAAGGTAGTGGCCTGTGAAGGGCACAACAGTTCTTCTGTCACGGCTCAACAACACCCTTAGATATATAAACCCAGATTCAAGTGCACGTAAGAAACTTAAACATTAACTGTATTCAAGACGTGGTTAAGATCAGAAATGGTATTTTTACTCATCACTCCAATAACGTACTAAAAAGCCAGAGTTCTTAAGACGCAAATACATTTAGGGATATAGTCAAATTGATATTCAGTTGGGTGATTCTTTCATAAGTATTACTTCACTCAGAATAAATTAAAACAATGCTATTTTTATATATTGAACTGTAAACAAGTGATCTTCTTATACGTAAAGACTTAATTTGTTTTAAAAGAATACTTAAACTTTTGAATTACTTGTTAGAGACTTATTATTGGCAAGTAGGGAACACAAGCCAATCTTGTTAGTGGTAGAAATTGTTCACATGTATAAAAGTAATCACTGAAAATCAAGCATGCCCAGTCCTACCACCGCTACAGATTGCTAGTGATACGCAAAATTTCAGGGATACGCACCTGAAAAGTTAAACAGTATTTTATGTGTGAATTAGAAATAACATTATAAACTTGCAACAGAAAGTCTTCAGAAGTGTTAAGAGAAGAAGTAACTCAAATTTATTATTATAAGACCAGGCTCATCTACAAAATAAGCTAAAAACATGTTCAGTGCATGACTTTCCCATTTATTTTACCTATCCCGGGTCTAAATTCTTTCAGGCTTGAGGTCGTACTATAAGCTTTAAAACACAAACAAATGAAATGTCTACTTTTGTGTAAATTATTTTAATTAACTCAAGATTTGTTTTAATAAACTTAGCTGTAGTATAATGGAATGGGATGCAGGAATGAATAACATTCATTCAGTGGGCTTATTTAGATCTATCCTCAAGATTTCCACACTTCTTATATAAAAACTATGAGAATATTAATATATCAGTTTAATCCACACCAAAAAGTTAGTTTGACCTTATTTTAATAAAAATACAGTGTAAATATTTTGTTCTGCAGTAACCAAAAGACATCAGGAGTATCCACAAAAGTCAGAGCCATTTCTTCCAAGTAAATATGTATGAACAACTAGATGCAATTTATAAAGTCAAGTATCATTAGTAAATAGAAGGTGCTTAAGGATAAGCATGTGATCAGGACAAAAAAGTATTACGCTTTCTCAGCAGTTTCTGGCATCCTGCAGAAAAGTGTCATTAAAGGATTTCCTGTGCTGGAGTTCATATCTTTCGATCTAGTTGCCTTGAATGATTTTTTTTATTTTTATTTTTATTCTCTAACCCCAGTTGTTGCTTTTTTAGCTTATGTAAAATTTTTGGCATCTACAATGTCCTGTGGCAAGTTGTTCCCCAGTACAGTGGTGTGTTGGCTTAAAGTTAGATTTCTTCTGGAGAGTTAAACTCTCAGTTCCTCTTCTATAGCCCACGCTCAGGGGAGAACCCACTGGAAAGCTGTGGGATATTCTTTAGGAGGAACATAAATTAGATATGCCAGTATCTCATGGCCATTCCCTCTTTCTTTTTTACTGGTTATAGAGCCTAAAGGGCTTATTCTTTCTGTAATACATTTATAATTTCTAAACTTGTACTCTCTAGACTGCAGGCATACTTCACAAACATATCACATACAGCATTCCCCCACCCAGTGATGGGTATTAATGGTGAAAGGTTCAAAAAAAGATAAAGCCATTCACACAGATACCCAGTTCTTTCCTGATATATTTTTAAAGCCAAATTTAAATAGAACATCCAGATCCAAAAAAGATATTTCAGACAAGACACTTTCAAACAAGACTGTTGTTTGACTTTCAAGCAAAAGACTTTTAGAACTCTTTCATCAAAAGATAAACAAACATGAGAGCTTATCAAACAGGTACAGGAGATATAACAGAAAAAGGAGGGGAAAAAACATACTTTTGACAAAACGGGAGATAAAAGTAGATAATACGAAGAAAACAGGGAACCAGATTAAAGTCACTGTCTTGAGAACTCGTTTCAATTCAGATCCATTCAGTAGAGACCTACTTCACACCAACATCATTCAGGCTTTAAGAGGAAATCACAAAAAGCTGTCATACCAAAACATGGTCATGTAATATTTGAATCCCCTAGCCTATTATTCTGTTCGGACCTAAGGCTTTCTGGGAAGCAACAGTGAAGCAATTTACTTTCACTAGTCCGACTATGAATGAAGGAAGAGTAGATCTCTGTTGTAGGAAAAAGGAGCAGAGGAAAGGACTGTGCACATGAAAGCCTCCTAAAATCAAAACTATGCCTGTTTTAAGCAAATAAAGATAGTTTTAAAATATAGGCTTAGAAAGAACTTGTCTCCCCAGGAAGGCAGCTATTAGAAGTCATAATAATGGGTGAGAATGAAAGGGGCAACTGGATGAACGGCATGCACCCCTGAGAACGGGAGGTGGATCGTTAGCAATGGCTTGTTTATGCAGGAGATCCAGGGCTCTTTCCTTGGTCAGTGAAGAGAAACCGGTTCCTCTAGGGTGTGAGCTAGAGAAATCAAGCACTTTCTCCAATTGTTCCTATAGGAAAACTCATTTCTCTTCCTTGAGGAATCTTAGAAGTTAGCAAAAATCAAAAACTCAAGGAAAGAAATTTGGAAAACTGAAGCCCAGAAATGCTATCTCTTCATGAGAAAATAAGAGTGTGACATCATTCTGTGGCATTAAAAGACAGGGTTGTTAGACAGTAATCCAAATGGATTATCCTAAGAGAGAAATACTTGAAAACCTTTTACCTATGCAATACAGTGAGGCCAAAAATTGCTCCTACATTCAACCTACATTGTTTTTTGCTCTAAAAGTCTAGAATGCTCACAGTGCAAACTCTTATCTGTATGGTCACAATGTATAAGTGGTTTCAGGTGAGCTCCTGCAAGAAGTTGTGTTAAGTACCATAAATAATATTATGGCTTCATATGAAAGGCTTGTCAGAGTTTTTGAAGAGTGATGGATCCGACTATGTCACTGATACGGATCCCCTGGGCATTATGATAGATATGGGCACTTATTTCACCACCCTTCCAAGGGACCATACCCTTCTTAATCATCTCAGGATGCAAGTACTCATTTATAGCCATTTCAAAGCTGTGTTTGTGACGCAGTGTGTGGAAATGGCCAGTGTGACAAAGACCAGTTACTTTTAACAATTACAATATCTGTTTTTATCAACCTTGCAGAGAAATATATCAGCTGGTGTACTACTGATTGGGAAGACCACGTTAGGAGTAAGACAACAACAGATTCATAAAACTAGATAGTATCTTTCAGGACTGAGTTTTGGGTAATTTTTCTTCTGATCCCCTCCCAGGGAGATCACGTGTACTCTTCCTCAAAACGTATTTACTCTGTTCTAACCAAAAATTACTTCATAGAACATATAAGCAATCACCTATTTGAGAGCAGAAGCTATGACTATCTTTGAAATTATGTCACACCCTAGTGTTTCAGTTGCCAGTGACCTGGTTCAGCAACTACCTGACACAGGTACTATGATGACGTCAAGAACTATCAGAGGGATGCTGCCAGAACGTAATACAGCTAGGTGATGGAAGAAGGTGTCACAGCAGGAGGAAGAACAAACACAGACGTAGTCAGAGGCAATTTTTCTGTGTCTGGTCAGCAGGTAGACTATCAATATGCCAAAAGCAAAGAAAATTTCCTGTGGGAATAAAGCAAGAATCTTCAAAAGCTCCCTCCAAGGTACCTTTGAAATCTGCAGCCAACAGACAACAGCAAAGACTTGGGAGGAAGTATATTAGGAATTTAACCTTGCAAAGTTTTCCTTATGTGTTTAATTTCAGATATAGTTCCAGTGGAGTAAACCATCTTATTCTTGTACTCTAAATTATTCATATGCATACACATGTGCAGGTTAAAGATCAGAACCTGAATCTGTAATTTCTGTTACAATGGGCCATAATTTTATCTGTTTTCAATTCAGCCTATTTCAGTTACTCCTAGATAAGTGAAGCAGTAACTTAGGAAATCACTAGTCTAGAGGATAAGAACTGTACTTGCATGTATTGCAATATAATAGAAAACAGTACTGTTCTGTTCTAGAACAGCACTGTCAATCCCTTGACACAAGCAGCTGAAACGGAGCAGTTTCTTTTCAAGAAAAGACTTTTGAAAATTATTGTACGAGGCTGCTTGAAAATTATTGTGCGAAGTTGCTTAAAAACTATATTGAAAAGTGACTCTTGATACAATAATCCACTCATACAGAGCAGTATGAATACTGAAGCAGTAAAAGCAGGATTTGGTTATGAAGCTGAGAGTGGTTTCCCTTTTCAGCTTTTAGTACTTAGCATTTTGTAGTGTCATTTCTATAACACACAAGTCCAATTTTCTCACATGCTAAAACTGACAATTATCTAGAAGGATAATACAATATAGGCCCCTTTTCATAAACAAGATGTGACTAATTCTATATTATTTCAGGCAGAATCCATGTATTAAGTAGATAATAACAGAGAATTTTGGTGCATTTTAAATTCATGTATTTAAAATACATGCATTAGACATCTCAGCCGCACTTCAATTTTCCTTCCTTAATATTTACAACAGCATACAAATACAGGGCCATTTCTTCCAAGTGAAAGGATCACTTGGAGGTCCCAGATATTTTTCCCCTCCAGTACTATCATAAGTGATAAATTACAACAAATTGCAAGCCTAACAAAACAACACTTTAAACTGTATTGTCATATTTATTATAAAATGCCTGGTTCATTGCATCTTGGCATTTTATACAACTGGTTCTGACAATGATTAACATGGTTTGGGCTTCTGCTGTTTCACCCAAGAGAAATAAAACACCAAAATCTCTGCAGGTGTGTAATGGGCCAGGGATTCACAATCTGTTCTGCAAAGTCAGACTTCAAAGACTTCAAAAACAAAAATCCTGAAGTTGGCATTGCCTCTGTAATCATTTAAACCTTTTTGCATATTTCAAGGAATTCTAGTTTCAATGTTTTAATCAACACTGTTATTCAACATTTTTTCTGTAACAATTCAACCAATTGCATGACAAAATCTCCATTAGCTTTGAGTTTTACAAACCTAATAATATAACAAGGAGTAGGTCTGAGACTAAGTAACAGAATCACCTCAATTATTAAGTACTTATTTGAACTTGAGAGGGGTTTTCACTTATCTGATGCATATGGGTGGTTAGAATTATACAGTAATTACAAAACAGCAATCAGACAGTTGCACCTGCAGTAAAGGAGCCTCAGGACAACATCCCTAATTGCTTCTCTGATTACCTGTCTGAAACTAATGCAGAACTTACCAAAGAAGAGTTACAGTTCAGGCTAAAATTTCAACTCCATTATTACTGAAAAAAATAATCAAAGATAAACCCCAAAATTATAAATATTTCTAAAAATGTTAATGGAAAACCTCTATCTTGGGTGTCATGGAAATGTTTAATTAAAACATACTTTGTTTCTCTTTTAAAGTGCATTTTCCGATATTCAATATACTTGCTTTTATAAACACTAAGATTTTTTTTGCTCCCTATCCAAGCAATATTTCTTTTGACATTTGGCATTTAGTTTGGAACATTGACTCAGTTGTTCCTCAAAAGCATAGTGTCTTAACTATGAGACTAAATATTTTTCTCTTAAAATAAAACTCTAGTACTCTAGATAGCAAATAAAAAGAATTCCTTTTCAGTTTCCCCTTAGTTAGAAACTATAAACCTTTTATCAATGTTCACTTATAAACCTGATAGTCACAGCTTAAAAATATTAATCAGAACAAAAGGAGTAATTCTAATACAGCACAAAAAAATGGACACTGTTTATACCACTTAGCTGAAGACTCAGTAAATATCATTGATGTAAACCAAAAATGAAATCATCCTCTTGATCATAACAACATTATCACAAAGTCAATATCATAATCGCAAAGATGATCAAAGGACCGGGAAGCCTGCCATATGAGGAAAGGCTGAGAGAAATGGGGTTGTTCAGCCTTCAGAAAAGAAGGCTTAAGGGAGACCGTAAGAGCGAAGGGTGGCTGCAAAGACGACCGAGACTTCCCACGTGGGAAAAGGGCAATGGGTACAAGTTACTCCTGGGGAGATTCCAATTGGACACAAGAGGTCAATTTTTCACAATGAGAACAATCAGCCATTGGAATAGTCTCCCAGGGAAGTGATGGATTCCCCAACACTGGACTCTAAGATTCAGCTGGTCAGGGTGCTGGGACATGCTTTTGCCAAGAAACGTTAGACTAGATGATCCCTGAGGTCCCTTCCAACATGGTATGCTATGATTCTGTGAGTAGTAGAAGGAATAAGCCAAACAAATCTACCATAATAAGGTTGTAAGAGTTAAGTAGCATACACCGTTAAGCATTGCTCTTACAAGATGATGGTTAACTTGCAAAAAGGTCTATTAGATGTCTATTTAATTCCATAGCTGTTCTTATCTAAAAGGAGTTAGGTTTGAGCCACGCAGAATAGCATCGTTTTGTGCACTATCCAGGATCCTGACTTGGCTGACTGCAACGGATTGCTGCTGTGTTAATGCCTCTACTTCTACCTTTCCTTCACATCAGCTTTTGTATAACACCTTTGAACTCGGGGAGCTGAAACAAGCAGATTGTCAGACATGAGCAGAAGCCAGAGTTCCTCAGTTTTGAGTCTTATAAATTACCTAGTTCAGCATGATCCACGCCAGTTGTAATGGCTGAGGGGTATTTTTGATTTGTTTGGGGGGTTGATTTTGCTGTTGTTGTGCATAACCACCAAATGGGAGAAAAACAATAAACTGCATTGATGAAAACCTTATGCCTACGATCAGCTTTTTCCTCTCCATTTGTACTTTATGACATAACTCTACAACTGTATGAGTATTAGAAAAATGTTATAATCCTTTCAGTAACATGACATGACTGAACTCGGACTCATTGGCTCTGTGTCAAGAATGAAATGTACCTTAAAGAAAGTGTTCTTATGTCTTTTAAAGATTTTTATTTTTTTTTCCCACATCAACTGGTAAAGGTATCAATAGCGTTAAGACTCAGGTACAATTAAAAGAAGTGTCTTCTGTTGATTAAAACAAAAAACAAAAGCAACACACTTTATTCTTTATTAACAACTCAATAATTTAAACTTTTGTTTTCATTTTGGAACTTTCATGGTCTCCATGAGTTACTGTCAGCCTGAGGGAAATTAAGAGATAGAAAAGTAAGAAAAGTAATTGTATTTGTTACTCTTGGAAACCCACACACTTCACATAAAACTGTTGCAATTACACTCCACACAAGGACTTCATTAATACCAACCAAATAATGCAGGTAACATACAATACTGCACATGGCTGAAACGAAAGAGCCTATATAAAGAGACTACTATATCTAAAAAGCACAGTAAAATCATGGTATAACAGGAAAAAAAAAAAGGTAAAAGTCATATTCTACAGAAAAAAAGGACATTTAAGAAGGGAAATCCACCTAGTAGGAGGATATAGGGAGAATTTTTCAGTCTTTTGCAAAGAAAAAGATTGCATACAAATGCCTTGACTGAAAAATTAAGAAACTCGATATGGAAACTTTAAAGTCCTGATACAAACTCCATCCATCCATTAAACAACAGCTGGGAAGATAATATGCATATGACTTTTGAAAAGTAGATTCTTCTGATCACTAACAATTCATAACACTCATAGGAATGTTCTAGCAGTCATTAGTCACCATTATTCTTCATTCTAAGGAGATATCACTTCAATGAACAATACATAGCCTTGACTGCATTGTTTGGCCTCCACTGTGCCTGAATTTGAAAGCCTAGAGGCACAACACACAAAACCAGAATGTGAAAAGCTAATGTGTGACATCAAAGAAGAGCAAACTAATGATTTAACTTAAACTACTGAGTAGATTCCCAGGTGATGTCTGCTTTCAGTATGTCCTGTATCTAAATATAATCAACCTGGAGAAGTAATTAATAGTTGGACAAAATACTTCAAAAGTGAATTATTCAAATCTGGACAGCTGAAAAATATGACCAGAATTCATTAGAATACTCAAGTATTCGAGACTTACATATCTGAGAATGCAAAACATAACAAAAAAGATGCTAATTTCCCCCCTGTTCAATAACACAAAAATATTATTAGCATCATTATCAGGTAAGCATGTTTGGTAAAATATTAATTTCCTTTTCTATTACACAGGAAAATATGAGACACGTAGGAGCTCAATTAGGTAAATATATATTGGCCGTTCATGGAAGTTTTGGTCTTGGTGGTTTGATTTGTTTTGTGGGGTTTTTTTTCTTTTTTTAACCAGCAGACATCCAGACAAAGATGATAATGTTGGAAGTTTTCTTCCACTACTCATATTCAACAATTACAAACTGAAAGGCAACCTTTATAGTTTGGTTGTGTGTGTTTTTTTCCAGAGTTGTACTCTCCTGCTTCTAGCTCTGTAATGTTATCAGTTTTTCTCTGACTTGTAATAAGCATAGCATAGACTAAGGACATTAAATTTGCAAATCAATTAAAATGTTGTAATAAAGTATTACCATGTCTCCTTGATATGAATGTTCAGTGATATTATTCCTATGATTATTAATTCCTTTGGCATACACCCAGAAGTATTTATACTGTATATAAATTAATAAATTATGCAGCTAGCACTTAGTTGAAGTCACTCTTCCCAATTTCTGTTAATTAATAATGTGGCTGTCATGTTAAACCAAAGGATTTGTGCAAAAACCTGAATCCTTCAGGCAAAAAAAATGTTAAACTATTAGCTATCAAACTTTAAAAATGCTAATCAATACTGTTAGCCTAAAGCCACTTTTGGCCTTACCTGGCATCAGTTTTCTCAAATAATTATTGCATTTTATCTCGAAGAATTTTTCTGTATAGCTTTGTTTTCAGAGAAAATGAGAAGCTGGAGAGAACAAAGAATTCTCTTAGCTGATTGTCTGGTATATATTAAATAATATATGTATGATGTTGGGTAATGCAGAATTAATACTGCAGATCCAAATGACTGTAAACTATCCAAAGGCTATAAACACTCTTCACTGATAATGAGTTATGTCCTTGAGAGTTTCATTTTGATGGATATCTATGGGATTTTCCATTGATAAAGCCTACTGAGAAAAGACAAGATTTGAATGTGCAGCTTCAGTAAACATTTTGATGCTTAACTAATTTAAACACTGTTCATGTTAAGTTTGGGAACGCAAAATAAATGTAGCTTTCCACTATGATATCTATTGTACTTTATTTTGACATGCGAGTGGCAAAATTCCATTTGCTACAAGTAACACAATTAATTCACAGCAAATAGAAATGTTAATCTTCAGTAGGAATATCAAACACAGTTGGCTAAATTATATCAACACTTGGACATTAGTAGGTATCCCCGTTTCCCTCCTATGCAAAGCTGATTCAAGACTTCTAAGATACACTTAAAAAAAAAAAAAAAAAAAAAAAAAAAAGATACAAAAAACCTCCAAACATTCCCCCATCAAAATAAAAAACAACCAAACAACCACAACTGAAAACGAAAACAACCAAAAAATCACCTTGGGGGAGGCAGGGTGTGTAGGTGTAGTTTGAAACAATGGTTCAAGTACTAAGTTGGATTTTATGAGGATAGTTGGTTAAAAAAATGATTTTTTTTTTTTTTTTTTCATTTCAGTAACTGTTTCCTCTGTATACCCTGTTGATTCTACGAAATGGCCATCCCTGTCTAAACCAAAGAGATTTCATTTTAGAAATAGCCTTTACATCAAAAATGTACATAGAAAACAAGATTTCAGATGAGTTCTCTTACAGACAGTATTACTGACATAGTTAGCTATATCATTGTCCTTCTGTTAAGAGTTCTCTCTTACCGCAGTTCATATGGTACTGGCTTTAGTACCCCACACAAAAATGCTTTCACAAAATCTGCAAACCACACAGGTACAGATGATGATGTTGACTACTAATGTATCAATCCCAGCAGAAGGCATACTACTTTTCCTTGGTATTTTGTTCCTCTGCTAGTTCTGAATTTTTAAATATCTAAACTGCAAGACAGATACTTGAAACTCTGAAGCAGGTACCCAGTTAATTATTCTGATTACATAAGGACGTAGAAAGTTGTTACCTCAAACAAGAGAACGTACAATGTGAAGCTGTTCCATATGGGAGCCCGAGCAAATGACTATTTCCCTAATAACTGTAATGCCCGATACGCTCTGCCCAGACACTTCCTGAGCGTAGGAGAGAAACCGAGGGGTTAGCTGAATTGTGAATGTTCAGACAAAAAACAGCAGTGGTGGCTTTCACACATCCACATTTAGATTCTGTCCGTGACACCGTGTCAGCACAGCAGGTTTAATGAGAGTACGCAGCAAACTCCGAAGAGCTATCCTATATATCTCATCAGGAGGAGCTGACCTGAAGCCACTCTAGCCCTAACAAAACAATCTTCAATGTGACTCAACAAGCATTCAGGATTTTCTCAGTGATGTTGCTTAGCAAGTCAACAACAGACATTCTAATGTAGCTTGACCTGTAGGGTATGAAAGAGGAAAGGAATAAAGAAACAGAAAAGAAAATGGGTAGTAAAGAAGACAGAGGAAAAAATTCATCCAACGTGTTTCAGGAGTTCACCATTCGCAATTGCTTTGTGTTTATTTTTGTGATAAGCACACTTAAGGGATGGGAAAAACGGAGCTTAAACATGTTATTTCTAATCTATCTAAAACCATAAGAAAATGCATGAACTGTTTCTTTGATGAACAAAACAGTGCCAATACTTTAATATTTGCAAAAGCCACGACTGTTCATCATGATTCACCCTTTAGAAGATTAGAGGGAACCCATAAGATGGAAATATTATTTTGAAATTCTTCCCAGTACTTCTACCATGGTCTCATAGATGGGAAATGTTGGGATGGAACCTGATTAGGATTTATATTTCTTCTTCAAACTTTATCTTCGTGGAGTTTAGAGAGACTTCTCTATAGCCCTTACCTTGTACATGTTTTTCTAACACCTTTTATTTTTTCTGTCTCAGCAAAATCCTTGTGAACAGTATGCACTGGTCACTGACAGAATGAGCATCCATACAACACACAGTGGGTGTTCTAAAGAAAAAAAATTCAGCCTCTGAATGATTCCATGAAGTTCTGTCTACTGATGTTCAAAGATGTATTTCAGCATCACAGACTTCTTTTATTTATACATGTTTTTATATAGATATATATTCATAATTCTTCCAGAAAAATGTTGAGTACTTAAAATGTGTATTTATGCTCCAGTCCAGTTATGCTTCTTCTGTGTGTCAGCTGAAGTCTCATCTTTTTTCTCACACAACTTTTATACAGTCCTTATGCTTACAAAATAAAATATGAATAAATAGTAACACCTAAGAAGCAATGACATACCAAACTTGGGAAGTAGATTAAATGACATTGAGAATGTGTAAAAATCCTTCACTTCATCTAAGATCTATACATTCATATTTGATTATATTCATCTAAGAATGTAGCCATGAACACACATCCTGATGATTCTTTCCTGCAAGTTTATTACTTTTGTAGGATACACTATTGATGTCACAGTTTAATTGTTCTGATATCACAGTTCACAGCTGTGAAAGATTAAAGGAATGAATTATATCTTTGTCACCATTGTTTTTCCTACAGTGCAACAGTTTTGTGCATGGTTTTATCACATATACATTGCTAATATCAGAAAAAATTCAGTGAAGAACTACACAGGATTATGAATAAATTAAAGAGCCTCAACAATCTTCAAGAACAGTACAGGGAGGAATCCAGTCATAACTATGTTTGTCTCCTGAGACCAAGATAGTTCTGATGAGAATTACAAGCAAATCTGATGTTGTTCTTAATGAAGTGTTACTCTTTGCTTTGCTTAATATTTTTGATCAAGTAAAAAAAAAAAAAAAAAAAAAAAAGGATGGGGGCGGGGTGAGAATGGTAGATCTTTTTTAAAGTTAAATTTCCTTTTGAAACATTCTTAAATTTATGTTTTGGAAAACAACTGTTCAAAATACAAAATTAAGACTTTCATTTAGGATTAAATGACATTTTTTACTAAAGCAATTTCTATTTCTTTCACTTTTTTAAATTCTTATTTTTATTGTTTACTAAAACATCAACCTCACCTCTGGCCATTTCTTTTTTTTCCCATCACTGCTATAAAGTACTGAATGGGAAAGAGGCTCTTCATTTCAGATCCAAGTTTGTCAAAAATCAACAAAAATCTAAAATCTAGGGGGAAGAAAAGAAACTGAAAGAGGTTGAGACCTTGATAGTGAATTAAGGGTAGATAAAATACAAACTGCAGGATATGGTAACAGTAACCAAGGGGTTTGATTGTTTGTTTCTTTCTTTTTTTCTTTTCTTTAACATTGTCTAATAGATTCTAGTGTAGTGACTTTATGCAAAATGCCCATGTACCGATTAGTAGAAAATACGTTGTAACACTGTCATAATTTTATTCATAGATTTGTGTCAGTAAGGCATCTGATTTCACATCTATACATACATATATGCATGTTTCAAAGCTAATCTTCTATAGATGCTCACTCACCCCCACTTTCCTTGAAGTCAAAGGCAAACCTTGGAATTTAATCAGTATTTCTAATGAATATAATATTTAGTTACTGCCATAAATAACACTGTGGAGACTGGTATCTGAGGAATACCTCTAACAATTATCTAGACTGAAATACGTAGAAATAAATCTAAGAATCTCCTTCCTTTTCTTGCACAAGAGACAAAGGGAAACCTGGTATTAAAACAAAAAACAAGACTTATAACGAGTGAATGTAGGTTAAGATGGTGAGGGACCTTTGAATAATGGAGCAACAGTTTTGGAACTCCACACACCCACACACCACAATCATGCCTACCCAAATGTTTGGCCTTGAACCAAGTAACAACATACGGATTTATACAGAAAGTGCAGCGATCGCTATTTTTAAACATAAATAAACTCTTCATTGTGGGATCCAGTAGCACTGAGTTTAGTTAATAAAGATACGATTTTGGTTTACATCTAACTTGAAGCACGAGCAAATCTCTGTAGAGAAATGCAGTTAACCCTGCTCATTCAGATGGGCATAAGTAGCTTGCTGTGCAAGGATAGTGACCTCTATGAATGCATGTGTGAACTTCCAGAAAAAAAACACTTTTTGGGCAGATGGACAAGACTAACTTTATCATTGACTTTTACACCACTCTGCCAATTATAAACAAATGGTGGGGGCGGGGGTAGAGATAAGCTCATAAACAAAAACTCAAGACCGAAGTGTGGGTATTGCTACTAAATCAAGTAAAAATAGACTACTTCACTTAATTTTAAGGCATTGTTAATGAAAAGAAAGAGCATTTGGAAATGCCCTCAGCAGACACAGTATACTGGCATTCTTGCTATCTGCACAGACAACAATTTACTCGCATGCGTTGAATTTACATCCTGATGATTTTTCAGGTATTTCAACTTTTCAGAATACCGCTACTCAACTTTTTGCCAAAGAAACTTGAAAAGAACAGGTCCACTCAATTCACATTTTTGTTGACTTCTGTTTAGGCTATTTTGGGGATATAACATATTTCGTAAGTATTAGTACATAGGAGTAGAGTAGCATAAAAGCATATAGTATATTTTTACTAGAATACTCTTAGTTATCTACTCTTATTTCTCAATCTCTGACCCAAAATCAAAATTACCACATATAAATGTGCTCAGTTCTCTGCAGATGAATTAATTTTCACCTAGGTCAAACAATTTTAGATATTACAAGAGCAAATTAAAATTTTATTTCTGGATTTTTCCTCTAAACTTTTGATTACAAGGACAAAAAGATTCAAATTGCTCAGCCTCAAATTCATTGTATGACACTAGTTTGTCTGAACTTTTTCAGTGATACTTGACATTTATCATATTAGCTAAGACCATTTGAGAAGGATTTAATAGAAAATTGTAAAATCTCTTGAATACCTATGAAGGACAGGGGACGTTTTGAAATTCTAAACGGATATAAAACCGTAACAGTCAATGCTGTAATTACTGACCTTTCTGAGAGCCTTAAAAAGAAGAATATTTAATATGTTGACATATAATCGTCTTTCCTTCTGTATTTACTACCTAAATAAGTACAGAAACAGTTCTCATGAGTCTAGACTGCCTTTGTCCAGAGGAAAAAATGTGGGTTTTATTATTATGTACAGTTTTAGTTATGGCTTTATATATGGTAGGTCAGACCAAGAATAATCTGTTACCTTTCTTCTCTTTTATAAAAGCAAACAAACACCCAAGGACTGAATGAAATAAAGCTGCTCTTTGGAGTCAAAAGTTTCTTACTCCTGCCTTCGATTCCACTATGGCTGCATTACTCATTTAATCTATTCCTTTTTTACTCTGTGCATAACCCACACCCTTACAGTTTAAGAAAACTCCTCGTATTCACGACCCCTCACACATACAGACATGGGGAGCAAAGCCCGTGAGAGCTGCTCAGGAGTGCAAATCAAGCATTTCATGCCCAAAGCTATTACACAGAAATGACTGTCTGGGGTTGCATCATCAGCATTACTGCTGTAGCATGAAGGAGAAAAACAAACCAAATATTAATGGGAGAGATGGAAGGACAGCAGTGAACACATAAAGACTTGTTAAATCATTGTTTCAGATTTTCCACTGCCTCCCTGTTTATGGGAGTTATGCAAATAAACCAAAGTATTGACATGCAGGTGTTTCATCTTGTATGTACTATCAATTTACCTATGAGATTTCAGGGGGGTTTCATACATGAGTGAGTCATGTAATTAAACTATTTGTTGCAATTAAATAGCATGAATATTGAAGGGTCTAGTCCTCTCTTTTTAACTTAAGAATAGAAATTTTAATCTATTTTAAAGGTAAAGATTTTGACCACCTTGCCCAACAGATTGCAAAAAATAACACAGGTTTTCATTTTTAAAAAGTACAAGTCTCAACAAGCTACAGTAAGATATAACTGACATACAAAGCATAAAACTTTTCTTCTTTTAGTTTACATGTCAATGATTTCTTAAAAATATATTTAACAGATTTATAGCTTTAATACCTATATTAGACATGGAAGAGCTTCATAGTGGTACTGCCATCCCTTTTTATTTCAGATTTGACTAATATGTATTCCACAAAATCCACCAAAGAAAATGCACAGATCTTACGGAGAAACAAATTCAAAGCAGTGGTTTCAGCGAACACTTAGGATGTTCCTCCTTTTTTTTTCCCCCCTCACATTAAGTTTGAAATTTTTGACACTATACTGTATTACAGGGTATTAGACTAAAGCAATGATTGGGTAGATTAGATTTTTACTGAAATATAGAATGAAAGAACTGTGGAAAATACGTGAAAAATTGAAATTACAGGCCTATATTAGCAGGTTCTTCTCAGAGGGTATTTCCATCTTTGTTATACAGCGAAGCATAATAATTTAGACCCTGCAGCTTACATTGGTGTAAACTGAAAGCCATCTCCAACGCACCTTGATAAAGAAGACATCCCCTAGAAAGCAACTCTAATTAAGCAAAGGACCACAAAACATAGATTCGTGCCCCTGCACCCCTCCAACTCCGCCCCAAGACTTTTGATACTGCTTCTGTTTCTTATCCTCCTTTCTCCTTCCCTGTCTTCTCCAGCAGCAGCCCCATGGTTCCCGAGCAGAGCTGAGCCCCCTTCCCTGCCCAGCTGGGACTTGGGCAGCTCAAAAGGATTGGGGGAGGGGGGGAGGTGCGGCAGGGGGGGAAAAGGTGGCAACATGCTCCCTGCAACCCACCCACCCTTGGTGCAGCCACAGAGCCTCCCCTGCAGGGGCATTTGGGCACATTCCTCCCCTTCATGCATTTGAAAAATTTCCCCCTCACAATCCCAATGTTTTAAGTTACCATGTTGCCTTCCTGCTCAGGAGGGCTTTTCAAATGGCCAATTCTCTGCAGGAACTATAGCAACTGAATTTTGTTGCATTTCGTATTTATCAAGCTAACTTGAAGAAAACATGTTAAAAAAAATCAGATCTATAATATACTGCACAATAAATTAGGATGACACAGATACCATTTTCCGACTGCAAAGACAGAGCAGTCACAGTAGAAGTGTTGCAAAATACAGAATTGTTTTGGTATATATCAGTGCCCTTTTAGCATCGTGTGTGATTTTAATATGGGAAAATGAATCAGTACTTGACGGATGGATACTGCTTTCAGAAAGCTGATAAGATGGCAATGATACAGCCACTGAACCATGTCTCTACCATCTCATGATAATTTTCATTATAAAAGCAGGCTTGCTTTAACTTCATGAGGGGCATAACTGTTATTCTTTCTGGCAGAGTAAAAAGGAACTCTCATATTTTTTAAGCTCCACTTTATAATCAGCACACTTTAATTCATTATATTTATTCTTTTAGATTTCTGGTATTACACAGGGAACCTACTTCCACTCCAGAACGACCTCTTGTTAGTTCTACAAGGTGGCTACCAAAACTGCGCGTTGCCCTTCATCTCAGATTGCAAAGGAGAATCAGTCAGCAAGGCAGCGGCCAGTCCTCTGGTCAGCAGAGTCAGAGTGAAGATGCTGCCATGTTGGGCAGCAGATTGCAGATGGAAATTACGAACTACAAGGTAGTGCATATATATTATCAAGCAGGGTAATTTTTGATTAATCTGCAATTTATGAAAACCTTCATGGTCCCAGGAGTATTCCCAGAAAGCCTTTGCTGGCTAGTAACTGGGGAGGTAAAATAACGCCTCCCTTGGTGCACTGTGCCTATGTCCTCACAATGCACACGCTATAGGATGAAGAAAAGAAGCCCATGGGGTACCAATAAATACCTAACCCAAAATATTCACATAGCACTGGGCTAAAAGCTAAGTGACAAATTTGAAAAAAACTTCAGAGTAAGGACCTTCAGCAAAAGTTACATTGCACTGAAGGTGAACAGACAGGCAGCGCTATTATTAGGCATTTTGCAAGAAAACTCCCCCTACAAAGGTAGCACCTACTATTTGATTTTATCTAGTCTGCTTTCCTCGACACAATATTTAGTTCTAACCTTTGCTTGAGCTATTTATAAGGTATTCATAAAATTGGTGTTGTCATTTTAAAAGACATAGAAAAGAAATGGGAATGATTCTTAAATAGTATTTTTCTTATTTATTTTAATTAATTTCAAATGCAGTGAAATGTAAGATTTTGCTTCACAGAGTGCTTAGAGAGGAAAAATACCCTCCAACACAAGGAAGAATCACCATTATGCCAGATTAGATCAGTTGTCCACCAAATTACCCATGACAGTAACTAAAGCCTCACACAATATACCCTTTTCTGTTTCTAATCCATAAAAATGACCTTTATATCTCTACCATCACCTCAAGCCTGACCTTCATTATAAATGCATCTTCTTCTCCCTTTCCTCCCATATTTGCGAAATTTTTATTCTCCTGCTCTGCACTTTCATCCATAACTGCCCTGCTGACTCATTCTTGCATTCCTCTATCCCTTGACTGAAGCGCTTAGCATTTTCAGTATCTTTCCCTGGGATCAGATTATAGCATGTACAGAATACTGCTACTCCTTTCCTTACAACAACAGATTGAGCCCTAAACTATTCTCACTCGGATTCTCTTCACTAGTCTCATACTCATCACTTATTTCTCTTTTCATATATTTCCACCGTTGTCAATACACAAATGTCTCCCTCTGGATATATGCCATCTGGAACAGCCTTTTTGCATTGCTTTGCCTCATCAGCTCCAGCTTCTATTAAAATCTCCTTAAAACTAGAATTTTAAAATATATTTATATTTAATATGAACATTACACTGTAATTAAAGCAATAAACTTCTTTTGCTTCCTGTCCAAAAATTATGCACCGTTAATTTCCAAACCATGGCCAACTTCAAAGTGTTATGTGTTATGCCTAACATTTCTGAGTTAGTAAAATCGACCAACAATAAAACCTAAGGACAGAATTCAATTTGTAAATATTAAGTCTTACACGGTCTGTGCACACATATATACTTGTGTATATATAAATGTGAGAGTCAAAGAGAACAGCGTTCTCCCATCTCTTAGGGGGAACAGAAACAACCAACCAAACCAGCTTCATCCCTCTCAAATGTTTCATTTGTCTTAAACCTGCGAAGAATGCCGTACTAATGAATGCTGATAGCCTGTTTTTGCAGCAGGCAATCTATTGGTTCCAAGCGAGCGACTGGAACAATGTTTTATCTCTGAACGGGAGACAGCAGACGTCACTTGGACTACAGGAGCCAGCGTCGATGTTACAAACATCTTGACAAAGATTTACAGAACAGAGTCTAGTCAAAGTAACACTGAAAAATTTGGAAGATCCAAGGGGTTACATAAAAAGGACAGATTATGACATATTTTAAACATTATTAATGAACTGCATCCTTTAGGAAACTGGGTTTACTATGTATCTTTTAGCTTTAATGTGAACTGAATTTATACTTTGCAGAGTGAATTATTTAGATAACAATGTAGGTTAGGATAATTTCCCCCTCACCTGCATACTTCTCAGCGTATTTTCTATTGAATTGCAGTCTAAGTTTCATCTGTTTTTCCTAAATACTAAATGTATTCCTACTTAGCCATGTGCAAAGCACTCTGCTCTCATACATATCTAAATAAGTACATTGAAAGCAGTGTGCAGATATTTGCCTGCTTTGCTGGAGCAGAAAAAGAGAGTATGCTTTTTTCACAAACATTTTTGTCATTGTTGTGTAGCATCCTCAGTAATATCTGATAGATATTTTATCTTTACACAGTGTTCTGCTATTTCAGCTGTTGCAGATTTCTGAGGAGGAAGAGGTTTGAAAAGTAATGACTATCAGAAATGTAATTAATAATTTTAGTCATGTTATACATTAACGAAAATTACATTTTAATACATGCAATATTTTCTTCATAAATTAACGACATGGAAAATGTCTAATGAGATTTGTCTGACTAAGATTCTAATAAAAAAAAAAAAAAACAAACTAAACAAAACACTGATGATGCACTGAAGTTATACCCAAATTCACTTTAGTATGTAAAATGTAATAAATAAATAAATAAAAGAATAAGAAAAAAAAAAAAGAGGTAGCCTGCTATATTAAAACGTTCAGAAGATGTAAATACCGACAGCTGATGGATAGCAGTTATTGAGAACCCTCTCTGATTATCTTTTAATATAGTCAGCAAAACGGGGAGAGGGAATGGGCTAGGTTGGCTCAGCATCATAGGATAGTGCCCATCACACTCGATTATCCATGTGAAAGATTATTCTGTAGCAAGGCTTCATTTTCATCTTCTCCATAATTAACATCAGTCCAGGCTTGCAAACCACATGAAAAGCCCTTGAAATGTTGTGAGGAAAACTGAACATAGTAGCCTCACAAATTTCACTAATGGGTATGCACAACTTCATTTCTCAGTTATTCTATGTGTGGTAACTTGCAGTATCAGGCGTTTCTATAGCTCAACCAAATTAAAGCAGTTTTTCGAGGTTGTATCAGGACAGAAAATTGAGAAAAATTACAAAAGGAAGCCATACGCCACAGATTGCTTCAGTATGGCATGCTGTTGGATCCACTGTGTATTTATGCAACCCAACTGCCCACAGTGAACAGTAGTTTGGCTGGAAAAGATAAGTTTGTTTATAGATTGATCTACACACAAAGCACATCTCACCCTCACTGAAAGTCACATATACTTCTTGCACTGTATCACATCATTAGACACAAAAACATGTCTAGAGATAGATCACTCTACAAAAGTTTTCTTTTCAAAAATCACCCATAAATATCAAAGGTGAAACATTGATATAGCCTACCGGATTTCTGTGTTATGGAAAACCCAGACATTTTGTATAGCATGCAAATAATGCAGTACTATACGGTCCACAGAGTTCAGAGTAATGTTCCTGAAACAGGTTTATGACAAAAACTGTCTACTTAACAAAGTGGAATTTTGTATTTGTTTTTGTTTGTGTGTTCCTAATCAGGCATATGCAACAACATCTACATCTGACACTGCAGTTTAGCCTGGTGTCATAACATCCCATGTGCAAACAAACTTACCTCTAAGAAAACAACGTTGAGAGAAGCAGCTGGTAGTCAGTTAAATTCTAACATTATTGTTAGGCTGTTAAAGATTAGCAAGCCCCAGTAATTTCAGTGAATATCCCCTGAATCATGCCCATGTTTACCATTCATGTCACTGTCAGTGCAAGCAGAAGAAGGACGACAGGATAATTTGAGCTCAGCTTCATGGTATAGATTGCACAGATGACTGTCTTTACTAAAGCAAAATCCAACATATGTATGTGATACAGCCCTTTGAAGCCAAAAGATTCTACTAGATCTATACTATAAATACCAGAAGTTTCTGCTAGTGTTTCTCCTCACCATATTGTCCCCAAAGCTCTAACCACTGATAAAGAAAAAAAAGCCTCCAGTCTGGCCTAAGAGATTTCCGTGTCCCGATTTTATAATTATGCATTTCTTTTTCCTGTATGTTGTGTTCAGACATGGTATGAAACAGCATATGGGAACAGTCAGACAAGAGTGCCTGGTGGTGTCTATTTTTTTAATTTACTAACATACACAAGCAATTGCAAACAAAAATAAGTTACTTTCAACCCATTAGGGCCTAGATGTACTTATTTACTTTCACCTGGTATTTTTCATTGCTTTTTAAAACTCTATTTTTTAATATTCAGTCTATTTATTTCACAATATGAATGTACACAAGTTTTTGGTTGTTTTTTTTTTTTTTTCATTTATACTTACAGTAATGAACACCAAATAAACACAAATATCATCTCCAGAACTAAAGCACATAACGGGCTCATATCTTTTTTCTAAGGGATTGATAATGTTTCTTGACATTCTTATTCCAAAGGGATCCAATCCCTATACAGCCAGCAAATTTTATCTAAATAGAAAAAAAATAGTTGTGTCAGAGGACAGGAAGAGCAATTTCACAGTTCCATACTTTTAGTGATTTTTCTGATGAGTATGTCTTTTTTATTTGGAAATAGTAAACTTTTTTCTCTATGCCTTTGTTTTTAAAATATAAAATCATTCTCATGTATTTGGTTGTGGAAATTTAGAATTTGAAACTGATGTGTGTGGTATGAAAACCTCAATTTCTACAGTGCACTTCAAAAGTCATACCTGCACTTTTTCCCTGTGAACAGCAGTAGCTGGAAAAAAATAAACTTCTTTGGCAGAGATTTTAAGCAAGTCACTGCCTGCTTTGAACTCTACCAGTAGCCTCTGTCTTGATGGAATTGCCTTCACTAAACTCTTGTTTAGTGTTGTGCTACATGGTAAGTAATTAATTGGAAATAGGCAACTACTACTTCTTGATTACTCTGCTGTCCTTCCTCTGGACTGCAGGAGATGGAGAGCAACACAGCCAGGACCAAACGACATTCCCCAGATGGACATGGGCAGTCAAGCCTACAACCAGAGCTCCCAGTGTTGTCTTCAGCCTGCCTTGCTCTATGTCCACAATTTCTAACCTTGTGTACGTGGGAAAACAGCCCATATTTCTGTGATTTGAGTCACTCTAAGATAGATATAGATATATAAATATATATTTTAAAAAAACTGGTCAATTGTGTCAGTTTCACAAGAACTGGGTTACCCTTGAGAGCCCATGGAAAGGAACATTGAAATTATTTACCTCTTCTGGAGCGACTAGGGCTCATCCTCAGTACAAAAGGGAATTGCATCTAGCCAGGGTTAAGCATGAACTTTGATTCTACGTTACTTTCTCAGCTCAGTTACTAACAACTTAAATGAACTTACAAGTTTTTCTTCCGTCCTCCCCCTCCTAAACCAAACAAAATTCAAAAGTGCAAGTGACTTTAGTGGAGAAAGGCAGAAATGATGCAGCTCAATTCACCAGCCTTAACCCACATCACTTGAAATCTGATGAATACTGTGTGGTAGTTCAACAGGGAACATCTCTTATAATTGCTTGCTCATGAGCTTCCCATCAGCCAATAACTATCTGTCTTAATTGACAGTGCCTACTCCTCAAATAGCTAAACCTTCCTGTTTTGATAAATTAATTCCATTGATGAACCCTTTGTTAATGTCTTTGAGTAAATCCACAAATTACACATTAGTAGGATATGAAGACAAACAGAACTACACCCCAAAATAAAAATCCTAACTCTGCAAAGCACACAAAAGCTCGTTACTGTATATCTTTATTTAGAAGGTACGGATTTTGATAACATTAATTACCTTTTTCTTCAAGCTTTAATTCAGGGATAGTTTTTATTAAATTAGATTACGTTCCCTTGGGGTCTTTATGGCAAATATGCAGCTACAGAAACAAGAGATTCTAAATGGAGGTGATAGAGGCAATGAATACTTGTAATGAAGTCTGTATCAAAAAGGAAAATACTCAGCCTTCCATCCAAATTATAAACAGAAAAAAATGCACAACTCACAAGTCTGTCTGCTCTGAACAGTACCAGTCTTTGGCCACCCGCAAGAGTACAGGAATTGTCAGGAACTCCACAACTAAGTTTCAGTACCAAGACAACAATTTTTAAAGGGTTTCATTTAGAGTCTATTTTTTTACTGTCTCTGGAGCATCCCTCTAATCCCATTGCCTTTTCAGGAATAGGAGCTTTCAAGCGCTTCTTCCCTTCTCAGGAGAGAAGTCCAGCAACAAACTGCTGAGCCACCATAAGAAAAGCTGTTCAGAAACCCTAATCTAGAAAAAAAGAGGTAAGCCCTGGCTACAGCTAAGATTTTATAAAATACAGATTTAGAGACCAGTCTATTTCAAGATCTCCATGTGTTTAAAACCAAGTATTATTAAAACTAACAGAAGTTACCCGCAGATTAATGACTGGCAAGGTTTTCTTACAGTTATGTCCAAGTCTCAGGCAGTAAAATTAATGCTACTAAATTTATTGCAAATATTTATAGCATGTGAGCTTTAAAGCTTGCTAACGTACCTTTGGTTTTTTGTTTGAACTGCTCTTAATAATAAGGTATTACAAACCAACTTTAGGCATATTTTTGGTGAGGATCTTTAAAGTACTGCCTTTACAGTAAGATTTTCAGTAGGTCTATGAAAAGTCCGTGAGAAAGACCCCCTCTGACCGATGCCTTATGATAAAATATTTTATGTGTTATCTCGTGTGTGAATTACATTTAACGTTTAAAATCAGAAAAAAGGTTGCCTTCTTGACCTTAATTGTTGCACAGTTTTAGCTATTAAATCATTCTGATATTTTCATTATGGAACTGTCTAATATTATCCCACCTAGCTATCCATGCAATGTGGTATTGTCTATAGTCTTTGTGCCTTGGGGAAGGATTTTTCATTTCGTATTGTTTGTTCAGACTTTAATGAGATTCTTAAAAGACCAATCCCTTGGATTGTAATAGAACCCCAATAACGGTAAGTGACTGGAAGAAAGTGTTTTGACAGGGCTAGTTTTGCAGAAAAAGAAATTTTTGTTAACAAAAGTAGACTAGATCATAAAAAGTAGAAGAAGAGAATGAAGCAGCAACAGGCAGTCACACATTGTATTAAATGTATAACATGAGAAGATATTAAAAAAACAATCTGAAAAAAAATCACCAAAAATACTACTTGGATAGCAGTTGTATTTTAAAATATAACTGCTTTTTCCTCCTTCCTTTTGAAAGGGCGCTTTTCAAAAACATGGATAATAACGGCTAGAAGTAACTGAATCCACAAGCAAAAGGAAGGGAAATGGCTTGAAAATCTGCTAACTAGAATTGTACTGAAGTCTACAATAATAAAATGTAATAAAAAAAAAAAAAAAAAAAAAAAGAGAACCTAAATTCTTGACTTTCTTTTTTTCCATCTTCTCTAAAATAGATTATCTCTCCAATAAGAATCCCGTGGCTATGTCTGGAAACAGAAAATACTTTGTATAGAATAAAACTGCATATCAACAAAGTAAATTAATGGCTTGGTTCCCCTCAATATACTTTTTAGCCATTATTTTTAGGAAAGCTTTTGAAAATTAAGTATCTTTTGAGGCAATACACATATAAAGCGTACCATAACAATTAGGTGAAAGTTTAGAGTAATTTACAGCATATATCTAATTCCATTAACTTCTATGCATTCTGTATCATAAAATATTTAATTAAAAAAATAATAATCCAAACCTGAAAAAGCAGGTCTCCCATGGATTCAGGAAGACTTGGTAAGAAGACAGAAACCACCAATATAATACTAAACTGCTGTGAACAGCTCCATGTTCAATCACTCAAGGAACCCCCAAACAAACAAAAAGCTTAAAGATAAGCAAATTACTTTCAAATGTAATGTTCCCTATGGCAAGAGGAAAACCATATCTGGAAGAGAAGTGAAAGAGAGGGTACAAACAGTTGTTTGTACTTAGTAACTAATAAGTCCCAGCTGATTTTCATAGTTTAAACTTAAATTCATTTCATACTTTAAACAGGAAGCCTTTTTAAAAAAAAAAAGTTATAAGCATTTTTTCTTCTCCAACATGACTTGGTTTTACTAATATATTTTATTATTATGCCTTATGACAGGAAGAGATCAAATTATTTAAGGAATAGAAAACATCTGGTTTCCCCATCTCTTCATTATTGAAGAAAGCAATGTAACATTCTTCTTTGCTCTTCTCTCTACTGACATTCTCCTTCCAGTGAGACAGTTGGCCGGTTTACCAAAATGGCAAGCCAGAATAGTAATTTAACTCAGATCAGCTAAATTTTTAAAATACAGATTTACTGAATCAATTAAATTACTAAAATTTAACAGAAAGATCTGTGAATACTTTACTTCTTCCCCACTACAGATTTAGCAAATTCCACATAAATACACTTCCCTCCCCGCCCCCCCTCCCCCCAACCCAGTTTGGAGCAGACAGCTATGACAATATCTAGCTCACGCAGCAATTTTAAACCGCCTCCGACATGACTAAGCAATGTGCAGCCCACACAACTACAGAGAGGCCTGGAGAAATTATGAACTAATTGGTTAACTAGCCTGTTAATCAGTGCATGCTTGCTCCCAGCTCAACCTTCGCTGCCCTTTCAGTCAACCAGCAAGCTGCCAACAGGGAGAAAGGCACGAAAGAGTCAGAGATCGTTTAGCTTCACAGCCATGCTTTAAAAACATGATCAGCTCTGAAATACCCGCATAGAGTTTTATCTGGGTTGTAGATTAGAGTGCACCACAGATGTTGAGATATTAGACCTGGCAGTTTGCGGAGGCATCCTTGCTCCAGCAGGATGTTTTAGCAGAGCCACGCAACGATTGCCAAGCCAGGTCAGCGGTGCAGCTGCTTATGGCAATGCTTCGGGAGACTCCAGGGAGCTCCAGGTTCCTATTAGCCTCCGCTTAATCCCAAGCAAAACCTACCCCTTCAAGGCGATGCACCTGAGCTAATAAGCTCCTTCTGGATCCAAAACACTGAGGAACAGGGGGCTGAGCCAAGGGGAGCCAGCCTGGGTCCCGTTGACATGGACCTGAGCCAGCACTAATAAGCTGGGCCCATATGATGGCTTTCATGCTGGGCTGTGCTGCACATCCCAACGGTATGGGTATTTTCAAGGTTTTTTCCATTATCCTCTGTTTTCTTGCTGACTGCCTGGCATGCCACTACATTAGCCTGGCCCTAAAACAGCAATTTGTGGAGGGGAAAAAATGGAAAGGTCTCCTCAACATATAATTTGGCTGCTCCTGGCATTAGAAAATAAGAATTTGGATAATAAAAATGGGTATTTTTTTTGCTGTGATTGAATCTTTTCGAATTTTAAGTTGTTTCTGTCTGTAGCACGTGTTTTAATACCATTTTGAAAATAAAATTTGTAATACTCCAATGCTTGAAAACTATGAATAACATTTTCATTACATGTTGTGCTTAAAGTAATGCCTATGATAAGCAAATTTATATGAAATATGCTCTGGTGAATTATAATGGTGCTCCAGGTAAAAATCTGTGAGGAAAGGCAGATTTTTATAAAAAATTAATGACAATCCTCCTATTTCTCCATGATCAAACACAATTAAAAACCTGCCATAACTTTTGGTTTGTTTTTTCTTGGGGAGGAAAGTGGTTTTCCTTCATTCGTACAAACCTTGAAGGTAATTACATAAGATAAGTCAACTCATCTTTTAAATCTTATAAGCATCTATCCCACCAATAAACTTTGTTGGTTTGTGGTAAAGTCGGTCTAATTAATGCCTGGAAACCCAAGTATTTTTAGAATACATTTCAGAACCAATATGTAACTTTTGTAAGTAATCTGTAACTGAGTCCAAATTTACACTTTTTCCCAACATGGAACTAAAGTGCTGCATGCTTCACTGCTCAACACTCATGTTTTCATCATGGGTGGTGCTTCGGTGACGAACGGTTGGTTATATTTCAAGAGGAGTCATGCAATCTAAAGACCCGCTAATCCCCTGCGGGGAAGAGGAGCATATGGACTCTAATGCAACATCCATACTGACGGAAGACCTTTTGAAACTTAGGAACACAAATCATCTAAAAATACAATAGAATGGAACTTCTAAGGGTTAACCCCCTCCCCTCCCTTGTATTTCCTTTCTATTCAATGTTGCATTAAAATTAATAAGATATGCAAAGAGAACAAATTGGTAATATCAGCCTATATGCTGCTGAAGAAAATATGGCTATTTATGTGCAGCAGATGAAATTTTGCTATTAAGGGTAAATAACACAGTTCTACAGAAGACAAGGTAAATAGGTGAGGAATGACAGAGCAAACATTGCAGCCTCCAGCCCTCCATTAGCCTTCCATTTCCCCTGGAATTATTATTTTGGAGATTTCAAGTGTTGTCATATACATACCAGGTATATAGCTTTCTTCTGGTCTGTATTACATGACTCTTTCATATTTCAGGTTTTTTTCCTGAAAATTAACTTTTTGTGAATATTCAAACTGTTATGAACTTGCTAGTCTCAATCCTTCAATCCACTATTTGCAAGGAAAAGTTGAAATCAAGCAATACACTTGTAAGCACTGCCTACTTGTCCTGGGAAGAAAAAAATCTGACTTTTCAGATTGTTGGATTATATATATCAACACCACTCAACATCAGTAGTTCATCTTTTATACAATTTATGCTGCACAGGTGGAATTGTCTGACATGCCTGCAAAGCAGGAATCACAGGCATGTTTCTTATGCCAAAGTTATGTCAACGATACAATTATAAGCACCTCCATTCCGTCTTGAACAGGCAATTTCCATCCACAGGACAAAGCTCACCCTAAAAGACAAGAAGCACCCCTAGGCGTTTGTATACAAACTCTCCTTTCTGCCACGTAATATTTTTGAGTAAAGTAAAAATTCAGAAAATCTTGAAACCACAGGAGACAACTACATGGACAGCATCACAGAATACACAGTACAATTGATACAAAAGGGATGTTATATCCCCTCGCTTGATAAACTCTGTGCTTGGAGTTTCTTTAGCCTGCACAGTCAAAATAATTTCAATTTCTAAAGTATCCTGTAACTCTTTTCTGCCACCTTTCCAATTTCTTATGGTTTTTTTGGGGTTGTGTGTTCCTTTTTGTTTTGTTTTAAGACCAGATACTAAAAATAGATATATTATGATAATGACTGTTTTAGCAAAGTTAAGTAAAAAATCACTATTCCCTTCCTAATTTCCATCTACCACCACTCAGCTTGTACATCATATAATTACAGCTGTGTCAGAGGATCACGTCGCGTAATCCAGCAGTAACCTACCAATCTGCATCATCAGATGAAACTCTACTGAACTCTAACGTGATAAGTAGCCCAGAAAGAAAGGGAAAGACTACTCGGATATCTGAGAAGTTTTTTTTTCCCTTTACTGTTATCTATACCCTTTATCGACCAGCAAAGGCAAAATGAGAGATGTGGCCTTTTGTTCTTTGTGTACTGTATAATTGCTATATTAATTGCTACATTTAAATGCCAAGACCGGGTCTTCCGGGTCTGTTCTTCTACCCTATCTCTTTAAGTTGCTTAACATTAGACTTGCACAAAAATGGCAATCATGCCTACATCGCCTCTCCTAACTCAGCTATTGCAAAAGGTTTACTCAGCTGAAGCCAAATTGCAAAGCGACATATGGCACCTCAGGGTCTGCCTAGACGTGTGACGTACCTGCTTACCTCATGTTCCTCCAGGACAGTAATAAAGGGTCAGACCTCAAATCTGAGCACCTGCAGACCACTGCAGCTTGTTAGGGATGGCTTCCCAGTGCTTGGGTCTCAGTTTTTCATCCTCGGGAGGTACATATATAGATTGTTTTGTTCAGATTCACTTCCTCCTTAGAGGCTGACCAAATTTCACATTATCCTGGGGTTTAAGCAACAGGAAAAACCTTCTAGGGAAATTACTGGTGACAAACCACATGGGCCACATGACCTATCAGTGATTTGATTTTCAGTACATCTTAATAAAATTGCAAGATTACTTTGCCTAGATAGACTAATCCTAAGACTTTAATCTTTGTGACCACCACAAATAACCTCAGTGTGTCAAGGTTTCCAACTTCCACAGCCTTTTCTTACAGTTTTAATTTTTCCTGGAGTTTACCCAGTTTTTTAGACACCTTTATCATCTGTGAATATATGTAATTCAGGCTAGTCAAGAAATACATTCATTAGGTCAGTTGCTTTCAAATACCCATTTCTGCCACAAATAAATGCATGATAAAGGTCTTGACTCATAGTTCACAAAATATTGCCTATGTGAAAGGCTCAGTCAGGCTTTCTTTTTGATGTTATACCTGTCTCTGACTATGGCAGAACCCCACTGAACTACGGGAAACAACCTACTGGTATGAAAGCCACTGAATATACACTTGGTTTTGAAGAAAAGAAAAAGATGAAAAATAAAATGTACCTTCACTTTCAGATTCACTAAAAGTGTGTATATATACAAAACATGAAAAAACTTTACATGACATATAAAACAATATTATGGTATAATTAGGAGACAAAACACCTGACTGAGGCTGCCTTTCAATTATGGCATATTATATGTGGGAGACTACTGACAATGTAATTCCCTGCAGGGAGGGATTTGTAAGAAATTCCCATTACAGCCCATTGTGTACTCTTGTTCACACAGAGAAGGATTTCATAGAGTCGACATAAAACTACACTTACCTTTGGTTGCCCCCAGGGTAAGTGCTAATTCAACATAAGCGACAGTTTATTTGTTTGTTTAGTTTGTCAGAAAGGTACGGGCATATTACGCTGTGAAATATAGAAGGAATTATGCTTCACTATTACACACAGCTGAAAGTCACAGCTATTTTAAGTAAAAACAAACAGAAAACACAAGCACAGAAGAAATAATGTGCAATAGAATGTGGAATTTTGTTAATGGTATTTTCTCATTTGCAATCCTTATCATGCCCATAGATTAAGATTTGTTCAAATGATCTCAGGGTTGAAGAGTAGCTGGCAAACATTTCCACCAGTTAGTGCAGAGACATCCTTTATGGAAGTGGAGTTTTCAAGGTTGCAATGGGGATTTCAAAGTCTCCAGGTGAGGCAGAGACACTAATCTTGTTACTTAAGAAAGTACACTATTCCTTCCTGCAGGGAGCCATATACATTAATGCAGTGCCCAAGGCTGTCACCGAATGAGGGTCCTCCACAACACCCACCCAAGGTTCCTTATGCTTCTGTAACTTGTTGTGAAGCTCACAGCAACACACTGTGGGTCTGACATTCTCCACAGTGGCTTCAAGCCCATCTCATAGGCAACACTAGAAGACCTTCAATGCTCGCAGGCAACCTAGATAGAGAGTCATTAACATCCCCCCACTTGGGGACATTAGATGAAAACATATATGAGCAACTGCCCCATCCCAGCTGGGCACGATGTTCCTTTGCATTCTAGCTGTCAACGATGCCTAAAGAGACTAAGGACAAGAGCAAGTCAGCAGCAGAACAAACAGTGCAAGGCCTCCTGACAGGAGCAGCCTGCAGAAACCCTCAGAGCTTGCAATGAAGACATAAATAGCAGTTTTAGTGCAGACTGTGAGAGGGAAGCTGCAGAACCAGCTCAGCAGACACTGTACACCTAGGCACAGACTTCTGTTCCGAGATGTTATTAATATGATAATTCACAGTACACAAAAGGATTTTTGATACATCAAACAAGGATAAGTGCACAACACTGAAATCATAAGTTAAATCCACTATCGCCTGGTGATGTATTTTCCTCTTGCCAGTCAAAGGACATTTGAATATGACCCAAATACAAAAAGCCCACAAAAATATCTCAGTATTTTCAGTTTGCATTAGTTCAATGCCTGGAAACCAGGCTACTCTGGCAATTTGACTGTTGACATTCAGGTGACAGAGGTGAGGGTAATACAAGAATCTGCAGAATATAGTGACAGAACTGGCACATAAAATAGGTTTAGCAAGAGGGAAATTGACCGATCAAGGGAACAGAGACACTTCCACAAGTCAATCAGCTAATAAAGTAGTTAGAGCTCAGAGTAAGTTTATGCTCCATCCATGTTGGAAATTAGCACACTGACCTTCTAACTGGGATCATCAATGCAAAAGTACAGTGTCACCAAGGTCAGCAACTACACACATGCACATCAGCTACACTATCATTCTTGTTTCCCAGCATAGGAAAAATTAAACTATACAGTACTGTAAAAGAGCTGTAGAACTGCAGGAGTTTAAAATTACAAAGATGTCAGTTGTGTCTAAAATCTAAAAGGATCAAACAATTATTGAATTCTGAATGTACAATAATAAAGTGGTGGTTTAAGTTTTTCCATATATATTTTAAAGAGGTTTGATATTAAAAATAATGAATAATTAACATAAATTGCAGCGTCAATAACTTTTCTGCATCTCGCATTTACCATAATAATTTCTGATGAGACCCAACAGTGAAAAGTAATAAATATAATCTCATTTTATTTTGCTGATCAACGGCAATCAGGTAATGTGCTATTATATGACATACAATCAATGTAACAGGAAATTTATATAGAGATGTTTACTGCTACTTACTGGGTACTTCTATTGATATTTTAAATGTATAATGAGAATAATGACTCATTTAACTTTCATTGTAAAAGCAGAAAGCTTCAGTGCTTGGGTTTAGACTTCCAGATGCAAAAGCTATAACTTTGTTCTGACAGAACTTCTAGGAAGAACAATTTCCCCACCCACTTTACAGCGCCTTGGAATTGCTCCAAAATACTACCCTTTAAAAAGTGTTTAAATTAAAAAAGCATAAAGAGAGATTTCAACAGTGTTAAGCAAAGGAATAAAATGTCAAGCACTGAATGAAAACCTATTCTTATACTGTCCATTCTGGAAGGATTTGAATAATATGTGTTTTTACATTACTTTTCATACCATGGACCTTATTCAGAAAGATATTTATGCATGTTTTTAATCTCATTAAAGGCTTACTCACTGATGAGCTCATTGTATTTCAAGATGTGCTTTGTTTCTCCTGCCATGATTCCTTTAGAGTTGTACTTTAGAGATAAAATATAAAAATTACAGCATAAGTAGTCTAATAGGATGCTCCATCTGTGACATTGACAGTATAAGGTGTTTCAGAAGACATAAGAAAGCCTCAAGAGGAAATTTCCTCCTAACTCCAGGCAGTTAGCAGATGTCATTCTTTCTCTTCAAAACAAAGCCAAATTATCTGATTTTTTCACTCTCTCTAATGTGTTCTTGGCTGTTTCGTTTTCCCTTCAAAACCATCCTTTCTGAATATTTCCATAAGCCTGATCAAGTTTAAATTCCATTAGTTCGAACGGCTGCCTGTAAAATGAAAAAAACCCACACACCCACAAACCCCAAAAGAATCCATAAGATCAGGATTTAATGACAGTAGAAGAGGAAAAAAAGAATCCACAATGTGTGTTCCTTCTGGGATGGAGAGGTCTTGGCCTCGCCATAGAACATAAATAGTTATCATAAATAAAAGAGGGGAAACACTGCAGAAATTCTGTAATTTACTGGATAGGCAGTACAGAAGTAGCAATTAGTAGACAGTAGCCACCTTAGTACTACTGAAAAGAAAAATCACATAAACAAATCTAGAACAAAGCTTAAAAAATGTATTCTCATTCATTCATCATATTTTAAGACATTTTTAAAAAACTGTTGCTTACAGAAATTCAGTATCTTCTGCACTCTTTCTCTCCTTAAATATAGGTGATTGAAATGCAAACTTTTTTTTTTTTTTACCAGTGGACCACAGGTAAACAATAAAATGTTTTAAGGACTATCACAAATTCTTTATCAACCTTGGTATTAAACGCTCCAAATTTTACTGTTGAATATCATTCACTGGATGTACTGAGAAGCTCTCAGCAAAAATGTCCATGGCCAACAAACCATGGAATCATATTCCTTGTCTAATTTACTACCGCATACGTTTATATCTTTTATACTGGCTCTGAATTTGGCTCCCCATACCAAGTCCAGTCTCGCTAGATTTTTGGGAGACATTTAGGAATGCTCTTACCTATAGAATTACCAGTGCTATATACAAAAGGAGGTATGAGTTAAGGGGCCTCAGGAAGAACTATCAATCACATAGAAATTAGATAAGCCCTAGTGACAGGAAACACATGGTGTAAAAGAGCCACAGTGAAATCAGCCAGGGCACATAAAACATCTGCCTGTGGAAGTCTGATCTCTCCCAAGCCTTGCCTAGGAGCCTGCTCAAAGAATTTGAGCAAAGACAAGCAAGAGAAGTTATTCGTTTTCATTTGACCTACTTCATCTTCTAATTAGCATTTGGTAATTGGATGGAAAATGTCCAATTTCTTGCCCAGTAGATGCTCTTCAGGTATGATGACTGCTTTAGGTTAACACCTGGGAATATGGCAATCTGTACTAAAGTGATTTAGGAATACAACTCTCATTGTAATTAAGTGGACTCCAAGTACCTTGCAGCTAGGGATTTTTGATAATCCTAAATGTTACACCATATTGCAAACACAACACGAAAAAGCTACCACTCTAACTCCAAAGGAACAGCCAGTGAACAAAGGACCGAAATCTTGCTCTACCTTTCTGCTTTTCAGCAGTAGTAGGTTACCGAACCTGTAACATTCAGTAAAAGCTTTATAGAGGGGAAAAGAAAATACACAAAGAGAAAATAAATATACTCAAAATAAATTCTAAGTTAAGTATTCTTAAGAATAAGTTTTAATTTTGGGTAAAATAGGCAATAGCAGGAACATTCTGAAAAAAATACAAAGCAAGGATAGGAAAAATCTGCATAACCAATACCACAAAACACTGGCAAACAGTCAAGCTACACTTCTGCTTTTCTGTAAGGAACAACGTTGAAGCAACAACAATTTGCCAAAGTGTTAAATGAACTCAAACTGTCTGCTTTGCAGATCTCAATCTGAATGAGTATCCTGAGGCATGCTATCATGTCTGAAAAAGCTGTAGTTGAATAAAGTCTCATCTGACCCCTGAGAATCAGTTTAGCTGAGAAATAACAATACAAAGTATGTGCAGAAATCTATTTCGACACATTTTTCTGAAGGTAGAAGATACACTGTGTTGATCTCTTTTTCACCAAAAATGTCCCAATTCTTTGTCAGGATGAACATACTAAGACACCACAAGAACCTTTTCCCAGCAGTGCATCAGTCTCAACAAGAAACCAGTGACTAACAGCAGTGTGGAGGCTACCTCCCATTAATTCATGGATGCTACCATGAATTGAGGTAGGCAGCATTAACTGCTAAACATTTAATTATATTTTTACACTGAGAAAAAGTAGGAATGCTGTAAAGTCAAATAACGAGTGGACTATAATTTTGATAGCACCAGTCATGAAGTTTAAATTTCAGAGAAGCCTGATTTGACACTGGAAGGCTAACTACACCCTTCCACTTTCATAAAAGAATGTAAAGAAAGGTTTTTCTGGAGATAGAGAATCCTTTTCTACTGAATCTTACCCACTGCAAAGTTCTTACTGAGTCTGAGGATTTGAGGTCAATCCTCTAGTTTCCGAAAGTTAATCGAGTGATTAAAATTTGACTAGAAATCTCAAGGATAAAAGTTCTTCCAACTGAGCTTAACCTCAGCATGTGTGATGGAATTAAAATTTACTAAATCCTCACTTCCCTGAAAGTCTTGTGTTTGAAAGAAAACTGATGAGGCGTTGTTACCATCTGAACCTTACACCGTATATAATTAACATGACGACGGGTTAATCACATTCAATTGCTTCTCCAGTTTTCAGTGGCTGTTGTAAGATATTTGAGAAAATAAAATTTAATTTGGAACCTGCTCCTGCAAGGGCAAATGTAAATACTTAGCTCAGTTCCATTTTGTTCTATAAAGATTAATACATTTGTATTGATCTGCCCACGTACATCCACATGAAACCAAGGCCACTAATTACATCCTAAATGTGCCTGCAAATCTGAGTTTCAGTTACAGGTTCTGCCACAAATGTGAGATGCACTTTAAAACCCTTGCCTGAAAGATAGTGAATGAGCACAAAAACCACTACTGAGTTCCATTTCACATCAACCAATCAACATTTCTGAAAAATTAAATTTAAAAGAAAAAAAAATATTTTTAAGCTTCAGTAAATTCTTCCACAAAATCTTTCTTACATATCCCTCAGACATTTTTTTCTGTGCATTTTTCTCAAAGAAAAATTCTAGTACACTCGTAGCGCTCTTATTTCTGACTCAGTTATAATCACGCTATATGCAAAGAGAGTTTTAATGTTAGGTCTTCACATTGTGACCCATGATCATAGAACCATTTAGGTTGGAAAAGACCTTTAAAATCATGAAGTCCAACCATTAACCTAGGACTTCCAAGTCCACCACTAGCGGTGTATGGTTGAAAGCAGAGAGTGGGGAGAAGTGTTTCTGTCCGCAGCTCAGACCAAAAGTCAGGCTGATTAAAATGAGTCATGTCACATGCATAGTTAAAATTTTCACATAGGTGCAGGTTTTAGAAAACTTTTCAGATAACACAGATATTGAAAAATTCCAATAACCCTTTTGAGTTTGGGGGTGGGGTGGGAATGGGAACCCAAAACAAATACTCCAAAAATGTTTAAATGTCCCTTGTTCACAAATAAACATCTTGTAGACCTTGTTGAAGACACAATTCACTTGCAACTATAACAGCCATGTATGCCTGAGCCTGCACAAGCTGGAAGAAAAGTCCTGAGCAAAACCAAACAAGGCTTTTTTTTTTTTTTTTTTTTTTTTTTTTTTTTTTCTCCCTCTTTTTATCTCCAAACGCAAAGTGCTAGACCTTCTCTTTGGAGGTTTGCAGTTAGCTTTAGAAGTTAGATGAGCTGTTACTGTGCAAAGCTCATACTTGCTGTGTCCTTAATTGACGTAGCTGCTGAAGCTCCTGTGAGCAGCAGACGATGTCTGTATGCCTCGCTGCCAGCTCCAGTTCAGCTCACACGTGAGCCCGGTCAGAACCGTCAGGCCACAATGCAATGCCATCTTCAAGTGCATCTGAGAGGTTAGCCAAGTCTTGCTGCCAGCAAGGCTGCTTAGCTCAGGTTGTACACCGGTAATTTAGTCTAAAGCTATAATGCCTCCAACTCCAAAGCCGTTTTGCAGTGTGCAAGATTACTGTATTAAGATGCCCCACTGTTCAATCCCTGAGCCTCTTCGCATATTGCCTGGCTGTGGCATCTGCCTATTAATATTTGACAGGAAAGGAGTCCAAAAGCCAATCTGTTTTAGGCCTCCAAGACCAGTGGTGACATTATTTCTGATAATACACAAGAACTTCTGTTCCACATGTTCTTTAGAATCACTTGTAAAAGAGAACACAATATATGCAAAACATGGTGCAGTTTTACTTAGTAGCACAAAGAAATACACACACCCCCCAAAAAAACCCCAATAAAACAAAAAAAAGAAGAAAAAAAAAAAAAAGAAAAAAAAAGAAAAAATAAAACGAAGAACCCCGCACCCCTGAAAGAAGCAAAAAAGTTACTTTTGCATGGCTTTACTCACTCTTCTGGATAGTTTTCCTAGGAATCGATACATCTCCAGCTTCTAGCAGAGCTTCTACTTTTTCTTAGGATCCTTCAGTCTTAGCCTCAGAGCTTCCACTCCCTGCTTTTCTCTTCCTGACACTTTCCTACAGTTCCCTATGACTGTCAGGAGGCTTTCCTGCATTCCTGTGCCCTCCTTCTTGGTCCTGGCACCTTCATTCTTTGCTCCAATAAACAGGAGAGATGATGTGTGGAAGATCAGACTGGACACGGAAAGGTGTACCTGCACACATGTTCCCCTGAACAGCAGAATGCTTTGAGCAACGTCTGTTCCCCCTCTTTCCTACCCCCACAATTAATCATTCTTCCCCTCTTAGTTATGTTGCAAAAAATATTATGGAGGGTACAGAATTAACCAGATGAGGAAAAGGATCTGAGCTGGAATTTATACTGAAAAAAAACCGTCAGAAGGAGAGAACTTAACTGCTAAATGCAAGAGCTGCTTAATTGGATCATGGTGCAGAGGGGAAGACCTAGTTAACTGCTGTTTCCAAGTACTTTTGATAACATGCCAAAAAGTCACTGTAACTAGAAAATACAGGCTGCAAATGGTTACCAGAGCACTATGTCTACATGTTACTTTATGCATGCATGTCTTCTAATGGATCATTATTTTTGCCAAATGATTCATTAATGGTCTTAGAACAAAGATGTATGTGCGATTAGTTTGTGGTAACGAGACATTACTTAGGCTATCAGAAAACCACATCTTGAAGAACAACAGGTGGTTTAAATGCAGGTCCCCTGAAAGTACAAACACCAGATGACAGCAAAGGCTATTGAAAATCTTTGACAACTCTCTTAATGCTTCCCTGCCCCGACCCTAGGAAAAAACTATCTGTGGAACGCATAAAGAGCTGAATATGGTTATTCGTAGCTTCCAACAGACCTTGCTCTATACTGTAAAAGTGAAACTTTAGCCGCAGTACATGTAAGCTGTGAACAATGAATGTATACTAAATACGTGTGTAGGATATTTGTTTAAAATTGCTATAAAATTACAGATATCAGTAACACATGTAATATACATACATATAAAATAAAAATACATTCAAATTGCTAAAAGCATGGACAAACTTTTTGATTTAGAGTTAACATCTCAAGATAATTAAAATAGAAATAAAAGGGAATTGCCCATTTAAAATCATATCCTAATTTGAAAAAAAAATAATGGCAGATAAATTATTTGTTTGAATATCTGTATAAACTATTTGTTTGAAGAGTTATCAGTAATTACCCTTCCTGATTTCCTGTTTCAAATCCTGTTTTATCATATATTTCTTCCTGGCGTTTCTTGCCGAGTTGCTTCTGGCAATCATTATCTTACAGCTATCTCCTCAAAGTACTGCTCAGCTACTGAGGAATGTAAATGTTTTAATATTTAAGTGCTGAAGAAAGAGATCCGGCTTACTACCATCCTCAAAATAATGAGTAAAGCCAGTTTTCGGTTTTTCAGAAAAAACTGTGGAATTTTGGTCTCCTAGTCTTCTGCATCATGCTGTTCTGTCACTGTATTATGTGGACTCCAAAGAAGAGCAGTAGTAGTACAGGTAAGGTAAGTGCAGACATGGGCAGAAAGGTCAGCCAACCCTGTTATTGTCACCATTTTGGCAACCACTCATTTATTTTTTTTCACTACACATGGAAAAACTACCAAAGTTTAATGAATGTAATACAAGTTGAAATACAATAGCATTTCTGCAATACCAGTTTCAGAAAACACAGTAAGTTGTGTTTGCACCTGTCCTGGTTTCAGCTGGGATAGTTAGTTTTTTTCTCAGTAGCCGGAGCAGGGCTGTGTTTTAGGTGTGGTGTGAGAGCAATGCTGATGGCACACGGATGGGGTTGGTTGGTGCTGGGCGATGTTCATACTGAGTCAAGGACTTCTCAGGTTCTCAGGCCCTGCCAGGGAGAGGGCTGGGGGGGACGGGGAATTGGGAGGGGACACAGCCGGGACAGCTTGACCCCAACTGGCCGAAGGGGTATTCCATACCATGGGGTGTCATGCTGAGTATATAAGCCGGGGGAACAAGAAGGAAGCGGGGCCATTTGGCATTATGGCATTTGCCTTCCCAAGTAACCATTACTCGTGCTGCAGCCCTGCTCTCCTGGGGGTGGCTGGACACCTGCCTGCCCATGGGAACTGGGGAATGAGTCCTTTGCTTTGCTTTGCTCGCATGTGCAGCTTTCGCCTTCCCTATTAAACTGCCTTTATCTCAGCCCAGGGGTTTTCTCACTTGTACTCTTCCGATCCTCTCCCCCATCCCACTGCGGGGGGAGTGAGCCAGCGGCTGCGTGGGGCTTGGTTGCTGGCCTGGGCTATAACCAGACAGCACCTAAAAATAGTAAGCTAATTTTTATTATTTTGTGGCATTATTGACAACTGCACAGGAAAATGAATCAATACCTCAGCTATCTTCTTTTCCTTTAAGTGATGAAGCCCCATATCAAGTGTTTTGTATGATATAAAACAGGATTATTAGATTAAAAAAGCAATTCCTCTGTGCAGATTAAACTTCTAACATCTTTGCATTATAAAAAAAAACTCTATAAACTGGTATTTGTTACAATATTATGGATAATGTTTTCACAGAAGGCTGAAAGTTAAGCCAAGTAAAAGCTTTAGTCTAAATATGAAATGGCTTCAATGAAATACCATTGATAATGCAACATAAGAAAATATTGCAAGTCTTTATATGTATATTACTGAAAATTTTTGGTAATGTCCAATAATTTATCTAAAGAGTGCACAGAATAAAATTAGGACATAAAAAAAGTTGTAGACACCTATCCGCAGTTTTGAGGCAGAACACCTGTAGCAGTTTCTGTTTATTAGCTTTAAAAGTTTGCACTAAAAATTAAATAAAGAACTTAATGAATGAACACATCTAGAACACCAGTAAAAAATGGCACACCATGCCTAAAATGCATTAAGTAAAACACTCATGAAACACAACACTGTAAGGCTACATCAGACAAACAGGGCAGCAAAGAGCAGATAGAACATTTCCAGCCAGCAGGCCACTGCACAGCTACCTGAGCGCCACACAAACAGGGGAACGTTGATCTTGAGTGATTTCAGTGGCATTCCCTTTTGTCTAAGCAATATATAAGCAATAATACCAAAAAAAAGGACACTTTAGATTTTGCTATTATGTAGTCCAAGCTCATGAGGACTGTAAAAAATGTCAGTGCTGGTGACGGGCAGAAAACATCCCATAGAGTTCTGCAGGGTATAAGAATGATACAGAGCATGAATTTCTAAACCACAGCACATGCACCACTACTGATCTATAAGCTTTTTAAAATGGTTCACTGGCTGGCACAAATGCTGTGGTTGCCTGCGGTCATATGCGGAGGTAGAGAAGGGGGTGCAGGGGGAGCTGCAAGGCTCTTCCTCTGTTCTTGTTACTGTTGTGGAATGACTTACATCACAAAGTTTAAAAATTTTAGCATTTATGACCGAAATTTTGATGCACAAAACATAGCTGATATATTGGAAAATGAGAAAACTGAAATATAAACACCATGGGGGGGGGTAGGGCGGGGGGAAGAAGAAAAATGATAGCAGATGACCATAAAAGAAGCCAAGAATGCAAAAATAACACGTTCAAAGAAGAGACTATGAATGGTTCCCCAACACCCAATAAAGGCTGAGCACAGCAATATTGTCAGAATTATTCCAAGAATGTGAACAAATATTGTTAAATTGTTTATATACTTTTTGGTCATCATGTCAAGACTGATCTCTGTTTCGTGCTAGTTATTTACTGGAGTCGTGAGCCATAGGAAATAAAAGAGAGAAGAACATAAAAGACAGATAATGTTGCATAAAGAATGAACTTTCTTTTGTTATGTCTTTAGGTTACAAGAGAAACATAAGTAGAACTTCATATATATATTTTTTTTTTTAAGGAAGGTCAGCAAAATACAAAGGTAAATTATATTATTCTGATAACTACAGATTGAACGTTAATAGAAAGTAGAAAGATTTTTTTCTGTTTTTTCTAAAAACTTAAGTACTTTTAAAGTTCAACCTTTTATTTAAAGCTGTAACAATGCATATATGACATGATACAAGATGAATTACTCTTAATTCATGATATGAGATTTCTTTCAATACAGGAAATTATGCCCATCCTTGAAGGTTGCAAAGTTTAACTAGTTTATATTTTATTTAGTACTTACGATCCTGACAGCAGGCTGCCTTAAGCCTCATTTCCACTTAATTCAGAAAAACATCATTCCTTATTCATATACTGTCTGATCAAAGGGTTACATTTAGCACAACACACATTTTAAAAAAAGCACATTTTGAGTAGATTTCTTACACCTAAATGAGAAACTGAGCCCAGCTCCTGGAAAATGTATTAGTTCAGGTCATACTGTTTTTGCAATTTGTGCACAAAGTTGCCTTGCCAAATTCATAATATTAAAAATAGAAAAGAGAAAAGGTATGGTATGATATGGATGCATAATAGTATAAATGCAGGCATAAAGATCACTGAATAGAAAAAAATGAGATGAGTCTTCTTACTTTTCTTGAGTGATTCATGTTTTCATTATTTACATTATTTGCATGCTGATTTGGGCATAAAGGATTCCAGGCATTCACAAAATTGCGTCAGTGTTGATAGATCTTTGGGCCCAGCAGTCACAAGAACGTGCAGACTGAAATGCCAATTACTTTGCTGTGAGTATTATGGGCAGATTGTTTGTATTTAGACAAGTCCGCATATACCATGAGTCAAAACCTGTCAAGGTACATAACAAAGTTCTACTTTAACTACCAGTGCAGAATAAGGTCAAGTCAATCACATTCTATTTCTGGGATGTTTTAAATATCTGATACACCTCATACAGCCACTGACAAAGCAAATAAGTTGTCTGTACAGTTACATAAATAAGTATCCCTTAAATTAAAACATTTTCTTGACATCTGGTATGACAATCTACCTGGCCTTTGTTACGCTCTCAAGAGTTTTGCCATCAAGGTGCCCCAGCTCCCAGCAGTACCCGCGGTATATATAAGGCAGAATAAAATGTAAACGTTTCACAGTTAAAAAACAAATTCTGGATGGGCTTTTATTCATTTTGCTGTGCTGAAAATAAGATGATGCACTTTGTTCTACTCAAAGACACAACTGTATGGAAGCAAATAGGATATTTTAAGGGCCTGTGAACTGACAAAGTTTCTGGTCCAAAATGAATGTCATGGAGTTCAAGACAAGCACCATCCCAGCTTATGGTGTTCTGGTGCCAGCTTTATTTTATTTGTATTACAAGTTTGTTATGTTTGATAAACTGAGTGTGACCAGAAATGCTTCATTTGTTTTACTTCAGCTGCTTCAGAGGAGACAGGCAAAATAATGTTTAATAAGGTACTGAATGAGTTTTGTTTGCTTAATTTCTTAGTTCTGTTAAACACCTGTTTGGATAAAAACACCAGAAAATGGCAAAATTTTTTGTTTCGATTTCACATAAAAGTAACATGAATATAAATTGACAAACAATTCTTGTACCCATCTACATCTTGGATTTCATTGATGATAATCCCAATCATTTTCTCCCTTTTAGAATGTTTCCCGCTTTTCTGCTTAATAAACAAATGTATCTACCAACAGTCTGCTGTCCACTGGAGAACAAACATAATTTTCTTATTTATAAGCATAAAATCTTACGTAAAGCTGTACTTTCCTGCTAGAGATTTTTACTCTGGGAATTACTCTTATTTAATCACTGCTAAAGAGATCCTAGCACAACTTCAGCACCTTAACTTCCACTATCTTTCAAGTGAGAAGCTGGAAGGAGAAACAGCTTGGAGATAAATTATCATTTGGTTCTTAGGGCTGGTCTTACTGCCCTTTCAAAACAGATTTGTCTCCAGATCCCCGATAGTAAGGGCTAGAACAACTTGTCCTCTTCTTTAGTCTAAAGAATGAATCCTTATATCCAGATCCATATCATCCCTGAAGTAGTTTGCATGTTCATTGATTCTTTGACTGGTTCTGACTATCTCCTCTTTTTCCAATGTTCTATATATGTCACCATACCAATTCTGTTAGTTCAGAATGTTCATTTCACTCCTCCCCATCATTAACCATTCCTTTCTTTCACATTGTTCTAAAAGATATGTAAGACAACAAAAAATCCTAATATCAAAAAAGCTGGATGTTTTCCTCTGTGAAACAGAACATTCTTTAAACCCCAGTATGAGGTTTTATTATAGAGAAAAACAGGCTTTCTGAGCAACTGTGAGGGCACTGGTCTTCAATTTTTGAAATAACATTTATCTACAGAAGTAACAAATCAGCATTTCTGGCATTGCTTCTGTGCAAACCAAAGGTGTTCGGTGAGTTGGTTTTTTTTAGACTTCAGTCCTGGTACTAATCACGACCCTGGATCGTTAACTACTGCTTCAGCTTCCCTGGCCCGCAGCAGACGCGGCTCAGCAGCGCAGCAGAGCCAAGGAGCCTGGCTGGGCCGGGGTCAGTGCCCGAGTGTCCAGCAGGACTTACTGCAACCACTGGGAGCATCAAGCAACTCCTGCAAGATCCTCTCTCTTCTTACCTTCCTCCATTATATGCCATACATCTTCTTGGATACATGCTTTCTCTAGTGGCATAAACTGGCGTTTGTGCTCCCATAAGTATTTTCTCTAGTCTTGAATCAAGTTTTTAGATTTACTTTTCCTTCCTACGTTTCCTTATCCTGTTGTTTTCACACGCTAATTGAAAACAGAATTAACTTTCTGGTTTACTTTCTCAGTAAGGCAAATGGAATTCATCACCTCCACCGCAAATTAATACGATACAGCTAGAAAAAAAATATTTAGATATATGCCTGGAAAACCTGTAACACACTTCATGTCACTAGTCTGTATATGCATAATTCAGATTCAATTACTCAGTAACAGAGTCACAATAAAAATTGGAAAAAAAATAATCAGTTCTCACTGTGAGGGAAGACAGACCCCTGTATTCAGCACCAAAATACAGCGTAGTAGGTAGATAAAGGAATAGAAGGTTTTAAGGATGTTGTGGTTTAACCCTGGCTGGCAACAAACCACCACACAACCAGATTCTAAGTAGAAAATTGACCCTATCCCAGCTGAAACCAGGACAAGGACAACAGGAGGACAGGCCAAAGACGTTGTTTTCTTTCATGGTTATGGGTTCCGGGCATTAAAGCTGAAGAAATTTTAATCAGTAGTTAAATGCACTGAATTTACCTACAGAGTAGCAATTCAATTTAACCCACACCGACAGGAAAAACAGACAACATATCTCCTAAAATAACTGTGACTATTTCTGCATCATAACTCAACAGTCCTGGCTAGCTGGGGAGGTTAGCCAGTGTGATGCCCACCTACAAGAAGGGCAGGAACTGGGGAACTACAGGCCTGTCAGCGTGACCTCGGTGCCAGGGAAGGTTATGGAGCAGATGATCCTGAGTGCCATCATGCAGCACATGCAGGACGACCAGGGGATCAGGCCCAGCCAGCATGGGGTTATGAAGGGCAGGTCCTGCTTGATGAACCTGATCTCCTTCTACAACAAGATGGCCCACCTAGTGGATAAGGGAAAGGCTGTGGATGCTGTCTGCCTGGACCTTAGTAAAGCTTTTGACACAGTGTCCCACAGTATTTCCCTGGAGAAACTGGATGCTCATGGCTTGGACAGCTGTGCTCTATGCTGGGTAAAAATCTGGCTGGGTGGCCAAGCCCAAAGAGTGGTGGTGAATGGAGTCACATCCAGCTGGTGGCCAGTCACAAGTGGTGTCCCCAGGGCTCGGTGCTGGGGCCAGTTCTGTATATCAATGATCTGGACAAGGAGGGGATCAAGTGCACCCTCAGTCAGTCTGCAGATGACACCAAGCTGGGGGGGAGTGCTGATCTCCTTGATGGCAGGAGGCTCTGCAGGGGGATCTGGACAGGCTGGACCGATGGGCCAAGGCCAATTGGATGAGGTTGAACAAGGCTCAGTGCCGGGTCCCGCACTTGGGTCACAACCACCCCACCAGCGCTGCAGGCTGGGGCAGAGCGGCTGGGAAGCTGCCTGGTGGGAAAGGGCCTGGGGGTGCTGGCTGGCGGCCGGCTGGGCAGGAGCCAGCATGTGCCCAGGTGGCCCAGGCGGCCGACAGCATCCTGGCTGGTATCAGAAACAGTGTGGCCAGCAGGACCAGGGCAGGGACCGTCCCCCTGTGCTGGGCACTGGTGAGGCCGCACCTGGGATCCTGTGTTCAGCCTTGGGCCCCTCACTGCAGGAGGCACGTTGAGGCGCTGGAGCGTGTCCAGAGACGGGCAACGGAGCTGGGGAGGGGTCTGGAGCACAAGGCTGATGAGGAGCGGCTGAGGGAGCTGGGGGTGCTCAGCCTGGAGAGGAGCAGGCTCAGGGGGGACCTTATCGCTCTCTGCAGCTGCCTGACAGGGGCTGTAGGCAGGGGGGGTCGGTCTCTTCTCCCAGGTAACAAGTCACAGAACAAGAGGAAACAGCCTCAGGTTATGCCGGGGAGGTTTAGACTGGATATTGGGAAACATTCCTTCAGCGAAAGGGCGGCGAAGCACCGGAACAGGCTGCCCAGGGAAGTGGTGGAATCACCATCCCTGGAGGTGTCTAAAAAACACGTAGATGCGGTGCTTAGGGACATGGTTTAGTGATGGGCTTGGCAGTGCTGGGTTAAGGGTTGGACTTGATGACCTCAAATATCTTTTTCAACCAAAACGATTCTATGAAAGCAAACAACAGTCAATTTCACAACTGACTGTATCTTTGCTAAGAGCAGGTAATACAAAAGGTGCACCAGATCCTTGGGAGAAGTTGAAGAGAGACCACAGCAGGGCAGGAGACCTCAAACAGACATCACTTTCATTAGAACTGCTAAAAAAAAAACCCACCACACAAAACAGCTTGGATCCAATCACCTACATTTCCCTCTTCACCAAGGCAGGTGTTTGTGTTTCTCCTTGAAGGGGGAAAGCTGATACACCAGTGACTAGCAAATAGGCAGTCAGTTTGGAGCAGAGTTGCTACATCCAGTAATTACTTTATGAATGGGCTCAAAGTCTTATGATTTTATTTGAAATTTGATTTGTGCAAGCTTAAACCATTTAAACATGAGATACTAAGGTGGAAAAAAGGTTCAGAACCTCTTTGAAGTCCAAAAAGAAACAGGTTAGTGCCTAATTTAATTTCTTAAGAGACAGATAAGACTTAGCAGAAGTACAGGAAAAAGGTAAGACAGTAACACATTTACATCTAAGTAATGATAAGCCTACCTGCTATCAAATGGCAGGTAGGGTAACTGTTACCACACAATGCTGAGAACTTAAACAAGCAAACCTGCATTTACCCCAAGGCAGTCATTAATCTGTTCGGAAAAACTTGCACTCTTATATTTTTTTTTTAACATATTGGGGTTATGTTATGAATCATAGGTAAATGCACTCAATTTACCTACAGAGTAGCGATTTGCTTTAACCCATACCCACAGCACATACCGGCTGACCTCCCCAGCTAGCCAGGGCTGTTGAGTTATGATGCAGAAATAGTCACAGAAAACACAACAAATATATATAAACTTTGCTTAATTCTGATAAAGGTTTGATTCTAACCACTTTGCCATAGGAAAGGAGAAGGTCATTCTAACCCCAACAGCAGTAAAATTTTAGGTAACAAGTTGAAATTCCTAATGGGACAGAAAAGAGTGCTGACACACAACTGGTTCCCCATTCCTCCTTTCCCCCCTGCCTCCCCCCCCCAAAAAAAAAAAAAAAAACCCACACAAACAAACCCCCCCCCCAAAAAACCAAAAAAAACCCCAAAAACCCCACAAACAACAAACATCTGCCCCTGACAGCAAGAAACAGTGTTTGCATGCTTGGACTGAAGTCCATCTAAATTCTCCTGATACAGTTTGACAAGGGAAATGTACAGATAACATTTCCATTGACGATTAAACTCCACAAGACAACATTTAAAAGTAGATTTATTTTTTAACTATGGATTATAATTCTGCATATTCCACTTCTCCAGTAGTGAGTTCTTCAGTGAAAACTTAGTATCCATGTGTTAGGAAATTTCCTTTCACATTTGAAATCACTTCTTTCCAAACTTTATTAACTTTGAGACTAGTGCAAAAGCTTTGAATAAAACGTTTAGTAATTGGATCTGAAAAAACATTTGTTAAATAGTGAAATCTCTATTAAAATGAAAGGAGAATTTCACTTTTAGGAAAGGAATACATGACACAAGTATTCTGTATGAAAATCCTAAAACATGATTAAAATTATTGAAATTATAGTAATTTTTTTAAAGCTAGAAGCATGCAGTCATGGGTGGCATGGAGCCTTACAGGGGTTTTGCTTTGAACATGTTAGTGAACTGCTTCTGAAAACGTAAAAGCAACTGTTCGAAGAAAACTAGGTTCATTGTAAATTGGTGATTGATTCTATAAAAGCTGCTGGACTAAACAGAAAACATTTGCAAATGAAAAAAAATAATTCTTGAATAAATACTTTAAAAAATTGAAAAGTCTGTGTGGCAACAAAACCAAATGCAAATAAAAGCAATGCTTGCACCATTGCCAAAATTATTCAAAATTATTCAGACTTTGCTTTCTAAGAGGTGATTTTGGTAGTGGTGATAAATTCAGCTGAAATGTGATGTATGCAAACTGGAATTAAATGAACTGGATTACCTGCAAATTGGAATACATCTTATTTGTTATATCCTTGCATGCAAAAGCAAAGATAACGTTTTAAAAGGCACAGACAACATTACAATTTATTACTGCAGCACAATCATGACCTGCTGTATGAAGCAATTACGCAGCTGCAAAAAATGCCTGCATAATTATCCTTTCTAGTTTAGGTTCCTTCGTAACTGCACTCCAGAACCTTAGCTTCACCAATCCCAAATTCTCAAGTCCATATATGCCAGAGACAATAACCTTCAAAGGGTTTGGTCAGGTTTACAGTAATACCTGTGGAGGGCTGCAGACAGGCTGACATAGCTACTCAGAGGTGTGAACTGATCCTATTTGTCAAAACAGGTGCTAATGAAAAGCAAACTTTGAACAATTTAAAAGTCAGTGTTAATTGTGTCACTGCTGAACTTTACTGGAGAAAAAAGGCACCAGTGAATATTCTTATTAAATGCAGCATCAAGGAGTGACATAGTGGATGGAGAGGGTAATATGATACTTCTCTCAAAGGCTGCTGGAGGTGAGCTGCTGGAATGAGCTATGAATAATTTCTGATGTATGATTTAGAGTATTATCTGTCTTATTCCAAGGCATTTGCGAGAGGAACAGACTTAAATTTTAAGGAACTGCCTCTTAGCTGGGGCATGATAGGACCAAAGGAATCAATGAAACAAAATCCTGGAGAAAAAAATGGTCTCCTCTTAATTCTTATTTACTGTACACTGCTTATAAAATTGTGTCTGTCCTGACGTGCGAGGGTCAGAGCCCAGCCGTCATCCAAACAAGGTGCACACGCAGCATCAACAGGCTGGGCTTGCCCTGGTTCTCCACCAAGTTAAATCCTGTTGCTTTTCATTGTTTCAAGCCTAGGAGTATTTAACGCATCTTGCTCCCCTTTTGCTTTTCTCCTACTGTTTGCTCACCTCTGGGAGCAGCCACCTTTGACACAGCACAGCTCTCTCCTCCTGAACCCTGAGGAAAGGTGGGCCATGCCCACTTCGCCTTAGCCCCCATGGGGCAGCATCTAGGAGGTGGCAACCACAAACTACAGGCTGGAGACTATCGAAGAAAAATTCCAGCCCATCCCACATAAATCCAAGTGCCCAAGCAGCCTTGGATAGCACGAGCTTAATTCATAGTACCCAGATTCTTTCTAAAATGTAGCCTTCAGCTTTTCTCAGTGTGTTAATTGTTACTTCGAACTACTGCTGCTATACTTCAAGCTCCTAACTATTCCATAGTAACATTCACCACCAGGTGTTCTCAAAATTCAGAATATCCCACTCGTTTATATAAGGCACTGTTTTCTTCCTTCTAATACAGTGAGCACAAAATTACATAATTTCACAAAGTTTGGTTTAGATATTTTAAAAAGATTACATTTTTACATTTGAGAAAGCAATTTGTGCAGGAACTTCATCCTATAAACAATGTTCCTCGCTGAGATGACTCAGTGCCTTTCAAATAATGCTGATTATAGCCAATTAAACCATACATTATGAAGTGGTTTTATGCTACAAAGTTCTCTCAACCGTAAGAAATGACTAGGAAATGCTATCGAACAACAAAACCTATAAAGACATTTCAGAAGTAACAACATACCTTGCATACAATGGTAAGTCATAGAGGTTCCCTAAAAACAAAACCATTCTAGCACCTGCGTAACTGCACTACAAGTCTTTACATTACAGCAACAATTACATCAGTGTTATACTATTACCAATTTCAGCTAAAACTGTTTTTTAAAATATTTTTTCTGTTCCCTTTTTGAGAGTTAATTTTGTGTCATATTAAAAGGGAATAAAACACAACAACAACAACCACCAAAAAAAACTTCCACATATATAAAACTCAAAAAATGCAACCCACAAGTACAATGTCCCTGTCCCTTTGCAGGTCAAAGAGAAAACTGATTGTGTATTTTCTAGCAATAAGCTAGGTAATCCATATTCCTTTCTAGAGATGCTAGCCTTGTACTTCCTGTATTTCATTTTATCTGGCATGTTACCTGCAATGTCATCCTGGTTTTACCACCAGTTCTCCACACAATTAACCACTGATGTTTGTCTTACTTCTTTGTGAATCAAATGCAAAAACAGACGGGTTTATCAACATATCTCGTGCAACTCTGTACAGCATCACTGCCAGAATTTTACTGATGAGCATCTGAGCAATGTATCATATTAGTTTTAGCCTTTACATGTCAAAGTGAAACCTTTAAAGAAACTCTTCAGAAGATCTATCTTACTGCTGCAATTTGAAACTGAGGAGAATGTGCTCATCAACCAAGTTCAATAAATAGCTGATAGAACAAAGAGCAACTATAATGAATCAAAGAAATATCTACATTAATTGATCCTGCCAAGTGCCTTTTCATTAATAACAGGCCATACTTCTACAGTACATCAATAAGTATATGCAGTACACAGCCTTCAAGAAAGAGCAATCACTGCTCCTAACAAGCAGGTCACTCTAATGATTGTTTGTTTGCTTAAACATTTTGATAAACCACCCCACCACTGAAACAGGAATAATGTAACTTTATTTCACCAGCTTTCTCTTACCTACTTTATCTAACATTAGGCTGCACTGAGACCTCAGTCAGGAACAGTCTGTGGTGCGCTCTGGTGTGTGCTCCATGGTCATGGCCATCCACGAGGCTGGCTGACTCTCATGAAAACCACAACATGCAAAAGCGTGAGAAGAAAGGGGAGGACTGAAGTGTGCCTAGGTCGCAGCCCGACTTGGAAGTCAGAGCACATGCTTAAATGCAGTCAGGCGAGTGCTCCTGGGTGCCAGTGGCGCCTAGTCCTAGCTGCCTGGAGTTGAGTGGTGTGAATGTATTTGCTGCTTTTCTCACTGAGCTTTTGAAAGGATTAGATAGTTAATATTTTAAAACCTTTAAAAGATTAAAAAGTTGCAAAAAACTTGCAAAGTGACCTTGCCTTGCAAGTTCTAGTTGTTTACAAACCTCACTTAACGAACTCAATTTGTTTATATTTACAGGTGTGACAAAGATATACCTCAGTCTTCAGAAATATAGATGCATATTATATTTGTCCCCTCAAATATTGTAAAACTATAAACTCCACTACACACATACAGAATACTTCAACAGAACTTCATTTTCTGATCAAAATCTAATTTAATGCCTAGCTTTTTATTTGTTTATGCCAGGACTATAGTGGAATAAATATGTCCAATAAACTGCGTAGCCCCACAGTTTGAAGTAAAAATGGAAAAGAAATATATGCAGATCTGCATTTATTTAATCACAAATAAAACCCAGTGTATTTTACTGCAGTCTGGAACTGTATAATGTTACCTTAATCATCAACAGAAGACAAAAATCTATTTAACAAATGTTTCGAAAAAGCACTCAAAATGTAGATTTGAATGTGCTGAGTAAAGCTGGAGCAAACCGCTAAGCAAATAAAACAACTGAACCTTTGTTATTGATAGAGAGCACTCAGACAGACCCAGGTTTCAGTAGCATACTAAACAGATTACTGGAACTGCAACCAACAAAACTCACAACTGGTGTGCATTTCATTTCCAGAATTTTATAGAAGATGCAAACTTCTATTATTTTTCAAAAAGGTGTAGCTCTTAAATGAGTTACCACAAAGGCTTTTCCCCCAGCATTTTCTTGTCTGGTTTCTGTTAGCTATTTCACAGAAATGTATGTATAATAAAAAGTCCTTACAATTAAATCCCAACACCCCAAAAACCTCAATTGATGCTACCTATATATATCCCACCAGAGGTGACGGACAGACTTTCAGCTCCTTCTCATTTAAGCAACAGTCCTACAATAGGAGATGCTGTCTTTTGAGGATGCATTTCATACATAACATTGCTACATAAACTGCTTAAAGATAAAATAATGATTACTGTTCAGCCAGATCACTTTTCCACTATAATTCACCTTTAGTTTCACAAGCAATTGCTGCACTAAATGTAGCCCGGGCTATCACTGCTGCTTCAAAATCAATGCAAATGCTTTTCCAACAATGTAAGCTGCTTGACTATGTCCAGAACAAGTACTGTGGGCCAGCTGGAATCAGGTATGTCAGAATAAACGGCTGGTGAAGAAGATCTTCTGTACACATTTCACACATTTCCACAACAAATCTTGCCTCAAACTGACAAAGTTGGAAAAACCACAATAAGCACTACTGGAGAAATGACGCTTTATTTTACAGATTCTTGTTGTTGCAACTCTAAACTTCAACTGGTTAGAAAGATTCTTTTGAAGAGAAAGGAGAAAAGAAAAAAGTACTTTCTAAAATATTTAGGTGATAGATTCATATTATAAAGAGGTTGATTTAATCTAGTGAATAAAAAAGGTTTACAAATCCAGAAGGAGGAGGATCCAGAATCCTTGAAAAAGTAAGTGGTACTTCTGTGGAGTTCTGTGAATTTTCTGTTAAACAGACTTTCTGGAAAAAAACTGCTAACAAAACTAAGAGAATAGTGAGAAGCACCACTTCCACCAAGCAAATCATGTGGTCAATGTGTGTATTAGCAATTATCACAAAATACATCCAGAGAACAGAATATTCATTTTGCCACCCTGTCAGCAACAGACAGACAAAAGATGATATTTTTGTATATTTACAAAAAGAATAAAAGAGCACAACTTTAATGACTCAGGTTTGTTGTAAGGCAGAACTGCCTTTAGACCTCTAGAAAAAGAAAACACTAATTATTATTTTTTTATATATAGATATATATTAAGTTAGGATGGAAAAACCCCTACAGCCAGATGTAAAATTCATGGTTTGCACGTAGTTTTACACTCTTAACTGTAATAATCTGTTCTTCTTAAAAAGGAAGGCACTGCATTTGAAGCTAATAAACCTTTTCATTTTTTTACTTCTCATACAAACAGCTGGCAATAACATATTCCAGCAGAAAAGAGAGTAGAATTTTACTTAACTCAAAATTAAGGTTCCAAATGGAAGAAATTAGTAGTTAAACTATGAATGCAGTTACAATAATTTATGTTTTTATATAATACTTAAGCTTCCAAAACACTAGATTATTTTTTCCTAGTCTAAATGCAAATTTTAGACAGATGCAGCAAACAGGGAGAAAGATACATCTTTACACTAACACAGTTCAGGTAGGGGCAGATATTGTTTAAAATATTTTTTTTTAAATTTAATTATATTTTTTATATTTTTGTTCACCGCATATTGAGATTTCCAAAAGCAGTATATTAGATTTTGAAGTGATCAGAATAAAGTTTTAAGACAGCCAATCTATTTTTTTTTTTTAAGAATTTAGTAGTAGGCATATCACATAATCGTGACAGCATTTATTATTTTGATGTAGAAACTGCTTATATTTCACTTACAGAAATACCAAATTTTTGAGATCTGAAGATGTTTATTTGCTGCTGTACGTGTACTAAAATGGTTTCACTCCCAGAGGTACACACTGCTACTGTATTTTCTATTATTTATTTGTGATTTGAATATTTTTTTTAAGATTCGGTCGGATATTAGCCATTGATACTTCAGGAATAATAATTCAGCATTAGCTTAAATGGTTGTATTTAATAGCTGCACCACTGAAGCGATGCTGCCTTTAGAACACCATGTTAGATCCAAAGAAATTAGAAAGAAGGAAGAAAACCCATAAAAAACTGATTTGTCATTTTATGGCTGTTCCCCACTGCAGCATTTACCAGGTGCCTGCTCTAATAAACTTTTACACTTCCAACTTAGCTGCAGAGAGCCTAACCCCTAGAGGCTTGCAGGCTGTGGGCTGCTTCCTTTTGCTGTCATCCCTCTTAGCTTATGCACATTCATTTTTTTGTTGATTATCGCTCCTACTTACAGCTTTTTTTCTACGTAACTGCTTCCAAATTTCTTTAAGTATGTTATCCATCTTGCAAAATCTCCTCACGAGATCTAATTGGACTGCTTTTCCTTGAAGCTGAAGCTCACTGTGGTATTTCTGCCAGTGTTTCTTATCTCTCTGTAAACCTTGTATCTGGGTTTTTGGGTGTGGGTTTTTTGGTTGGTTTTTTTTTTTTTTTTGGGGGGGTGTGTTTTTTTTTTTTAAACTTTCAAGTATTCCATGCTAATTTTATTAGCATGTTGTTAACACTCTCTCCCAGATCATTAATAAAGATGTTAAAAATTACTGGTTCTAGCAGTGATCCCTGTGGTACCCTCAAGACACCCTTTGTTTGTAGTATTTCAGCCAGCTTTTAATCCACATGACAGTGCCCTTATCCAAGCCAATTTGAATTAATTTTGCAAGTAAGGCTTAGCAAGGCAACAGCCAACATTTTGCAAAAATACAGTTCTACTACACTGATTCCTCCCCCACTCCCCAAAATGTTGAAGGGGTTTTTTAATCAATTAAAATAGTAAACTTTATTTGCTGAATTCATTGACAACTGTATCCTATGTATTCGTTGTATCATAAACTTTAGATATTGTATAAAAAAAAATTATACTACATCTGTTTTCTACTCTGTATTTTAGATTTCCTTCATAGTTTGTTGCTTTTCGAAATAGGCAACGTTGTAGTAGAGGCTGCCTTTTTATGTCTTGATCTGATGACTAACAAGTGGTAAGAAATATAGCCTTGTGCTCTACAGAAGTAAAATTAAGTTTATCTATAACTGGATCCGTGGGTAGGATTTCAGTATGTGTTCTAAGTTGCAGGATACTATAGTTTTATGAAAATGTGGTTAAGACCAAATCTATTTCCAACATAATAAGATCCAACCTTTGCCACAAAAAGCCTGAAGGCACACATCAAATGTCTTATCAATTGTTGAGTAAATAGTAAATAAGGAATAAATATATGCATCTTCCTGTGTGACCTGTAGGCATACTTAAAGGCATTTTTAAGTTATTAAATTTCTTGCTTTCTATCAATAGGTTTTTTACAGGATTTTATATTCCTTATATGCTAATTATAAATGCTTTTCCTCAATTTTCCTCGTCAAAGAGTCCTACTTAAAATTGATTTCAGTATCCCAGGCAACTGATGTGTCTTATTTGATAACAGGCCTAGGATTTTGTGCGTGTCTTAACCCATAGCTGCAAAAACGAGTCTAAAGCTTTTTAGCTTACTTCACCTTATTGTCATGTTTACAAAATACTCCCCTTGATCTAAAAAATAGGGATGATAACAGTGTCATAATTCATAAACTTCAATAATAAGAATAAAAATTTTAATATTCTCATGTGCACTAAATTTCTTCCAAAATAAATCCCTAAACTTTGATGTCCTTCTACTATCACATGATGCGAAATCACTCTAAATTTTGATGAATGCAAATAGATGTCGTTCAATAGTTGCAAACTCTTGTTTTAATTCCACAAAGGGTTCTAAGAACACATAGAAGAATCAGATCTAAAAATTCCATTTCACAATGATGGGCTATATAGTTTTAATAACATTCACCTTCATGAAGTGAAGGACAAATGCTATCTTGATAACCGTAAGTATTCTAATGGAATGACAGACATCAAATACATCTCCTCCTTTTTATTAAAAGCAGCATGTCTTCCTCCTCCAGGATGAACTAGCCAGTGGGTTTTTCATTGCTGCATAGCACTGTGACAGTTAGAGAGACAGGAGCAGACCTGATACTGAAACGTGTAGTTCTCTGTTATTGGAGCCAACACATGTTATGGAGAAATAACTAAACCCTTCTTTATGAAGTGCTTCCTGTTAGCCATCAGCACACTCAGTAGCCCACTATGAAGAAATTATACTTTGTCTTGGGAAGTTTGTTGTGGAGGCTGGATGTTTCAAGCTTAACCCTTCCTTACTTTTTTAAGGTGCCTTTCCTAGGTACTTTTTTTGAAGAGGCACGAGCATTCTTAAAAAGGGATGAGACTCATTACAAATACCCTTTTTGTTCATCTCTACTAAAGTTCTTCTTAACTACTACCTGCTTAAGGCTCCTGTTCTTGGAAGTTTTCTGTTACCAAAAAAAAAAAAAAAAAGGCGGGGGGCAGGGAGGGAGGGAAATGCTTTTATAACTTCTGCTTATCTGTAAGCTTCTGCTGGACAAAGAGCACCACTGTACTGCTGGTGAACATCTGGCCTGCAGATCACTTCCCGTATTTCTGGGTAAAGCCAATGAAAAGAAACAGTTTAAATTATGGCAACCGTTCAAAGGCATATGCAACTGCAATTTTTTTATTCTTGTAATTAGCAATTTTACTTAGTGCTTTCATACCATCAGTTATATCCATTCACATTGGTATATACACTTTCCATTATGTACCCCTATCTAGAATATCTTTATTTCCGTGTTCTATAGCAATCTGATTTTATTCTTTCCTTCCTGCTCCCTCTACTCCCTCTTCCTGCTCCCATGCTTTCGGATAGCCTATTCCAAGCCTACATTGCAGGATAGTGCCAAGCCCTATTCAGTCCTCATGATCTGGGGCAAATACAGGCAGTTTAAATGGACAGATAAAATCAGGAAGGAATAGATGAAATCAGCAGCAGCAAACTAGTGGCGAGATGCCAAGGGAATAGCAAACTCCTGGTTTTGCTCTTTACAGATCTGCTGAGCCTGATGGCTGTGCTACACCTGAAAAAAGGAACTTGTGTGGGCTGAGAGGCGAGAAGAACAGGATATTCTGGATCTTGGAGCTGCTGCTTCTCCATGACTACAGCCACAGGCATCTTTCCCACCCACTGAAATGGAGGAAACAAGTAGCTGCCCCTTTTTTTCTTTTCCAGCATTTAATTCTGATGAATCAAACTCATATGCAGACATATCCTTCCCTCTAAAGAAATCAAGTAGTTCATAAAGTCCTTGATTTCACAAGTTCCTTCCACTCTTTCTCAGGTTATTCTGTATCGAAAGTATATTCTTGTACACTCTTAAAAGCAAATTTTACATGATAGAATGTGTTATCTGTTGTTCACACTCAATAAGCGTTTTTACATAGGTCTTATATTCAAATTTCAGGGATTTTTGTCGAGCAATTTATGTAGGTACAAGCTCCTTAAAGTGTCCTTTGGGGACATCTGTCTTCCCAATTTCATCATTTCAAGTGAATATAACACTAGTGTCCCCAGGTAAAAGTCATGATGCAATTCTATCAGACAGTTGCTGTACTTTGCCCAGTGTGGGTGTGAGAGCTAATTTTGTCCTTAGATTCAGAGGCTTCATTAACAGTCTTAACACATTCACTGCAGCTTTCTAAATCCTTTCAGGCTTTAACACTTAAGCTACTGTGGAAAAAAAAAGTTGATGTACAGAAAATGCTATTTTTCTAACCCAAATAAAAGAGATCTTTTAGACAATGCTAAAAGCCACATTACAGCAACACCATTCTAGTGAAATGAAATTAATGAGAAATTAATTACAGTTAATAAAGGCTGTAAAACACTGGTTTGGATAATTTATCCTGATACAAAATAAGTGAAACTCTGAATTGAGATTCATAAAGGAAGAGTGGAATCTGGTGTCAATTACATGCAGGCATATGAACATCAACATAACACATCACTTTGCTGTTATGAGTAATTATTCAGATAATATCTTCATGTGACAATATAGTGATCATTATATTCAGCAATTAAAATATGTGAAAAATATTTTTTCTTCTATCAAAGATGGGCATTTTTTCCAGCTTTAATACATTTCACACAGTGGGGCAAATGTTAGCTATTTAAAGAATAAAAAAAATAAAAAGGTCTAACCCCCTCAACAATATTTTCCCAATATATGTCACTTACAGGATGAGAGAAAAAGATGTTATTTCTTCATGTGGGTCATACAAAGCTTCCATACATGAGAATATTTTCATCAATTGATACATGTTGCACAGGAAATCATATCTATTCATTATATTTTTTTCTTAAAAGCTGTCTGTGGCAACAAATTATAATACAGATAACAAAACTCCTACATGCTGCTGTTTGGAAGCTATGGGAATTAAAATTCTGCATCTGAAATGTAGCTGGCTTCTATTTAATTTAAATTGCTATGAAAAGTTATAGCTATTCTTACAACTTCTGTAAAAAAAGAGAAGCTTAACCGTTACCATGATAGTACTTGCTGATTAATTTCTATTTCTTCTTATACTCACTAAGCCTAACTCAAAGTCTGCATTTTTTTTGTTTGGTTGTGTTTTTTTTGTTTGTTTGTTTTGACTTTTTGATTGAAGTAATGTAAGAAATCTTAAATTATGGATGAAATTTATTCCAGGTAGACTTGCTCCACAACATAACTTCCAACATTTGCAAATTCCTTTGCATAAACCCTTCCTTTCAGCAGCAGCATGGGATGGCTGGAATAAGAATAACTGATGGACATTTTGCTTTCTCCAAACAAGCATTAATCTGGAGGGGTATCCCCAACAGTGACTTCTGTTGTTTTCAGACTGATTCAGGAGGCCTTTTATAGAACAAAGGGACACAAACTGGCTGAAGAACTCAGGCCATTAACAGGACTACATTACACATGAAAAACTATTAAATTATTCCTTTTCATATTTGCATTACATATTAAAATTTTTCTAGAGGGTCCCACGTTACTCCTTGGGTACAACAGGATCCAAAAGCAATTTAACATAAAAGCTAATTTGTTTCAGAACCTAAATGCCCTTGCCTACAGTGAGTCATGTCCACTCATATGCTTGATTTGCCAATACACTGAGAAAGGACAAAATTGTCCCCTTGTGCAAACTACAAATATCCTGAGCAGAAGCAAATATTTAGAAGATAACATGAAGCAACAAAAACAAGGCACAAAGGCTGGTAAATTCAGATTCTTTTTTGTTAAAAAAGCAGAAATGTGCAGAGAGGAAGTAACAGATTCAATTTTCATGATCTTAAGAACTAAACCTGTCTTGAGTGAAACCTGCACAGAAGAAACAAAAATGCTTGATTTTCCTGCTAGTCTTAAGGATTTCGGATTCAGTAAATTTTCATTATCTATAATCCTCCAAGCTGTAGGAAGATCTACATTGACCTCTGCCCTGCAAATCTGGAAAAATACCTCCCTACTCCCTGAAAATCAGGTACCTGGAAGGACTACCTGTTATATGTGACCTGACAGTTCTGGGGATGTACCTGTAGTTCATGTGCACAGTATTTATTTCAGTGATGGCATATTTCAACTCAGGAAACAGGATCTCATTTTCTCTAAATCAGGTAAAATTGTCTAAATGTTGGTTTTGCCTGTGTCTCAGATTATGTTTTGTCTTATTTTCTTCTCCTCCTCACTAGATGGAGAGAAAGGTTAAAGCATGACTGAATTTGCTTTGGATGAAGGTTATTAGTTCCATATAACATGAACTTCGAGAAACTAATCTTTGCTTAAATAGATTACTATTTTTGAATGTATACAATATAAAATTGCTTGAATGGATCTTACACATTTTTTCTCCTCTTCACTGAAATTAAATATTGCCAAAATGACAGTAATTTGGGGGATAAACTTTAAAAGTATTAAAAACAAATAAACCATGCATTGTGTTTTGGTTTTCAGTATTTGTTAGTTTGTCAGTCTCTTAAAATACAGTATCAATTACAGAGTAAACATTTTATAAAAAGAATCTTCCCTTTCTGGGATGGATTTCTGTCCTCTAGGCTAGGGTAAACATGACTGTGAATGTAAAAATGCTTTTTTGACTATTTTCTGATGTGTATGTATGGAAAAGAAGAATTTACAAAAAGTTGATAGTTCTCATACTAACATAACAGAGAATCTGAACAACAAATACACTACCACTGCTGCAGAAGCTAAGAAATGTAATCCTCTGCTTTATATTAATGATGGGGGGGGGGTGTGTGTTGAGTTTTGAGAAACAATTTCTAATGCTGCTTCTCGTGACATTCTAAAAACATTTTAAACCTTTCCCCATCTCAGCCAGTACCTGAAAAGAGGAAGGTTAAGTTATCGGTAAGAAGAGAAGAAACTATGACTAGTCTGTTTCTAAAGGGTGTTCTTGCTCTAAAACACTTTGTGGCAAAAGGATCATCTCAAGGCTATGAGCTATACTGCGTTTAGGTAGCCTCTTCTTTTATCAAGGGCTTAGTAAAACATGACAAGTGAATGGCCAAGTGACAGGTTTGCAATGACAGCTTCTGATTCTCCACAGCGTAGTGAAGGATGGTGGCCTACCAGTAGGTGCAGTGCAGTGGTGGGTAAACTAATCTGGTTTACTTCAGCTTGCAGAGAAAGACTAGGGAAAAGTAAATTCACAATACAGGCTTAAGCCCTGTTCCGCAATAGCAACAGAATTCAGTTACTGAAAAGACATTGATTTGTAGCCCCATTGTGTTTGAAATCAGAACACTGTCTAAATAAGTGGATGCAGAGGTATTTTTCTCCATCAAGAGCAGCTTTAGTCAGACATAGCGGATGGAGTCAGAGTACAGGAATGCAGAAGACCACAGATGTTGATATAAACTTGATTAACAGCCTTTGTGACCTCTGTCATTCAGAAATTACAAGTCTAACTCAGCCATACTGTTGGAACCTTAATATGTAGAAATGTGAAAACAACTGCAGGGCTCACAGTGATTTACCAAAACACAGCATGACGAGGAAAAGACACTGATATAGCCCCACTTCAAACTGAAACAGATGTGAAGAAACCCATGAAAGGCAAAAGCGAAGATGAGGTAGATGCAGAAAAAGAACTTTTGGGGAGTATCAACCTTCTGGGGGAGAATCACAGGACTAAGTAGCATGGAGAGTTAACTGTTGCTTAAGGAACATAGCCGTATGTATTTTAAACACACTTACAAAGCCAAAGACAAAACTAAGGACTGTTTAAAAGAGGAAGAAATTAAAAAAAAAATATCAGAATATAATCTTCTAAAAAAAACCTTTTCAGTGAGGTGGTCCTAGTGTGAGACTGGTTCACATTTCCCATCTCAATTTTAGTAATATTGCCTCTGTTTGCCAGTGAGTTTGAGTGAAAAGGCTGCTGCCTCTTAAAATTTACAGAGTAAACGCACATTTAATTCCACAAAACTTACACTGACTTGGCATCAGTAAAGGTGGGTTCACACAGTCACCTGGATGGCTTGGCATGGACTTCGCCCACCTGCCAGCTGGTATGAGACTTCCCAGTCTTCTTGATGTGGACATTCTTTATAAGCAGCTTCAATCAAGTTGGACAACATTCCAACCTTCCCCTTCCTCTTCTGGCAGAAGATAAAGCACATTTACCAGCTCTTCTCAGAAGTGTTGATTCTTTGCCAAAGCTTTAGCAATATTGAGAGCAAAAGCAATATTGCTTTCTATTAGAGGCTGCAAAAAGCCTTCTTCACTTTAAAGCTTTTCTAGCACAAGGGCAATGAGAACGGTTGCATTCTCATCGAACTCTCCAGATAAAAAGTGCAAAACACTCTGAAATGAAAATATTACAGGAGAAAACTCCACTTCATTGGATCACTGCATATGAAGACAGATGTTTCATTGAGTCATCTTTCAGAAGACTTATTTAACTCCCTCTTTGTTTGCAGTAACTAGTGTCAAGCACTTCCGTGAACAGTAATAATAATAATAATAATAATAATAATAAATCAGTCAACATGTATGGTAACTAAACAGAACAATCTGTAGAGATTTATCTTCTTGAGATGTTGGTATGTCAAAACAAGAAGACTGTAGGAAATGTCTTACAAAGAAATCATGATATTGAGGATAAATCAAATTAAAATGACAAATTTAAAAGAATGAAGGTTCAACCAATACGGTTAGGATTTTTAAAGAGATATATCTATACTGCCTGTAAAGAAAATTCACAGGAAAACTAGCATCTAGGAGTAAGATTTTCCAAAAGCAAGTAAAGGTTTCAAAAGAAAACTGAAAGCAAGCAAATAGAGTGCCAGAATCTGGTTTTTAAAAAAAGAAGAGAGAAATTCAACATCAGTAAGTGATCTAATACTGAAAAACAGATCAGAAATGTTAGCATTAAATGAGAAGCGTGGCCTAACCAGTAGAGCATCACACAGCTAGCATTGGGATCAGCTTTGCAGGCAGTAGCTCAGATAGGAAGCTGAATTCCTAAATCTCCCACATCCTTCCTTTATGGGTGAGAGAATCCATCACTGGCTATAGGGTCAGTTGACCGAAAACCACTCTTGTGTTCACTAGATACAGACCTGACAGAACTGCACCTCACTGTATCAAAGTGGTAAATAGAGTAGGACTCCCTACCATTAAGCTAAAGAGTCATCCTGATACTAGTCCTGAGGCAACACAGCAGACTATCCCTACGCTTGACTTCAAATCTGAGTCCTTGTCCCAAACTAATAAAGACCAAAATCAAACTATGTCAAAGTAATTTTAGTGCAACTGTGCTAATAGTTATTTAGAGGGGGATGAACAGCTAAAACCTCAGAATTGAGCCCAACAAGAGAATGAAAATAAATAAACCTCAAATAATATTAAGAGGGTTTACTATAATTAGCTACCTGAAAATTCAGTTTTCTATTGTAATTAACATTAGAAATAAGAGGCAATTCAATTTGATTAGTACAGCTCTATAACTACACAAGAATGATAGCATGTAAAAAGTAAATTGAAGAAAAAGAAACAAAAAGTCAATTTATCCTTCAAATACCCAACAGCTCCTGTCAGTGTAATTATTGCTAAACTCGTCGTATTCATTGCAAACTCAAGTTATCATCTGACATCCGAGCACCATTTTACGTAATTTCTTTAACCATTGCGACTATCAGCACATGACAATGACCCTTTCACATTCCCAGACTGATGTAGTCTTCAAATTGCTATTCACTCCCAAGACGTGTATCAAAAATAACTTTAATAAAAACCCACAAAACCAAAACAACATAAAAAAAAACCCAAACCCAAAAATCTTTCCATCTTTCCATGTTCATATACCTTTGATTTCTCTGTAGCTACCGTTTGCAGAGCAAAATAGTCAGATAAAATGAAATCTTGCTTATGGCAGTGACCGGACGAGCTAATGATGACTTAAAAGCCAGCCATAAAAACGTCATAGCTGGTAGCAGAGTATACAGTGGTTATCTGGAAATGATTGTCTACTAGTGAACAGTTCTTGTTGTGAGGGATAAAAACTCTTGCCATATTCTCTCAGGCATGAAGACAGCCTGGTATTCAGACCCAGCCTACATTGGTCCTTAATCACACAGGAGTCTTTTCACCATTCTGAGCTTCAGTTTCTGGTATTTGTAACGTCGTTTAATCCCCATGCAGCACAGAATTTGAGTTGTTAAAATAAGTAACTAAATGTAAAACCTCTAGAAATTGTTTAATGTAAGTAGACATACCACAGTATTGCAGTGAGCAGTAGTTATAAAAGATACTAGTAGAAATCCAACAAGTTAGTCATGTTCCAGAACCAAGTACTTCAGAACCTACATTATTAATCCCAGTCCCTGATATTTCACTAATGAAAATCTTGTACTTATACGATTAAGCATTTCAAACTACAGCAAACAAGCTAGAAAACTAGGAGGAACGAGGGCTGATACAGTGAGAACGGACAGTAACACAAACAGAAAAATGAATGGTCTCAGACCGTGGTCACTGTCACTGCTGTAACCCTGAGGCTATGTGTGAGCACTCATTCCCCGCTGCTAACTGGCTGTGCATTACAAACATTAATTACTTTCAGAAATCACCTCATAGAAGAAAGAGGTCTTAACACTGAGACCACTTTTTGCCACTTAAAACCAGGATTTTTTGTCAAATCTCTCATAACAGAAATTCAAGTTGCATGCTGGTAAGGATTTTTTTAAAAGATAGTTCTAGTAGTGCCTACAAAAAGAGCCAACTTCTTAAATAGTATTTACAAAAAAGCCTGAATAATCTATATCAGAGAAAGAGCAAAGGGGTGTTAGGTTTACACCTTAGGTTCACAGTCTAATAATTTTCCTGGTATCTTGGCTTGATCTGATTATATTTTATTTTATTTTTTTTGCACAATAAGAAAAAGCTTTTCAAAGTGTTACACATGACAATAAAAATATGCAACTATTCAGCCATTCCCAAGGAGACTTTCTAACTACAGGTTTTAGGTGAGCACAACGATCAAGCTACTATTTGGTGCATCATATTAAAGGAACTTCCATTCACCTCCTGCATATCTTCCCCCCTCCTCTGCATCCACCGAGATGCCAATTAAATCAGAAAGGGTGACTTCTTGGCCTGTGGCAGCCTATCCACAACACCTAACGTTGAATGCATGAAGGAACGTCAGAAAGCTGATGCATTGTCTTTATGACAGCTACAATGCTGTATGACTTTTGAACACCACAGATCCTTCTGCAGATTACACTCATGAGAAGCTATTTTCAGATCTTTAAAAGGTGAAAATACATGCACTAAAACACACATTCAGAACTCAACTTGAAAGTCTGTCTATGAAAATGAGTAATCGCTAGATACATCACACCAACACAGGAGTACTAAGTGCATAAACAAGGACCCTAACAAACATAATGTGTGAATACTCAACTTCAAAACTGCTGAAGCAGCTACTGCACAAAGTATGGAATAAAAGTACCATCTATCAGTATAACTTTACTGCAGTAATGTCCTGATGCTAATGTGTTTTCACATTAATCAGGAGCCCACTAAAGACACATTTGTTGCAGTAGAAGTATTACATTGAAGGGTATTCTTTTCAATCTCATCTAATTTGGAAGCGTAAGTATATGGAATGTAGAGGAATCATATGTTCAAAAGAGAAACAAATGAATCTGAGCACCTCATTGCTGTTTTTTTATTTGACATATGCCTTTTCACACAAGGTTTTTCCTAGTTGTAGCTTTCTCTATCTCCATATCCTAATGACACAACTAAAATCAATCATAAGGCTCTCTGCTGCCATAAACAGAGACATGAATATGCCACAGCTTGAATTGCTGTTATAATACGCTTAGAGTAAATTATCTACTCAGGGATGACAGAAATCCTGCCAATTATACAAAATGATTTTGACCTCTTAGTTGTCATCAGACTATTATTAGAATCATTGACACCCTGGATTTCAGTATCTGAGATTCAGGAAGTTTAAGCATGCCTTCTGCACCTAGAATAGCTTGGTATACAAGTCTTCATAAATCCAAGTTGGTTCAAAAAATAAAGACCATACTGCAAACTGTGTGAACTTGGTATAGGATACTTAACTTCCAACCATTAGCATTTTTACCATCTATAGTGTACCACTAAACTGTTAGCACTGTCAGGATCGGCTGTGCTTCTAGGTAGCATTTCCCTCTCAAAATACGGCTTTTTCAATTTCTGAACATCCTCTTTGTGTTACTATTAAACCATTTTGCAATAGCAATATTTCTGAACAAAGCACTCTTATCACAGTGTAACCGACATTGGTGAGGGTTAGATGACCTTGGTGGTGCTGCAACATTTGTAATTCTCCAGCACAATCAATTCTCTCATGATAATGTCTTTTGTCAGAGAATATTGTAATGCAATGAGGACTTGGTTTTTTTCCTGTGAAAGAAAAGATCTGCTTTGACTGGTATACAGAAACATTCATACATGGGTCACTGACTGACAAGGGAATTGCAAATTAGTCAGAAATAAAAAATAATAGTAGACATTTATATAACACTACCTCAAACGTAATGACCTCCAGCCTCATTATAATAAGTATTATTTGTCAGAAAGATATTCCAGTGACCGTATCCTCCAACAGTTTTTATTTTTAAATGGTTCATGAAGACAATAGTAAATTTCAAATGTATGTATAAGCTAAGAGGTAGCCTAGCATATTACAGCAACTATACTAACCACTATCTGTAAATAAAAGTAAAGATAATGAGGGGAAAAAAAAGACATAAATTAACAGCATAAAATAAATTGAAAGTTTTGACCAGAAAACTCTTTTTTTTCCAAGTTTCACACATCATTAGGAAGAAGTGCTCCATGCACAAAATATGTATTACCTCATGTTTTCAAGCTTATCCTCAGTCACACACAGTCACAGCAATGGAACAACAAGCAAGCAGGGAATCAAAAACCACAGCAATGAAAAAAACACCAACACCACACACCCCCCACCCCAAACTTGGGATGTCTTGACAAATACATCTAGAGAACAGATGTCAAAATACTATACATTCAAAGAAGGCTGCAGCTACTGGTGTGCAAACATTTTATGCATTAAACTGTTATTCCATAGAATTTGGAAAAAATCCAGAAGTTAAAGTAATCAAGCTCTTACAAGGACCAGGTGAAGCACTCCTGCAAGTGTAAGCTATTTGCTTTGCTTTTACTGACAGGAGTGCCTACAAGCTTAAACTCCTCAAGACTTTTGGCAGCCATGGAGAAGTTTAGAATCGTGGACTATGTTGGAAGCGACCTTCATAAGTCACCTGGTCCAAACCTGTGCTCATGGCAGGGGTGACTGTGTCATATTGGGAAGTTAGAGGGCTGCATTTTGAAATACACCGAACTGCAGTGTTCATCCCTACAAATGGCCATTTCAGCCACCAGAGTAGCAAGCAATGACATTAACAATGGAAATTCAAAGAAGAAATATTTCAACATAACCTAACATTTGACAAAGTTTAATCTAAAAATCTTCAAAGCAATAACATCTCTCACAAGGAGGGCATGAAACCTATCAACACTTAAGACATCCACATAGACACATCATAATAAACTTCACTGAAAAACGGTGATAAAAATGACTGATGACTCTACTGTGTAAACTAGAATTTGAGGAAAAAACAGCTTCATTTATTTATACAACTTCAGATTTAATGGTGCACTTTTTTTAAAAAAGCTATTTAAAATTTGTATTTATTTTCACAGAAATTATATTAACCCACTACTTATCTGAACAATAATCAATACACCTATTAAGTACATGGGTTCAAATTTTGTCTGCATCAAAACACAATAAAGTTAGCCATAAAAATTCATCAATATCAGGATGAAGACTTAAGATATTTTACCATCTTATTTCTGATCCTATTTCAAGGAGTAAATGCTAGATTTCTTTAAGAATAAGGTGATCCCAGGTAAAGTCAATCACCCTATTTTATGTGTGAAAGCTTTAAATCACAGATATTCAGACAGACAATTTGAAGTTTAGTATCTTGCTAATACTAACATCTGAAATAGAAGATTTTGTTTTCCAAAAACAAAAGCAAAATAAAAACAAAACAGATAAGTACAACTCCAATATTTGCTCTGAAATCTGATCGTCCAGAAAACACTATGTGACTAATAATTAAATATTGATTTGACTAATATGAATTAACTTCAATTTAACAAGAAAGACAAAACATTTTTAAGACTGTTGAGTGTTGCTATAGTTAGAAGACTAACATTTGACAATAATGACTAATGAGCAATGTATTTGCAGGATATTTTATATTTAACTGGCACTGCTTTTGGACAGTTAGTTCCTAAACCTTTAACATATATCACTGAAAATGATCTAGGGCCTTACACATAACGTGCTACAGTCAACAGCATAAATGCACAAATTATATAAGGAATAGTTCTAGGGTCATCTTCTATTTTCTGAAGACATATTTTAGTTGAGGTTAAAAAAAAATACTCTCTTCTATAACCTGTCAGCTATTTAGGCACTAGAAAACAAAAAGTGTATGCATGTATATATACTCAGACACATGTCTATGCACATGCAGAAAATAACTTTGTAAACAGTGCAAAGAGCAAATGACTCAAAATAATTTTGAAGTTGCTTTATTCTTTCCTTCTTTCTTCAAACACTGTATGAATAAACCTAATAAAGCCCTGTAGCTTAGATTTATTGGCTTGCTGTAAATAAATTTGAAATCTTTCACACTGTAATAAAAAAAGATGAGGGATTGTCATAAAGTCCTCATGTGAGATTTCATTCTAAGTAAAAGTCAAACACATGGGTTTATCAAATTAAACGGAAAACCTTGGAGAAGGCGGCAATGCATTCCAGAAGTCCGGCTTTTCTCCTAAGGATGCTGCCGAATGGTACAGACATACTACGTCTCCTGAAGCCCTGTATAACAGCATAAACTCAGATGAGAAAAGACAGGTATTGCCTGTCATCTCTCCAACCCTATACTATTGAGATCTTTGTAACCAAACTATCTGTGTAAAAGAAAAAATAGGTAGCAGCCAATTCCTAAAGCATAGCACGGGTAAAATAGCTAGCAACTAAACCTCAAATAGACTTCAAAATACTGCTGGGCTGTTCTAGATCTGTTCTTTCACCCCAACAGAAAGGGAACAACGGATACTTCCCTCCGGACTCCCTCCAGAGACCATGAAACAAGGGTGACTGGAACTGGAGGCTACATTACTTCAATCAACACAGCAGAATGTGTTTATTTACAACTATAACTTTGAATGCTTAATTTCTACCATAATATGAGAGACAGATTTAACAAGTAATGCTTCTAGTTCCTTGATTGTATGTTATGTTTGGAACTAAAATCATACAATTTAAACTTGTTAGTCTTAATCTTAGATCCTACTTATTCCACAAAAAAATCTTCCCCCCCCCCCCCCCCCCCCATAAATAAAGGGGGGGGGGGGGGGGGGGGAGAACATCCTGCTATTGTCACAGTGGAGACAGAGACCTGATGACATTCAAGATTTACTTGACTAAGTCAATAAGACTAAATCAATTTTCCCTCATTATAATATGAAAATCAAGAAGAATTTAACTCAGTGATTGACTTTGTCATACATTTAGAGAAGCTGGAATCCACTCTGTTTGAAGACTTGTAACTCAGAGAAGTAACAACTTTTATCTTGAACTCTCAAAATATACCAAATTTCAATATTTTCTAAAGTTAGTTTCTTGACTAAGTATTGCAAAAGCCTCTTCCTTGTTCTGCCACAAGCATTTACTTGTGTAGTGTCACAAACGTGTGTTGTGTAGTTAACAGGCTCCTGCTCCTCTTTCGTCCCCACTCTCTGCTCTGATCAAGGTCTAGATTCTTATTTTTTGTTCCTTGGTTTCTTGACATTTCTTTTAAAGCACCTGATTGCCAGGCTCCCAAACCTGACAAAACACTTATTTCTGTACAATTTATAACAAAATAACGCTCTTAAGTAGGAAGGATGCCACTCATATCTTCTTAAATACAGAGTTCAGTACACCACCAAAAACTTGCACTAGACATTATCAGAGTATTCTGCATCCATGTCAGGAGTTTTCACACGTATGCAAGTACCCTATTGCTAGAGCAACTCACTCACCCCTGTGTTTACATTTTGGATTATTTTACTCTCCTAGCACAAGGACAAAACACACAAAAATTAAGTTACTTTTAAAAATAAAAACCGATATGGTTTGATGCTTTTATAACAAATTACTGGCCCTCCGTCATTTACCCTAAGACCACAAACTAGCTGTGTCAGGAGAAATATTTCACCCTATTTCTTCTGAATTCTCTAACACCACATTCATAACTGAACAGTTATTCCAGTTTCTGAAACTTGTATTTTCCATGCATACTTTTAGATTCATCATATACTATCATCTTAGAGAAGATGAACATCTGTAATATCTTGTATTCCTGGCACCTTTTACTCAAAAAGCACTACCAAGAGTAAGACTCACCCACCATCTCATCCCAAACCAGTGGTATAGTGAACACTGCAAATATAAATACGTGTAGTACCTAAACTATGCAGTTTTAAATCACCACGTAGGATTTTACCTGTATGACTTAGTGGCAGTCACATACTTAAAAACACAGTACGGTCTGACAAAAAATGGTAAGCAAGTTTATATAACAGATCAATAAACAACAAGCGTACATTTAAATACTATGGACTCTCCAGCTCAGTCAGCAAGGGAGCAAAAGTGACACTGATCGAAGAATTCTCAAGTGACCCATTAATGATATAATAAAAAGCAGCATCAAATTCAAATAGAGAAAAACCATACAATTCATTCAAGGAATGTAAAAATAAAAATGCCTTTGTTGTGCAAGTAGCAAAATGGGTTTCACTTGGGTGTCCTCCAACCCATGCAAAAAAAAAAAAAAACCCAAAACCAAAAAACCCCAAAAAAACCCAAACTGCATCAAAATCAGCTGGTCAGACATATGAAAAAGATTAAGAAAATCTGGTAAAGACTTAAAAATGAACACCTAATACAGAAATACTCACAATTAAAAAATAACAAAACCCCCACCTTAAGTATCAGAGTAAAGAGCTTACACCACAGTAAAACAAACAAACAAACAAAAAGACAGCAAACATCTAGGCAAAGACAGATGCCCTCTTTTAATACACAAAGGTAATGATTAATGCAGCACACATTTAGACAAATTATATTGAATATTACTTTTATTGATGCAGAATTTGTTTATAATATGCCACTTCATAATCAGAAGAGTGCTGCTGCTTTAGTGACTGAAATTTCTACAAATACAATTCTACTAGAAATGGGCTGCAAAAAATTTGGTTTACCTTTAAACTTACTTTTTATATCATTAATATACAGTTAATGCACCTCACCACTATGTCAGTCATGCATCAGCCTTGCTGTGAACCTATGCGAAAACCTGTTTTATTTTAATCCAGATATGAATGAGCTTGGTCATTTGCACTGTAGAAATCAAAAGACGATCCCACTTTCTTCTTTAACAGCCCCTATAGAGGAATAACATGCCTTAAGCTCCTGTGTTGGGTGAGCTATTCAGGCTTAGAAAAAACTTCTGAATATATTTATAGTAAAACAATTTAACCCAATTCTAATTATTACCTTCTCAAAAAGCTAATATTGAATGAATCTTGTATTCCACCATCCAAATCAGGCAATCCACTTTTGAGTCTCTCCCTAGCTTCCCAAACTTCATCGTTATCCTTGAAATGGAGTTTTTCATTGTCACATATGTTCTGCACATGGACTGTACTAGACTTGCTACTTGATCAACTTTCTTTCCATGCTTACGAATTTCTAAGATGTTTCATTTTCTTTCCCTATTTTGCCTTAAAAGAACTGCTCTATGTTTCTAGAAATATCTCTGCCCCCCTTCATCAATTAATTTCTCCTTTCGCACTCGCCCCCTCGGGTCAATCTCAGATCTCTTAGAAAAGTATTTCCTCTTGCCATTAGTACCTCTATCATGCACCTCTTATTTTGCCTATAAGCTGTTTGTGATGGGATGAAACAAATTCTGCCATCACTTCAGTATCTTTCAAAACCACAGCATTAATACACTTATAAAAGAAATTTAATGGTTCTGTGTAAATGTGCTTTAATTAAATTGTCACTCTGCACTGAAGTGCAGGATGAAATATAACATTTACATGAATCACTTAGGTTAGAAGCATCAATAATTTAACAACATTGATAAACTGTAACTATATATACTTTTTCAGTGAATACTATAATGCAGAAAAGTATCTGAACGCATTATGGTTTTATCCTAAATAGTACAAAGAATCAACAAATACCTTCCTTGACCTAGCATGAATTTTAAGTAAACATGCAAACTGTGCTGAAATTGCTTTATTGGTTAAATTGCGGTATAGCACAAAAATATCAGGTTCCTACCCCATGGGATTATAAATGACTAAGTCTCATATTATGGGAGTATTTCATGACAAATGCACACTAATAAGAAATCCTGTTTCTGTGTACCAGTAAAAAGAAAAAAAGGGGGGGGGGGGGGGGGGGGGGAAGGACAAAGAAGGAACATACAGAAGGGAAAGGTCTGGGAAAAGGAAGAAACAGGATTAAAAAATGTTACTGGTTCCAAAAAAATACAAGGTTACACTAAGATTTAACTTCTCCAGGTCCCTTGGATAAATACCAAACTCTGTTCAGAGTTAAATGTTTGTTTCAAAAAACTTAATTTTTAGCACTACGTATTGATCCTTTTATTACACATACATAACTATGTTGCTAAACATCAACGTTAAATACTTTAAACTTTTGTAATGAGAAAAATACACCAAATATATCTAATGATAGCAGAAAGACATTAATCCATTTCTTAAACATGGAATGGTTAAAGACATTTGCTGAGTTCGCAGTAACTTCGGAGAATGAAAATTGTGGAAAAAACATACAAAGATAGCCATTGTGATAGCTATAACTCATATTTACAGTGGTGGGGTTTGGGTTTTTTTCTTTTCTAGAAGTATGCTCTGATTTCTAAGAGCTGGCACAAGTTTGGATTTTGAGTACTTACAGCTAGGTAATTTAACATTTGCGGTCCTCAGAGTACTCTAAAGCAAAATACAAGTGCATTATGAATTAATATATCTATTTTGTTGATGCTATTAAAATATTTACATTAATTTTGTTAGGCAAAATTATGGAAGCAAGGAACAGGCACACAATTGCATGGTTAGAATGTCACCGTCTTGTATGAACAGGGAGGGATATCACCATTAAGATCAAACCTAATCCAAAAGTGTCGAAAAAGAGGACTGTTCTCAGCTGAAATTATCCCAGCCTTTATTTCCCAAGAAGCTAGAGAGTATAGACCGCCCAGCGTACACCCCCATAGAGTCATTCACTCGTACTCTTTGGTTTACACTGGAAGAGAGAAAATTCCTTACTCCTCTTTCCACTGTCTTTCTCTCCAAAGAAGGACAGAAGGATTTGATAGCTGAACACTACATCGGACACCTGATGAGTCTCTTCCAGCTGTCCTTGCCAGAACTCCAAGATAGCTATATTTAAATACCAGTTCGAAGCTGGCAGACTTCTGCTATTACTTCTTTAACTATCACTGAGCAAGATAACAGAGATTAGGGGGAAAAAACCAATAAACTATTCTTTAATTGAAGTAGAACAAATAAATCTTCTTTCACAAGTAAAACTCAAAGCGAGAACCCCTCTTGTTTATTTTTTGTGTAAACCCCCAAAATCATTTTATACCCACAAAATAAAGAGATTCATGGTGGATCCTAGAAATTGTTTTGATAGTTGACTCCTAGGTAAACAAAAAAGGAAACGACCGCACCACTACATACAGCATAAGGCGCAATTAAGGATTTATTGGCTTTTAATTGTTATTAATCATGCCACTTTCTTGGTCATAAATCACCAGCTACACACAATATGCTGTGCTTAATAGGTTTACACAAAACCATGTGAATTTACACATATATGCATGTATCTGTACACGCTTATTCATGAAAATAACTATTTTTCCCCTTACTATTCTTAATTAAAACTGAAAGAAAAACCACTATTAAAAGGTAATTTCCAATTTTATTTTAAAAATGTGGAAGCTATTCTTATAATTGCATAATTAGATGAAGAAATTAATATTTTCAGAACTAGATGGTTATTTTACCCCCACCCCTTCACTGTTTGTTTGCTGGGTTTTTTTAATGGAAAGACAGTCCTGATAATTATGAAACTGAGATTCATGGAATCACAGAATAGTCAGGGTGGGAAAGGACCTCTGGAGATCACCTAGTCCAACCCCTGCCAAAGCAGGGGCACCTAGAGCAGGTTGCACAGGATCGCATCCTGATGAGTTTTGAATGTCTCCAGAGAAGGAGACCCCACAGCCTCTCTGCGCAGCCTGTGCCAGGATTTGCCACCCTCAGGGTAAAAAAGTTTTTCCTCATGTTCAGATGGAGATCCAAGTGTTGCACTTTGTGCCCATTGCCCCTTGCCCTGTTCCTGGGCACCATTGAAAAGAGCCTGGCCCATCCTCTTTACACCCAGAAACACTCGCTTGACATTCCTGGACCAAAACCCTAACTTGATCCTCAGGGCAGCTACAGCTTGGGAAACTGCTGAAGTTTCCTCAGACAACTCCAAAATGCCTCGGCAGTGTCCCGGAATGCTGCATTCTCCTTGACCTCTTGCACAGACTGCTGAAACCAGTGCCAATTACTGACAGTTTTGTTGGTTTATTCTGCAGCGTAGACACCTGTAGACCATGAAATGGAGCAAGATTGCAATTGCCTTCACACAGGTCATCATGTAGCCATCAGCTGGTAACAACTGTCACTCATTACCCACTGAAAATTTTACCAGAATGACAGCACAGACATGAAAGTCACTGTTTTCCCTCCTTGTGAATCTCAAGTATCTATTCCTTCTTCAGAAGGCTGTTACCCAAACCCATTTTAAAAGACCATAAAATACACGCCTATACCATATTAAACAAATAAAAACACAAAGCAATTTCTCTATGACAATGAATGTTCACAACCCATTCGTTCCACTATAGCAAATGAAAAGATTATGTACATGTGCTGGGCAGGAAAAAATGGGTGGGAAGAGAAGGGAGAGTGTGATTTTTGTAGTGTTCTGGCAGCTTCATCAGTTTGGATGCAGGTGGAGGAATGACAGGCAAAAGCTCTAAGCCAGATGTCCCTCACAACTACATCCTGCTATCAGAATGTTTCTAGTTATTTTTAAAGGGCTGTATCTCAGCTATCTCTGCTGATACAAGGTCCAGAAAGGCCTAAGTAGAGCAGATTTTTAAGGTGATCAGTCTTTACGCAAACAGATACAAAAAGAACAGTTAAAGTCCTATGAAGAAAGTATTCTGCTAGTCTAATGTCCAAATAACAAGTATATGAACGATGCTGACAAGACATTCCCCCAAAAAGAGAAGTTCAACGCACACCAAGACATGGTGGCAAGAAGCACTTGTGATCTCGAAGTCACAAGTAGCACAACACTTGGCAGCACAATCCACAGAACAGAGCTGAACTTCAGTAATTTCCTCTTAACATCTCATCATTTATCAGGAAATTATTATCCCTGCTGTTTCCTACTAGCTAACTGGCAGCTGTCTGCAAACACTGAACTCACACAATCAGGGTTTGTTTTTTTTTTGATCTAGTGCCCCAGGAAAATCTGACAGGTAAGGACAGAGTCAGAGCAATTCAGCCTGCTGAAAGCGTTGTTTCCCATGCCGTGTCCCTGGCTTCCTCGGCAAGAGTGAAACATCAGGGCCAAGGATCAGATGTTCCAATAAAGGTAACAGTAGTCTAATAAAACTCTAATATATATAATAAAAAAATCTAATGAATTAAGATAGTCTAGTAGAAGAAGATAGTCTAATAATAATTAAAAAAAAAAGATCTCGTACTTAAAAAAAATCATAATAAGCCAAGCAATCACAAAATAAAAAACAGATGAGATTGTTAGTGGAATTCACCTGCTAAGACAACAAATGTATTTTTCACCCAATCCCAGCTTTACAAACATATAAAAATTCAAAAATCGCAAAGAATGAAACAATTGTCAGAGAGATCTTCCCTCAAACCAAGGAAGACATGTTTTCACAGCGAGGAGCAGTGTTGGTATCAAGTATTAACCCCCTTTACAATAAATTTTAACAATAAATTCTGTAATTTCTAATAGCCCTTTGCTGACCTCTAAAAAACCCCTGACCACCACCTCAGCCAAAAATGAACTAGTACTCCCCTCCTCTGGGCAAAACCAAGCCAACTGGGCAATTTGTTAAGCCTGTCTTCCCCTTTCTGTAAGTTGTTTTGTTTTTTAATTCTTACCTATGCAAAGGATATTTCATGTAGTTTCCCAGTTCAGGTTTACTTTAAGACTGTGATACTTGTCCTGCTCACTACAAGTAACAGATATGTTGTATTCAGAGTCTACCACAACACATTAGAGCCGCTAACAAAACTTATTAAAATGATGAAAAAGCTATTACTACTACAAGAACAAGGTTAGTCTTACTTCTCCCCACTCTCCACCCTGTCGGGTAATTAGGTAATTTACAAGGAATCAAGGGAAAACTCTTTTGGAAAGGAGGTTCAATATTTGTTATGAATAGCTGCTCACATTTAAATACTTAAAAGTCACGATTTTTTATGGATTTTGCATAACCTTTGTCATTTTACTTCTTCACAATATGAAATCATTTCTTTATGCGGATGCCTTATCTGAACAATGTTACAGGGCTGCAATTTTGTGATTGCTCTTGAAAATAAGACAAACTTGTTATTTAACAAATCTAACCATTTAACAATATCACAAAAATGGATTAATGTACTGTTTTCATTTCACTTGTGTTCATTTATTTAGTAAGAGCTTTTAATTTTAATATTCTCCAGGTTAATCTAGTGTTTAAAATTAACAAAATAAAATAGGGAGTAAGAATAGAGAATAAAAAGCTCTTTCTCCTAATGTTAGCAACTAAAGTAATTCTTGAATGGCTATTTAAAATGATGAGTTACCTCGGCTGTTGTTTGCACACTGAGAAATTCCAGTAAGTAGATTCTTTTATTTCAAGTTAATCGGAATCTGGCCTAATATATGAGCTACCATTACTATATTGCCACTTGTTTAACATTCATATCACATCTTCAATAAGTATTTTGTCTCATAGCCATAATTCATTACAATGCTAAAAAGGCTTCTGCTTCTCAGGGCTTGTTTTACACTTTCAGTAATTTCTTCTGAAGTAGATGTTAGATATGGTAAATAATTAGATTTAAACCTACTAATTTCTTTAATTCCACACACATTCACAAACATATACATAGATACGCTGGCATACAACAAAATGCTAATTAATTGAACTATGTATTATTTTTATATATATATACACACACATAATGGTTATATCTATGCAATGATTTTAGAGATTGAAAAATTTAAACAAGCATGTAAGGATATACACAAATGCTATTCAAACAAATGAAACGTAATAGTAAGTTTGTACTTGGTGTGAATTGCAACCAGTCAGGTTAGGCACTGTGGTACAAAGCACTGTATTACCTTGCACTAAATTCCAGTATAGCTCCTGAGAACATACCAGTTGTGCATTCAGTATCTTTTTAACTATCATTCTAATAACTCTATTTCTTTGAAACCCTAAAGATACAGAAAGAAACGACTTTAAAAGAAAAAAAAAAAATCTGGCTCTATTTAGATATAAATAACAAACTTCAATTGTTGTCTCCAGTTCTGAGCCAATGAAAAGAACATTGGGAAACAGTTTTTTACCATAATAAAGTACAACTCGCTTAGTAAAAATGACAGATTTAAATAGAAATTTTCTTCCTTCTTCCATTTGCATTTACAGGCTATATTATAAATACTGGTTGTTTGCTTTAGCCTGAATCTTATCAGAAACACAATTTTCAATTAAAATTAAGAGAGGGGACCCTAGAAGTCAAAACATGAAAACAAATGCTGCAAAGCTGAAGAACAAATATTAACAGTTATACAGAAAAGACCAGCATACAAATGAGACAAAGAGCCCAAATCTTTCTGATTTAAAGCCAGGATTAAAACCAACTGTACCTAAAATTAGGCAAATGGATACTCACTATTTCATCTTCAGATGAGCAGCAATAGTTTGAATAATGCTGTCAAATCAGATTGACCCAAATAATGTATGTCTTTCCATTAAGTAGTTGGCTAAAGCAGAGAAGACAGTCATGAAACTTCCTCTAACCGTAAACTTCTCCAGCGTACTCCAATGTCAGACTGAATCAAACAACATATAAGTAGATCTACCAGAGTACATACTAACAAACTGAATTATGGAAAATTTTGATACCTTCTATATATTTTTTTAAAACTTTTTGACTACAAGAACAATGAGAGAAAAGGAAAAGAAAGATATTTTTTTAAAAAAAGGCTAAAATGGTTCCACTACAAGAAACTGTCCAGAATAAATTAGGAAATGTGATTTACTTCATGCATATTTCACTCTCACAGTAATATGACAGATGAAAATTTACCACGTGTGGATTTTTTTTCTTTTATGGTTTACAACCTTCTCAGTTTAAATCCAGTTTATGGTGTAAAACTACCTGCAACCTTGTCTCCTTTCTTCTGCCCTCCCCAGAGTAAGAAAAAAAATGTAAAAATAAAAAAATTTAAAAAATAAAGGAAATTAAGCAGAGTTTTATGGGGGTTTTCTGTTGTTGCAGGTTTTGAGGTTTTGTTTTTCAGAATACTGAGATAGCTTTCTCTTTTATTTACACATCAACTCACATGTTCATTCTTCTACAGCAAAAATGTTCAAAACTGATGAATATCTGAAAACTGCAACTCAGAAATTCTAATTCTTTCTCAGCTACAGCAATCACCACTGCTTTTATTATAATGAACATTCCTGACCCCAGGCTAATAAAACCACTGTCAATTAATAGAAACTTAATATTTTGGAATTAATGGAAGCAGATGGAAAAATGCTCAACATCTGCATTATCAGTTTTACTTCAGTTTTTGGTGCAGGAACAGCAAATTCTGGTATATGTAACAGCACGAGCTCTTTCGATTGCTTTCTTAGACGTCATCTGCTTTCAATTGTTATGACAAGTGTCTGTGGTCCTACATTCTTGGACAAAGTCTTGCAAAATCCAATCTTCTGGACAGCTCTAAATTATAAATAATTAATACCACAGCATCATGAAAATTAAACATAAAATTCCCAGCAGGTAACCATAATGACACTACTTTAAAATTACAGTACGTTAAAACTTCAGAAGGTTGCATGATAAAATTCCTAAATGATTAATTTTATATACTAATCATTGCAGCAATGATTGCAGAGGCAAGGTACTAACAGGTACAGAATACGTAAATCTCTTCTGATTGATATAGCCAGGTGTGAAGAAAATTTAAGTGAATCCTGATTTATCCCAAAGAAAGAACAGTATGAACTACCACAACTGAAACGTAACCTCATTTTACTGCCTTTGTTTCCTTGCGGTAAGGTCAAACAAGAAATGTGAAGCCATATGTTTTTTTACAGGACCATTCATTCCACTGCAAAATATACATTTTACTTTTTATCAGAGCTACTGCCTGCAGTTTAGTCCTTTTTATATCACCACTGTAGTTATCAACTACAGATAATTTCCATGTTAAATATTTTTGTAATTTCTCTGCACCAAAGGATAAGCTTCATCCAACTACATTTTCCAAAGCGGATCTCCGTATCTGTTAAACTTTCTCTTTAGTATGTGTAAATTCTTATCTAACCCTAAAGCACGAAGGCAATCAATGCTGAAAAATGACTACAAATGGTTTCTTTATTCCACTCCTCACTGAATAGAAAGTTTCTATTATCTCCCTCAACATCTTCACTCTATCAATTTGACAGGGGCACGCAGTTCTACACTCCACTGCCTTCACTCTAGAACCGTATACAGCTTTTCTTTTTCTAATATAAAAGAAAAACGATAAATGATCAAGTCTAGTGAAAATGTCCTGTCTTCCTCATGTCATCTTCCTTTTCCTTTAATTGTTCTATACTTTATTAGAGTAAATATCCAGTGTCAGTCAAAACAATTATGCATAAAATACAAAAGCTTATTTAGGCAAGCAGAAAAAGAAATCATAATACCACAATAAATACTAATCTAGTTCAGTCAGTATGTACAGTACCTGTGACAAAATTTACACTACAACATCCTAGTGGTTTTTTTGACTGGATCATTGTACCTGCAAAATATTTGTCTTACAGAGAAGCATCACTTAAGATGCACTACTCAAAGGTAACTGGAACAAAATGGCAAACAAAAATGTTCATTCAACTAAATGTGATTCAATGCAGCTTCAGACAGTAAGACAACACACTGCTAATTGTAAAAGCAAAGCATACAAAACATCCAGGCCAGCACTCAATCTGACAACAGTATCAATAATAAAAAAAAAAAAAAAAAAAAGTGAATTCCCTGCCTTCACCCAGGCGGTTCTGGCAGACCTGACCCTCCCCTGCAGTATGCTGTTTGGTCCTTCCTAAGACGATCTCCAATTTACCTAAAAGGGATCCTGTTTCTGCAGGGACCTGATACCACCAATGATGGTCTTTTTTCAGTCTTGTTTTCTTCTTACTGTCCCATTGCATCTCTGGCTTTCAGGCTTTAATGGAGACAAAGTTCACTGCAGAGTGATGACAAGCTGTGGTACTGTCCAGTTACATGTCCTGTCAATCTTTTTAAACCCACCACCTTTTATATGTTTGCTCATTATGAGTTCCTTGAGCACTTAAGTTTCCCAAATCAAAGTTTGCACAGCCTAAAAAATAATGCTTCTTTGCATTTTTTTTATTCATAATTGCTTATAAACTTGATTTGTACATCTTGATATTAAGAAATCTGGTTCTGGGGGAGCATAGGATGTGGCTCTAACCTCCCTTCAGCTCTCACTGGGCAGCAGAAAACGAAGGATGAAGCTGAGGGCTTCTCCAAACACTATGCTGACAAGTACACCTGGGAATATTTCCGACCACTCACCTCTCCACCACCACATCCCCTGCTCCTGTTCACCTCCTCTCCTTTCCCCTTTCCCACCTCAGGAGTTGCCAGTCCTATAAACACACAACAGCTTTAGTGTGACATGGCACCGTGGTAAAGACACTGCAACAACAGCCAGAGGCCAGCAGTGATGTGACACCGCGGTGTCCACCTCCAGCCTCTCGCTCCCCACCTCATTTTTGCAAATGAGAAGCTGCTGCAGTAATTTTTCCACAGTCCAACCTGGAGTAAAGGAACAAGGCCTAAGAGACTAGATGCTGCCAGACAGTAGCAATTTAGGCCCAGGATTAGCACTGCAGTTATCTCAACACTGCAATGACAATCAAAATTATTAGGTGATAATAAAACATACTTTCAGAATTACAGTACTACTGTGTTATTGCGACGTTGCCCAGAGCTTTCTTAAATGGTCAGTAAAACAGACCTCTTAGTATTAAATTATCCCACTTAAATGTGAAATAAATTTCTATCAACTTCTGCTATTTCATTATAAAAGCTAAATAAATGTAGCACAAGTCTCTTTCCCTTGCTCTGTGTTCTATCAAGCCCATTCTACAACTACTAGTTTTCAGACAGACGATACCATTTAGAAACTCAAATTTTCTACTAATCTGCAGATATTTTCTACAGAAATCGAACTGAAAGCTTGCCTGGTCATGTTGATAAACTAAGAGAACTTAGGCTTTCGGTATCATAAATCGGTTTTTTAATGAATAGAAGATTATTTTGGAACTTTGATTATATAAATTTAAATAGTTAATGTGCTAATCAGCCAACAGATTCTGCAGAGCAACCACTTTCTCTTGTAGCTTCAGTTTGCCACTTTGTTTAACCCGAACTCAGCCTCCATAACGAGAAGTGAGAGCACAAAGAATCTCCAAAAATCACTATCCTGCGGCCCTATTTTATCTATGCTGCACACTCACTTTATCTACTTACTAGTACTGCCTAATACTCTAGGTATTCAACTCATATTAGTTACTTAAAGCACTCACAGAATAACTGCACTGGAAAACTCTGAAGAGATGCAAGAATAAACACAAGAAAATGAGACACATACTCAGTGTCAGGTATGTAGAATAAGGTATTTCTCATAATTTTATAAAAACCAGATGAAGTTTAAGTTCATTTTTGCTATCTTCTCAGTTTTAAATAAAAGCGTTCAGTACTTCTATGTATGTCTTATATTTGTCACATCAAACAGGACTTGCTTGGTAGAGTTACTTTATGAAAAACTAACAAGATCTAAATTTATTTTAATTAACTATATATAAACAGCTTCAAAATAAAGGTTGGACTCAAAGTAATTTTTTTTAGTAATAAAAGAGGTTTTACAATAAACATTTGTTTCTCCATTAGAATTCATTTAACAGGGACAGTACTCCTAGGGGTGGCTTTGTTTAATTATTCTGTTTTGTTTTCATCTTTGCCCTTTTTTTTGAAACACCGTCATCAAACACAGGTTATGATGAAAAGTTGTTTCAGTGCCCCAGTGTGCAGATCACATTCTCTTATTGAGCTCCCTGCCCTTTCCTACCTGTCCTTCCTCCCTCCCATCTTCAAATAAGTACAGCTTGATCTTTTCCTTGATCTTTCTGTAAAAAGCAATCTATAATATTGACCTCTAAGAAGCCGCAAGCAATTAGATTTCCCAAGGAGCTTGCAGAATGAAGACAATATTAGATGATTCAGGAATTTCAAGTGTTCCAGGGACCATTCCACGTAAAACTTCTTCACATGGTACAGGTGCAGAAATGCATCAGCTAAGCAGGAGTCAGTCAGTGGTGCCAATCTCCAAGATACCTTCCCCTGCAACTCAGACCACTGCTCTCTGCGTTGCAACCTGTCAACCCATCCTGAAGGAACTCTTCATTCCTGCACTATCCCTCAGCCAAAATTACTACTGCTTATAAAAGCTTTGCATGTCTCTAATACCAGCCATCTCCTACAGACATACGGTGATTAAACTCTTCCATATTGATGAAAACACGGACTGCTAAAAAAGACCACCCACAGAGGTCTGAAAAGAAACAGAGAGAGCAGATAAAAAGTCCAGCATATTATCTGTGTAGAAAGATCACTTTCATTAATCAATAAAACCATTAATTATTCCTTAGAAAGAATGCTCTCAGCCACTTCATTAAGTTTACTTATACTTTTACAACCTCTTTGTTATGAAAAATTATTTACAATATAGTATGCCTTAGGAGCTTAAAACTACCATTCAGTAGCCATCAGAGATAAATACTTCTTGATAAGTTTTTCACTAGTAAATTCATTTCCCTGCATACCCAGGTTTGCTGTTCTTTAATAAATTACTCCAGAAGAATAATATTCATTTGGTTTGCTCTCCTATCTTGGGAGGGCAAAAATTAGTCTTGGGGTCTGACCGGTTTTCAGATGAATCCTTTTGTTGTGTCTCTGACATTTTATGAGGCACTTTTTCCAAATGATTTCACCTCCCAAATACTATAACAAAGCCTATTCAGGAAACAGAGTCAGCACACATAAGGCTGTCCTAATATCCCCTTTCTTTTGATAGACTGAACCATGAGCCACTGAGGTATAATGACCTTGATACTAAAGGACTCCCCAGGCATCTAGAATCTATAAATCAGAGGGATCTCCTGTCTTCGAAGTTAACTTTCTTTCAGACGATTAAGGAAAAAGTGGCAAAAAAATATTTTCAGCCATCAGCACACAAGTCCTCTTCGTGGGCACTCCAAATAATGCAACATCTTTTAGAATGTAATAGCACCGATTCATTCGCAACTAAATGTATTCTGAAGTTACCAAGAGATCTCTGTGATGTATTCCTATATAAAGTTTTAATTACAGGCGGAGTTGTCAAACTGAGTGCTTGTTTGTGTCTACATGTTAAAGGAAGAGGTCTGCAAGCAACTGCAGCAGTCACTGTTTGCTAAGCAAGCTCCCTGGGTGTAGTGCGTGGACATGGTTTACAGAAGGAAGCCAGTTTGTAATTTTATTTTCAGCTTTTTAAGAAACTGAGAAGTCCATTCATGCAGTGCTCAGCAATTCTTTAATGCAATGGAGTGGAAGTACAACTGCTGAATTTTGCAATGTTTACATTACAAAAAAAAAATTAGATTTTTTTAATTATTTTTCAATATTTTCAATACAGCATTTGTGAAATAATCCAAGTTGCCTCTTTCTCCTTTATATATAAATAAATAAAAATACCCAACAGAACCCCAAATAAACAAACAAAAATAACCCACCCACCAAACAATAGAAGAGTTCTTTTGGTAGCTGCTAGTGTAAGTTTAGAACACCAAATTAGAAGTGAAAACGACAAGACGAAAAAAGCATTCCCCAAAAAATACGCTTAATATAAATCATTGTATGTTCCTACCATGTAGAAGTGTTCGAAAGGCATAAAACCACACCTGCAGGTCTTTCATCAGTGATGGAAAGGCTAAATTTGACAATTACATGTATTAAGAATATCAGTGTCCTTCACATTTCCAAATCTAGTGGAATTGCTAAGTAAAAAGGTACCAGAAAGTTATCTGTGATTTTCCAGTGAGAGTTGGTAGTTATTCTATTCAGAACAGAATACAGGAGCATGAAAATGTATAGGAAAAATGTATAAAAAAATTAATGATACTTGATTATACAAAGAATATTCAATGTCTTGCATCTAGTCAACTTTTATTATAAAAATATGCCAATAGAAAAATTACAAACAGCTGAAAAGTCTCTTGACACTACCAATTGGTCTATGTTGGTTTAGGGAATTTTTACTGAATGTCTAATCCAAAACAGATTACTGCAGCATAAGAGAATAACCTGCTTTAAGAGTTCACTGTGGCATGGAAAGCATCAGCCTTCTTTGATTATTTTTTTTATTATTATTATCTTAATTAAAAAAAAAAAAGTAAGGCAAGAAAAAGGTATCATTTCTCTCTGGGATGTCACATGAAATGAATGCATAGCAAGATCTTGTCTCGTCAAAGCTGGTAGAGAACATCACTTAAAGCCAGATATTTAGCACAGCTACTGTTAGCCTGCCCGCACTATTCAGTTTGGTATTACACAACATTCCCAACAATAATCAGAAACAGTAATGACAGACTGAATTATTCTATAGAAATAATTGAGTTTAAGAAGATAAAATAGTGATGGTACCTAAAACCAGCATACCAGCAGAAATTTGTGATCCAGGTGGGCAAAAAGTGTGCCCTAAATAGTGAATCAAGGGATGAAACAGTAGGCTGTTTTGCACACTGAATTTGGAATTTTATACTGGATGTAAACACAACAAAACTACTCAACACTGGCAAAGATAAAAAAAAGAACTAAAATTAGGAAGAAATACAACCCTTCTTGCCAATTAGGCCACCTTCTGGGATTTGAAGAACAATTGTTTTTTCTTTGGAACTTCTGTCCTAGTCCAGATCAAAGAAACCACAGAGAGGGATGCAGAGGTTTTCAAAGCAGTTGAAGCTTCTATCAATTTCTGCTGCTTTCTGAAAATGATCCGAGTTTGACACCAGCATTTTTGCTTTCTCTTGTATTATTATCCTTGATTTATCTCTTTTCTTCTAACACCCCCCCCCCCCATCTTTTCATTCCTTGACTACCTTGCTGAACAAGATTCTGATTTAGCTCGTCAAGACTTTCTGTTGCAACACTGTCGTGAGTCAATGAGCAAAAAAGCCTGGTAAAATCAACGACTACAGGCAGAGAGATGAATTCTGGCACAGCTAGCTGGAATGATTGAAAACTTACGGTACCAGATGCTCATTACTGACTCCGGTCATTTCAGCACAAAGTTATTTGGATTTGCTAGGAGCCATACTGTGATTTGAAGAACAACATTCAGACAACCTATTAATTCAGCTGCAAAGGTGGTAATCACTAGTAAGGTAGCAACTATTTTAAACAAACATTTACTGCTAGAGAAATAATTACTTTGTACCTTAAAACGGTTTGATCTTGGCAAGTGTATGCCTTGGCTTTTAGTGTGTAGGAAAATCCATGTGCTAAACTTTTGCTACTCTAGAACATCACCTGCAAACAGGTCAATGCATAAGTAACAGGTATATCTAAATTTATTTTTCTACTTCTCATGAATTTGCCTTATAGAAACAAAATTATTCCTCAGGAGCAGTAGTAATAAGAGGGTTTAAGTTACTTCGTCTAGGGGTTTTTTTCCACACAAAACACCTTCAAGCAAGACTTTTCTTGTAATTTAGAACAATCATAACCAGAAAATTATCACCTCTACATCTAAAAGTAAAGGAGAAACTTTTCAAATTACATTGTACTTGACTTGTCGAGTGTCCTAATATTGTTGTTGCATCTTAATTTTTAAATTAAAAAGAGTATAGTGACTGTTGCCATTGGACCAAGAGAGTTAAGATCACTTTTAACGTGATTATTTAGCATTAATATGGTTAGTACTGTAGCACTACTTAATCCATTAAATAAGTGCAATATTATACAGCTTTATTCTGTACTGTGAATTACTTCTGCCCTCAAAGACTGAGAGAATAGCTTACTATAGGATCAAAGTGTCAATTACTTTTTCCTACTGTCCAGTGAAGCTACAAAGCAGTCAAGAAAATAAATCTAACATGTATAGAAAGGGAGAAAGGAAAATTAAGATTTGAAGTGAGAACAATGAGGAATGAGTTGTAGAAAAAGAGTTGTTACAAAGCCTACAAGATGATGAAGTGGAAAGAAGCAAACCAGAAAGCTAGAAAAGAACATGTCAGAATTTGTAGACAGAAAAGACAGCAAAAGCAGAAAATATGTTCAGTCAAATATAATTATCTCATTACAGGTTCCTATTGATAGATTATGCGTCCTGGGTTAAGAAACTACAGCATGTGATAAGAAAGTATAATTGCATTATATAAATTTATAATACTGCATCAAGTGCAATCATATCCTTTTAAGGACAAAAAAAACCCAACATGCCTAACAAAGAGCAGTGAGATAGTCTATAACTAGCGTAATTTATCTTACAAGGAAGGGTAACACTAATTCACTTTGAAATGTACCCCCTCCAATCAAGCAGAGTTGTAAGTACACAAAGTATAATCATACAAAGCGAACTAGATCTAGAGCCACTCACTTTGCTTTTTGCAGCTGTCTTCCATAAAAACCTCAGAAGTTCCTGATGCTGGATCCAGTTCAGTAAATGCACCTGACTGTATGTCAGAGCTTTTATTCAGCCAGACTGAGTTCAAAACAATTTGCCTGGATATATTCATAATCAGAGGGCAAAGTTTTTATTAATAAACCATACACAATATTATCAAAAATGGCACTGGTTTTCATTCTGTTTAACAGATCATACTACAGAGACCACACTCATGTCTAAAACCTGTTATTACTCCCCTGAAATAGCAGTAAGTGAAACTATCCCACTCACCCAGTTTGTTTAGTAGGGGAAAAAACCCACACACACAACAGTCAGTGAAACCACCTGACAAAAAAAAAACCCCAAACTAAAATCCAAACTAAAAACCCACCACACAACAACACAAAACCATAGCAAACCTGTATCAGAGAAAAACTCTGAACCTTAATCAGGTTTCTTACACATAAATAAGTGTAGGCCTCCCATTTCTTAATATGAAATAATTTCTTAATATTGGATAGTGATTTTCACTGTTTCTCCTTTCCTGGAAGCTATATAGACCTAAACAGCAACTTACATTAACACAAATATGTCATTGATTTGACAATAAATTAAAGATCATCTCATTAACTATGGTTTTACAGACATGCTCATGAGACAGACTTTAACTAGGTAATCAGGATAAAACACTAACTATCTAACTGTCTGTTAGAAGAGATGATGTAGAAGTCAGGGACTTGTATGATACTGACCCAACAAAATTAAGTTGCTTATGGTCTTTGACTCTTAGCTAAAGGCTGCAAGCCTGCAAAAATAAATCCAATGTAGGTAACTACAACTGTTTTGGAAAAGTCAAACAGTTTTTAGTATAAAAATATTTTAAAGAACTGTTCTAATATTAATAAGCTAAGTGACACACAATACTGAACGTACTATACTTATAGTATAGCAGGATAGGAAGATGAATCTCCATATAAAATTTTATTAGTTGTCGAGACATAGGAGTGGAATCAATCATGAATTTTCCAGAAAAATCCACAAAACTCAGAAAAAAAAAAAGCACCACTTATCAAAGTGTAGTAATTTTTACTGATGTTAACATTATTTTGGAAAACTTAACAGTTTGGGAAATATTTCTTCAATCCAAGCAGGATTTGGCCAATCTTTGGCCAAAAGCACTGAGAAACACTACACCACAGACATTAACAGCACATCACTTACGATCCTCATCTTGCATTTAGAACCCCCATGTTTTGGCTCCTCTTCTCTTTGACACAGAAGCAGCACTTGAATCTCAGGTCCCCATAGACACACAAGTTGCCCGCTACTACTGGCTGATTCATGGAAAGCCTCTGCTTCCCGTTGAAGCAACTGGCACTCCCTAAAACAGCGTTTGTCTCAGTGTTTCCACACACAGTACAAATAAGGAAGCTACTAAATTATTTATCTGATCCATCTTTCAGATGTGGCCTCACACATTTTCAACTATTGATACTAAAAAAATAAAAATAAAAAGACTGACACAGAAATTCCTATACAGAAATAGCCAGAGTAAGTCCCTCATTCATTACAGAAGACAGTAATTTTGTGCTTCCTTCCTTAAAAAAAACCCAACCAAACAAAAATATCCTCCACCAATTAAACAACTCATTTAAAGTAAGGCATGGCAGGCAGTTGAGAAGGAAGAAATTGAGCTTCCCTAGATGAAAGCTATAACATAGCAGACCAGAAAGAGCCTGGAGTGAAGAACGTGGGGAGAAGCAATAGCTCACTCACAAAAGTCACCATCATTGAATGGGCACCTAACTACCGCAGTCCTGTAAATCAGGCAATTTTGTTTTGTACTTATCGCCACTGAAAAATTGTACAAGCATCACAGAAAAGAGCATCCAGGTAGCCAGAGACACCATCCAAACAGGCAACTTCATAAATTAGTAGGTTTTATTCTCTCATGATTCCTGCATAGTACAAGCTGGACTAGAGTTTATCTGCAAAAATTACAACTGACTTCAATTCAAGATACTCTGTGGCAGCTCCATTGCCCAACTGCCTCTCCTGAGCTAACCTAGGTACAAGGTTATATTTTGAAAGATGACTGTCTTCTGAAGTCAAAGACCCAAAGATTTTTTACTTATTTTATTCCTTTAACATCAAATCAAGAGTCTTTTATCAACACACTGGTTTACCTCCCACTGAATACCATCTCTATGAGCTTAATGTCCCCTCCCTGCCTTCTCCTTATTATCACCTTACTCCTGCACAGCACTAATTTGCAAGCTGAATGAAGGATAATATATTTTATTTATATTGGAAGTCACGTAGCATATTTTCTGTGCTATAAGTAAAAACAAAAACATAACAAGATGTTCAATTAAATTGCAGATCATAGACAAAGTACATCGTGCCCCTAGCAACAGCTTCCATTCACTGCACAGAAATATGCTGTACACATGAAAAATCTTTGTGAAGTTTCCCTTAGTAATTACTCTGCTTAACGCAGGCTGTCATTACAGGGTAGCTTTGATATGGAAAAATATTTAGTATTGCATACCTATGCGCAAAGCTGCTAGCAATAAACATGAACTCTTTCAACAGAGCTATCCATAAACCACACACCATATATTTCCCTCTTTAAACTTGAACTCCGAATGCTCTTTGCCCCTGCCCGGCCAAGTTGGCCAACATGCTGCAGCTCATCCCATGCCACTGGCCAGAATCAAACTTCCAGGGTAGTGGAGGCCAAAGAGCTCCAGTGCAAGCCAGTTTGCATTCCCAGCCCCCCAGGTTTGAGAAGCTGCCTCCCTCCCCGTTTCACATGGCACAGCTCGCCACTTGGCTTAAGCTTCTCCCTTCACCCCTCCCCTGCACTTGGACCCTCTGCCCTGCCCAGCCCCGGTGCCCGCTCCTGTTCACAGCCCGTCCACTGATGCTCGTCCAGCCTTGCTCTCTCCCGTTCCTAATGCTGCCGTTACAGACCTCCCAGCTTTCCAGGCTTTTCCAGGCTGACAGCTGATGGCATGTGCATTTCTATTCGCCATTATCTCCACTTCAGAGCTGCAGCTTGACTAAATGATTCTACCTAATATTTTGTTCCCACTGATCTGCCTTAGCTGTTCTGCTCTCTGTTTTCCATTCCCCCCAGGGCTGCCCTCAAGTCACCTACTTAATAGCAGATAAAATGCACAGGAAACCCCACACAGAACTATTTTCATATACACATGCATAGGTAGTATGCCTTATTTAAACGCAGTCTCTGTGCCACTTAACTTGCCACTGTAAAGGTTCACTTGTTACCTTTCAGTGGAACGCTACAAAACCATGTGAAATTTGAGGTGTGTTAACCCACACTGTGAATTACCATTCATACAAGAATTTATCTAGCATATATAGAAAATTTCTACCATGTACAGAAAATTTATAAAAAAAAAACCACCAATAATTCAAAGAAGAAACCCACACTTGATACACAAACTAGCCATTGATAGAAACAACATTTGTGATTTTAAATATATTACACAGACTTCCTTTTGAGTATGTAGGTATTACCAAAAAAACATTTAAAGAAAACTACACAAGAAACACGTTTTGTTTAGGGATACTAAAGATATTGCCATAACTGCTGCCAAGAACTGTCCCCTACAAAGTGTATAAATAGACAAGCTTCAAATTGATCTTAGTTTCACAAGATTTGCAGATATTATTGAATAAATAATTTGATTTGTAATTGCTGAGATCTCAAAAATGCTCCACAAGTAGTACTTCCATATACAAGAAACTTAAACCTATCAAGTCTGAAGTGTTAGACTTCCTGTTTTATTGCTTCACTTTGAAGTACATTGCAGGCATTCTAAAGGATTTATTTGCCCTAGGAATAAAAGGGTAAAAACAGCCTTTTTTTTCTTTTTTCTTTTATCTTTTTAAATGATAAATGCATGTTTGTCGGGAGGGGTGTGTGTGGGGAACCCAACACAGACACACACACACACACACAAAAAAAAAAAAAAAAACCCACAAAAAACAAACCACCACACAGACCCAAAAAAAGTTCCAAGAGGCAAAGAATAAATAATGTATTATCAAATCACTAGACTGTTTATTTCTTTAGGTTTTTCTGCCTGCAACTAGAATAAATGAAGGCAAAGTCATAGCGCTCCAAAGCCTACTAAATTTAAATTTCATCTCAAACTGGGGCAAATAATGAAGTATTCATTACCTACAGATAAGGGAAAACCCTTTACCAAGCTATATTTTAAACACACCTTTTTCATTAGACATGATCCTGACTGCTCGAATTCTTGAGGCACTTCAGAAATTATGTAGTTTGGCCGCACCTTGATTTTATAGCTGCAAGAGAGACAGCATGAATGCAATGCCTTTGGATGCTGATAACAAGTACAGTGCCTGCTTTTGTGTCAGCCAAATCTGAAACCTGTTCCTTAAAAGATTTGGGAAGATGCTCCAGTTATTCTTTAGATCCAGGCAGTTTATGGTTCAATTAACACCAAGAGACAATCTCAAAGGGCTGGGGCAGGAGGGAGAAGAGGAACAGTAGGATGGAAGGATGGACGTGCTCTGATTTCTTCTTAAAACTGATTAGATCTTCAGTTCTTTAACAATAAACTAATTAAGAGTTCATATCAAGTTTTATGTGAACCAAAAAAATACCAGCATGGCTACAAAAATGGAAATTACAATTATATTTTTTTTTAAACAGTGCTATAAAAAGTCTCCAATATTTACAAAAACAAGTGTTTTCCATAACTGCTGTAATTAGTAACACAAACCCACTCAAAGAAAGATATGAAGAATCATGTTAGCAGGTAAACAAAGCTGATATAATTAATCAAGGTGTCATTCCTGTAGAAAGTTTTTAAGGTACTATAATTTTAAACTATAGCTCATCTTACGTACTGAATTCTGTATTTAGCAAACACACTGCATTCCACAAGATATTTAGTAGAGCTACTTAATTGGGTAGCCATGAAAATGACATCGGTATTTTGAAACTTAATTGTTCCCAATACTGTTTTTCTTAACATATCTACGTTCAAATGTCACTTCCTTTTGCTCTACTTTTGAGTTTTATACAATGCAATTCAGATTATTTCTATAGAACATGCAAGAAGAGTAAAATCTATTCTATATTTAAGAGATATAAACCACTAATATGTTGGGACTCTTCATATACTGCCAGAGACTTCTCCAGCAGCTAATTAATGCTGCCATAAAAATGCCACATGTTTTGAAATACTGGTTTTATGTTAGAAAGTACTGATAGAGGAAGGAACTGGTTTTGTAGTCCATATTATCTTTCTTTTTCCTGGAATACCTTTTCCACATCTAAATTTCTAGACAGAATCCAACCTAGTATTTAAATATATGACCTCAATATTTCATCTTGTGAACCTGCTTTTAAGCTTATTTATATATAAAGCTATATGCAGCTGTGAATAGTTCACAACAACAGAACTGATACAGAGAACAAACAATAAAGTTCAGTTAACTTCTTTTGTTAGATTTACATGTCCAGGTAGTTGGAAATGAATATGAAATACCTCTGAAGCCTACAAACTACATTCACATTTTAATTACTTGGTTCAATCAGTAGTCTATACATTGTAGCTATTACTGCAAAGTAATAGGGCTTTGACAAACAATGGTAGAGCACCAAAATAAGGAAGCCGTAACAAAATGACCGCGAGGCATCCTCAGCCTCATTCAGTACATTTTTAATATAAATGTTCTGCCTTGAGGCTATGAATGCATGATTATTAAATCTTCCTTACTCATGTACTCTTCTTTGCACATGATGCGCATCATATTCAGCATTATTTATATGAATCTTTTTTAAGTTTTCAATGTTTAAAAAAAACACCTCAAAACTCTAAATTCCTAGAAGTATGCTATTTTCACATTGTATGAATATTACTGTACAAGTGTTATTGAATAAACCCATGCTTCTTACTTTTACCATATAAAGCACAAAAGCATTACTGGTAGAGCATATACCAGGCTTCCAAGAGAATCTAAGGAAACAATGTCTAAAGCGTATTTTAAACCCTTCCTTCCAAAAATACATAAACCAACCGGACATTTGACAAACAAAGCATCCATGTTCACACCACACTGTTACTTTCACAAGGAAGAATCACCAAGCTGACACTGCAGGGGTTAAACACTAATCTCACAAACTAAGTACTTTAACTTATACTTAAACATAGGAAAAACGGAAATGACAACTAAGGAACAGGAAGTATTCTACTACAAACAGATTTTCCTAACAACTTCTGCAAAACCAACATATCCTCAAAAGCATAATATTTATTAACAAAACAAAATTTGAAATACGTTTACTCATAGATGTACACACAAGAACAAAACTTTTCTAAATCTGTGAATTAATTTCCTAATTTGTACAACTGTGACTTTTAGTCTACTTTCATGTACTTGTTCCTTTAGAAAAAAAACATTTTCACATCTACCAACTTCTCACAAGTTTACAACTCTGCCCTAAATATATAATTTCAATTACAATGGGACTGAACAGTCAGAAAATTCTCTGAAATTAACACCTACCATCCAAGTTTCTCCATATAAAATACCTTTTCAAATCTGTTACAGGTTTTTACGTAGTCTTAATATAGTAGCCAATTATGACACTGATTAAATCACCACAGCAGAAGTTATTATCAATTATTCATTTTTGTTTATGCTCTCATTTAAAATAAAATAAAATTAAAAAAAACTAAATAATATGCAATATTTTTCTTACTTACCCACAGCATACTATACAAAAGCATTAAGCATACTTGACAACCAGGAATTCTCTTAACCTTCAGTTACTCACCTAGGAAAAAGAAGAAAATTCATAAGAACTCTTTCAAGGGGAAGAGGATGACAGTATTAAATTGCAATGTATGCAATAACTTCTATATTTATGAATTTTTTTTAAGAGAATTTTTTATCTTCAAATCCAAGTTAAAGGAAGGAGCTGAAAATATTTGTATAGCAAGACGAATCACAAAACAGCAGTTAAATGGAAGTTGCATTTGTGTAAAACCCAACCAGTTCATTCATCTGTAGCACTGATACAATACTGTTCTGCTACCACAAGAGGAGTCTCAAAATCTTCTAAAACCAAAATGGATGAAGATTGTGTGTTCAGAATACACTGCCTAAAGCAACATTTTAACAGAACATAGTTACAAAACTAATTAACTTTTGTGACTACCAAAATCACTTTCAAGGTTTCCTGTGAAGCCTGGTGGGAGATCCAAAGTTTTGCCTGATAAAACTAGACAACTTTTCTGAACTGATGTATTTATGTATTTTTACCTTCTCTCTTTAACAGAAAAGTGAACATACTATGCTTTAGGTGGTGCCAAATAAGTACCAACAGTGGTATGTTCTTCTAGAGGTTTAATGACTCCGGCATTTATTATTGAGCACTGTGAAAGGAAAGCAATGATGGATATCAGAATAAAAAGTTTATTCATCACTGCATATGCGTAAGCCATATTTGTTAAAAAAAAACAAAACAAAGTCTCAGATCTCAATTGCTTAAAATAAATAGGAAAAAAACCCAAGCAATAAAAGCAAAAGCAGCAGCATCTTATTTACCAAGGAAGTGAGTATTTTCCTGTATTACATTCAACAAAAACTGCATTAGCTTCAGGGAAGTCTATGCCTTTCCAGATTTGGCAGATTTTGCCAATGAATTAAAATACAAAGGATTTAATGAAATAGAACTTGCTAGAAGCCGAGCATAAATGGAAAAAAAACTACTTGCTAGTCTTCCAAATGAGTGAAGAAAGCTTCCAAGCAACATGGGGTTTCCATCGTAGCTTCAAAAAGGTGAAAGTGTCCATGTAAATAATGGGTTTGACATGTGATTTACTTCATCTTTTAATGTTGCTATAGAAAGTACTTTGAATTTCCCAGGTTCCTGAACGCTGCTAATAGCCATTATCATCTGTCAAGCTTTCTATGTATCTTTCATTACCCAGTCAATATGTACAGTCAAAACCATAAGCAATCTAAAAAACAGTTCTTCAGAAATACAATTAACAAAACCCCAAAGCATCCCAGCTATCGTCTCAAGGGTGATACTACTGATGCACTGCTACATCTGAGTGCATGGAAGGCCACTGATGCATCTCGTAAAGCTCACTTCAGTACCCTGAGGGCTAAATCCAGACTGCTTAACTAACAGGGAGGTGCAAAGCCATCCAGATACCTAGGCACTTTGCATAATCCACAAGAACTGCAGTCACTTTAGTGGTGTGCCCAGAACTATTAAAAGCACTTCTGTTAAACCCCTGCCATTCTCTATTGTACAAATATAAAAACTCATGTTCTCTTACAGAGGTCCTTCAGCAAATACATTAAAACATTACAAAGTCTAGGAGGTTAGACCAGCTTATTGTGGATAATCTAATATTTTTTTTGTATCATAATACCTCTTAAATGTAATTTTATGCTCTTATATGTATCCAAGGTTTAGATGACGCAGTTTATTGTTTTTTTTTGCTAGAGTGAAATTGCTTATTTGAACAGGCTTTACACTTTTCGAAGAGAGTACATGACAGTGTTTTAACAACCTGAATAGTACATAACATTTTTTTTCAAAAAAGAATGTCAAGTATTTCTGCAGGATAATAGCCAATCTTTACTCTTATGAGGCTCAAGCTGGTATGTCCCATGTCCTAGGACTTAAGCACATGACTGCAAGTCTAGACTGAGATCAAGTCCTCCCTGTCTCACCATTTAAGAAAAGACTGCAGAAGAAACGTACAGCTGAAGGTCTGAAAGTCAAGTAAAAACAAAAAAACAACCAACCAAACAAAAAACCCCCACAAAAACCACAAACAAACAAACCAACCAACCCAAAAACTTATGGAAAGACAGACCTGAACATCTCACTTTAACAGGAAATCCATATGATGAAACCACATGCATACTGAGAAAGGATTAATTCATGCCAGTGGCTGGAGGCTGTGGAACTTTCCCCATGTATCTGACTACCAACTCTGCACGAATACGTCACCTATTTAATTTTTATAACTTGTTTAATATTATGTGTAAGAAGTCTGTTGATTGTGGTCGGTACCAGAATAATTGTGATCTCCGCCAGTTTCTAGTCCAAAGCTGTAATACTTTGAAAGTAAGCTAGCAAGGATAAGACTTACCTAACTTTAGAAAAGGTAAAACTCGTAACAGCAGTATAAAATACTCTCTACTGAGACAAAGCTCTTTCTAAAGCAAACAATTGAAAATCAATACCTACAGCATTTAAAATATTTATTTACCATTATTGTGTAGTTTAATGAAAAACATCAAATTTCTACTATGAAACCAAACCATGAAGTGTATCTCTCTACATCCAGTTTCCGTAAGGGCAAATGACAAATGCAGACACCAGCAAAGGGAAAGCTTGTGATGTTCTAATATATACTATATTGCTTTTGTTGCTGCAATATTATTAAAGAGAGCTACTTTTTGTTACTGTTTTAAATAAGAATCAGTCTTAAAAACAGCTACTATACATAAGTATAATTTAGAGACCCACAAACCTGCAACTTCTTTCAGGAAGTACTTCAAATTAAAGCAGCATTGCAGTGAAAAATCTACCCAACTGCATGTTCCAACGTTATGCTTTTGTGATTTCCCAGTGTCAGACTGCTAATGTGACAGCAAATTGTAGTCATTAGTCAAAAATAGTGAGTAGAATGGTTTACATACTTAAAGTGACCTTGAGACTGTCTTGAAAATTATTGATAGCCCAAACAATTGCTCTTTCAGGACTGTTCCTGACTAAATGAAACCTTACTTCAATTGAAAAACTGAACTAAAGGGCATAAGCAAATTTTTAATTCTTCATCAGGTTGCTACTTTCAAACGTATATGGGACTATATAGGAAATGTGAACATAACTAAGTGTAGCCAGTTAAAAACATACCTAATACTTAAAGACTATCAATCAAATTTCTGTGCTGCTGGCATACTGGCACAATAATTGCATTGGTATAGTACTGCATAGCCACAAATTAGCATTCCTGAGAAATAAGGAATTGTCTGCACCATTATTAATTGCAGTGCTCTATAAAAGCCTTGTAATTCCAAAGGCCCTGATCAGTTAACCCAGTACTGTGGGACTTTCATTTCTGATCAGGGCCTTTGGAATTACAAGGCTTTTATACAGTAATCCAATTAATAAAAACGGAAGCCCCACAGCATTGGGTAAACTTCAGTCATAGTAACCTAAGTTTTTATGTTGGTTGCGTGCCTTCATGTGATTTTTTTTTTTTTTCCTTTTTGGCAGGGGGCAAAAAACACCAATATTACTTTTTCCCTTCTTTGGCAAACTTAAAAATAGACAAATTTGCCAACAATAAAGTCTTTTTTTTGATAACACAAAAATGTGTTCATGACTTCTCTGAAAACTATCCAAAGAGCAGCAACAGTTACCACTAAAGCAAAGACTACTATTATGCATAAAGTTGTTCCATTTAAAAGCAGCAAACATACTGCTCTACCTTAATGCAGTACTACTAACATACGGGAAAGGCAAAAACGCTGAAAATGTACTCTATGTGTTCTAATGTTTCCTCTTTTCCTGCCCCTGTTCTTTTTACCTCAATCTGTTTTCCAGCTTTCCCATTCCCCCTCATATTCTCATCTCACTGTACACACCCCCTAGGTCCTGTTTCAGATACTCACCACCCTACTTTTTGAGTTATCCTCAGAGATTTCACACTGCTCTGGTATTTCCAGACTCCTCCTCTTGCTAACAATGAATTTTTGATTGCTTTGTACTTTTTTGGCTAACTAGCACTTGTCTGTGCATGTCTCATGTAAATTAAGTAAATGCTACGATTAGATTGTCTAATTTCACTAAAGGAAGATGTATGCACACTAAATGGCATGCTCCACTTGGGAATACATACCTAGGAAGTAAATAGCTTCATTCACAATTACAGTGGCATTCAACTGGATTTCTACAGTTAATCTTATTATTGCCGTCATGACAAATCCCACTTTCAAAGATACGCAATTAGCCTTCAAATGAAAGGACACATGAAGTAGCTTAAGCCAAATGACTATTTTCTTCAAAGAAAGTGAAAACTTGTTTTACAAAGGTCTCTTAGTAATTACTGAGCATTTCAAAGGAATAGAGGAGAGGTGTACACTTAAATCTAACACCTTTGATTTTTACACGACTACTTTTAACTAAAAGGAAATACATACACAGTATTAAAGACTAACATCTCAGGTTTTAATAGGGAAAAAAAAAAAATCACAATCTTAAAGGTTGGGATTTTCAGATTTTGTTGCTTCTAACCACCTTCTAGCTACAGTCTTACAATAATGCTCAATATCCAGGCTGGATAGGAGAAGGAATCTTATTATCAGTAAAACTACAGTAGAAAAGTGTAAGCTATGCAGCAAAACCAATACATAAACACGTCAATGCAAGGCATGTAGCTCTCCCTCTCTGCTGTAACTTAGGTCAAAACTAGACAGGTTTTTTGGTTTGGTTTTTTAAAGGTACCAATCTGTAAGCCTGAACACATAAAGCAAAGTGGCAGTTAAAGTAGTCATGAAAGCACTGGGGAACTTTTTGTAAACATCTGTTCAGCACAAAAGACAGAAAAATTACCTACTCAACAGATGAGGCAATCTATGTGGAAGTTTAGAGAGAAAATATTGTGTTCTATGAGGGCTTCAGTTGTAGAAAAACTAGAAATAAGGTTGGGGTGTACACCCAAAGCCAGAATTCAGCTGTCTACATATGAAAAGTCACATGACAATTACATATTAATAGCAGAGGTTAATTCCTGAAAACTTTCCAGTCAATTAAATATTAAAGAAATCATTTAACTACTTGAAGCGAGTTCTTCATAGGACTGCAAAGAAATTGTTAAGAGGTTTATTTCTTTTCTACTTTGTACCAGCTCTTCAAACTTCCAGTGCAATTAACCTTAATGAGAACTTTAACGATTTAAATAGAAACGAACATAATTTTGGTTATCCCAGATAACATATATCCTTCACAAAACACTGAAGAACCGTGATGATATTCTTCACACAACTTCCCACATCCCAATGCTCTTCTGAAATGAATGGCATCTCTTAGCATCTCATCTTGGGTCAGGCATAAAGTAACTTCATTTCATTTGCTTGTAATGCTAATTTTTACATTAACAAGTAGCAAGCATGCATGTTTTCTCATCAACTATTCAGTATTTTCTGTCAAACCTTAAACATTGGATATTTTTTTCCTGAGTAAACAACAGGTATTTGCCATTATAGATGTATTAACTCTTTCACTCATGGAAGAAACCTAGTAAAACACCAGTAAAGATATGTAAGGGAAGAACTGTCATATCTGATCTGATACTCAAAATTCATGAAATATAGCATCAGTTGAGATGATGGACCACTACTATGAAAACAGGAAACCACGTCAAGCAGGCCTGAGGTATGTATGTGTAAGATCAGGTACCAAAAGCCAGAGACTGTTGTGGGTCATGACAAGCTACCTTCACTCTGGTGACTATCTTAGAAAACAAGAAGCTAGTCACTCAGTAATGACATAGCAATAAATGTAAACTCATTATTTAGGTAAACACATTTTCTGGACAATTCAATTGTTTTTTACAAGGTGATAGGACAAATCAACACAACTATAGAAATTCTGTAACTTTAAAACAACTGAAATTTGGAAGTTTCGTATTTGAGCTACATGTAACTCACTTTCTAAACATAAAAAACCTCCCTCCAGCAATTACATAAAAGCAATCAGAATAATTTAGAAATATATTTTTGTGAATAGTTAGACCCTTATATTTTGCATAATCTTCTTCAGAGATACAAGGCCATTTTT